>NC_134416.1:72131975-72731975 GCF_030867145.1 Opisthocomus hoazin | reverse complement strand
TCCAAAAATTATCTATTGCTTACTATCCAGAAACAGCACAGAAGCCTGAACTGCCCATTTCCCTGCAGTTTTAACTCATTAATCATGTCATTTTCCTTCAACTTTCAAAATTAACTTATTTCCTTTCCCACTGGTATTATGATGTCATATCACGAACTAGCTATGACAGAACATCAAAGATATAAACAGATCACCTAATTCTGTGATCTTGACAGCAGTGTGAAGAACATTTTCATGAATCTCCTGTTTCTATTTTAATATGCAATGGTGTTGGTCCGACATTTTGTAAATGCTATCATCTTGATTTCAAAAATTGTCTCCAATGGTAGTAAATGCGTCCTCAAACAAACAATAATCCAACTGTTTTCTCATTTGCTTCCACATTCAGATTAAAATGTTTGATCTGGATAGTTTTATAATCACTTTGCAGAAGGGAATTTTTTTGTTGGTTGGGTTTTGGTTTTTGTTCCCCCAGAGATGTGAGGCCAGATAAAAATAAGGCAAGTAAATTAAACCTTTTGACAATGTTCATGCAAAGCAACTGGTTGTCTTTTGCTGGGCTCTTTGAACACCATCTGCCGCACTTAACATCATATGCTTACTCTTCCTTGCTCTAACTTTGCAAACTACAATCTGCAAACAGAACAGTAATATTGAGGAGCCCTATATTTAGTCTTCTTGCAATATAGTATATCAGTGGGAGCAGTTCCTTCAGTCAGATGGAGGTCTGTCATTCCCTCGGTTGACATTAGCTGGAGAATCTCTTTTCTTGAGAGGTGTAGAATCTGAAAATGGCTCTTTAGATATGACCCTGATGTCATAAGACTTCACCGAGGTGAAGTCACTACTGGTTAATTATAAAACACGGACTGAAAAACTTCTTGACTTCAGAGATGACACACAGAAATATACTCCAAGTTTGGAGCATACACTTCACCATTTCCAAAGAGTTTCAATAAAAACTTTCACTTCTTTTCTATTTTCATCTTACTTAAATAATGATAAAGTCATGCACATATTTTCTTTCTTCTTTTGAAAACAATATTCTACTGCGAGAACAGGATTTGAAACATCTACTTTCCCAGGAAACGCATGTTTAGGAAACTATGACTTCGCCTGGTTTCACACTCCATTGGTGATTACCAGCACCTGCAAAATAAACACTGGGCAATACACTTATCTGCTCAATTTGATGAAACCAAATCAATAGAAAATCCAAATTTATGTGCCATACTGTCTTAAGTAGAAGTATCCTGCTACCCACATGTGGCTCTCCATTCTGACTGATGCTTTGGGAATGTGAGGCAGGCAAGCTCACAGGTCGATGCTGAAAGGTATGACCCTTCTGGCCCCATATTTTGAAACATGCCAGAAGCCCATGTACAAATAGTGCTCTTTTCCTCACTTCACAAATTTCAACAGTTTAACAAGTCCCTGAAGTGTGGCAGAATGCAAAGCCTCATCCAAAGCATCACAACAAGAAGCTGGAAGCCCTCTGGAGATGTGCAGTCCGCCAGTGCCTCCACTCTGCTGATCTCATCTAAGTTGTGCTGAATGAAGGTCAACCTTTCAATTAATGCCTATTCCACCACAGCAAATTGCTTTTTTTTTCTGATTTGATATGATATAGGAGAGTTTTTTTTATTATTAATAATTTAAAGGTTCTGTCTTTATTCCCTTATCCAATGGCCAGCTTTAAAGCATTAGTGGAGAATACTAATAGGGCTACTTTCGCATGGGAGAGGCTGGTGTAAGAAAGAGTACCTATAATAAGGTTCAGCATGAGGCATAGGTAATCCCTAGGTACTTTGTGATATTTGTTTTGATTTGTGGTCCTTTGCAAAAGAGGCAAAACATGCTTGAACCTGATAAATGTCCTGTAAGAGAAACAAAAATGTCTATTGGCCAGAGAACAAAATTACTCCCAAAGGGATATGTTGCTTTAAGAAGGAATATTTTTCATATCCAGCTTAGTTCTAATAACAGAATAAAGCAGAGGAAGAGACAGAGAAAGGTCAGATTTAGATGACTCTTCAAGTTTCTTCTATTTAGTCTCTAATAATGCAGTACAATAAAGTCTTATAAAGAACAAAATCCTCCCCGTAAGTATCTTATTAATTATCAAAAAGCTTGGAGTGGTTTAGTTAAAACATTGCTACCTTTATGTTTATCCAACATTTTGACAGACTTCTTTTCTCATTATAGGCTTTCCTGGGAACAGTTTATATCTTAATTTATAGGTAGATAACACCTAAGATTTTGGAATCCGGAACTTACTTACCTACAGTTAAATTACTGTAATGAGCAGCACTGCAGTTCGTGTGGTATGTCTTATGATTGCATTCTTCAAGGCTCAAACTAATATTGGGCAGTAGGTAATGCTTTTCCACTTCCATTTGTCAAATGAAGGGAAAATTTCTCATCAGCACAAACTTCACTGAGCATCCAAGCTCTTGCAATGTGCTGATTTTGTGAAAGAAAAACTTTAAAAAATCTTAGCATTGCTCCATGGGATTTATTTTGTTCTCTATCCTTTCCTGTCTGCCTTAAGTCCTTTGTAGTTTGTGGATACTAAAACACTACATTCCTGGATAATAAATACCAATACATTTAACAGTGTAAATATATTCATTTTTCTTTCTAAGATGAGCCTTCTTGTCCACAAGCACAAACAATAATTTTTGGTTTTTAATGTCTTTTGCTGATATGGTCTTCAGTGCACTCATCAAATAAGGATTCTAGGGTCTGCCTAAATCAGCTTCCTATTTATTCATATGTCCATCTAGGAAGCCACCAGCTGTATCCTTCACATGTTAAGGACCTCCCCACTATTTGTAGAAGTTTAAATTTATTGAGTAAAGATGGAACTAGCTGAATATCAGTGAGACCAATACAGCACAAGAAAGATATCCCATATAGCATGTGAAGAGGATCCTGAAAGTAAGAAAACCTTCTGGAGATGACAAATTAATAAAAAGTCTTGATTTTCATAACTGTGCTTTGAGGCTTCCCTATTTCAACTACCCATTATTCAAACTCCTTTGCACAAGGAAAATAATTGAACATGGAGAAATATCTATATGTTTTAAGTGCATCAATGTCATAACTCGACTGGTGATGAGACAGTATATCATGAAAGAAAATGGGAGTGAAGCAGCGATGTACCTCAGAAGTGAGATGTCTAGCATCCAACGGAACGCCAGTCTCGCCACCCTGAGGGTAAAAGAGTATGTTTTCCCCACTTCATGAGCTAAATCAGTAGCAATATATACCACAAATTATTTTAACTAATGAATATGTCTCTGTAGGAACAGGCTAAAAAAAGGGAAGAAGTGCTTGAAAAACGACAACATACAGACATGCTTCATATATTGATGTCATGATTTGAAGCCTTGCATCACTATGGGAAATGAAACACTGGTTGTCCTATCCTCCTGGTGAAAGCCTCCTGGCTGACAGAAGGATTTCATCACACACATTCACCACACACACACTTACATAAATGTGCAGAGAAGTCTTGCACTAATCTTTCTTGTTATCACCAGCACTGAAAATGCTACTCTTCCTTTCATTTTCTTCGCTATATACTGCAAGCAGCTCTGAGCTTTTCTCATTAACCTCTCTTTTCTGTACTTATCAGCATCTTTTCCACATTGTTGGGACCATTCTCCAAACAATTGTTTGAGGGGAGGGGAAAAGCCAAAGCAATAATGGGCTCAGGGTCACAATTGAAACTGCTCCGTATAATAAGCAAACATGAAACAGTAAACCGAGAAAGAGAGAGGGAAGGAGAGGGAGAGAAAAGAAAATGCTGACTTGGGTCAGGGGTCAGCTCTCTGATCTCATTGTCAGCGCCTCTGCCTTTTGCGTTATGGAATTTGTCTTTCATTACCCTGTCTGCCACTCCTGTCAATACACCCTGAAAAGACTCCTCAATAGGAAATTGTAAAGCTCTGGTTGAGGTAACAGGGGTAACTGCTTGCCGAGGCCAGCCTGCAACTCAGTGCCGTTTCCCGGGCCTCCGGCCTGGTGCTGATCTTTCCTCGGCATCGCGCAACAGAGCATCAACAGCAACTGCGAGGGAAGAGGGGCTATATAGCTTCCCCTGGCAAAACACCGCAGGTAGGGCATCCCTGCTGCTTGAGGTCATATGTAACTTTGATAGGTGAGCCCCTTGGGTGCTACAAAGTTAAATAACATGGGAACGCCTATTAATAAATAAGAATATTAAAAATTCATTTATTTCACCAAGAGAAAGATCATAAAGCTCCTCCGCACCAAGGGACAGGGTAAAATGAAAGCTCTGAGTGTGTTAACGGGAACTTTACGCATCCTATACCATGAAGATATCTAATACTGGATTATTCCCTCTAACTTCCTTCCTTTAACTGACTGGGGATTTCCATCACAGTTAAGAGAGTCATAATCTCCCTGACATTTGTACTCTATCAGACTATAGCGAAGATGTTTTTAGCTGAGTAGTCAACTATCATTTGCACTGCTGAATGTCCCAAGGAGGATTTTTACTGGGTACAAATTCATGAATGCTTCCAGTGTCCAAACCACAATATTTGCCAAATAATATCCCATTTGAAATGTCAGATTTTTTTTTATTTTCGATTTGTCCTTCAATTTTAACTACACTGTATTTAAATACTTCTTTTAAAATTTGAAATCTTTTCTTCCAAACTGGTGTAATCTACTCAAATTTGTGATGCAAAATCTACAGTCAGTTATATGACTGGTGAACTTATAATATTCTTCACTGGAAGCATTCCCTTGAAATAAGGATCACACCTCCACTCTTTGTTTCTGAAGTTCTGACAAACAGTAATTAAAGCTTTTTTTCCCCTCAAAAAAATTTTATTCAAAGGCAATCTTTAGACAATAGTGAATTTCAAGATTTCAGTGTTCTTGAAGGCAAATACAGATCTCTGAAGCCAAACTTTAGTCTCTGCACAGTTCTACTCATAAAGGTACTAGGCTATGTATCTTCTAGCTGTAAAACTTAGAAATAACAATTGTCTTAGTTACCAAAAAGAGCTGTGGTGTGGCTCATTTAATCCAACCTAATACAACTTCCACTTCCCATACAAGTGAAAGCTCACTAAGGATACTTTCACTTCCATAACTCTTTCTGCAAAAATCCAAAAGTCCAAAGCAGTTTAAAGGTTATTTTCCTAAATGGTTTAGTCTTATCAGCTTAAGAAAGTATTCTGATATCATAATATGTAGGATGATTAGTTTTCCTACATTTCTTGAGTCTGGAGGAGGAAAAGACAGCATTAATAGACTGGTCTTCATCAAAGTTTGACATGACTGTGGGTAGGAGTTGGAATGAGGGAAGGGAAGGGAAGGGAAGGGAAGGGAAGGGAAGGGAAGGGAAGGGAAGGGAAGGGAAGGGAAGGGAAGGGAAGGGAAGGGAAGGGAAGGGAAGGGAAGGGAAGGGAAGGGAAGGGAAGGGAAGGGAAGGGAAGGGAAGGGAAGGGAAGGGAAGGGAAGGGAAGGGAAGGGAAGGGAAGGGAAGGGAAGGGAAGGGAAGGGAAGGGAAGGGAAGGGAAGGGAAGGGAAGGGAAGGGAAGGGGGGAGGAGGGAGGAGAGGAAGGAAGGAAGGAAGGAAGGAAGGAAGGAAGGAAGGAAGGAAGGAAGGAAGGAAGGAAGGAAGGAAGGAAGGAAGGAAGGAAGGAAGGAAGGAAGGAAGGAAGGAAGGAAGTTGCTCTTCCTGATATTTCAGAGAGGACAGCATCTCACAAGCGTGACAGTAGCGTGAGAAAATAATTTGTTCTTACTGACCAGCTTAAGAATATCATATGATGCCAGTTTGCTAGCTTTTGAAACAAAGGAGAGGAGACAAAAGCTATTTTGGTGCTCAAGCTTGAGATACTGGCATGAGTTATGTTGCCTGTTGAAGCTCATAGAAAAATACAGAGAGACTTCATCACTCTCAGAAGGTCTATGGGGTAAATTGAATTAGTCTCATTCTTGGAATTAGCACAGTCAGTTTGTTGTTGAGTTACCCTAAAACCTATTGTGGTGGATTTAACCTTGACTGGACGCCAGGTGTCCACCAAGCTGCTCTATCACTTCACCTGCTCAGCTGGACCGGGGTAAGAAAGTATAACGAAAGGCTCATGGCTTGAAATAAGGACAGGGAGATAATGTCACAGGCAACACAGACTTGGCTTGAGGAAGTCAATTGAAATTATTAACAATTAAATCAGAGTAGGAAAATGAGAAATAAAAAAAAGATTGAAAAACCCTCTGCCTCAACCCCTCCCTTATTGCCGGGCTCAACCTCACACCCAGTTTCTCTGTCTCCTCCCCCTAAGCAGCACAGGGGGACAGAGAATGGGGGTGTGACCGGTTCATCACATGTTATTTCTGCCACTCCTTCCTTCTCAGGGGACCACTCCTCACACTCTCACAACCTCCAGCATGGGGTCCTTCCTGCAGGAGATGGTCCTCCAAGAAGTGCTCCAATGTGAGTCCTTCCCACAGGTTGCAGTTCTTCACAAACTATTCCAGTGTGGATGCCTTCCATGGGCTGCAGTCCTTCAGGAACAGGCTGCTCCAGTGTGGGTCCCCCACAAGGTCACAAGTCCTGCCAGCAAACCTGCTCCAGAGTAGGGTCCTCTCTTTCCAAGGGTCACAGGTCATGCCAGGAGCCTACTCCAGTGCAGGCTCTCCACAAGGTCACAGCCTCCTTCAGGCATCCACCTGCTCTGGCGTGGGGTCCTCCAAGGGCTGCAGGTTGTGGAATAATTAGTAAAATTAAGCTTTTACATCTGAAAATTAAGGTTTATATGAAAAAACGTAGCATTTTTTACCCATTGAGGAAAAGCATGAACTCAAAAGGATCTCTGAGGATGGGACACAGCTGCAGCAGGCATGCAAAGAATCCACTAACACAGCAACTCCCTGCAACACACCATAGAGGATGGAGCGGAGTGAAGATTCCGTGGCCATGCTCCATGATGATAAAGTGGGAAGAAATGGTCCTCTAGAACTGATAAGCAGGTCATCTGGCCCCCCGAGCCAACAGGTTTTTGAAACCTTGCCAAAGTGCTCTCCTCTCATGAACTTTGCTTGTTTTAATATCATTTTAATACCAAAACACAACTCCACCCCGAAGGCTACCTGCCTCCAAGGTGCGACCACTCCTCTTCGAGTCTGCACCCTCGATTTTTTGTAAACTATACCTTTAAACATGAAGTGAGACAATTTTACACCAATCATGATAAAAGGTATGTATGACTACAGTCACTCAAACTCCACCTTGAATGTAGAAAGAATATAAAAATAGCCAGGGAAACAGGGGATTTTTGGACAAGAAGATAACACCATGAGCAAGTCAAGGGAAACTCCACCTCAGACTGCCTCTGACAACCGGGATCGGCCGACGGGCTGAGCCTTGCTTCTCCCCACCTTGGGACGCCTTGGGTAAGACTTAAGCTAAGCCCTTTTCTCGGGAATCTTAGAAATCTCTCTAGAGAGTTACTCCCTAATGTTTATAACCAGGCTGTATTATTTATAACCTTTTCACACATTTTATACTTCATAACGTCATATTTGCACGTGCTTTCTTGCAGACAGTCACTATCACCAGCAATTCAAAAAACCTATATACCTGTTGCACAAATAAAACTGCACTGTTTAAGTAGTCAGTTGTCACAGATTCTCACTGAACACGACCAAGCGTGGCCATGCTAGTTCATGAGCATGACTGGACTGAAGGTGCAGACTGCTATTAGTGTATCCAGAATCGTGGTAGTTTAATATACATATTAAACGTGACTGGACTGGTAGTGGCAAATTGGATATCACTCAGAACTTAAACCTAGCCGCACCTAACCTCTCACTCCGGTGAAGAGAGTTAGAACGCACGGGGGTTTATTTTCTGCCAAATTAACGCAACACAGGTGGAGATCTGCTCCATCGTGGACCTATGTGGGCTACAGGGGGACAGTCTGCCTCACCATGGTCTTCTCCATGGGCTGCAAGGGTGTCTCTTCTCTGGTGCCTGGAGCACGTGCTCCTCCTCCTTCTTTGCTGACCTTGGTGTCTGCAGAGTTGCTTCTCTCATATTCTCACTCCTCTCTCCTGCTGCAGGTTTTTTCCCCCCTTCTTAAATGTGTTATTCCAGAGGAACTACCAGTGTTGCTGATGGGCTCAGCCTTGGCCAGCGGCGGGTCCATCTTGGAGCTGGCTGGCATTGGCTTTATCGGACATGGGGGAATCTTCTAGCAGTTTCTCACAGAAGCCATCCCTGTAGCCCCTCCGCTACAAAT
This sequence comes from Opisthocomus hoazin, assembly GCF_030867145.1. NCBI lineage: Eukaryota > Metazoa > Chordata > Aves > Opisthocomiformes > Opisthocomidae > Opisthocomus > Opisthocomus hoazin. Next base: position 72,723,687 of record NC_134416.1, on the reverse strand, counting down.
ACCTTGCCACGCAAATCCAATACACATATTTAGGAAAAGGAATCAACAACTCTCAGAGTGTCATGGGAAGCTGTCCATGATGGGAAAATTGAGACTGGAATTTTTCCCTAGAATTTATATATTCTAGTTCAAAGTGAAATGAATTTTGGCCAGTCTTATAATCTTTGTTTTGTACTAAGTCACGTTAGGTAATCATGATGATTCTTTGTATCCTAACAAATCCCTAAAAGGAATGGAGGACCCGATCAAATCTGGAATTTTTGAAGTCTACCTGAGAAAGGAGAGGTCTTGATACTTATTTGGATCCTTGAAAACCTTCTCATTGCTCCACATCTCAGATGCACCCAATACGGACAATCAACTGTGCTTCAGAAATTAAGCCTCATAAAATAGCTGTGTACTACTACTTATTCCACTTACTAAAGTGTAGTTACTGGAGATTGCCTCACTTTCACCGTCAGGTGTATTTTGGCAAAGTTCAGTACCTGAGGAGGCTTACATAATAAAGGCTTCAGGGGCACTGATGTAGAACAAATGCCACCAAGTTTCTGAGTTCATTTGAAGAAAAGGTAAATGATACAATGCACACACAAGTACTCCCCCCAGACCAAAGCAAACTAGATGATCTATTATGAAGTAGTACCAAACTCTGATACAAAGGTGAGCTTTGGAATGAGGAGAGTTGGGTTTTTTCTTTTCCTGAGATCTTCTCATATGCTTATACCAGTGTAAGAAAGTATAATATTGTGTCTTAGAAAAAAGCACTCAAGCCATTTATTTGTATCTTACTGGTAGGTAAAAAGTCTAACTCAACTCACAAGCCTAACTGTGTCATTTCAGCACACAGAAGTGAATTTCACCCACAGCAATCCCACTAGCCAATTTACCAACAGATGTTGTTTTACAGGGAGATCTATTAAATGAATTTGTCCTTCATTAAGAGACACTATGTTATAAAGTTTCCCCCAGTCGCTTTCCAAAGCACACTTGCTCCCAATTTGGTTGAAGTCCAGTCTTTGCTATAAAGTGCAAAATACTTGGCTGTTAACTAAAAATATATAGCAAGCAAGAAACTCTTTTTAATTAACATAGAAGAAGTAGTTGTATTATTAATAGTGGTACTGGGAAAAAGTCAGTTTTAATTTTCCTCTTAAATTATTATTATATGTCTCCCAGTGCTGGCATTTTCTTTGAAATAATCGTCTTTTTTCCAAAAGGTAACAGATATTTTTGCCTTCCATACTTTCCCTTTATGAGCATTTATAAGCCTCACTGCACATACTTTATCCAACAGGTAAGGTTCTACCTTATAAAAAAGCAATTTAGCTTTATAGATTTGGCAATACTGAACCCTTGGTTAAATGAAGGGTGCCTCATTTAAGAAATGACATATCTGAAAGGGCCTGTTATCGCAGTTTTAAGTCAGTATAAAAACACCATCCAGTACACTGCTTTGATACGGATGGAAACTATTGCTTCTGGCATAGTCTCACTGTGGTGAGTGGTGGGTGCCTGGAAATCTTTTGAGTACATGCTTCAGTGTAGCTGGAGAAAAGTTGGTGTATATCTTCAGGATGACTTTCTTATTTGAAACTGTGTGCTGTTGTATAGGAAAACATTTGTACAGAAATTTGATACCTTATTTATTCAAGTTTTTAAGATACATTGCTTTCCAAAATAAGGGACTTCAAAGGAAGCATTTCTAGAACAAGATTGGATCATAATGAAATTTTATCATATTACGTGTTATGCTTTCTATATTCCAATTATAACCAATTTATAATTATATAATTATATAATTATATAATTTATAATTATAACCAATTTCAAATTCAGACATCCCAAAATTGTTTTCGTTTGAAAGAAAAATAAATCAGAAATGGCAGAAAGTGGTAATTAAATATTAGGTTTTATGATGTTAATGAGATTAAGTCTTTATAACAACCCCAGGTTATTTTCTATTAGTTTTAAGTTGGCAGAAAATAAAGTACGCAAATACTAGAGTATTTGAGGGTCACTTCAGTGATGCCTAAGGTCATTTTTTATTAGACTATTGACTGATTGACTCTAAAAGTTAATCTGTTAAACTGAATAAGAGTACTTCTGCACATCTTTAACCTTAAAATAAGACTCCCTTATTTTCATTCAGCACACAGTAGTTTCAGGTATCTGTAAAACTCTGCTTTTTTTTTTTGGCATGGGGTAATATAAAAGTAATGTAACTACTTTATGCTAAATGACTTCTAGTGGGTTTGGGGTTGGTATTTTTTCAGAATTAGGGAATGGTTTTCCGGTGTGTTCGGTGCCTTGAACTAGAATGTCTTTGTCTCTTTAGTGATAAAATAATTTGAAAAGGAACAGATGATCTTAGATATTAGTCTTCAAGGTAACAGTCCCTCCCTACTTTTGAAATGTTTCCCAGGATAGCCAAATATCTTTCAGCTTATTTGTCCTGGTGATCTTTTAGTAGTAATAAAGTTGGGGAAGTTTCTTACAACTCTCTATTATTATATTTTGTAAACAATTTATCTACCACTTCTTTAGAGATGTTGTCACCCATAATCCTCTCTTGTGTACCATTGACAGAGTGACCTTCATACTCACTGGCTCATCCATCATACAATGAACTTTTCACTCTACACCATGCTTATCCCTTCCTAGTAAGGCAAACCTTTGTCTACATCCCACTTTGCCATTCACTAGAGATTCTGTACTTGTGCAAATGTGTATCAGAAACGAAAAAGGAGGAAGTGGAGAAAGATCACTAGTTCAGCACATTTCAAAGTTAGTACAGATGGTTACCTTTAAAGCACATCTATCATCCTCATTTGCAGGGCTTTAGCCGATAAGCCGCCTCCATTTGTGCTCCCCCATTTGACAGAAGCTACCTAGTGAATCAGTAACAGTGAAAAACTAATTGTCATTTGAGAAATGCACTTCCCCTGTATTGCAGGATGCTCTGTGCATTTGCCGTCACACAGCTAAATTTTTTTAATCCAATGAAAAGAATTTGCTTTTTAAACCATAAACAAACTCTTTAAATGAACCTTAATACAGAATGCAGATTAAATAATACTTCCTGTCTTTTGTAATTTGCAAAATTTGTTTTCAAAGTTGCTACACAAAACATTATTAAGGACAGGGGATTAACCCTGTTCATATATTTATAAAATCATAGAATCATTAGGGTTGTAAAAGATTTCTAATATCATCAAGTTCAAGATTTATGTACAAGGTCTTGTGTACTCTTGCACTAAAATATTTCTGGCTCCTCCAGAGAACAAGTTAAAACATTCAATTTCAGTGCAGTTCTATTTGCATTTAATTCTTATTAATCTCTGTTTTTATTGATGTGAGACTCAACAAAAACCTAATCTCATGTTTTTAAAATCATCTTCCAACTGCTTATTCTTTATGGATATTGAACCAGCACCATTTTGAGAGTATCAATGACTATGTGGTGCCCCTCAAAAAAACCCTAAGAAATATTTACTCTTAGCTTGGAACAATGACATAGAATAGGAAGTGGGTTATTTGATTCCTATGACTTGTTATTGTTTTACAATTAGGTGTTTTTATTTCATTTTTCTAGAGATTTTCAGAAAAAGTTTAAAATATTATACACGTCTTCATTCTTCTAAATTATATATGAAAGAATAAACCACAGAATGACCTCAGGCTTAGAAAAGGGGAAGAGTATTACTGAGCTGTATTTAACTACAGCAAGATATACAGAAAGCTGTACAGGTGGAAAACTAAGGATTGGCACTGTTGTGTCACTGACATCAACAGATAGTAAGTAGACTTCGTCATGTTTAAAATTTTGTTTCATTTGCTTCATGAAGATATAGTTGGACCCCAGATATTTTCTATTTGCTATTATTTATCACAATTATATGCCAGGAAGTTTGCACTGAAAGTCCTACTTACAAAATACTATAAATTAGCTACTCACCAAGAATTTTTCTGCTTTTATTAAAAAACCCAAAACCAAACCAAACAATGAGCATCTAGACTAAAATCCATGACTGGAAATCTAATTAAAGTATAACTGCTCTAAGAATATTTTTTTTCAATCCAGTTGAAAGAATCTTTTTACTTTGTATTCTAGAATTTTGTTGTTTTGCTAATCCCAGAATCATGGACTTGAATGCTCTCTCAGAGATGTTGACAGAACTCAAAAATAGAGACTGATGTAACTTGAGCAATTTGCACTAGAGAAAGTGAGTGATTACAACACAAGAGAAAGAAGTATCTAACTCAAAAATCCTTCAGTTGCCAAGGTTTGTTCCGTTCACACTCATTCATTGATATTTTCTCCAGCTTTGCCTCACAGATGCTAATCCGTGAAACTTCCAAGCCTTTATTTCTCAGTTGCGTAAATGTCATCGCCAGAAAGCTTTTTAATTTAAAATTTGTGCCTTTTAGTTGTCTAAATAGAGGAAAAACATAAGGTAGTAAAATATTTTTAATGTAAACCCTAAGCAGCAAGAGTAGCAGTAATAAAAATAAGTTGAATTTGAATTTGAATGTGCATGTTTGTCAGATGCTGCTTTTGTTTTTTTTGTTTTTTTTTCTTAAATAAGACTCTTTCCTCTTTGGTTTGCTGTATATGGACTTCTTTACACGGTTTTTGCGATATATGCTTGGGGAGAGCTCCTCTTCCCTCCTTTTACAGGTATATAACTAGTTTCACTACAAGTTCATAATAAACAATGGCAGAGAACTGCAGAGTGAGCTCTGTTAGGTTAAGGAATATTACTTGAGGTAAGCACCTAAAAACTACAAATGTCCTTGAAACATCTCTTTAGATTGTGAGTTTTCAGGGCTAATCTCCACTTTGGTGCGATGACGCCTTTGCTGTCCACAGAACAGAAGTACCTCTTAGTTACAGTGGACCCCAATGCAGAAGATATTCCTCATTTCTACTGATCAGCAAAGCAAGGCTCTGTCAAAGTGGGCATGATCTGCTGGGCATCAGGCAACCAAGAGGAGGTACACTATATATGTAAGGGGAGCAAACTTGCTGCTTCTCTTTCTGCTGACAACCACTTGCACTTGACTAAATGCACACTTGCCAAATTTTTGGGGCCTTCCTGTCCAGCTCAGAGACTCAATACACACAAGAAAACAATTCGCACCTCATCAATGTAGCTGTGAGGTTCAGCATCAGGATTTCCTTCCCAATATGTTAATACCACAATAAGAAATTATAGCAATAGTGTGTATCACCTAAAGACAAAATCTCCTTTACAATGTTAACAAAACCATCAGCTACTGAGGACCTTAGATTAATTGCTGAAATTAATCTCTTGATAACTGTTATAAGTCAGAGAGGACTTTACATTGGATTTCCATTCATTTACACAACCTGCACACAGGGTGAATAACAGACAAAAACGAAATATTCTAGCATTTCTAAAGGCAATGACTTCAATGCAACACCAGCTTTGAGCATGAAGGAAGCAAGTAGCAAGCACAGTACCAAACTGGTTGAGTTAATACTGTTTTTGCTGGTTTTCTGCCTTGTCTCTCAATCTTAAGTCAGCTGAGTAGCAGCTTTCTTAGTGGAAAAAAACAGGAGGAGGTCAGGCGGAATGACCTCTCTATTTTATCTCCCAGTGGCCTGCCTCCCATTTACTACACCTTTTGACATCCTTAAGTAGATAACTCTTTAAGTGTTCAGTCAGTAAAACAAACTGAAATGCAGGCAAAGGAATGGGGGATGGGGAAAGAAGTGTAAACTGTACTTCTCACACTGAACATAAGGCGCACACAACCCATAAATGCTGTACCTTTCTTCTTCAGCCACAGATCAAAAATAGTCTATTATTCCATGTAATCAAAAAAACACTAATTTACAGTTTATTACTACACTACTGTAGTTTTCAAACTGTGTCACTGAGTGTCACTCAGGAGAAACAGGCCGTATCCTAAAATAAGCTCTGGATTTCCATTTCATGGACTCTATTCAGAATTTCTTATTCAGCAGCAGTATTTTGCAAGTTATTAAAAATAACTTGCCTAATGAATCAAGAGTGAGGAATGTTGGTTTGTACTGTACTTAATGAATCCATGCAATGCATATATGAGAAATCAATTCATTCAGTAATTGTGGTGGAACATATGTGAGATGTGTGATAATGGGATCTATGGCTTGAAGAATATTATTTCAAGACTGTTGTGGGAAAGTTCCAGATGTTAAGCAAAACTTTTAAGAGCTTTTTTCAATTTGTAAATTAGACTTTTCCCATCTCTTGCCATTATTCATTAATTAACCAGTTTAAATATTATGCTATGAAAAGAAATTCTTAAATAAATATCAGATGCAAACTGTGTACTTTAAATAATCAGGACCATAAATTTCAACATCCTTTACTGGTTAGATGTACCTGTTTTCATCTGTAATTCCTAAAAAAGAAAGCTGAAAGATGTGGTAGAGATTTAAGACTGCAATCATTGGTAAAGCACTTTACAAGTAAATGGATTTAAAAGATTGAAATGGGACTATAAGCCACGCTCAACATATCAAAAAGCTGGTGAGTTTTTAGTTTTTCAGAATTCTTATTCATTTATTCTCTGATTGTCACGGTGTTAAAGCCAATCTAAACTTCTTATGTTAATCAGTTCATTTCAACATCCATAAAAACTGGAAGTTTCAAGTACACAAAATTTTTCATGAAAGAGTAATGATTTTGGGAAGAACAGACTCATATAGCTGTAATTGGGTACATATCTTTCTTTCAAGTTTAATTCATTTGAATTACATTTCTTTTTTAAAATTAGAAAAATAAAATTGTCTTTAATTTTCTTTTTCTGAATCTCACTATGCAACTCCTCATCCTGCATATTGTAAAGCAACTTCCCAAGCAGAAAAACTACTTTTTTCCAGCAATTTGTTATTCATTTCAATACAAATCTATCCCCACTCAGAAAAAAAAATCTCTTAGTAAACAAATTATTAAGCTATGGTATGTATGAGTGAAATGTGCTATTTTCTATTGCTGCGCATACTGCCTGGTTTGTGAAAGTCAAACTAGGTATTAGTACTCAGTTAGATGAAAGAAAAAGGAAAGTATGAAGAAATAAAGCCAGTAAGGTGAGCAAATATGAATGAAATACAGAGATATCTGGCTTCAAATGGCGCTGGCATCTACTGGGAGAAGGCAAGGCATATTGTAGATCTGAAGACTCTGTTTCCTTTGAAATTAAATCTCCAGATAACAACAGACGGGACAAAAGATCCTACCTGGATCTGGTCAAAACATTTTAACAAAATCTGCTTTTTCAGAAATATCTTTCTTTGGCAAAGCCAAGCATTTCTGCAATGACACATGTATTTATAAAGCTTTTGATAGGAGGATTCCCAAGTTTCATGGCTGTGTGGTTAATCTGGATGTTTTAAAACAGTCTTCTTTAGGGAAAACAGGATTTTTTTTGGTCCATGAAACAAATAGGCTGCATCAGTGTAATGCTGCTCACCTACAAATCCTTTCCAAAATGAAAGGTATTTTAGCTCAGAATTGATATTGTGATGACATGGCTTCCAAAGTGGGGTTATTCAGGATCCCATGCACAGCAGAAGTAGTCCAGGACAGCCCCTCAGTATGCAAACGTCCTCTAGAAAGTATTCCTCAGTATGCAAGCTTCCTCTAGAAGCAAAGGCATTGCATTCTCACCATCAGGCAGCCTGACAGCAGTCTCTGTCTATACTTTAATCACCAGAAAATTCTTTCTGTTAAGTATATCCCTTCTGGAGAAAGATGGAAGAACGGAGGAATCAGCCTCTGCATCCCTAAAAACTGCATGAAATTCTGAAATTCTAGAGCATGCTATTGAAAATATGATGACAGGTTACATAGTCTAGATACTGTAGATAAAGCCACCCTCAAACTATTTAAAATCCTTTTTATTAGGAACGTCTTCCACTTTAGTTGTATTAAGAGACTGGATTTATGTTATGTTCACTTTTTAAACTTTGGATGGTGATCTGATCATAAAAATTTTGATTTTTTTTTTTGTCCACATTTGACAAAAGAAATTTGTTTGCATATTTAGACATTTCTGTTGCACTTTTTAAATAACGCTCTACTTTCTTTTACGAGTCATTATTTTAAGATTGGTTGACATAAAGGAGATGGTAGTAATATATTTTTCTCTTCAGTGGTTAACACTTTTGTTAAACTGGCCCTCTGAACTTGGTATTTTCTCTTCAAAATATCCCATTAATTCCTATTAGGGAGCTCCTAGTAAAGAAAATTGCATGTTAACTTTTATCAATCTGTATGAATAAATGTTAACCATTCTCAGTTAAAAGCTCGTCTTTTAGCTCCACTCAAGTGAAAACACTTAAAGCAGTGCACACGTTGGCAAATCATTCAGAAGATTAATGCACTTAGGCCTCTACAAAGAGTCAGAGATGTGTATTAGCATTATAGATTTTAATTTGAAATGATGTCAGTCTTTTCTCAGCTGCATTGTAGTGCAAGGACTGCCATCTGCTTATAATAATGAATCTGACAATCCACGTAAATGTGATTTGCTGCTCCTTTTGCCAACATAATGGCTGGGATATTGATCCTAATGGTGGAGCAGTTGCTGCCATTCCATTCAACAGAAGTGGGAGGACAGGGTGCAAGAGTGAAATTTCCAGGACTTCTTCTGGAATGACAGCTAAGAACAGATCTGTGGGTTTTTCACTGTGAGAGGGGACGTGAATATTCCTTATTCTCAGTTTTCTCCTGAAATGAACCATAGAACTGACAACTCAAAAAATGAAACAAAGAAAAGTAAAATTAAATATCTCTAAGGAAGAGGAACTCACAACCAGAAAGTGATAAAACTTCCCCCCCCAAAAAAAAAAACAAACCAGCTGTTCATTTTTGCTCCTGTTGATGACAATCAAGATGGTAAAAGAAGGGGGGAGGAAGTGTTGTAGCAGTGTTGACATTGTAAGGCAAATTTGGTGCCTGGCAGTGACTATTCACTGCGCTGTGAGAAATGAGATGTCTGAGGTGCAGCATTTTGTCTCGCTGTCTAATTTCTTCACTAGCACTTACACCTTTGAAGAAAGGCATTTGACGGCAAAAGCTAAGTGCCATTCAGAAGTCACAGATCCCAGAGGGAAAATTCCTCCAGCTAATAGTAAATGCAGGGATTTCATTCCTGCAGTTTTTATCACTGCAGTGCAGAATTGCAGGTGTCCATCAGGATGGCTTTCCTCCAGGAAATGGAACCTGCTTTCCTGGGAAGGGCTCAGACACAGAGCTGTTTAGAAGAAGAGAGGTGAGTGGCTATTTCCCTAAGCTACAACGATTATTATGACTAAGTTGATTTTAACTCCACTGTTAAAGTGATTTGTGCGGGGCCCAACAGTATTACAGTACCTTTGTAAGGGGGTGCACGGTGGTTTCCATGACAGCCAGAAGGGGTAGGGATGGAAAACACCATGTAAGATAGCTCAGAAGTGTTTGATTGGTACAAGACACAAGGTCAGCAGCTTGCAGGGGTAAACTCCTGTAACAACCAAGCTGATTTCCTTTAAAAAGTGGAGTTCACAAGTATTGGCGTGTTAATTATTAATAGATTTTAACCAAAGTAGTTAAAAGATAAAGGTGCTGTTAATTTTACCTCAGCCAATTCTTGGACCAGGCAGTGTGACCTCAGTGACTGAAATGCTTATCTGCATGGCTGTTTGAAGTGGTTACTCACACCTGCACTCAAATTTTACAGTATACCAAAGAGACATATATGAAGCAGCTTATATATAGATCCATCCCATAACTGTTCCTTTACTTTGAACAGCTTTAACTACTGTTTTTCCAACTTTCATTTCTCACCTTGTAGACTGTTATATTTATAAATGGAACAGACACTGTTCATTTCAAGATATCCCAAACAATCCATCATCTTCATGTCATTTGATCTCCTAGGACCAGAATTTTGAAAAAACATTCTCAAAGTGTAAAACAACCTACAAGTAAGAGCTGCAGCACACATGCAAAATTTCTGTATTATTCTATCAAGACTAACCACACAGCCTCTTGATTTAATATAGTACATCCTAGAATACTTTGCATCCTCTGCCTTACCTGAAGGAATAGGCACTTATGGTTTCTTTCTCAGAGAGCCGTGCAGCAATGAGCAAAAAGCCCAGTAAGAGGCAGAGAACCTAAAACACAAAAAGTGAGGGTATGAAAGAAATAGAATAAAAGAAAAATCCCAAATCCATTTCCAACAAGCTTACACAAAAATTATTCTTCCATCTTTTATCTGATGATTGGTCATAATGAAAAACACCGCTGATACTCAGTTGACAGTCAGAAAAACCCACCTGCCCTGAGGCAAGATGGCAAACAGAATTTGGCATCACCATAGAAAGGTATTATTGTCAGATATGTATATAAAATTGAAGTGACTTAGTACTAATGATAGACTCCTGTGTGACTGACACAACACATCTCAAAATGGGGGAGAAAACTGTTCTCTCATCTTCCCTCCTATTATTCCCCTCCAGTGTTTCTGCTCAGGTGACAGGAGACAAGCTCCTCTAACACAGGCCCTTAGATCTGACACCTAGTCCCCTCACACAGTGAACCTTCATTGTTCTAATCTGAAGATATGCTGCTTTCCCACAGGTGTTCCCCGGTGGGTTCTTCAGGCTCTTCTTAGAGCTACATTTCCACTAGTTTTCTTTTTCTGAGAGGAAAGGTCACTTTAAAAAAAAAAAAGAAAAAAAAATTACTATCACTCCAGAATTTCCCTGAGCAGAAATCATTAGGTAAAACCTGTTGGCAATCTGAATGGATGCCTTTCGAGGATGTGTATTGGATTTGGATGCCTTCTACTCTCTTTGGTCAGTACCTGTTAGCCATACGACACTACTATTTAAGCTACTATAAGCTATCCAGTACAGCTATCCAGATGCATATCTTTTTTTTTGATTCAGCCTCCTAAACTCCCTCATCACAGAAGAAAGAGCAACCATTTGGTTAGGTACAAACCAGTAGGAAGAAAACTGTTTATGAGGCTGTAGGCGTGTAAATTGCAGAACCTCATGACTAGCTTGTTTGTATCTCAGCAAAGCTGCTTTAGGAGGCACACTTTTCTGGGAAAGAGGAATAAAATTAAAACAAATAAATACCTCAAAATCTTATTAAATACACCTATTACTTTGTACATCTGTATAATTTCTTTCAGATTACAGCAATAATGTTTTTATATGCACGTGCATGCATATACATAAATAAATATTCAGTATACATAGACTATCCATATAGCAGATGTTCATTTACAGCTTAGGTGTATACCTCAAAATAGATAATCCAACTTCAAGAAAGAGCACTGTGAAAACTGTTAGCATGGTGACAAACACACAATAATTCTTCAAATCTTCATTTCAGTCCAAAAGGAAATATTAATAGAGAAAGAATAAATGCTCACCTGGGACTGGAACAAGTACATCTGTGCAAATACGACAAGTAGAAGCTATGTGTAACTCTTAATATGTTAAGGTACCCTACCAAATGTCTCCCAGATGACAAGTGAATGTAGATCCACAGCAGCACCTTGTCCACGCTGAGGCAATACTCATAACCATCCACATTTCTCAAACTTCTTGTTTTGGGCAGCATCAGCATCATGTCCTTTTGAATTATTTCTGAGAGGTGGAAAAACACTAAGAGATTTGAATACTACCCCACAAGTTTAAACAGAAATACAGATTTTCTACCTTACATGGAGCAGAAGCCGGTGTGGACCCCTGTCAGCTCTGAACTCTGCCAGCAGTCCCCTAAGGGGCCACAACTGAATAGACTTCATTTGCCTGACAATAAAGGACTTCGTTTTGGAGACCTTTCAAAGCTTCTGTCCAGGAGACTTACGCAAAAAAATGAGCACATTTTTCAGCTGTACTTGGCATTTTTTGGGATAAAATATGTTGTATATGATTATACCTCCCAGAGCATCTCATCCAAACTTTGCCTCTCTTCTTCAATTTAACAATACCTCTTTTCAGTAATCACAGTCAAAAACACTGAGTAGGAAGAGTTCATTTTTGAGTTTTCGAGTATAAGCAGCCAAGAAAGTCTTTCTGGAGGAAAAAGAAGAAACAAAAAAATGTTTGTCAGTGTTTCTTAATCAGCAGAAAGGGAGCAGCTGTCAGCCTGGCGGAATTCAGAATTTAGATGAGCTGTGAGGCCACACTTCTGCTACCCTGCATCTGGTTTGGAAACAAAGAACAACCTGTCTTTGGTTGCTCTCATCTTGTAAGTACAACTACTGCATAGGTAATTAACACTCCATGAGAAGGGCTTAGTTTTGCATATCTTCATTTCTACTGAGTCTTGCACAGTGTATTCATTTACTTCACAGTGTCTTCCTACTTGCAGTCAAAACAAAGGCTACGCAGAGGAGAGGAGACCTGAACATTTTCTGACGTTGAGATGAAGTGAGGTAAATTTACTTTTTCAGTTCATTTTCTGGAGAACATACCATGGCATATAATACTTTAAATGTATTTTTAAATTTTATCCTTAAAAGAGGAAGAGTGCTCCTTCCCTTCCTCTCCAAAATGTTTAGAGGTTAACTTTCTTTGTAAAGTGCATGATAACTAATAGCAGTATAATTAAGTCATCCTTCAAAAACGAGAGATCTTGAAATGTATTTGTGCTATGTAGTGAGGGCAGTACTACTTGTCCGATGGTGCATATAATATGAGTTCCGTGGTGCTGTCTACAAACTGCTGAACAGAGATTCGCCTCCACAGGGGAATGAGACTTCTCTCTCTCTGCTCCACATTCCATGTACAACAAAGTCCAGGCACAGAAGTCATTCAGCACTGCTGTCTACAGGCCCTGTGGTGAATATTGGTCTTCATGGGCAGCAAACAGATGGAGGGGACAGACTCTTGTCCTCCTACCTAACTTGAACACCACATAGGGTCAAGACAACTCGGTCCTTTATGATTTCAGCCGATGAATTTGTTCTATGGACCATGGGTTTTTGAATGTTTGTGAAATTCAAAGGTGCAGCAGAAAGGACATATTAAGGTAACACTGTCCATGAGATAAAGAAAAAAATAATCCTGAAACGAGGATTGTTCTTTATTTTAACACTCCTGACTGATTTTTTTCCTCTGTGATTTTGCGAAGTGAACCCAAGCACACAGACATCTCGCAATCTTGTAAAGTGCTTCTTAACTCCTAGTAAGGAGACTCTATTTACACATTTTCACATAAAAATGCTTAGAAAAAGGAAAAAATTCCTAGTAAGTCAGCTAACCAAAGTTTCCCAGTTCTATCTTTGTTTTATTTCAGTTTTAGTTTTTCACGGTCCTTTTCTGCTTAACTGTCAAGTGAAAGATGAGGCTGTCATACGGTCTGAATAACAAAAGAAATACAATTTTCCTACACTAAAGTGTACTGGCCTTGTGCCACTGTTAAAATTGAAATTGTCCAATACCAGTTAGCTGCAGCAAACATTTTTATGGCAATAGCTGGCAAAGAGCAGAGGACTTTCTGGGTTTTTTTGTTGCTCCATCTCTCTGAAACAATGGCAAGAATTGACATTGTCTATTCAGTGTAGAAGATAGGCTGTCAAGTAAAGCAAGACAAATGTGATGTCCTGACTGATTATTTCCTTAGATACTAAATCAATGAGCTTATTATCACAGCAATTACATTCCTAATGTAAACAGATGCTATGTGTAGACAACTGTTTAACAATAAGGTAGGCAGAGTGTACTACTTTTTTCTCCTACACAAAAAATTATTTGGAGCATGTTGTATTACAAATAACATTTGATCTTCAGTTCATATGTATCATTTAACTGAATATATGCTGTATCACATGTTTTTACATGTAGGAAAGATATACTGTAAAGGAGTAGTCATTTTCAACATAATTTGGTTTGAATGTGTGTCATATTTATTATTACCAGCATTAATGTTCTTATCTATATCAATCTGGGATTCTGAAATAAAACAGCAATACTTCAGTTCTGCCCACAAATTAACTTTGCCAATTTAATCTCAGTGCAACTTGTTACATAGTTTATAATTAAATCAAAGAAAAAGAGCAATACCCTGTACAAAGATTAAAATTATTTTCATATAGCTCAACTTGAACTTCCAGTCTAGTCTTCTGTTTCATAAATAGTTATCTTGAAATTTCTAAACCCTTCTCATTTCTGGTCATTGTATATGTGCTTTAACGAAATCTGGTACGCATAAAATAAATCATTACAAATATAGCAGCATTTACAATGCTATGTCTTTATAGTAGCAGGTAGTTCCTTCCTATAAAACAATTCAATCAGCTCTTAAGCTTCCTGACGACTGCTGTGTATTCAGGATATGTATACTATTCAGCCAAAAAAGTAACAGGGAATCAGAGTAAATTGTTATGTGAGTTCGGTAAGGAAGAACCATTAACCAGTATTCAACCTGATGGGAGGATTCTGCTACACTATGCCGTGGTCTTTTAATTTGAAGGAGTCTAGCAAGTACTAATAATGAAGATATAGAGCTAGTCTAGATATAACAGAAGCTATGTCAGAAAACAATTTGTCAGAAAACATTGTTTCAGCAAGTGCAAAACTTTTCATTGGAATGCTGACCACTTCACAGCACCCTCACCACAGAGTTTTGACTCCACTGAATGCAGGCAGTAAGAAACTTCAGAAATATTTTGTTTCCCCAAATTGGATTAAAAACAAACGGTAGACAAAAATTCCTGCAATTTCTCTTTTGGTCATTGTTATTGAATATAAAACAGTGAAAGAAGTAGTCCTATTTCTCCCTACTCTGCTGTAGAAATAATTTACATGGAAAGGTTCCTGCTCATCATCGTGTTAAATTAAAAAAACCTGTTATTTTCTAAGGTTTTTTTGAAGCAGCAATATCTTTTCCGAGCCTTTTAGGAAGGCTTTTTAAGAAAATGGCACTGTTTTTATGTTCTCTGTGTTCTGTAAAAAGCTGAGTACTAATTGCAGATAACCAAAAGAGAAACATTTCCTCAAAGGTCTAGGTTAAGTAAACTATGAGTCTGAACAGCAAAGAATGAGCCAAAGTTCCTGCTCCTAGTTTCAGCCACAGGACATTTTTGTCTGTGGCATTGCAAGAGTTTATTTTCATGAGATCTTGCAAAGTTTTAACATGTTTGGAAGTAGATCACTGAAGATATTTGCATTCTACAAATCCATTATATACGTGTACATGTGTACCAACAACCTCAAAGTGCATTTTGCTGGTATGGCGCCTCATTTTGTACCACTGTAGAGAGAATTGCGGTCACTACTGCATCACTGAAAAGAATGGGTGCAGGATTAACCTCAGTAACAACACATTGAAAAACCCATTCACAGGTAGCATATGTCTTGTCACCAAACTAGCAAAACATATTTTCCCTGGAAAACAGTCAAAACTATTTTTCCTTTATGGAGCCCGATTTCCACAATAGATATCAGTCCTAGCTGTTTATAGTCATCTGTATATTTTATTCTGAGTGTATCATCTAGCATTTTTCATTCAGAAAAAAACCATTTTTGTTCAAGTTTAAAAAATCTCTCAGTAAAAAAATATAGACATCAAGTGGAAAATGTTGATGGGTGAAAGAAAGCAAGGGCAAATTACTGTCTTATTACGGAATATCTAATACAAAAAAAAAAATAGCCTTAAATTGACAGATAAGAAAAATGATATATGTAATTATTTTTAGTAGTAAAAAAATCCAACACCTTGGTATGCCTTTGAAAACCTCAGGGAAGTTTCAGCAAAAAGACTGTATCAAAGGTTAGTCAGAGATCACACACAATTAAAGAAAAAATAATTTGCAGAAGTTCAAAATTCATGAAGACTTCTCTATGCAATAAATAAATCTTCTACAGTATAATTTGCATTTATTATATGTGTCAGATACATTGCAGTTATATCTATTTTAATATCTGTTAGCTTTGGTACACAGTATTCGTCTCTGTCTGCAGAGAATTTCTTTCCCTCCCTTCTGCAAAATTTAATTCTGTTGTTTTTGAAAAACTAGAACAAAACAGCTCCTTTTAAAAGATAATTTTTGATGAAAAATAATATGTCTTTGTTTAAAACCACACACTAGGCATATCATTAGTTATGGTTTCTGTTCTTTGTGACTGAATACCTCATCAGCTTTCCACATACTGGTTTCTATTCCTAGGATACACTGCTGATGCAAAACACTTAGGAAAAAGATGAGAGACCCTTCTGTTCCTCAGTTTACTCAGAAAATACTGATAAGTTTGGCTCAGCTGACTAGGGAAATGCTGTTGCAATATTTATCTGTCACCTTTTAAAAAAATTAAGTGTAATTTGAAGATAAAATCTTGAGGGAGAGTGAGTGTCAAACCCATGCTCTCTCTTTTCTGGCATTTTTGAAGTCTTGAGAAAAATGTTCTGGACTTGAGTCTTCCATTTAAGTTAAAGAACAATTGTTTTCAAGAAGAAATGTTTATAATCACTGGTGGTCATTATTCCAGTTTTCCTCATGCAATTTCAGGGTCCGTTATTTCATGATATTATCATATAGGATACTATATGCTGTAGCTTCATAACTTCAATGTCATTACAAGAGGGAGAAATTATTCCATAAGAATAAACCGAGACCAAAGAGTTTTCCCATATTCTAGCACATGTGGAATCTCTGTTGCTGTGTTTTCTTAATATATATTCATTTTACTAATTGTACACAGTAGCAACTTTATAGTACAAATATTTAAACAAAAAAACCTCAATCCTTTCAAAAACCCATCTTTTTTACCCCTCTCAAGAGATCATATTTTACAGACACTACTGGCTGATATTTTTAAAGAAATGGCAGTATTTATTTATTACTTCTACCAGTGATTAATAAATAAGATAAAGATTTTTAGTATGTGGTTTTAATTTCTTTTAAAATCATGTATTATTACATTGGATGTAATAAATCAAATTGTTTGCTATCTCATCCACTATCCAAGCGGTTCTATTGATCGGTGATGAATGAGTCCCCAAATTGCCTACTGTGTGCTCTATTCATGCACACTGGAATGCTTGTTTTAGCTACGCTTATTGTGTGACTGAAAAAAATAAAAAAGACAGCAAAGCTGCAGGTGTGGGAAAATTAAGAAGGTTTGCCAAGGAAGGTCAGAACCTTGGATATGCTGAAGAGCTCTAAAATACTTTTAGAGATTGACTTAAGGTGTGAGACATCTGCCTTTCATTTTCTTACTGTATCTTAAATCAGAAAATTGCAAATCAAAAACTAAAGCTCTTTTTCAAGTTGGATCGCATACTGAAGAACAAAAGGAAACCTTAAAGTTGGCTCAGGCAATAATGGTACACATATAGAAATAGAATATTCTTTCCTTTCCTTTCTCTCATTTCATTGTACATATGCTATTCAACATTGTATTTATAAAAATAAGTAGAAGTCCATTTCCTCATGACCGGTTTTCTGCTTAGTTCTTTTACACTCTTCCAATGGCTTTTAGCTCATCACCACTCATAGTACTGAACCTCAGTGCAGCACTGAATGTTCTTTGTGCTCAGAGATGACACATCAGGCCCTACAAATGACACAGAGCTGAGCAATGTTTAAATTGCATTTGCCTAACAGCAGACAAATGGCAGAGAAGCTGAATTTGAACCATGGCTTCAAGAGAGCTAAAATATGTCTCACTTTTCCTTAAAGATAAATTCCATTTCTACTTTTTAAAAGGACAACATTTAGAAAATAAAGCTGAGTAAACAATATTCTCCCTTTATTTTTCTGTGGTCAGCTTTCCATGGTCTCCTCAGTCAGGAAAAACAACAGTTGTTTCCATCAATACATAGACAGGTAGAAAAAAAAAGGTAGTGTGCTGTCTTTTTCCTAGGATACACTTGTTGAAAATGACAGGTATTCAGAGCCAAATGCTCTAACATGAGTGATAGAATCTGACTGTAGGCATCTTTGTTTAAAAATGCTGAATCTAAAATAAAAAATAAAAAAAAAAATATAGATTAGTTGTCTTTTATTCCATAAGGTTGGTTTTAGCAAAAAGCAGTGATTGGTTCATCACTTCTGGAAACTTGACTACTAAGAGATTCTTAGTGTAGATTTTAGGAACTAGATCCTATCTCTCACCAGTCTTTTGCTTTCCACTGTTATTTGTCCTTTTAGAATCTTAAGCAATCAAATTTAAATTTGTGTTTGATTTAAGGTAGAATTTCTATACATTATTCCTCTCACTCCAGCGTATTTTGGATGCGGAAATGATACAGGCACTTGTGAATAATGCATGTCTGTATAGCGAATGAGAAAATGGTAGGGAGAGCTTGAAGCACTTGAACAGAAAAATATAAAAATATAACTATGAAAAAATTATTTTAAAGAAAACTCATTAAAATCACAACTTTAGAATAACAATGGCAATAATGAAATATGGAGGAACTAAAATCAGGTCATAGTGGTCTAAGTTCTGGATTAATTACAGTTTATCTCTGTCAGATTTTTCAGACTGTTCTCCACTTGTTTAAATATTTCCTCGTGGTGCTAACATCCTAACCACTCATCCAGTACAATATATGTACACAGTTGTTATAAAATAAGCTTAATTAATAATAAATTCCCTTCCAGTATTCAGCAGTCCAATATTTTCTGGCAAAAACTACAGGAAAAAACCTGAAAAATTTAGGAAAAGAGATTCTGATTTTCATCAGAGTTTTCAGGTAGCATTTGTATTTCTAAAAATTTCAAAATGCTACATTCGATGATCCTCATGTAACACAAATCAGTTTTCACATCACATATACAGTAACAAAAGATAATTCTAATATCACAAATTGTGTTTAGTGAAATACAGAATGGAAGTCAGAAATCCATGAGATTTACATCTGCCAACATCTGAACATCTCGCCCACTGTCCTTGACAGCTTCAGGAGAGATTTGACTCCTATGCCTGTCCTCCACCTTTGCTCTAGCAAATGACAAACACAGGCAAATAATCAGTAGGTTCTTATGAATCCCCAGTCCCAAATAACGAAAGCCACTTAAAAAAACAGTCATGATACAGTATTTCCTACTGCATTTCAGAATCCAGGTAACACATGTAAGTCCCAGCTCAGGGAACTGTGTAGCCTGACCTTCAAAGTCCAAACTTTGATTTGTCCAAGCCTAGATTACCAGCAAAGCTTCCATGCACTTCCTAGAGAAACCAAAAGACTCTCGCTCACAGTCAACCTACCAACCCTCTGATGACTATTAGTCCTAAAGGCAGGACTGATGATATGGAATTTTTTACCAGGTTGACCAGTATTATGATCCTTGCTTTACACAACTCACTTTGAGTCACTGGTTTGCCAAGGTGAAATAGTTCTTGTGAATATCCAAGACCGTTAAAAACATAGGTCTGACTTATACAGATCAGGTATTTTGGACAACTGCTTTCTGAAGGAGACATTGAATCAGAACCAGCTAAAATTCTTCTGTTTTTATGTTCTTTAAAAAGTAATTCCACTATGTAACCTTTAACAGTTAAGTTTAACTATGCACAGATGCAGCTGCTACTAACACAAGGAGCAGAATTCATTCCAGATAGCCATTATGCTAGATCTTTGAAGGCTATGGAGGAAATGAGCATAGAGCTTCTAATAAAGCATTTACAAGCCAATTATGAATTTTGTGCATTTCTAGGCTGGAAAGACTAGCTGCTCTGCTAAGACATTCAAAATAGCTAAGCTGTATCCTGTGTACATAAAAATAACATGAAATTGCAGCTTTCACGACAGTATTGTACATTAGTTTTTTTTTAATGTGGTAAAGTTCTATATGAAAAGACATATTCTGCTGTGTTTACCAGGAAGGAATGGGTTTGCCACTCAGGGTTACATTGTTTATTTACTGATCAGAAGAAGAGATACTTGAAACTGCAACTTTCTCAAATTATCCTTCTTTGATACTACTGAGTGAGCAGTGGACAAATGATACTGCCCTCTGTGAAATCAGCACATAGGGTAATTTACTGACAATTCTAAGAGATCTGTGCAAATGATCTTGAATTAACATCTTTGCTCAATGCTCAGAGCACTCTGCAGAGGATTAACTAAAACTTGAAGCAGCAAGTGCCAGTCACAACATCACATGCGTTCTGTGTACTCACTTCCGTCCCAGAATGCTGAAACGCAGAATATTAAGGTCAACAAAAAAAGTCACTACAAAATTATTTTAGATTTCTGCAGCCTTTGTCTCCAGTCAGAAGCAGTGAACCTCTCAGCAAGAAACAGCAACACCAGTAAGCAGCCTTGCCTGTAATACCACAGGCAGGTCTGAGATATCCACATTTTGATTCACATTCACACTCTTTCTCACTTTTTATGAAGGCGATGGAACAAAAAGTCCTAACCTGAGACACAATTTTTGTCACTTTGCCAGCATGGCAAAGAACTTGTTCTGTGTTAAGTAATCTTATGTCTAAAGTCAGAAGAAACAAACGGATATAAGGAGTTCTTTTTTTTCCATGTTACATTCTTCAAGTATGCTTAAACAAGACAAAATAGATCACACATTTCAATTACCAAAAAATGTACAAGAATGGAGTCACATGCTTTATAATCCTCAAAAACCCATAAACAACACATAAGTATTAAACAATTTCCTTGGCCTTAATACCTTTTATTGCCTTGATTCCTCCTCCTCTATTTTTTAAAGCCAAAATCAAAATGTTTTGTTGGGTTGATCTTATTTTCATTGTAATTTACTTTCAAGATGAATTTGAAAGCTGTTTTAAAGTTCTAACTTCAGTGAAAAAGCAACTATTGCACGATAAAATCCTTGGGAAGAAATGTGATTTATGCAGATGAGTTTGTTAACAAAATTTACACATAAATGAGAACATTTTTTTCCATTCCAGTTGCTATTACAAAGAAACACTGGGAAGTAAATTATCTGTAGAAGAGTACAAGATAAAAAATGTATTAAAAGCTGTAAGAACGAAATTGAAATGTCAAACATAGTTACTTATAAAAAACAGGTGATAGGCTCCTCGTAAGATACCTATTAAAAAGAGTAGTCAAAGTGAACTAAAATGACTTCAGTTCTCCCACCAAACTTGTGGCTCAAATTCTCCACAGGTTTATTGACTATTTACAGAGTTTCATTCACTTCTAGGCAGTGTGGGCTTTCTGAAATTCAGGCTGTATACGATAAGACTCTTTATTACTCACATACGTAACATTTGAATTCTGCTAAAGGTTTTCACAAAACCCAAATAAATGCTTCTCAGCACTAAGATTTTATGCATGCTGTAACCGTGATGTCCTGTAGCCTGCAGAAGAGGGAGATGCTATGCAAATACGGGTTTTTAAAGACACAAAAGACCAGGAAGCCAAAACTGGGAGAGGACATTGTTGTGACCAAGGTTGTTCCTGGCTGCAGGGCAATTTTTCCTCAGGACCCCCTCTCTCACCCACACTCCCAGCCCTTTTTCAGCCCCTGGTCCCACCACCCCTGGTTGCCTTCTGGTGGGGTGGTGACGCCTCCTGTCCGGGACCTGCGGCCCAGGGACAATGGGGCCGGGAGCGTAAAGCATAGCGCTGTGACCAAAGCCTCCTCTCTGGCACGCCTTTTCAAGCCAATGGGAAGTAGGGCCACTTGAGGTGGACATGTCTGGCTTGTCAGTTCCTTACAACAAACTATGTTTGGTACGCGGTGCATTCATGGGCAGTGTCATGCTTTTGTCCAGAGCCGTGCCGTATTTCCCTGAGCCAGCTTCTGGCTTTTGCGGTCAAGCAACTGTGTTGGGAAACCCACTCAAGCAGAAAGGGCTCCCCTGGCTGGTGATTTCTCACATTTAATTACTTGATTTTCCTTTCCTGCAGTCAGGAAGAAAATGGAATTACATCACACGCCATGTAGCCTTGGAAAAGGACTGATTGTTTCTAATAGAGCCGCTGGCGACAAGCACAATACATGCGCTCCTTGTTTCACATTGGATATTAGATCCTCCAAACAAGTCTGAGTGCTCCTGCTCCGAGGATCCTCAATAGGGAACAAAGGGGACCGGGCTTCTCCTGTGTCACTCCCAGCACCCCATGAAATGGAAATCTTCATTTAGGCACACTTCACCCTTTTTCACTCTTTCCAAATACTTTTTGAGACTCAGGAAATGGTTCTGAGAGTACGGGTTTGCTACAAGGAATTTCTGAGCTGCTATTTCAATCTGCCCATCAAAAATTACTTAAACCCGTACCTCTACACTTCACTTAACTGCAGATATGCCTGGTTATAAATTTACAGTCACCAAGAAGTATGCGATGGGCCTGTGATACTTGGCTCTGGGACTGTACAGTAATGATAGCTTATTAAATTAGGTACATTTCCCACAGTCAGATAAATTATCTTACGGATCTTGTGCAGATGCTCCAGTACTGTTAAAATTTCAAAATAAGAAACCTATTAAACAAACAAAAAACCCACAAGAATTACCATATTTGATCAGACCAGTGATGCATGTCACTCAGTACTGAGCTGCATACACACAACAGCATACATACATAAGGTATATGGAGGATGACCAGGGAGAAGTATGGGTACGTAGAGTAATACCTCTCCAGAATACAGCATATACATCAAAAATACATGGTAGTACTTCCCTAGAATACCCTACCCACTCGCAGTGATTTGTGACTTAAAGATTTTGTGAACCAGAGTAATAACTTTGGATGGACTTCTTTCCTGTTGATCTTTGCATTACTAACACGCTCAGGTCTTGTTGCACAAAACGTATAAAAACGCTTTCCCCACACACCTCCCAGTCTCAGGAAAGATGCGTGCCTGATGATCACCTGGGTATACCTTTTTGCCCGGTATATGTTCACTCTCATCACTGTCAAAATTGAAGTTCAGTGTCGGTGCTTCTAAGCAGATTTTCAAGGTCTGAGACGAGGTTATTTCTTCCAGATGCTAAAAAAATGAATACATAGTACTAAAACAAGGCTTTCCTCAGCAATCGGTTTTAAACTAATCCACCTATTGGAAAAACGTAGGCAAAACCTATTTCTGTTAACAGCTGGAGAAGGAGGTCACTATTTTGAGTACCCATGTTAAAAAATTTCTCCTCTTCCACTATCAACATCAGTCTCTGCGTGTGAATTGAGATGCGAGTTGTTCTTTCATGCCTTATGTGGGCAGGAGGCCACAGAGTCACCCTGCATCAAAAGAGCAGGAACAGAACACAATCACAATCAACAGCAGGGTACAGAGGAACACTTGTGGCAAGCAGACTTTAGACAGCGAGCATCATCACGATAGGATATAAGGAAGAGCAAATGGTATCAGCTGATGATGATACACCTGAAATAAAAATTACTGGACCATCACTGCTTCCCAGATGATCGTGTAGATGAATTTATCACAGAACTTATTACTGCTAATTACATTAACACAGAAATATTGTATTATCCCAGTTATTCATTCCAAACAACAAACCTGACAATGCCCAAGGT
This sequence comes from Opisthocomus hoazin, assembly GCF_030867145.1. NCBI lineage: Eukaryota > Metazoa > Chordata > Aves > Opisthocomiformes > Opisthocomidae > Opisthocomus > Opisthocomus hoazin. The sequence continues at coordinate 72,700,195 of NC_134416.1, read as the reverse complement.
AGATACACCGTGTTCCTGCACCGAAAGAAGCAGAAGTCTCTAAGCTTTCACTGAGAACTTTGGGATTCAATATTAATGAACAATGCAGTGTGAATCCATATGGCTGGTGAGGCCTGAGCTGGAATTCAGAGGATATCAGACAGTGTACTGCAGGAGTCAGGTCTTATATATATTTTAAAGTAGAGTTTGTTTTAATGGTATATTAAGCCACTGATGTCAATAATGAAAGATAAGGGACAGATGTGCCTGAGCAGATCAACTAAGCTTTTTTAATGTTTTTAAATTATTTGTTCCATTGTAGACCTACATTACCTAAGAAAATAAAATTAGATTTGACTGGTATACATTCTAATTGCTTCTCTTGTCTCTTCCCTAACACCTAAAAAGCAGTAAAGTTAGTCAAAAGTAGGAGTTTCCGTTTCATACATGTCATTTAAGAAATTTTTTAATGTTTTCATTCTGAACTGGAATGAAACAAGTAATTCTGACATTTCCTAACCAGTGGCTGCTTTCACCACCACAATAAAATATCCAATTTACAAACAATATTGCAAATTTTCAAAATAATAATTCTCTAGAAGGACAGAAAGTAGTAGAAAAAAACACATTAAAAGATGTTTTACATTAATTTATGATAAAGTAGGCTTAACAGAGAAAGTACATTTGCCAAAACCATCTGTTTTGCCCACAAAAAAAAAAAAGAAAACAAGAAATATATTACCTGGTCAGCTTGTCAGTTCAGGAAAAGAAATCCCAACACATAAAACATACAGAGTTGAATACAGAATATAGAAATTGCTGCACTTCAAATTGGACCTCCATTCTAGGCTACCCAGATCTTTTTTAGATCCATCCACCAAAAACACACAAAACCCTGAACAGTGATTGATTAATGGAGCTGGATGACTGTGTTGTTAATACACAATCACTCTTGGCAGCTGAGGCAAAGTTGGACTGTAGGTATCTATGTTACGAAACTGTGCCACAGCCATAATCTCTCTAAAACTATGATGCAGATAAGGAACCTGGATGAATATAACGTACAAGCTGTAAGTCTAAATCACATGTTCAATGATAGTAGTGGGCAACTGTCTCTCCTGGTACAAGTGAGCATTCAGTGGAGCGTGTAGTGTCTTGATAATCCATAGTTTTTAAACAGTTTAGGAGATGGCACTTCACCATATATTAAAGAAGGGGAAGTCTGTTGAATGCAGTGGGCAAATCCTGTAAAAAGAAATAATAACTGCCCAGCAAAATTGATGAAACAACATTAACTGCCTAGGGGAAAGGCTGAAGGTGGATAACTCCCGCACAATGTGGCAGAGCAAAGACTGCAGATCATATTCTCCCAGAAAGGAGATAGATGATGGGTGCTGGAAGAGCTGGAGAGGTCCTTGGTGTGAGAACTCATTAAAACTTGCTGTAGCTGCTCTCTCTACAAGCCTGTGCATCTCTGAGATAATTATATTTATCCTGTGGATGGTCTGTCTTCATCTACTCATAACCAGCTACTGGTATCTCCCGAAAATCCATAGTTTTGACTTCTCCTTCAGCTCAAAGATTCCCAGACAACCTTCCAGTCATTGTATCAGACACAAGGCTAAATTCATTCTTTGATTACATTTACTCTGTTTAATTTAAATTGATTTTTGAGACTGTGGTCCATAATGTGTTGAAATACCATTAATATCCAGAAGTTGTACTAAAGAATCCAATGTTGAGATTGCCACATACCAGGGAGAACCACCTGAGCCTCAGAAATACAAAAACTGTTGAGTTTACATGTGAAAAACTCCCACTATGACCTTAAACAGCTCTGAAATATTTTAACATCCATATTGCATGGTTTAGTCAACTTTTTCTGCCCCTCTTAAGTCTTATTTTCACAGTAATGCATGACTTTGAAACAACATCAAAGGGCAGAGTATTTTCCTGGCATTTACTGTAAAGGTGAAATTGATATGTTTGAAATTCCACAAGTAAACACAGATACTGGGCTCAACATGTAAGGAAGCCCCCACAGCCCAAACTAACAAAGGTAGCATCGACTCGGTGCTTGAGCTAGAAACTCAAACTATGTTTCCTGGCTACTTGCTTTAGGCAACACTGCTTTCCCATGATCACAGAACCCTGACTGTATTTTGATTCAGTATTCACATGTAAAGACATTTGTTAATTGCCCATTTTAGCACACAGTGAAAAGTGTGAAGACTTAAAGCCGGTTTGACACGTATCAAGGGGGTGCATTGAAAAGACAACTTCAAAATTGAGGGATTGTTTTAAATGGTTTAAACCTATCCTCTAAGCCAACTTTGTTGCTAAAAAGCTGCAGAGGTTTAAAATAAAAATAACACATTCTTAGTCAGTTTGCATTTCCTATTCAAAGAGCTTGTTCATCTTTAATCTTAACTCTTTATCTCCAGAACCTTGAATGGGGGAAAAGGACAGAGACTATACCAGAATCCTTTGCTCTATCAACAGATACATGGGAATTAGAAAATAACCCTCTGCTCATTTGCCAATAGCCTTTGCAAGTCACCTAATTAGATGATTAAGTCATTAAAGGGATATGCGCATCTGAAAAGCCTCTAGTCAGCCTCTGAAATCAGAGGAGATAAAGACAAGACTCTTATTTCTTTTTTCTCTTACACTGAAAAGGTAATTAATCCATTTAACTCTGCCTAGCAGTGCTTTTCTATAGTAAAAAAAGAGAGACTGAAGCAGGATAGCTTTTCAGAAACACTCTTTGAAACACCAGAATGACAAATGCCTCTTTCTTTTGCATGCCACATGAAGAGGTTAGACTTAGCCCCCAGTGGTCAAAATTATTTAGACAAGAGATCAGCAGCAGTGTGTGTAATGCTGACTTTGGTATTTGGGAGGTTACTACCTTCTAATTTGACTTTTTTGTAGCTCAGTACAAAGTCTTTCTCCAGAGCAGCATATAAGTCTAGTAAATAAAATTCCGAAGAGAAAATTATTTAGCATCATTCACCTCCTCCTATGCAGGCTTCACAGAATCAATCTCGGGTACGTGTCACCTGCAGGATAGGGGACAACTTGCAAACAGTAACAAGAACGTAAGTAGTATATTGGAAATGACAAACACAAATACGTGTGCTGCCCTAGCAACTAAAGAAAGTGGACAGACGTCTTGTGCTCTGCTTTGAAATTCACCTCTGTAAAATTAAAATTGGTGAACTGAAGAACTTTCCTATTAGCTTAAAATAAGACACTTCTCTCTACTTCACTACTCTAGAATGTTTCCTGGGTCTGGCTACAGAAATCCCAGCAACACTACACAGCAAAAGGCAACATCAAACACAGAAAGGGTATTATCATAACTGACTGCCATTATCATTCCAAAATCTGACACCTTTATGACAAAACAATTTCAAGTTTTAAGCCACATGTGGAGTAAAATTTTATGTTCTTACATAGTTTTTGTATGTACAGTGCTGTAGGTTAAATTAGAACATTGTATGATTTCCACAATAATTTTTTGAGAGAGTTCAACATTGATCTATTCCCTGCTATTCTACTGTGTGTAACCCTGATAGTCATTCAGCACTGTATCAAACTCAAGGAAAGACAGCGAAATCATTCTGAAAGGTTTAGTACACATTTTAGTCTGCATTTCAGTAGTATATTTTGACTGAAATTTTCAGTGATGTGTAAGGGAGTCAAAAGTCCTGAAGTATGGACAGGTACCACTTTCCAGGTTTTGTGACCAGACTATTGCAATGTGCCTGCATACATGCATACTTTCTTGGAAAGGAGGGTGCAAAACCTGAATCAAAATATTCATTAAATACTATAGAACCTTCAAAATCCATGAACTGTCACAGAAGTCCAAATATTTCATTTAAGAGTCAACTTGTAGCTTGATATCAAATAGATATACTGCCAGGATGTGTTCCTTTAGGCAAAATTATTATCAGTCATCCTTACTTGACAGCAATTTAATAATAGTACCAACATGAATTATTAATTTCTAACAATACTACAAATACATTGAAAATTTCTTGTCATCCCTTGCCTAGAAGGCAACAAATGAAACTTCCTCCAGATAAACTGGAATAATAGCTTTAAGACATTATTTTTCTCTGAAAAATACGAATGGATGAAGCAGTATTAACTTAGAAAATGTTCTTTCATTCATTCTTCAATAGTTTGTGCTCACTTAAATCCTTATAGTAGCTTTATTTTTTCCTTGTTTTCTATGTTCTCTATATTTGGTATACACAAAAGAAAATACCTACTTCTCACTTCTTATGTTCAGACAACAGTTCTTTCTGTCCCACACTAATTAATGGGACTCCCTGCATTTTAAAATCATTTTAGTTTCAAATATAAAAAAGGAAGTTGTCAAATGGCACAGAAATATGTGTCTTGAGAATGTCCTGGCCTAATAATTTTCCAGTTTCTCAAAAAAACCTAACTTGTACAGGAATGGCCAGGTCATGAGTAGATCAAAAGGCATTGCATGTTATTTTAATGGTAAGGCCCTTAAAGGACAAACACTAATCTGTATGCACGTCCATTACAGTCTGAGAAACAGGAAAAAACATCAAGACAATCAGTTTTTTAACTGCCTAAGCCATTCTTTTGAATTCTAATCTGATACATAAAAATTCTTATCCCTCATTGTAGAAAAAGAAACCATGTCGTTTCAGATCTCAGTACACCCCAGCTTTGCAGGGAAAGGGAGCAAAATTGAAAAACCTAAGGCTACAAATTCAGCTTTAAGCAAAAATCCCCTGTCAGTGTCTTGCTCAAGTGGCCCTTGAGAAATATGTGAATAAATATTTTTTGCTCATATTTTACACAATATTTCCATCCTTCCGTATCAGAATTTGCATTACATATTTTTGAGTGAAGGCAACAACAACAACACCAGGAAAAGAAACACATTTCAAAGGACATCTAGATAGCAACCTCTAAGTACTTGAAATCCTTCAAAAAAGTGTAACTTGCAAATGTAACTAGTGCCATACCATAAGCAAACTAACTCAAGCCATCTGTTGAAGTAAAGATATTTGGTATCTTGTTGAAAATTTCTAGTGGTTAGCACACCATCTATACTGAAGAATTATTTTTGTCAGGGTATCATAGCATATTTAGTTATTCTAAACTACCTTTGAAACATTCTTCATTGCAAACATTTCATGAAATAGTATTAAGTTTAGTATTACTTTTTCCATAAAGTAAATCAGTCATTAATTGCTAAACAAAATGTAAGAATATGCAACAGAATGAAAGAAAGGAATGCAATTTAAACACAGAAAAAGTTGTAACAGCTGTTGCAAAATAGTTACACAGAAAACAGACTATATACTGTCAGCAGTTAACAGGTAGGAACTAGGTCAAGATTAGAAAAACAAGATGACCAGCAGGGCAGGAGGATTCTGAATGGCAGCTAATTCACCAGTGAGGACTTCAGGAAGTAACTAACACTTCTGTATAAAAGAGACAATTAAAATCCACTTTTAGGGCTAAGGTAAAGACTTAATTAAATACAGTGCATGTATACATTCAGCATAAGAAATAAGTGTTACAGAGTTAGCATTAAAAATGTCTCTCTTCATAAATTCCCTTCTTCCTTTTATATCTTACGTCAGCCTACTGTTTTCAAAACCTTCTTAAAGCAACAGCAAGTTTCCATTTCTTTCTTTCTTTTCTTTCTTCCTTTTCTTTCTTTCTTTCTTTCTTTCTTTCTTTCTTTCTTTCTTTCCTTTCTTTCTTTCTTTCTTTCTTTCTTTCTTTCTTTCTTTCTTTCTTTCTTTCTTTCTTTCTTTCTTTCTTTCTTTCTTTCTTTCTTTCTTTCTTTCTTTCTTTTTCTTTCTTTCTTTCTTTCTTTCTTTCTTTTTCTTTCTTTCTTTCTTTCTTTCTTTCTTTCTTTCTTTCTTTCTTTCTTTCTTTCTTTCTTTCTTTCTTTCTTTCTTTCTTTCTTTCTTTCTTTTTCTTTCTTTCTTCCTTTCTTCCTTTCTTTCTTCCTTTCTTTCTTTCTTTCTCTCTTTCTCCCTTTCTCTCTTTCTCCCTTTCTCTCTTTCTCTTTCTCTCTTTCTCTCTTTCCATCTTTCTTTCTGTCTTTATTTTCTTGCCAGCTGCTTCATTTATATCTGCTATACACTGCAGGGTCTCCCTGTGCACAAATTCCCATAGTCCAGTCAGATAGAGAAAAGACTGTATGCAGGAGCTGAAAGAGGATTTTTACAGTCAGTCCTACATTAGGTCTTCAATGTTTGTTGTCTAAAGTTCTTATGCCAGTGCAAAAATGTCAAAACTCTGTCAATGATTCTATGATTATGTGATTCTATGATTCTATGAAAACTGAAATCTTCCTGGCTGGCATAGGTTGTGAGAGCACATTTTATGTAAGTAAGCTTTAAGTATCTCAGTCAGAGCTAAACAGCAAAGCTTAACAACACTTTCCACTGCAAAATTATTTACTATATTTTGTTCACACACGACCTTTTCCAGACTCAATACTAGAGAAGCTCCAGGTCATGCTGTGCAGAAGCTTAAGATGTTAGTACCACACCAGTCTGTTCTTCCCCAACAACAATGTCAGCAAAAGGGCAAAGCTGATGGAGTAAGAAGTTTGGCTGCTTAGCATCAGCCCACTGCCACTGGTGAAGTAAGCCCTGAGATTTCCTGCTGATGCAGCTGAGGTGCAAACACATGTTCCCATTTTGTAGAGTGGGGGAACAACCTCCCAGCTGGAGAAGTCAGCTAGGGACTCAAAATTGTTGTCTATATATTCGTTACAGATCTTCTTTCAATGCCATGACAGAAATCCTAAAGTTAACAAAATGGTCTAGAGCAGAAATTTTCAGATTCCACAGCATCATACTACAAAGCATATCCATTGACTTTCAGTATTATACCATCAGTTTGAATCAGTCAGTTGGATGATTGTCACAAAAGGTCAAATGCACAAATGTGAGACTTGCCAGGATTTATTTTACAAATTTATGCACTGTGAAACAGAGTTACCGGTACCTGTTATCCCAGACATCTTTTGCTCTTTGGATTGCACAGGAGGTAATAGTGATAATGTATGGAAAAATACGGGTTGTTTCTACCCCAGGATTTATCCCTGCTCAATTCAACCTTGTTTTGCTCTTCAGACAAAGTGATAACTTGAAGAGAAATGACCAGAGGTTTTTGTAGCGCAGTAATGCCATCTCAAACAATCCTCTACCAGACCTCAGCATGCCCCCTCGCCTGTATTCTGTCCTGAATTCAGCAGGAGGCTTCCAGTATGACAACTGATCTACTAGACTTCCTACTGAACAAGCCAGAGCTTTATATTGGATAAGCCACTTTAAAGGTAGCTGTGAGGAGCCTGCCAGCCATGAGCTGCATGCAGATGAAAGTGAATAATGCAACATGCAACATGCAGCAATATTCTGCCAGCACTGATTCCATCTACACAACAAATACTCATCATGTGCACATAGACGGCAACTGAATCAATTATAATCTTTCAAGAAGGTTAAAAACAAAGACCTAGGTTTTCAAAGCAAATGTCACCAAAACAGCTAAAAAAGAAAAAAGCCAGATAAAAATATGAATAGATTATTCTTCTCATTGTAAAATGCATGGTGAGGGGTTTTTTTTTTCTCCTTTTGAAGGGTCACAATAAAAAGTCTGAAGCAAAAAACATGTTTAAGTTTTCATCTTTGAAATGATCTACTCTTGGTAAGAAAAGAGCTGATAATACTTTAACACATAGGGATCAAACTAGCGGTGCCATTCACTATAAGAAAGTAAAATACATCTGAAGCATGCTATTTTCAAACTTTCTTGCCCTAAAGATTAGCAGGATTTCTAGTGAAGCTGAGGAAAGTAAATCCTTACTAATAAAAACACAGAAATGTCAGATGACTTCTTCCTGGTGGGGAAAAATAATGTACCAGCCCACATTTACTTCTTTTCCCTTATTCCTGAAAGACAAGTTCGTTCGACATATTGTGGCAGTACAGCTCCTACCACTTAAATACATTTGATAATTGAGACACAGGATACACATACAAAGTATGTGTTTAATCTACACGCTCAGGGGAAGAAAGCATAGATACAGAATGCACAATCAAACATCTAAGACCTGCCACATGAAAACAATGAGATACACAGTGAGTCTCACAATCTTTTTATTAAGTAGTATATTCAGTGGTGCTGTAAACTGCTTATACTGAAGAAAAAATTTACTTCCTTCCTTCAAGCTTCCATTCTCACTTAGCCACATAGATTAAAACAAGTAAGCAGACATATATGCCAAAACACAATTAAATAATTAACTCAGCTCATATCTTCTCATTCCCTGCTCCCTAATCAGTTTCTGGAACAGCCGATAGCATCCCCTTTGGCTTGTGGAATGAATTAAGAAGGTGGTCCTTCAGAGGGAACCAAGACCACATCCAGGTTAGTGATTATTTAAAGGTTTTGTGCCTCACAGTGGTCATGTCCATCTTAGACCAAAAGCTTGTCTTCACTTTCAGAAAAATGTATTGCAGTCCTGTTTAAATATTGTTAGTTGCTAATGTTATTCAGTGTGGAACTGAACAGAAGTAGTCAAGCTGATGTTTGAATATACTATTTATAGGCTGTCAATCAACCTTTCTGCAAATCTAATCTAAATAAAAGACACCAAAAAAAAAGTTATATTTAGTTATTATCATAATTATTGTGCATTGTTTATTAATGAAATAGGAAAAGTATGAATGATCTTTTCACAGTTCACGGCAAAGCTGAACAAAGTCAATTTTTACCGCTACACTTAGTTACTGATGAAATGTTGCATTGCTACTAGAAAAAAATAGAAGTTGGACAAGTTTGAACTCTTTTCCACCAAACACCACCTCCCTTTGTGAAGACAATTTCAAGATGTCCAGACATGTCTAAAATATCATACCACAAATTGAAATAGTTGTTTTTCTCAGTTTCAGTGAGATTTCTGGAGTCCATCAGGCAGGATATGGCTCTGAATCATAGTATTACAACATGAAAAATAAGAAGTAAGTAACAAAGAAGACTAGAGCAGATATGCATTTTGAAAAATGCTTTTCATTATGCCGTTTTCCTCTAGTCTTTAATGTATTTGTCTACACCTTAACAAAAGCCACAGAAATACGTAAAGTAATATGAATTCATGATGAAGGAAGTGGCAGCAGATAAGTGAATTTAGCTGTTGCTGTTCACAACTGCAAAGAACAGCAGCCTTTCCTCCCTATTCAGTGCCTCTCTGCAATGGAAAAATCTGTCTCTAATTTTCCATTTACCATCAGTGGTAGATTAGAAAACATTCCCAAGTGGAATTGTAAATCTTCAACTGCACTCCTAAGCTAAGATTTTCAGTTTCTTTGAGAAATTACTTACCCAAGTTAATCGTACAGAGAATGGATTTTGTCACATTCTAGTATGTGCCTAATCTGAGGTATTTACAGATTGCTTAACAGGAATTAGAAAATTTCAAAACAATGATGAGCATGAGTTCCTAAATGAATCAAATTCTCAGCTTCCTGAAATTATTTGTAGGCTATTGCTTGCTAGCACTACCAAAGGCTGCTTCTTTTCTCAAAGGCATCAAACACTCTCACACGTTCCCTTTCCAGCAGAAAATTAGAAGATTTACTTGCACATAAGGAAGGGTCACTGTGCAATTTCCTTTTACTATAATTTGAAATCCTGCAAATATAATTTCTCATTGTACTCTAGGGGACACAGCAGTTTTGGCAAAGTCCAAGGAAAAGGTTGAGCTGAAAAAGAAAAAAAACCAAAAAAAGCAGTAATTTCTGCACAGAGGTTTTCTGTATTTTCTCCTAAAAGGGCTCCAACTACCACCAGTCTAGTTTGAGATATTTATTTTTTAATGAAAGAAACAAAGTTGTACAAATAAATACCCCAAGAATATTTTGGGTCAGAATAGTCATTTGACATTCTTCCCAAACCCACACATTTAATTTTTGAATCATACCTCCTACACATTAAATTTTCTTTGCTTGTCTACTGAAGCACAAGAATTACATAGTCATTCTAAAGCTCAAGTTATCACTATGTATAGAATTTAACAATATTGATTCATAAGAAACTTTAGTTTACATTCACAAACTTACAAGGAAGCTTGTTATCTATTTTTGAATGTCTGCCCTGAAAGACCTAAAGACTGTTTCAACAATGCTTTACAAACAATCAGAAGTTGTTCATCCTCAATGACTGCCAAATAATTACTCAACAGCCAGCTAGTTATTCCTGGATAGGATGCTGTAACTCATTATTTTTAGTGAGTATATCACTTTAGTTACTACAGAAAATACAGAACTGTCCTGGGCAAGCTGGTTACACTGATTTGTTTATCTGTCAGAAACTGCATTTTCAGCAGGTTAAAACTGAGAGAGAAGGTACAACCCAGCAAATATGGCCAAGTATCAAACTGGAGGACAGGGTGTCCTGTTCAGATTTCTTATTTTGCATAAAAGAATCAGGAAGATCATGTAACAAAGTCAAAAGATATTTGTGGATGTGTACATGCTGGGCATCTTATGTCTTCTGAACACATAGGAAAGCACATGCTTTAGAAAATGCTGATGCAGCTCATTCTGTTTAAGGCAAGTATACGCTGTTGTCTGCTATTTTGTCATCCAAAGGTTCTGAATGCCTTTTCTCAGAAGTCCTGTTTATTAGAATAACTTGTCCAACAATTATGCTGTTGGGCAATGAGGTCATTACCATCTTTTAGGGTTGCAGTACTGTTTCTGGAAAAATCATGTTGCATTTTGCCCCAACATATACTACATACAACACAGAAAAATGTGATCTGTGTCCAGTTGTTGGGGAGGGTGATTCTGTGGTATTCCCTCCTGTCCTGGTCTCTTCAGCAGTTAAAGTGGGAACAAACTGCAACTCCATTCCTATCTATGTGTGGATTTCCTCCGAAAAGAATCAGGACAAGCAAGCTGATTGCTGTATGATTAGGTCTCAGTTCAAATAATTGCACTGGGAAACAAAAACTGAAAGCATGTCACAGAACAGACTTCCGTGAGCTGATAATCATACCAGGTGAGCAACTGGTGAGTTTGCTCACTTTAGGATGCTCTGAATACATGTCTATTTTGCACACATTCCTAAAGTGGGAATGATGTTGGTTATATGTATCTTTTTGCTTTGTAATGGTGCTGGAGGCATGTGCAGTAATTAAATCATCAGTTATACTAGCCAACAGTTGCTTAAAGTAGGAGATGAAGTGGACTTCTGCCAAGTAGTCTAGGTAATAATCTTGCCTGCACATTTGTGAGACCTTCCAGACAGCACAGGTTTTTCTGTGTTTGCTTTGCATCATTGATTCTTACATATAGTATGCAAGAAAAGCAGCTAGATTTCTAACTGTTCTATCCAGAACTATTCTGTTCAGAGACCTCCATCTTTTGAGGACGACTGAATTGCTAATGACACATATTAGCTTTTTTTGTCCTTTAGCTCATGCTTCCTCTAACTCTTCCAAATTGCTTTGTTTGTTGCATCTCCTGCAAGGAATACTAGTTCAGATTACCCCAGGGTTCTACTTGCTCAATAATTTGTAAAGCAGTTTGTAGCAGTTTGTTTTGCAGACCTTTAGACATTGTTTACAATATCCAGTCTTTCACATAGTAACGAAAACTTTGCAAAAACATTCTTCAGAGCTGTAGTTTAGGAGTACAGAAAACCACCCTAAGCCCATATGTGAGAAGTGAGAGTGAAGCCAACAATAATGATAAAGAGCTTCACAGTAATATTATGCCAATATTTTTCTTGATGCAAGCACATACAACCTCTGGATTCTAGAATTATGTTCCATTTCCGTTACTCCTGCTTTACATCTTGGTATGGGACAGTTAGTCAATGGTCCATAAACCATTAAAATGAGGGATAGTCAAACATTCTGGAAATGGATGGCATCTCGTGCCACACAGTCGAAGATGACTGATCTTCCTGCAGGGTTTCAGGAGTTCCCAATTCCTTTTGGACCTAATTTGGACTCTTTCATTGGTGGACGTGTGTTATTAAAGTTCTAAACTTCTGCTTTCTTTCTGCACTCCTTTTTGTTTCAGATGAATGTGGGACAGGAGGAGAACTGCCTACAATATTGAAGATGCCTTTCCCCTCCCCCCACCTCAATCAACACATCAAAATCCTCTGCTTTGTTCTGTTTGTTTCCTTAAAATTCCTTAGATTCTGTGCGCTATCTTTGGCTGTGGCTGAGCTCTGAACTGATCTTTTTGCACCAGATATTTTCTCCGGTTGTGTTTCAGGATGCCAGAGCCCATTTCACCCTGCCCACAAGTGCATTGCACAGAGCGTTGCGAAACAGAAGCATGAGGAAGGGCAATATATACCTCAGGATGGGCAGCTGTTTCATCTCCATGAAAAAGAATACCAGTGTTTCAAAAAAGTTCCCTGAGAGGAGAAACCGTGTCTTTGCCCTCCTGGCTACAGGGAAGAACACAAGGCTGGTGGACAAGCCATGCCTCACTTGGAGGCCATTCTTCCCTCAAAAGACTCCCTCTGCAATGTGATGTTTCTGACCACGATCAAAATCTCTCCTTGTCCACACCAGTGAACATGTGGACCCACTCCACTGTTTACTTATGGGATGTTGTGGTGTTACGTGACACAGTCAATTTTAGAAATGGAGGATAAAAGACTCAGAGCTTCCTCTTCATGTCTCCTCCCTTTGCAACATGTTTCCTTTAGCAGCAGGCAGAGTACAGAAGGATAGCAGATCAGATATAAGAGCCAGGTGATCCCCTGGATGATGAGGGGGTTTGTGTTGTCACTGCAGGCACCAGTGAGTGACTGAATGTCTGACATTTCAGAAAGAAGCCTGACTCTTCTTTTCTTTCCTTGCATTTGAAGGAACTTCACAGTATTTGACAGGTCTTAAAATTGTGCACATCTGCTACCATGTAAGAAGCTTGCCTCTAATTTAGTTAGATAGAGCAGATAAATATTACCTCTGTAGGGTTTACTAAAAGTCTTAAATCAACAGCTATGCAGTGTAGTTAGAACTATATGAATGTGGAGCAATTTTAGGTTTTTTGACATCTTCACAAAGCCAGTGGTGGATACCCATTTTCAGACTCTGAGACTGATTACATGGTATCTTGGCAGGCTGAGATGACAGTGTGCAGCTGGTAAGCTGTTTCTAGCTGTCATAATAGCTAGTGTTTGAAAAGGAAAAAACAAAGGCTTGCTTTAATGAGGCCTACAGCAGCAGCAAACTGAAGTTATAAACACATTTGCTGCTATTTTGAAATTTTCAGAGAACTTTTTTCATACTTTACATTCCTTTTTTAAATACATTTTGCTCTCTGCCTTTATAACTTCAGCCACTGCTGTGTGCTGTCTTGTGTAAAACTTGCTGGGAGAGTTTTAAGGGTTGTTTTTTGTTTGTTTGTTTTTTGGGTGTTCTTTTTTATCTTTATCCCATGTCTCCTTTGAATTTTTACTTGAAGAAAGAAACTGTTTCCTCTAAATACAACCATTTGGTTGAGTGTAAAAGTGTTAATTGAGGCATTTATTTACTCTGCCGAATTAAACTCCACAGTGATTCCACACAGGGCTTCAGCAAATCCAGTATTTTTCCTTCTGAAAGCCTATGCAGGTGGCGTCAGTACTGGAAATTCTGTTTACAAATCATTAATGAAGTGATTGTGGCTTTTTTCATTTGCTCACACTTTTGAACTGCTCAGAGCGACACATTTCTAAATAGGGAACACAAGAGTGGAGAGAAGCACACAATAGCCTTATTATGGGGGCCACACAAACACTGGTAGTGCTGAGGGTTTATATTAACCCAATCAATTAAAGATGTACGGAAAGAGTTCAGCTAGTAGGGTACTGGGAAAAACGGTACACAGCAATGAGTTGCTAGGCATGTTAATCTGGACTCTGAAATTTTCGCTTAGTGCTATATCTGAGCTTTCTTCCTGCACAATAAAAGGTCCCTTTCAAAGCTGAGAGTCCTTAGCAGTGCACCCATTGGAAGTCACTGCATTCTCTGAATGAAATAAATGCCTTGCTTTAATTTCTATAAGGCTTGTGTAAATTTCCTTCAGTGCTAAACCATTAGAATTCTGAAGGAAAAATGCATATATTAGGCTATACTGTATCCCTATTGTGCACTAAACATTAACTCATGCTACTGATATGGAATTTAAAAGCTTAAATAAAGTGCGGAGCTCCTGCTGGGCAAACAAGCTGAACTGGCCCAATGAAGTAACCTTTTTGTTAAGAATTCTCATTTGAATAAACAGCATGGTAGAACTGCTGAATGCAGATGGCTTAAGTGTTAGGGTTCTTCTGGAAAAAAAATAAGTCTTAGTAGTTCTCTGGAAGAAAAAATAAGACTTAGTAGTTTTACTCTTTCATGAACTGAATCACATTTTATGAAGGACAAGTTCCCCAGTTTCTCACAGATTGTATGATAGAAACAAAAAGAGTTGGTAGCTAACTGGCTCATTTTGAAGGCTGAATCAAGGCAAAACAAATACACAGATTTTATTCTGTAATTCTACTGTTATATGTTGTCTATGCAAACACACATATACACACACATGCATAGACAAAGACATGGCTCTAAAGGCTATGTAAGGTCTCCAAGGAGTAAATGAAAGCTCTATGCTCAGGTTTTCTGTTATTTTTTGTTCTGCACTCATCTGTGATGCTTTTTGAATTGAACACAATATCACGGGCCTATCAAGAACTATGAAAGACTTAGCACAGCGTATAGTCTGTCTTAGAATAGATGCTTTGCTTCAACTTTTATTGCATACCCTATACCTTGCGAGGTAGATAGTTTCCTTCCTGTCATCAGAATGCTGGTCCTGTTTGCCTCCTTCATCTCTGAAAGTGAGCAGGTGGTGGGGACCTCTGCTGATCATGCAAAGAGCTCATAGTGCCGTCTCAGATGGAATATAGCAACTGAGAGATACAAACATTAATTTGGGATACCGTTTAATGGGATGCCATTGTGCAAACGAAATTGAGAGTTGCCTGCACTCAGCTGTCCAATAGATACCCCATTCTCTGCTTTTTTTATAAGAGGTGAACAAGCTATTAACTGCTGTCTGAAGCATCAACCAGCTATTTCTACATCCTTTTTCCTCCTATATTGTAAGAACTATATTGGTTTTAACTGTTACTGTTGGATATCTATTTTTTCTTGAAGAGATATTTCTCTGATCTGAGATAATCTGAACAGAAGCTTGTGTAAGAAAGTGTTAAAGATGTTGAGATGATTCTTTAGCTCCACAAAGTGGCTAATGGGCAAATACGGAAGACAGAGCAAGAGGAAAACAATAAAAACATCTGTGAAAAACCTATCTTTGAAAGGGTCTGCTGAATACAGACAATGTCTTGTACTGAAAAAAAAAATGGGGAATTGTCAAAAGTTGTGGAGAAGAGAGGGAAAATTGTGAAGAGTCAATCAGGTAACCTGATTACATTTATGTCAGGAGAGACTTTCTCATAATCAACATCTTTCAAACAGATGTCTTCATGTTGGAAAAGAAGAATGGTTACTGTGCACCAAAACCCTTAAGACAGAACTTTCTTCTAGCTGTTTTGCTGATGTTTAGTCCCATAAAGGTGAGGTAAATGTCTACCAAGATGTAAATAGCACTAGTCTTTATTTAATTGTTATATTTCTGCTGATCTCATAGCAGTTTAAATGGTTTTGTAGCTCTATGTATTTTAACTATATATGTAGTATGTTTTTTCTCTCACTTATCTACAGAAAAAAAACCATAAGCACTAATTGCAGTTGTTGGAATGCATATACAGAGGATGAGAAGTGGAGTTATGTCCCTAGCCACAAGGATTAGTCTGTAAGCAGGTAAAGATGTCTGAGGGCAGAAGAAAAACTTCATGATGAAAAATCCATCGTGATTTTTCTTATGAGAGTGTCTGTTTTCCATCCTATTTTTTTTATGGTAAATTCTTGGTGATACTTTTCAGTTGAAGGCCACTATTGAAGGCCACTGTGCACAGACAGCAGAATAATAAATTCCTAACGGTCACCATTACAAATATATTTTCTAACAAAAGCAAAAATGTCATGATATAAATATCCCTATATTATTTTTTGAAGACAAAATATTATTCCCTTCTACTGTAAACTTGGAAGAATAAGCGTATTCAATATGCAATTTTGTTGGACTTTGTCATACTTCTATTTAGAAATAGGAAACCTAACTGGTTATTCATGGAGTTTTATTTGCATTGAGATGTTAATGTACCTTGCTGTGTAGCTTGTCTCAAATTCATAATGTAAAAATAGCCCAAATACTAAAAAACATGATAAAAAAGGAAAGAGGGATGAATAGTTTAATCTACTAAGATAGCTAGATTGGAGCTCTTCTGCAACATTTCTAAGTGGAAACTTGATGATTGTTACAGGTAGACATTATAGTTCAAATAAATACAAGTTTGCCACCATCAAGCAGTAAAGTAGCTATTAAAGATATTAAAATGGATTGTATTACTGCATGCCAGTTACATTTTTTGAAAGAAAACTAAGTGGGCTTGCAGCATTTGAAAAAGGGAGTTTCAGGAAAAACTCCTGGCTTTTTCTTTTAGTTTTCCTTTTTTCATCTCAGGGTTACCGTTTATTGACATTTCAAAATTATTGTTCTAATATGAAAAATGAAAAAGCAAAAACCCCAAATCAATGGTCTAAATACTTTCCTAAGCTAAGAAGTACTTCAAGTTCTGAGTGTGTCTTATATGCTGCTTTAAACTCTACTACAGTCAGAGTTGCTCCGATTTACACCTAAATTTACCCTCTGATTTTTAGTACAGGGACAAACACCGAACCAAGATTTGAAGAAACCTTACAGTGATCATAGAGTCATAGAATACCAGGTTGGAAGGGATCTCAAGGATCATCCGGTCCAACCTTTCTTGGCAAAAGCATGGACTAGACAAGATGGCCCAGCACTCTGTCCAGTTGAATCTTAAAAGTGTCCAGTGTTGGGGAATCCACCACCTCCCTGGGGAGATTCTTCCAATGGCTGATTGTTCTCATTGTGAAAAATTTTCCTCTAGTGTCCAATCAGAATCTCCGCAGAATAACTTGCACCCATCTTTTCCGTGTGACTCCTCGTAAAAAGGGAGTCTCCATCTTCTTTGTAGCCACCGTTTAAATACTGGAACACGGTCATAAGGTCTCCCCTAAGTCTTCTTTTATCAAGGCTGAACTAACTGAGTTCTCTCAGCGTTTCCTCACATGGGAGGCTTCCCAGCCTTTGATCATCTTTGTGATCCTTCTCTGGACCCTCTCCAGCCTGTCCACATCTTTTTTTGCATAGCAAGCACCAAAATTGAATTCAGTATTCCAGGTGTGGCCTGACAAGTGCTGAGTTGAGTGGGATAATGACTTCTTTATCTCTGCTGGTGATGCCCTTGTTGATGCAACCCAGCATCCTGTTGGCTTTCTTTGTTGCAGCAGCACACTCTTCACTCATCTTGAGTTTGTGGTCCACCAGAAGCACCAGGCCCCTTTCCACAGAGCTGCTCCCTAGCCGGGTAGATCCCAGCCTGTGCTGCACTCCTGGATTATGTTTTCTGAGGCACAAGACCTTGCATTGGTCTTTGTTGAACTTTGTGAGGTTCTTGTTAGCCCACTCTTCCAGCCGGTCCAGATCTTCCTGAAGTATGGCTTTCCCTTCCAAAGTGTCCACTTCCCCACTCAGTTTGGCATCATCAGCAAAGATCATCCAGATCACTTATGAAGATATTAAACAGCATTGGGCCCAATATCATTGTGGGATCCCACTTGTGACAGGATTTCAGTTCAAAAAGGAGCTATTGACTACCACTCTCTTGGTGTGGCCTCCCAGCCAGTTCCCAACCCACCGCATGTACCACTTGTCTATACTGTAATGCATCAGCTTCTCAAGGAGGAGGCTGTGGGAAATGGCATCAGAAGACTTGCAGAAATCCAGGTGCACAATGTCCACTACTTGCCCCACATCAATTTGGCCTTGGTGAACCCATGCTGGCTTTTTTCAATCATGTGCTTCAACTTGTGGTAGCCCCCAAGAGGATTTGTTCCAAAACTTTCCCACGAACAGAAGTAAGACTGATGGGTCTATGATTTCCTGGATCTTCTTTTAAGCTCTTCTTGTCTGTGGGGATGACATCAGCCTTCTTCCAGTCTTCTGGGTTGTCCCATGACTTCTCCATGAATTCTCAAAGATTATAGAGAGCAGCCTTGCAACAACGTCACCCAGTTCTAATGCCCTTGGGTGAATATTATCAGAGCCCATTGATTTGTAGGGGTCAAGCTCCTGTAACAGTTCACATATCAACTCTTCCTTCACCAATGGTGAGTCTGTGTTTGCACCAGCCTGGATTTTTGCTCCCATTCCTGGGGCCCAACACTGTTGGTAAAGACAGCGGTGAAGAAAATGTTGAGAACCTGTGCCTTTTCAGCATTGTTGGTGACTAATTCACCTCTCCTGTTTAACAGCGGGTCAATATTTTCTTTCTGTTTCTGCTTGTTGTTTACACACCTGAAGAAGCTTTTCTTGTAGTTTTTGACATCTCTGGCCAATTTCAATTTGGGCTGAGTTTTTGTTTTTCTAACTGCATCTCTGCATGCCCTGGCAGTGCCCTTGTAGTTCTCAATGGGTATTCGTCTGCTTTTCCACCTCTGGTACACTTCTTTTTTGGTTTTGAGCAGACTGAGAAGCTCACAGTTAAGTCGAAGGGGGGTCTCTTGCTCCGCCTACTTCCCTTACCTTGAAAGGCGATGAACTGTTCCTGTGCTTCCAGGAGAGCATTCCTGAAAAAATCCCGGCACTCGCTAGCTCCTTTATCCTCCATGGAAGCTCCCCGTGGAACCCCTCCCAACTGAACTCTGAGTGAGCTGAAGTTTGCTCTTCTGAATTCTAAAACCTTTGTCTTAGTACTAATCTTCACATGCTCAGCAGGATCCCAAGCTCCAAAACATTGTGATAGCTGCAGCCAAGGCTATTACTAACCGAGGTATTAGAAAGCAGGTTTTCTTGGTTTGTGAGTAGCAAGTCCAGCAGTGCCTCATTCCTGGTTTGCACATCTAACATTTGTATGAGGAAGCAGTCTTCTACGCATTCTAGGAACTTGATGGATGACATGTAAGCTGCTCTATTGTTCTTCCAACAAATGTCTGGGTAGTTAAAGTCACCCCTAAGAAACATGTTCTGTTGACTCGAAGCTTGCTTAAGTGACCCAAATATTGCTACTTTGGCCTTATCATCTTGGTTTGGAGGTCAGTAGCAGACGCTTACTGTAAGATCCCCCTTGGAGACAACCCCTCTGATCTTGACCCAGAGGCACTCAATAGGGCTTCTACCATCACCATAGATTGACATTGACTTCTATACATCCAAGGTTCTCCTTAACACAGCATGCGACTCCTCCTCTTCTTCATCCCTGGCTGTCTGTTAAACAGTCTATGGTCATCCATTGTGATCCTCCAGTCATATGAGTTGTCCCACCATATTTCAGTTATTCCTATGATATCATAACTTTCTGACTGGGCTTGGAGCTCCAGTTCCTCCTTTTTTCTCCCCAGGCTGCGTGCATTGTTACACACACACTTGAGGTGGTTGATCTTCTGGTTCTGATCTTGGGAGGCAGCTATAGAGCATTTGTCACTGCTCTCATTCCCCAGTTGATTGCAATGGCATGAACATTGCCACTTTGGACCCTGCCCCCAAAGTCCTTCAGTTTAAAGCCCGCCTCACCAAGTTGGCCAACCTGCTGCCAAAGATTCCTTTGCCTTTGGTTACTCAGTTTACTGTAAAAGTCTTTCTTGACGCTGTCTTTCCTGTCTCCTCTCCTGAACTGGAGGCAGTCCCAAGCTCTTTCAAGTCGCAACCTACCTTCATACTGGCATGGCATGCTATAATTTTACTAGCATATTTCATCTAAAATTCTTTGTTCCCTGCCCCTTAGTATGATTATATCTTCCAGATAAACAGCACAAGACAGGTCTTAGACCTCCTGTCCTTTCACCTGTGCCTAGTAGGGGAGCAGAGGTATAAAATTGTTCTCTTCCTCCTCCTCCTCCAAGTTCAGAACACACATTTTTCAAAATTTTGGTTCATTTTGCATTTGCTTTAAAAGTCAGGAGTGATAGAGATCTAGAAAAGGACTCAGGCATTCAGATATTTAAGTGTTATAGGGCAAAACGTAGACAGTCGAGAGTCACTCTCAGCTTCTCGCTAGCTCTGGAAGCATGTATAGCAGCTACATTTGCATTATGGAAACATGCACTGGAGCAGGGTTCAAAACTCAAGTCTTTTCCCTCTCAGATGAAAGTCCTAATCAGTGGGCAGCAGCCTTTCTCATGAATGTTCCCTTAGCTGCTGGCCAAGGCACTTACTTTGGAAGAAGCAGATTGAAACTCTCTTAGACAAAACTTAGATCCCCCAAATAATAGAAAATATTCTGGTCCCTGAGTTACTGTGTGTAGGCTGGTATATGCCTACCTCCATTATAACACCAAAGAGCATTAAGATTTGAGATAGAATGCATCCTCTTTAGCGTTTTCCTGGGGATGTGTTGGTGACTCTGCTAACAAGGCTTAATGTCTGAATACCATATTAGACATTTCACTAGCCTAACGCTGGTGCCTAATTCAGAGACGTTGACTCTACTACACATTAAAAGACACATAAAAGCAAGGCACCATGACACCTAACAAGTTTTTTTTGGATCTGTTTTCCCCAGTTCAAGTCTGAATCCACTCAGAAACTAAGAAGTGTAATGACTTAACTCTAGTAACAAGTCAAGACACTTCCAGGAATTCAAAGAAAACTGAGAAATGGCTTAACTAAGGTAAAAATTTTTGATACTAAGCCTAATAGGGGAAAGAAGACCAGCTACTCAATACATCACTCATTTTCGTAGCCTTTGGTTAAAAAAACCTAGTGAGAATGAAGCAAAGTTTAATTTTGAGGGTCAAGATGGGGGTGCTTCCACATTCCTTGCCCTAAGAGATGCTTTGATTAGACTGAGCTATCCAGAAGGTCCTACACAACATGTCTCAGAGCTTTAACACGCTAGACATCTCCTTCCATGTGAAAATTACGATGCTGCTGTCTTCTTTTCCCTTATATATTTTTTTCCTACTCTTCTTCCTGACCACAATTTTTTTGCATTTCTGGTCTCGAAATGTATGCCTGTCTTGTGATACTACCATGAAGAAAAGGACACTGAAGTAGGTGATCTGGCCATGCAAACAGAGAAGGAGGCTTTCAGATGTCAGTGTCCTAAGGAACGAGATATAAAATGCCACTTGAGAGACAAAGATCGTCTTTTGGAAGATCTCCCATACTGATATATACAGCCAGAGAACTGTGTGACAGCAGGACTTCTAGGCAGGGCAAGCATTTCTTCTCTCTGGTAAGAACTAGTCCCTGTCTGTTGCATGTGTCTAGAGGGATATCAATTCCTTGTTGTTGTGCACAATTCTGCATTTCAAACCACTCAACTACACCTTACATTCCTAATTCTCTCCCTGTTGCTCTCTCAAATATGGCTGCTACCCCTTTCTATCAGGCTCTTCACTAATACGTAATGCTAGAACATTTGATCTAACAGGAAAGATACACAAAGCAGAATAAATTTGGACAACTCCTGCAATGACAATAGATTTTACACAGCCCCTTGGTACAAAAGTGAACTGTATTAATGTTCTACAGAACTTGGGAAAAGTGAAGTATTATTACATTATTATTATTGAAGTGAAAGGAAAAAGATTTAAACTTCAGTATATTAACATGCATAAAATGGAAAACTTTCTGAAAACGCTTTATCAGTTATTAATTACTACCAATCAAACCATTCTGCAGTAAAGGTTCACCTTCAGACTTCCACACCAGCTTAACCTGGAATAAATTTTGGAAAGTGACACCAAAATAATTGTTAATCAAAGTCATCTGACAAGTGACCAGGACTGTTATGAGCAGGGTCAGATATCAAAGTGAAAAATCAAACACTTCACAAATCTGGCACTTTTGCAATTACTTCTACTAGAAGACTCACCTGAATAACTGCTCTCTTCTTTCAATCCAGAAAGAATTTTAACAAGAGAAGGAATGGAGTATCTGATCTTTCCATAATTATTACTGTGAAGACATTTTGCCATATGATTTGCACTGACTTGCAGCAAGGGCTCACTACAAATCTTCAAACGAGGCAAAAATTGGGTTCTATTACAGATTGATAACTCTAGCTTGTTCTTGAGACTGTGGATAGTTTGTGGAGATCCACACGATAAAGAAAGTGGATATCTTCCTTTCACCTATGAATGAAGTGAAACACCTCCCTCAGCACTTATGTTAGTCTACCAGCAGAATTTGTTGACAAATTACAGGTAGTTTGGAGATAAGCATGAAAATGTGCAGAGACAAAGAAGACATGCTTAATAAAAGCTTTGGTATCATGTGGAAATTCAGGTCAAAATAGTAAGTTAAAACTTCCTTATTTAGATTTCAAATTGACAAAGAAATATTCAAATCACTGATTTACTGAAAAATAATTAATTTCTTTGAGTTGTATTGAAATACTTATTAAAATGTATTGCAACACAAAAGCATGGCTTTGTTTCCAGCGCAGAGAAATTATGTCTGGGAAACTTCAAAAGTAACTTTCTTTTCTCTGTTTGGTTTCACGATGTGAGGCAGGAGGCTCATTGAACTTTCCCTCAGGAGGAAGACACCAAAAAAATAAACAGATACAGACGAAAGAAAGAAGTTCAGGAATGGGATAGTGACATGGAAAATGGCAATTTATCTGGACATATGATTTTTTCTTGAATCCTGGTAAAAATTTGCATTAATAATGATATCACATCAAAAGATTCTAAGGGGAGATTAAACCAATTAAGTAGGTAAATAACACAGAACACATCCTAAACTAATTTTAATAAGAAACTATTTTTTCTTCTAACAGTCATGTTAATTCATGTGTTGTGAAGAAGAAGAAATTCAAGAGGCCCTTGGAATTATTTGTCCAATGAGAAAACAAAAAGAGACATGAAGTTGGATGAGAGACAGTTCATGAACTATTAAAACCTAAGCTAGTCTCTCGGCCAACCTAGCAGAAGCCCCATTATGTGCAGCTCAGTTTCAGCAAGTTCTCAGACCTGAGAAGCAATGCTATCAGTACTTCTCTGCCAGCATGGGGATTTAGCTTTAAAAGTTCACACATTTGGCCTTGAAACTTCTCACCCAAAAATGAGGTGGCCTTCAATATATAACTTGCTCTGGCTGACACGTGTTGCCTGATATGAAATTAAGGAGTTCACTTTCCACCACCTCTTTTCTGTTTCTGAAAACTGCATCACTTGTTACCAAGCATCCCATAACTGTGTTTGTAACAGATTACACTGGTATTTCTGTCCAGCTACATGTCCTTCAGGGCTGTTCTGCGGTCTTCTGATCAGTAAAAATGTAATAAGATTTTCACATAGTCAATATTTAATTCTGTAAATGCAACTGGTAGTTGAAATCTAGGTTATTAACCACACAGTGATTTATGATGGAGGGCAGACAGTGGAGGGGTGCAGAGCACTAGGAAGGTCCTCTGGTGACAATAAAAAAGTTATAAATTTCATAGCTCTGCCTGAGAAATGTATTTATATCCAATATTAAGAATAGCTTTTTATAAATTTTAATGATCCATGTTATTAATGGTACTGTCATCATTATTGCCTGTGCAAGACTGCAGTCTTTTTTTCCTTCTTATACTTTTCCATCAGCTGAAGGTCTTGTATTTTTTAAAAGCTCTTATTAGCCGTTTGCCAAAAAATCTTTAAAAGTTATAAGTCTATCTTTGTTTCATGAGACTACAAAGACTGCAAGGAATATTTTGCATAAAGTTTTATGGCCAAGGCAAAGGTTGGACTAATTGGACAGAAAACAATTTCTTCTCTATCGTGTTTACAAAGCCTAAGTCAACACATAGGAATAAAACCAGCACCACATCAAAAAGAGGAATTTATACATGAAAATTGTTCTTAAATAGTGTAGTATACAGTGTTGGGTAACTAGAAGATAGACAGTTGTATACCAAAAATCCAATATAAATACGTATGGTACCACGGACTCCATGTACAGTTATGGCCTCATGTTGTGTCAGGGGAGGTTTAGATTGGGTATTAGGAAAACATTCTTTACTGAAAGAGGAAAGAAAATGGAACAGGCTGCCCAGGGAAGTGGTAGAATCACCATCCCTGGAGCTGTTAAAAAAATGTGTAGATGTGGCACTTTGGGACATGTTTTAGTAGGCATGGTGGTGACGGGTTGATGGTTGGACTTGATGATCTTATAGATCTTTTCCAACCTTAATGATTCTGATTCTATGATTCTACAGAAATGAAAGAGACAGTAGTAGCATTTACAAAAAAAACACATTTTTACTAGTTTTACATAATTTTAGAATGCTCTGTCACATTTGGCCAAGTTTCCCAAGGGAAGGCAGTCTACTGCATGGCTGATATTTGAACAACTTTTTTATTTATCTGACCTCTGTACAAAAATATTAGAAATACAAAAAGTTTGAGAATGGGTCAAAGGTTAAAAGGAAAAGAAAACAGAGCAGAAGTAGCATCATTTCAGCTCTGAGCGTTTCTCATTAGTCGCTTGTAAAAGCAAAAGCAGACTCCTACAGTCGCTAGCTGCTTCACCTCTCTCAGAGATTGAGGCAAGTTTTCTAAACTGTTAGAAGTCAGATGGTAGCAGGTATCCCTCCCACCGCAGGAAGCCAGCAGAATAAAACTGGTACACAAACATCTGATCTGTGGACAACAAAGGAAGGGATGGAATTCTGGCAGATGGTTTCAGCAGGAAAGAAACACAGCTGTATACGATTGTGTAGGTAAGTCACATAAGCCCTTTGACTTACAAGCACAGGTATTTTTAATCATAAAATCATAAAAATAAACCATAGCCTTATGGGCTGTCAGGCACTCTGATGCTTTGGTGATAGCAGCTGTACAGTTCAGATAGGAATATTAAAGAAAATATGTGAGTTAGAGCAAGGTCCTATGGTATCATATGCCTTCTGTTTAGTTTTAAAATGTTCACCAAAAAAAGAACAATGAACACTATCATTGCAATCTTCAGGCAAATGCATGTGCCTGCTATTTTACAGATAATAGCATCCATTACAATTTTTTCAAGCATGAAAACAAATTTGCAGCACTAAGCCACTGTTTTCCACAATTATGCTTCTTTGAAAAGAGATTCTTTACCATTTTTTTGTCTCCTTTGTTTTGATACCAGCTCTGTTTCAAGTTGATACTGTAAAAGTGATTTTTCCCCTTGTCTTTCACCTACTTCTCTTATTTCTGAGATAGGCAACATGAACATTGCTAGCGAGTAAAGCCAACATTCCACTGCAAATACTGCATTTCACATTTCCAGCTCAACTTGAACTATTTCCTCGCCCCAGTACCTATGAGTTATAGCCTGAATACCATACTTTTCCTATTGTATTTCTGTCTGAAGTTGGCTTGAAGTGTTAGATGCTCAGCCTAATTCCAGGTAAGCCCTGAGCAGAAAATGTAAGTGCCAATCAATCTGAATTCAGAGGATGAGTAAGGAGTAAGACACTAGACAAAGTGATTTCAATGAAGACAGAAAAGAAACTTTAAAGACCACAATCGTAAAGCATCACTTGACTTATCTAAATGCAAACAAAGTTTCATTATCCGGAATCCTAGGAGAGTATTACAGGCTTACTCCAGATTTGTTTTCATAAGTGAGGAATTTCCATGCCATTCTTAATTTGAGAAAAAACATCCTCTCTAGTACTAAAGAAAAACTCAGTCTTCCTGCAGCCTACTTCTCTTCCTTTCTCTAAGCAAACCCTGCTAATAATATCATACCATATTCCTGTAAACTCATACGGAAATTATTTGAAATACAAATGCATTTTCATTCACTAGCAATTCATCTTAATGAAATCAGCTATTAAGCCAAAAGAACAAAAAGTGCAATTCATTTTTAACACAGACTTTTCTAGCATTCTTTTTTTGACAGATAAGACAATACTTAATATATGTTAAAGCTTATCTCAATTTCTGATAATTGTTTATAGTAACGTAATAGGGACACTGAATACTATTTTGGTGAGATTAAATAGCACTGGTAGTTAATGACTACTGTGTCACATGCAGGATGCCTCTCAGCTCATAGTATCTTTCTCAACAAAATTCAGTAAGAGAAAGACTATGAAATACTGAGGAAGAAGTCTGCTGGAATGCTTTTCTAAATTAAACTTTTTACAGAAAAGTTTACCTAAAACTGCAGGACTAGGAAATTTATTGGTTCTTAAGCAAAGCTAACAGAATTTGGCATCAGTCTAGCTTAGAGAAAAACCCCATTTTCTTCTTCACGATCAGTCGTCTTCAGAATATAACATTATGCAGTGTAAGAATGCTAAATAGTGCTTTTCTGATTCTTGAATGAAAAAAAGCTTTTATTCAAGGTGATTACAAAGTACTGTATTGATTTAAGTAGTAGATATTTACTCTAACTTTCCCTCAAATGACTACAAACCAGGAGATTTTCCCTCCAGCTAACAGCTCATAATGTAAACGTACAGTTCCAGGACACGTGCCCTTACTCATAGAGGCTACTATCTTATTCTATGGAGTAAGCAGGCAAAAGAACAAATGTCACAGGTGAAAAGGTGGTGTGATCCTGCCGCTTATTCTGAAGTCAGATAAAGCAAAGCAAGGCAGGAGCAATGATTCAGCTAAGGAAGCAGGAATGCATCTTTGTGGGAACAGTTTGTTCCATATGAGTGTTGCATTTTAGCTAACTTAAAATCTAACAGAAAATGTAACACTGATTGATACACATTTGAAAGCTGAAGGGGGGAAGAAGCAACGAGAAAAGCGCTTTCTCAGTTGTAACGTCATATGAAAATATTCTAGGAAGAAAGCATCAAACTCTGAAAAAAAACTGAAATGTCAAAGAACCTGATTGTTATTCTAGAAACACTCTTTGAAAGCTTCCAGCAGCATTGTTAAAAGTAAGCCTAGACACACTCACCATCTCAAGGAGAGGCAGAAGGCTTCCTATTCTGCAGACAGAGAAAGTGAAGAAGCAAAAAATGTGATCAGCAAAAGCTGGCTTGCTTACTGGGAAGCTGCTGAAAGTGCACAGTGGGAAGCATGAAGGAGCGTGTGACTTGAGCCCATTTAAGAAGCAGTTTTCTGGGAAACAGCTGAATCTCTGACACTCAAAGTCATAACCTTTTTTTCCAGCCTGCCCTTTCTCACAAAGCAGAGGTGTCAGAAGCATTGGAATGGGCAGCCCAGGGAAATGGTTGAGGCAGCATCCCTGGAGGTATTTAAAAGACGTACAGATGCAGAGCTTAGGTACATGGTTTGGTGGAGAAATTTACAGTGTTCGGTTAATGATTGGACTTCATGATCTTGAAGATATCCTCCAACCTAAACGATTCTATGATTTTATGATTCTGTGAAGATGTTGGTGATCCCTTCTTTCGTAATAGCCTCTTGGTTACAGCAGTGGTTCCTAAACACCCTGGTCTGCTGTAAACTATGTTTCTTGGTGATCATTGCATCCCTGATCAGATCTGAGTTTCAAACACTTCTGTAGCCCTGACACAGAGCCATACTATGGCCTTATAGTTGGCTAGTAACCAAAGGACTACATTTGGAGGGGCCTCTGGCAGAAGACCCACCCAGGCTACAAAAGGCTTCCACAGCATAAGAGAATTGAAATCTGCACCTTCCTTCTCCCTGAGCGTTATTATAATCACCAGGTTACACATACTGTGTTCCTGGACAGGGATGCCCTGTGTTCCATCTCACACCGATTTCCCTTTTTTCCAAAGAAGATAAGATTTTCTGTCTCTTCTACTGATTCCTCAAAACTACTGTTCATTTGCTTATTCATTTATTTTTCCCTTCTACTCACAGAGTCTGGAACAGTGAGGAATATGACTTCTTGTCTACCCTTGCAGAAAAATGCTGTCTAGCAGCTGTCTTCGGGGAATTACGGAAAAATGATCTATTCAAATAGGGCTCTGGAAGTCTCACTGAAATCTTGCTTTAGCTCGCAGCCTTGCAGCCTTCCATGTCCTAATCTATCTGGCCGTCCTGTATCTTTTAAGCTCACTTCCCTTCAGTCTCCTTTTCTTTCTTTTTCTTCTTTTATTCCTCCTACTGTTTCCCTACATACTGTAACTAACCTAACAGAAACAGAAACAAGAAGGCTTTTCACATTTGTGAAATGACTTGTTTGCCGTGATCTTCTGTATAATTCTCTTCCATTTTATCTGCTTTGTCATTCCAGATAACAACCATTTTTCTGCAAGGAGTATGTCTATATTTGTTAAGAAAGCAGTTACACTATTTTGGGTACTGCCATAACCTAAGTCATTATCATCACCTTTTTGAAAGAATTTTACAGACACATGTATGTACATACATATACACATATACATACAAATATTTTCAAGCCCTAAAGGCCTTTCCTTTATTTAGGAGAATGAAAATCTGGGGTGACTTCCAGAAACTACACGAGAAATAGATGAAGAATGACAGACTACACATTGGTCAGTGAAAAAGGACAGCCACAAATCCTTATCCTCCCATTAGAATGATGGAGGAGTTTCAAGACAAAGAAAGAACAACTGGACTGAACTCATACATGCTGAGGGTTGGGGAGAATGAGCACTTTTTATTGTTAATGTGTTTAGAGTTTTTGTTTTCTTTTAAATAAGTAACTGGAAAGAACAGTGAAAATGACAAATATGAGAAAGAACTGACTATATTAATGAAAGAAAGAACTGGAAAAGAAAAAGGCAGCCTGACAATAAAAACCTTGTGGTGGTCCAGAAGGACCCAATAGAATCTGTGATAAATCTCCCTTTGACTTTGGTGGGACATTTGCAATATTCCAAGCTACAACAAATGGAAAAGATTTTAAAACAACCAGTGGACAAACATACACATCAGCTGTGTGCTCAACCTACTATCATCTATTTCTTTCTCTGCACTTCTTGCTGAAATCAATTTAAGTCCCAGTTCTGCAAATACATGCTTATCATTATGCAACTACTGAGATCCACTGGAGTCTGAAATTCTATATTTTCAGATAAACTAAATTACTCATAGCAAAAGCAAGATCAGGACTTGCAGCTATAAGCTCTTTACAACAGAAATCTTAAATAGCAACCCAGTCCTTAAAAATTTGTATTGACTTATGGAGCAGGACTAAGAGAACTCCTTTGAATTTCATTCCTACTATTTGTAAGTCCTACTTCATCCTAACATTCATTTTATAAACAAAATAGCAATGAAAAAAAAAGATTTTGCGAGGTGTTTAGCATCTTTTCCCTAATACCACTCTGCCCAGCTTCCAAGTGATTTAAGACTTACTCAGAATTTATCTACTGCTTCCACTTTTCAGGTCATATATATGTGACAGCCCTCTTACCACCCAAGCAGTAGAGTTTGGAGATAGAATGGCCACTGCAGAGGCAGGATAGACAAACCTCCCTTCTACAGTCACAGACCAAGAAAAATAAGAAAGTAGTAGAGTTCACTTACTACTGTAGTTTCATTCATCTCGAATGTTCTGCCAGTATCAATCAGTCGTTGTATACATCTGTGTAGGAATCAAGCAACAGATTGGCAGTACTGCAGTCTATGAACCAGTTGGAAATGTCATAGTTCAAGTGAAAGGTATCCCAGTTACTCCTGAGTTTAAATTTAACAGAAGAGCAGGAAAACGTAAGATGCGCCATTAAAAGGAAAAATTCCTGCTAAATCTGAATTTCTCAGAAGTAAAGTAATTCTACTTACATTTACAAATGAGAATCATCAGGGAATGTTATTTTCTTGTATTTCAACATTTTTTATTTCACCAAGTGTTTTTTTTATTATTACTTACAGAATGTAGATATTTACAATATACTAAATTGCATGTTAAATTATATTTACAAAAATTGAAACTAGTCAACACATCAATCACAACCATGACAGTGACCTCATTCAAATCAAGTCAGACACTGATATTACACCTGAATACCGGGATGGATATGTCTGAATTATCTACTGCTTCTTCATGTCTTTTTCTACTGAAGAGACCTCATTTTGACTTCTTTCAAATAAGAATGAACACTTAGCTTTGTTATAATCATAAAACAAGTATCTTTCATCTTCACATAAACTGAATTTTCCAGGAAACATAACAGATGTGTAAACATAGGCCTTAAAAATTGAGGGATTTTTTCCTGACGATTTTTTTTCTCTTTATGATACGAACGTACTGTCTTATCATTGAAAAAATATGTATGCTGACTTTTTAAAGACTAATCAAAATTTTTTTCTTATTATTCAGCTAGCATAAAGCCTCAAAGAATATGCTTGTTCTTTGGATTCTTCAGTAGGAAAATATCTGGAGTTTGATTCTGCAAAACTGTAGCAAATGCTACACATTCAGGAAGCCATATTGGTTCATCAAGCTAAGAGTGCCCACCTGCCTCTCACATGACATGCATTCAGAGCTAGCCATGTTGCAAGCCATGGACAACCACAGTGAGAAAACACTGAGATAAGAAACTATTCTAAACTTGCTAATACAAGAAATCAATGTAGACCAAAGTCAACCTTGCATAAATCTTCAAGAAACTTTGCAGTAAATAACTGTGGAGTCTGATCCAGCTCTCACAGCAGACCAAGGTGGGATATAATCTCTCAGATCAAGGGATTTATATAAGTGAAATCAAGCATAAAGGTGAAAAGAATCGGCAATGTAGTGTCTAAAAATACATAAATGTTTGAGAAATTTCTGAGAACGGGCTTAGAAGATACATTCTTTTGGCTACATTGAGTACATAAAAAGAATAAATACACACATGTATTGTTACATCATTCATTAAAACTCGACATTCTTCTAGTTTGTAGCAAAGCATGGAATTTGGTGGGACTATTGCAGGTTTACCTTCTGCTCTTCCTAGATACACTCACCCAAACATGATCTCTGGAACCTTCAATTTGTTTAGATTTATAAAAGCTCATGCCCTCAGCAGGGTATCTCCTCTGAGCATCCTTCAGCTCCTCACAATTCCTACACAGGAAGAAGCCTCAACACATACCATGTTTACGGAGCAATCATTCACATTTCAGACTGTGGGAGCAGAGTTTAGGGGGCGTGCCTATATGGAGAAAGTTAGAATGGGAGTGTCAGAAGCCTGGCATGTGAATAGAGCACACGAACAGGGAGAAGCATTGGTTTGGACCAGAGTTTCTTCACTGGGTAAGGGCTCAGACATCAGGACAAGGTCAGGCTGTAAGCTAGTGCTTGTCTGTAGCCACAACCAAATAAAACTGCTTATTGAAACAGGTGAACATTCTTTTCTTTAAACATTTTTGTTGCCATTGTTGTTGAAAACATCCCTTTTTTAACCTCATTTGTGGGCAAACCATCCCTAGTCATATAATTCATATTTTCTACAAAACGAGTCAAACTTGTTACTTTTTCCCATACGATTTAGCTTTATAATATTTTGAGGTCTCAGAGGCAGGTCTACAGTCCCTGCAATGCCACCAGAGCAATTTTGCAATTCTACCCATGAGTTGTGTTTACACATACGGAGGTACGTGCTCTGTACAAAGAGCAGAACTATGGAGGATAATCAGCTGTGCCATATGAAGAGATTCTGAACTTATCTTGAAGGCAGAATTCATTTTTCTAGCTTGGCATCTCAGTTTTTTTCTTCAGTGAGACTTCTCCTATAGAGTAACAACTCTTATTGCCATGGGAACACAACAGCTTTAGAAAGCCTTGTGCTGGATGAGCTACAACAGGGAAGCTACTGACTACAAAAGCAGCTCCGCTTCAGAGTAGAAGAATCTTAATAAAATCTAGTTGTGATTTTTTTTTCTTTGCACCAACTTTGCTTGTTTCTGCAACCATTCTATTAGAGGAGTTGCAGAAGTGCCTGAATGACAGCTAGAGCATAAGCAGCAGGAGGATATCCCATTATAACTGGCAGAAGTAGAGCCCCCGGGTGACTATCTGAATGCTTTATAATATTAGCAAAATGAGTAAGTCACTTTTTACAGCTATTATTTGCACCTATAATCAAAGCAATAGTAAATATAACCAGCTCAAATCTAAATAATGGGTCCTGCCTATTAATCAAGAGATAATTAGAATACTCAATATACTTGTGAGAACCTGCTGTCTTGATAATTATATTTTCTCCCTGGTATTAGATAATACAAGAAAACAAAAAGGTTTGGAAACCATTGCCTTCTGTGTGCTCTAGACGTGTGTATGAAGCTTAGGAAATAATTTAACAGATCTCTGGTATTGCAAGTGTAATTCTTTACCTGTCTTTCCAGTACCATAACAATGATGTAGTCCATCAAAACATATGAGTAAACGAAGCAGCTCTTACAACATCATTGGTAGGCTACATGTCAGAAATCATCTTTATTGATCAGAAACACTGGGGATAACAAAGCAAGCATGAAAAAGGTGTCATTTTAAAGGCACGTTTAAGCCTTGTAAACTTCTCTCAAAAACACTTCATTCTGATACTCATACTAAATTCTTACTCCTATATGAAGCCTCAGGCAATTCTCATAAGAATTCCACAAAAGACTATAAATACTAGGCCAGACCAGAGGCACACATTATATCTGGTTGCTCATGGGAACAAGATATGGATGCCTAAGCACAATAGAATAGTGACTGCACAGTGGTATATCCAAGGCATCCCACTACAGCTTTCAACAATTTGCAACGTGAGCCTCCTGAGCCAGAGGTAGTATCCTTGTACTCAACAATTTTTTTCATTTTCATCCTCTTTTTCACTCTCCTTCTTTTCTTTCACCCATCTGTTCACCTCTTGAATTCTTGTAAATATTTTAGCACTAATATCATCCTCATGATGAAGTTCCTCAGACCGGATATATTTTGTGACAATAACATGGACATTTGCACCATTTATTTTGAAGAGGTCCCAGGCCATTTTAAGATGACAGACTCTAGATCTTGTATTGGAAGAACAAGTAAAATAACCAAATCTTACTCACCTTCTCCAGGGTTTCAGAGATGTCTGTTGTATCTTCTTTCAAAGCTCCTCCTTTTGTCTGAGCTGAAGAGTCCCATCCAATTAAGAAGTTCCTTATGGAGAGCTATTCCACATATTTGATCTTTTTTGAAATAAGGAGGGCTGACAGAAAGAATCTGACTGTTCACAGCATTCAAGATACAGGGCATCTACATGTGTATTTACACAACGGTGTAATCTTTTGTGTTTTACCTTGTGTTCTTTTTCTGGTAAGTGCTAACACTTGATCAGAAAGCTGGTTAATATTCAAGGATCACCCCCTCCAAGCTCAGGAGCGATGAATCCCAACAAAGATGAAGTCAGGCAAAAAAGCCAGGAGGCTTGCATGAAGGAAAAAAAATCTCCTGGACAAACTCAAACACAAAAAGGAAGCCTACAGAGGGCAGAAGCAAGGACAGGTGGCCTGGGAGGAATACAAAGAAAGTGTGCGAGCAGCCAGGGATCAGGTTAGAAAGCTAAAGCCCTGATAGAATTAAATCTGGCCAGGGATGTCAAAGGCAACAAAAGAAGCTTCTGTAGGTACACTGGTGATAAAAGGAAGACCAAGGAAAATGTGGGCCACCTCTGGAAGGAAACGGGAGACTTGGTTACCCAGGATATAGAGAAGGATGAGGCACTCAATGACTTTTGCCTCAGTCTTCACCAGCAAGTGCTCCAGCCACACCACCTAACTCGCAGACAGCAAAGGCAGGGACTGGGAGAATGAACTGCCCACTGTAGGAGAAGATCAGGTTCAAGACCATCTTAGGAACCTGAAGTTGCATAAGTCCATGGGACCCAATGAGATGCATCCGCGGGTCCTGAGGGAACTGGCAGATGAAGTTGCTAAGCCACTATTCATCATATTCGAGAAGTCGTGGCAGTCCGGTGAAGTTCCCGCTCATTGGAAAAGGGGAAGCATAACCACGATATTTTAAAGGGGAAAAAAGGAAGACTTGGGGAACTGCAGGCCAGTCAGTCTCACCTCTGTGCCCGGCAAGATAGTGGAGCAGATCATGCTAGAAACTATGCTAAGGCACATGCGAGATAAGGAGGTGACTGGTGACAACCAACATGGCTTCACTAAGGGCAAATAGTGCCTGAAAAATTTGGTGGCCTTCTACAACAGCGTTACAGCATTGGTGGATAAGGGAAGAGCAACTGACATCATCTACCCGGACTTGTAGTTTAGAACTAGATGAACTTTAAGGTCCCTTTCAACCCAAATTATTCTATGATAAAAAAGTGAATACAGGAGGATGAGATTTAGGCTTCATTCAGAGGAGACAAGAGTGTGGTGGTGTGTGCCATGAGAAGACAGAGTGTCTTTTTCTGAGTATTCACTCAGCTGCTACGATCAGCTTATGAACAAGATCTGCTTTTCAAGTAAATAAACCTAGAGAAGAAAACACGAGAAAAGCATTATGGAAAAATACAGACTATATGTTGAATCTCAGCCTGAGATTTTTCTGCTAAAATTGGTAAGTCCTAACAAATTCTACAGCACTTGGAAATAATTTTTCCACATTAGCCACTTTTAAGAAGGGTAATACTTGTAGGGGAGCATCCAAATGGTAAATAAACTACATTAGTTCTTTGCCAACATTATTGTTTAAAAATTCTGAATTTGGGGAAAATACTTTGAAAATTTGGTAATCCTTCTGTGCCTCAACACACATGGAATGATGAGTGTGTGCCGTCTTGTTAAGACACAGGGCAGAACATATTTGGCTGGGCTAAATGTATCATTTAACTTTACCAACCTGCACTCTTCCCTCACCACTCAGGACTTTTTCCTGCTATTGTAGCCCCCTCTGAGCAGTTTCAAACCTCTGTTATTGTCTGACAAATGTCTCAGGTGAAAAATGCAAACATCCTCAAAAGATCTCTGAAATAATCATAATAATGATGACAGTGACAAGGTAAGATAAAATGGTAAGATTTATTCCTTGGTCAGCTATGGGTTAATACATACTTTTGCACAGGATGAGAAGACCTTCTGAACAGTTCATTGTAAACATTCAAAAACATTTCCAAAACAACATCTCTGCAATACATAGGGCAGAGTACATAACTGTGTTCAGGCTCATTCATTTCTCAAGAACCGGGGAGGAATGCACTAAGGATATGACTGTATTTTTCTTGGTCCTAGAATAATTATTATAGCTGACAATAACTCTTCATTATAATTGCACCTGAGTATTTATTGAGGTCACAGACACATTGAGCAAGGCATTGTATGAATACAGAAAAGCTGCCTGTTTAAAACAGCTTACAATTAAATTAAACAAGATATATGAAAATGACAGGAAGGAATAAAATTCACAGACTGAACAGCATGATCGCAACAAATGTCAACCCATGACTGCTTTTCTTGAGGGGAATGGGAAGTTATTAAGCACAGGCATGGCATATGGAAAGAAAAGAAGAATGGAAACAGCAGAAAAGGTAGTACCAGTGGTGACTGAATGAAGCTCAGGTGAAGGACGAAATATAGTTAGAAATAAATTCAGCAAAGGGCAGGAACACCTAAATGAGAACTGTGAAAGGGCAGGAACACCCAAATGAGAACTGTGAGAGTTTTGCTGTGGATATGTCCACATGCAGACACTAGGACACCATAAAGATGCCTCCTGTGAAAACAGGGTAAGACGAACTGCTCCCACACTTTGACATCATGTGCTGTTTAGGCATGCCCAGCCTGGTACAGGCACACTGCCCTACACTCTGAGGGCTCTACGGGCTCCCTGGGCTACTCCATGTATAAGAGTCAGTCACGCCTTCCAGGAGAAACAGAAAGGAAGGGAAAATATGAACCAGGACCTGGGATCCATGGGTGGCACACATCCCCACCATCTGTGCCTGCCGTAGCCTGCATTCACTAGATCACATGCTGCCTCTACCCACTCCCATACACATCTCCTTTCTCAAAGGCCAGGTATGCCCCCAAAAAAAGAAGTAAACAGTGTCCGTGAGCAAAGAAGAGGCTGGGGCAAGTGCTCTGTGAGTATTTTTTCAGTTATGTCCAAGCAAGGTCAGAAAGATACTAAGCAAAGTGAGACACGCTGTTTCAGTAATGCCACCTGCCTAGGCTGTCCTTGAGAAAGTCAGCAGAAAAGGGCCCAGCTGGCCCCATCTCCAGCATGCAGTGATGTTTATGGCATGGACAGAGACATTTTTAGTGCAAGCCAAGTGCCAAGTTTGCTTCTGCATCTTGGCCAGCTTCCTGAAAGACAATTTCTCAGACCAAACTTATGACCTTGGAAAGCCAAGCCTATAACAAGGGCCTGAACCTAATCCTCCCAGGGCTTTGGGCTTTGCAATGTCTGAGAGATATGCAGGTTTCATATTGCAGGATTTTGATTCTTGTATGTTACAAGGATAGTTGCAGAATCTAAAAAGTCCCACTGCTGCTCAGTTTTTATCTGGTTGTGGCTGTTCTTATGCAGACTGGCTGCTCAGATACACAGATCCAGCCAGGCCAGCATCTATTGATAGTGGGACAGGAGAACTGTATAGCTAAGCAGGCACCTGAAAACAGCCTGTAGGACAGGTGGCAGCAGGTATGACAGGTTCAGGTAAGCATGCACCAGAAATGTGGATTGGGCCCCAAGGAAGTGAATATTATCTGCCTTCATAGACTAAGCCATTTTTAGTGACTTTTTATTACTCACGACAGTCAGCTGTCAGTGTTGGAGCAGGAAATCCAGTGGTGCAAACACTTTGTATCCGAAATGCAGTGAGCTCAGGTTGGTAAGAGGGGGGCAGTGATGCAGAAGGACTGTTCCTTCCAGTAGGTTTTAGCTTCTCATGATGCGTGGCTGCAGCCTACTGCTGCTTCAACCAGGTGCATATATCTTTCCGAGAAAGATTGTCCTGGGACGTCTTTGTGGTACATCTAATTTAATGCAGTTGAGGCCACCAAGTAATGTCCAAGAAGGCACATGTTCTCTTGTGGATCTGTAGAAGAAGTGCCATGAAAAAGTTAACCCCCCATGAATTCAATTTAACTATTTCTAAGTCTCTCAGGAGACCTCATCTTCAGAATGGGTAATAAAGGACTCAAAATTATTCTGATCATGTCTCTGTTCCATTAAAAAAACACATTCCCTACATGAATTTAAACAAGATGAGCCTTTCACACAATGGGTAAAACCATGGCCTCCTGAAAATCGAGAGCTGTTTTAATAAGTGATCCAAAATTTCATCTCATACCTTTATAATTCTCCGTCAAGTGGAAAACAAATTCCACTGAAATTCTGGCTTTAGAAAAGAATTGGGGAGGAAATAGTAGCTGAGAGGATAGGACAGTCTTCTCCATTGTCAGAGGGAAGCTTCTTGACTATTTATGCATTGTTCCAGCCAATGCCTGGATCTTCTTGAGGGAAAGCAATGAACTTTGAGTGAGAATGAAATAACTCTTGAATACATTTAGTCTGATAGAAACTCGTGCACACACTACATCTAACTTTCTCAAGCTGTACACCATGGAGCAGAAGCATTCAGAAGGAAACATCTCACGGTGTATGGAGCGAGGTTCACTACCAACTGCTGCCTCTGCTTTATGGCTGCTAATGTGGATTTGAAGAAGCTGAGAATTAATGGGATATTTGTCTTAATAGAAGAAAGGACTGTGAAAGAAATCCCTGAAAATGCTACAGAGGAGAAGTCTATCAGACTAATTCTTGAGCAGCTAAAAGTGCTCTATAAAAAGGCCTGAGAATACTTGTAGGAAAAAAGAATTTCAAAATGTAATACCTCTAAATGGCTTATTTCATTACAATAATGTCAAAGAGTCTTTATATGTCTTGATTACCACTTAGTCAAGTCTCAGGAAAAATAAAACCATAGACTGTGCTACAATGTAGATATTATTTTTATTTATTTATTTTTTACTTAATTAATAAATTAAAACACAACAGTTTTGGTTGTCTTTTTGCCCCATTAAATAAACAAAGAGTGCCTGGTTTTACTTCCAGACAAAAACCATTGCTTTAAACTGTAAAAATTACTTTTGTTCAACAGATCAAGACTGAAATTACATTATTTTGCCATATCCCTTAATATTAATGGCATAACAATAACAACAATGATAATAATAATAATAGTAGTATCACTGACTTCAGATGCCTTTTTTTAGTTTAAAAAAAAATCCGTGACATTTTTCAGTCAAGATGTAGAATATGGTTTCTTTTGGGATTTTACTTCTTTTTCTTTGATATGTTTAGTCTTAAGTGGCACTGAATTTATCATTACATATTCAACAAACATTTATTGTTTTTGTGAAAACTGCAATTCTTGGCATATTTTCTTCAATTACATCAACCATAAACATGTTGTGTGGCTGTGCAGTTATTTGGTTCATTTGTAAATATGGATAATAAAATATCTGTATTGCAATACCTCTTTGTGTACAGAGCATTCATGTTATTTCTTCCACTGGAGTTTGCTCATTAATCATGGTGACAGCTGATACTTTTTTCACTGACATGAGATATACAGTTGTTAAAAAACTTGTTATAGAGCTTAATATTGTCATTTATGATATGTGCCAAATAGAGAACCTTCATGGAAAAACTAACGCGACAAATATTGATAGCAGTGGTAGATGTTTTTTCTCTCACAAGTGGAAACTTCTTTGAAAGGCACTAAGGTGTTAAATGCAAAGACCACAGACTTTTTAAATTGCATAATGCACATGTACTCCAGAAATCCTTCTCATATAAACTCAAAATCATTTAAATGACACTAGATACCTTAAAGGGTGTGAAGAAGCAAAAGTTCTGTTTTAAATAGGATAACATATGCATACAGAAGTGGAATGATTAATTTCACCAAATATGCTATGTCTTAGAAAAAAATAGTTGCAATGAAAGTATCAGCTGACATCTGAAGCAAGGGGTGAGGCTGTAAACTACGATCTGGTAAGGACATGCCATCCTTGTGGAACAGGAGTAAAAACTACATGTGAAATCAGATAAACTTCAGAGCTTCCCAAGTGGACAGCAGGAACCAACCATAAAGGATAAACTCTCAGGTTAACCTAGTTTAGATTTCATTTTGACAGGATCCTCCATATTAGATGTATTATATAATAGCATTATAAGAAAAGGAATGATAAAACATTTGGAGGCAGTGACCTCCTCCAGGGATCTGAGGTGGATGAACACCAAGAAAAGTTTATGAAAAAAGCTCAAGGAGTTTAAAAGAGCAAAAGTAAACTGTCAAAGGAAGACTCAGAGTCAAACTGGGAAAACCAATGTCTTCTCTACGAGAAGCGGAGAAAACAAAACAAAAGCAGCTTCTTTTCTATTTCAGTCAAGCTCTTGTCACAGATATTCTTGACCACTACAGAAACAATTCAGCCTTCCCAGGCTCCTTCTGTGCTAGTGCGACTATGCATTTTGGGTCAGAATAATTTTCCTTGGACACTCATAGCTAAATTCAAACTGTTAACAACTCTCCAGCTTGTATTTTCTTTATTTTATACACATCTTGAGGTGTTGCTCTATAAGGACTACTAGGGATGCCTGGGAAATTTAGTACTACTTTATTTTGTACCTTCTGTCTTTGAAAGTGTCACCAGGAAGTTTCATCTATTGGAGAAAAGACTATTTTAATGCATCATAACCAAAGGAGGAGATAAAGTGCCTGCTAAAGAAGCCAAGAACCCCACAGTATGCAGAAAGTCTCAGAGAAATCATGTGAGTGTGAGTTTTACTGATCTGGAAAGTGAATTGTTTAATCCTTATGAATTTCCTTTAGTTAAGACAATAGAACGTTATTTGCCCTTTGTGGATATTACCTTTTTTTTTTTTTTTTTTGGCAAAGAAGATTCATAGTGTAGAGAGAGCTTTGACAAGAGGCTCAGGAGAGACACGTTTCCTGTATGTAAAATACATGTTACTGTAATTGCTAAAATCCTCAGAGTAGAATTTTGTCCTTGAACATATATGCCACTGCTGTTTACTTTAACAGGAAATATGTGCCATATTCCAGTGATCAACCCTGGCATTTGCAGAGAACTCCAGCTAGGAAACCAAATGCTTATTTCATAGACATGATGCAGTTATTATTGTTGGAGAGATGTAGACAACAGCAGATCATACATGCTCTTTCCATTTTGTTTATTTTAAAAGCATAACTGGTCTATGACATCCTTGAAGAAGCCCTCTTAATTCTTCCTAGCCTCATCTCCTGTATTAAACTCTCATAGCAGCACATCTTAACACCAAAACCCCTGTGAATCTCCCATCATCTTTTTTTCTTTCAGGGTGATACACTGATTTCAGAACACACTCTTCTATTTCTAGGATGAAATTCAGATGCACCATGTTCCTCAAACATGAAAAAACAGAGAGAAGAAACAAATGTAAAGTTTATGAATGTCTCTGAAATTTAGTTCTGGATTAATCTTGGGGGCTTTTTGTGAAAGTCCAAGGTATTTTTCTGTTACTCTAGCCTATTTATTTTGCCATACAAATTCTGACTGCATTCATCTCTTTTTATTTCATATTGGTTTAAAATGCCTAAAATCAAAAGTTTTTCTTTGGTTTTATCAAATTCCATGGTCCATCAAGTTAATACATTAATTTCTCATAGGACACAGAATATGAACAGTCATGTGGGAAGAGACTGGAGAGTAGGTACAAGCAATTCATTGTTGAAGGAGAAAGGTTTAATTCCCTGGAGATAGCATAGCAGGTATTTTGCAAGTGGAGGCATACTATCACTTAAATCCTCAAATACTTTTGTCTATTGTCTTCAAAAGTAGAACATGCATTAGCCCATATTAATTCAACCTCGCTGTGACCCACAGCAACATATCACTGTCCTTAATCTTTATAAATGGCTTTTGCACTCTGCACCATCAAAAACTTTCTTTTTGCTGATCAATACAAAGTGTATTTGAAAAGAGCATTATCTGCCTTTGAAAAGGCCTTCTGGACAATCAATGGTCTTCAGAAGCAGTTGCTGATCAAGCAAGCATAGGCAACACTGTAGAAAGCTAGTAAATATTGATTCATTTCAGAAAAGGAAATTGCCTTGTAGTTACAGTGTCTGACTTCATTTAGCCTATAAATTTACTAAACGTCTGATTGGCTGATCTGGTAAACACTATGGTGCATCATCACTGGTTAGTGAACTTGTACGAACAACATGCCTAAGAAGTTTCATGTGGTCACAGCACAAGATTAGTTTCAAACTAGAGTTAAAACAAATTTGAAAAAATACTGATTTCTGTTGTATAAAATCACAAGTAATACTTATTGTTCACATGATTTCACAGCAGATGGAAGTGAGCAAAACCAAAAGCTCTGACACTGGGATATTTTATGAATCTCTACTGCTTAATTAAAAAAAAAAATGCAAAATAATCTGTACAATCATTTTTATATACCAGGGAACCTCCTGAACTCAGTTGCCTTAACAAAGTTACAGACTCAGTTAATTTATTTGTGTCCCAGAATTTTATTGGTAAACCTTGCATTTCCAATAGCAGAAACAGCATTTTACAGTAGGCCTACATCCAGCCAGTACAACTCCACTAGTGTGGAGAGAAAGAAAGATGCAAAGGAACCTCAGCAGATGATCTAAACTTCCACGTAGTGCATTACAATAAAACTTGAATTATTCTAGATTTATGATGTTGTTTATGACAGAACTCTTGTCTAGTACTTCCAAATTGTCAGAGTCACGTAATTAGCTGTCAGAAAACTGCACTGATCGTCATTCTGCAAAAGATATTTTAGCTTACAGCACCATATAAATCACAGAAGGTGCATGGCCATATCCCATGTCACTGAAGTCAATAGGACTTGATTGATATTCAGCAGTCTATCTGACCATTCCTTCAGATGCTTGCAGGAAAGGTTGTTCCTCACAAACACAGGGCAAAAATATGCCAATTTCAGGTCTAAGGTTCAGAAGTAACTACAGTGGTAAAAGTGCCACAGATACGTGATCAGCCCTCCTCACTTGGCCAGTCAGTCTGCTCACTCTGGAATAAGAACTGTTCCCAAAATCTCAGCAGTCACAGGAGGGATCACTTACCTTGGAGCCTGCCACAATACTAGGGAATAAGTAACAGGATAATACCATGACACCATAAGCATTTTGTGCCAAAGAGCTATTCTTCATCATGGCTCCTCCTGGAAGAATGGGATTGAACTGATGGAGCCCATTAACAACACAGATACGCTTACTCAAAAATTTACTCAGCAGAGTAGAGATGCAAAAGGTGATGGCCATTCCTCTAGCCCAGCCTAAGGCTAGGAGAATTCACTGGCCTTCAGTTGTCTGCAAGTCATCTTTATCAAAAAGGCCCAAATGGACTTTTCACAGAACAGGCGTCTTCTACTTAACAGGAAAAATAAATCTGAAATGCAAAGACTACCTCCTGTATCATAAAAGTTTATGATAAAATATTTTACTCTTTTTATTACTTTTTAACAAATTTACAGAGATTTGTTTCTAAATAACTGCAAAAGACCTTCATTTGGACTCCCAAACGAATAAAGATACCTGTTACTACATGGATAAAACTAACTTTAAGATTTAAAATATTTTTTTAGAGAAAGGTTGAAATAAAATTCATTACATCAAGAATGACTTTGACCCCAGCATTTAGACCTATCTGAGTTGAAAAATAATAATAAGAAAAAAGTAAAAAGGAAAATCCATACTCTTTAAGTTCTGAAACAACTTAGAGCCAAATTTTCTAGACTGAGCCTATAATTTTGCACACACAAATACAGTAATTAGGCATGAAACTGCTCATGTACCATGAAATTCTTATAGTGTGGTATTTGGTCTATATCAGGAGGTAAACCAGGGAGCTGTTGTGTGGGTTTACAGCCACTATATACTTTGGAGGCTGGGAAGAGTAGCTTGGGCTGTCCAGATCGTAGCTGAACAATGGATCTGAAATAGGGTTGTTTCTAGAATGTATGTGGAGAATAAAATAAGACAGAACAATATTTCTCACTGTCAGCTTGTGGGCAGTTAAGAAGAGTGCTTGGTTTGGGTTGACAAGCCATATGTGATAAATGGTGCATAGTTTTGTAGGACTGTATTTTCTCAGCAAGAGGTGAAGGCTTTGTCTTTTTTTGGAAATGGAGTGGAATTGTTTTTGCAGAATGGTGGTCTGATGCCGAGGACTATGGGAAGAGTTGTCTTTGAAACTTCACATACACTTTGCCACCATAATAACATAAACCACTTTCCAGCATTATTAGCGCTATTTTGCAGTAATACTCAGAACCCCCATTGGAATGTAGACCACAGTGTGGTTTACATTTGCTCCTGTACTAAGCAAATACATAATGAAATTGGGTTCTTTACCTAGTGGGAAATGCTATTGTTGTATCTTTGCTGCTGATTCAATATGTTAAAAATACATTACCAGAGGAAGGTCCATATAACTGCATTTGCCAACTACACACTAACATACATGGCTTAATTTATGTCTTCTTTGGTGCTGGTACTCATGACTTACACAATACATGTGAAGGAGGCCCATCAGAGGGCTCTTAAACTATTTTAGAATACTAATCAGTCCTTACACACTATAGCTTTTATGCTGTTTACAGTAGGCTACAAAGGCAGAAGCAAGTTGCAAGTGCAAGCCTCAGCCAGGGCAGCAGTCCTTAGTCCTATACTGTTACCGACACTCAGCAAATGCAATTCTTAGGGAATTGTGTGCTTCCTAATCATCAACTATACGACTACACAAATCTTTAAAATAATAGCTGTTAATCAAAAACAGAATAATTCCTGTTGCACATCAACTACTGCTTCTCCTTAAGAGACCCCATCTTTCTAACTAAGCAGCACTATTCAGAAAACCCTTAGTGACCTCGGTGTATTCAGAAGAGCTTGCACTGCGCAGGTCAGAGAGCATCTCCTCCATGTCCCGGGCCCTGGCTGTGCTGGGATGGAGGCACAGGGCTGGGATGGTGAATCCCCGGTCCTCTGAAACTGCAAGGAACAAGTAGCAGTGAAGTGCACTGCTGCATAAGAACAACTGAGAGGAAGAGTGCATCAAATCTGTGTATTGGAGTGGCATTTAAATGACCAGTCATCAACAACGTAACCAGAATAATGAGTAGCATGCTAGTGCAATGAAAAACTGCCAGGCACAAAAAGCTGTTTACAGCTAAAGGTTATTTTTTGTTTGTGCAATGTAATACGCCCATTTTAAGGATAACATCCTGTCTGTGAGCTCCTAATTAAGAGTTTCTTTGGTCCTGGAC
Organism: Opisthocomus hoazin; assembly: GCF_030867145.1. Taxonomy (NCBI): domain Eukaryota; kingdom Metazoa; phylum Chordata; class Aves; order Opisthocomiformes; family Opisthocomidae; genus Opisthocomus; species Opisthocomus hoazin. The sequence continues at coordinate 72,655,799 of NC_134416.1, read as the reverse complement.
AAAGTAAAAAGTGAAGTTCTCCACAGTAACTTTTTGCTTTAAACTGAGCAATGAGAACTTGATCCCCTGACACAATCGACAAAATCCTCTAGGCTTTTGCAGCTTGGTGGAAATGGCCAAATCTGCATTCAACTTATTTTTCACATTTCCATCATTGTGCAGAATGAAGCCTTGCAGAGCCCAAGGGACATGTGTTTAGCTGCCATTCTGCAGCGCTTGTAGCATTTTAACTTCAAGCCTCTGGGAAAAAGCCACATACCTATTACTATGGCTTTGGAGTTTAAATTGTTAGTTGATGTGTCCTGTTTATCAAATCTGAAAAGCAGTTCGTGCCTGAAAAATAGACCTGGCCCTGCAAGCAGAGAGGGGTTTTGGCTGGTTGTTTGTTTTTTTAAATAGAAGCCTAAAGAAGTGGCAGTCACAAGTAAGTAGTCAAGTATTTGTCCCTCTTCTCTGCCTCCGAGTTATTTTACACTTAAATTGACTCATTGCTGACATTGTAAGTTTTGCAAGGAATGGTGCTCACCTATCTGACCTTCTGTATGAAATATGCTTATGAGAGTAAAAAGGAGATGGCCTGACCCATTCTTCATTCAGTGGCGTATTTGTTTGCATGTTTGGCCACTGTGGAAAAAACCCAACAAAATTCCAACCCTAGAACTGCTTTCCACACTTTTGTCTAAATCTCATTATACATAATCAAACAGGAGCAGCATTTTGCAAGTAGTAAGTCATTTCACTTTCCTGTACAGCTGTTAACAAGGAAATATAAATAAATTTTCTACATAAAAATATATTTAATTTGATATATTTTTGCAGGTAGGTGCATTTCTTCAGGTTAGGACAGGTGCATTGTTGATTCTCATTAATATATATAATCTGCCATTTATTTATTCCATATGATGTAAAAGAAATAGTACCTGACTTACAGTGCAAAGACAGTCAATATTACTTTTTAAAATCTAAAGAAAGGCCTTCATAACTGAAAGGATTAACTTTTTCCAGTTTGTTTAAAACTCCTCTTCTTAAAAAGAAGTCTACTGTTATGAATGAGTTTATGTTGGCCAGCTAGACTACTACCCAGGGAACAAATGTTTCCTTGTGAGCATGAGACAACTTGCAACTTTTATTATGGTGTTTCAAATAATGGAAAGTAATGGTAAAATTGCTGCAATAAACTCAAAGAAAATCTTGATAGGCAAGTCTGTTATGCAACATATATTCCCCTTGCTGTTCCTTCACTGGTGCCAAAAGCATGTCACTCAGGTAATTTGTTTTAGACCCTTAACAAGACTTAGAAGCAATTATTATGAAACACTGACACAACAGATCTCACCAACAATTGAAGTTTGACAGCTTGTGAGAAAAGTCTCATGTTTATGTCATTGGAGAGGTGATTCTTGTATGACCTCCTTTTTCACTGCTGTGAATGATAAACTATCGTTTTACAGTGGTAGTTCACTACAGCTGAAGGCCCAAATATACTGTACTTAATAATGGAAATTTTCAACTGGTTCTCTGAATCAAATAAAGCTGGAAACTCCTTTGGTTCCTTTGACTGATCCAGTTTAGGCTTTGTGATATGCTTTAATCAGGGAGGGAGCTAAAAGCCTACCAGATATCCACACTGTGCACTTTGTAAAGGACTGTAGAACAAACATAAGTAGAGATACATGTGCAGAGCTAATGCACATATAGTTTCTGATTGAAAATAGGCTCACATTTGCTTTTCTAATCAAACAAATAATTTGCATGTGAGAGGCAGAGAAAGAACATGTTAGTATCTCTTGCAATGTATTTATTTGCCTTGTTTCAGAACACAGCTTGAAGGGATAATCTACTGTTTTATGATCATTCCAGCATCTGCAAGCACCCAAATCAACTACTCTTAATCCACACTTCAGAGACAAGTGGAAGTCAATGTGGTAGGCAGGACTATGTACTCATGCTGCAAGAGTCCCTCAAAACCAGCCTGAATGATCCAGAACTGCCATGGAGCAGTGGAACAGAAATAATCTTCAGGCAGTGAGTTTAAATCTCCCTGCATTTCCGTGCTTAGTTTGAACAGCACCAGACAAAGACTGTACTTCTTTCTTGCTGAAGATTATTTTCTAAAAAAACCCAATCAAACCCACAAATCAACACCATCCCCTTACGCTCCCCCCCTCCAACAAACAACCCACAAACTTTCTGACAGTTTTATTTATCTGTATACTCACATTTTAGTTTCTCAATGGAGATGGAAGCCATACAAAAGCAGTATCCCTTCCCTGGTGTACAGTTTGGCTCCATGTTATACTTCATGCTGCACACAAAGTGAGCCTCATGAGAAATTCTCTTCTACCTACTATTAAGGCACACATTGGCAAAACTACAAGTCTTCCTAAAATAATACTTTGTCTTAAGGTTTTGATCACTGGTATCTTAATCATATGCCAAGTAGAAAAGTGTATTTTTTTGCTTAATGATTCTAAAAGGAGTAAGACCTGCTACTTTTTTGCTCTAGGTTACAAAGAGACTTACAGGACTTCAGATTAAAGTACCTTTCTTTTCATTTGTGTATTATGACCCTTCACCTGCATTGCTTGCACAATAGCAGAAAAACTGTATCCTAAAAAACTGCTCTGCTTCAATTAGTGTATTGTGCAGCTGATAATTTATCATAGGCGTTACTTCATTTGTACTTTCACAACACTATCAGTCCAACCCATGTTCAACAGCTTTAATAACGGCTTCTAATCTCAAACAAAAGGATTTTTGTTTACATCCAGATTTTTCTCCATATTACCGAAAGGAGAACATGTCAGGAAATTCCTTCCTCCTTTCTATTTCCAGAAATAAGCAAAAGTGAGACCACCACTAAGATTAGATGAGGTGTTTCTGAATCTTAGCAGCTCCAAGTGGCACTTTGGTCTCTCCTACCTACATGCCCTTGTAGTGAACAATGACAATCATATTTAACCTTAATTACTCCCACAGAAAACCAAAATATGACCAGGGCCAGTTTACACCAAGGCATCAGTTATAACATGATAAAATCATTTTTTTAACCCAACATTTAAACTCTATTTATTTTTCCTCTTGTTTAGGATTGCTGATTAGAAGATGGTTTAACTGCAATCTACAGAGAAACCAGCTGTGGTCACATGTAAGACTTTTCAGTAGTACTATAAAAGTATAAATAAATAATAATAATGAATGGCCTTATTTTTTTTCTAAGAAATCAATAGATCACTCTCAGGTCCTTCTCTGCGGGACCTGTGGGAGAGCTGACCAGCAGAACAGCCAGCTACAGCCTGGTCTCTAGGAGCTGGGATGGAGCAGGGAAGTGAAGGATTTCATGCATGTTCCACAAATATGTTGTCACTCTCTGATCTTGTTGTGACACCTGGACATTCAGTCATGGAGCTGGCTTTAAATAAAATTGTAGTTCTGCGATGCTCATCTCTTGGAACAATATGGTTAATGTGTGCTTAATGCAACCATTCTTGTTCACAATGGAAAACTATGCACATGTGATACCTATATAATCCATGCTCCAACACAAATCGCACTAGACTTTGGGCCATCTGCTAACCAGGGAGGCCTGAACTTTGGGTGTTATCTTTTCTTTCTCCTTTTGTTTATATTTATATGTCTGCAAAGCCCTGCTAATTGCATCAGAGAAGAATGGATAAAAGCAACAACAAATCTAATAAACTGGGAAGTACTGGAGTGTGCCTGTTGCATCAGGAAGTTTCTGAGACAGAGTTGAAAAAAGATGTTTGACAGAACAGCAAATTGGTGCAAAATACTATGAAGTAATCATCACACAAATACATAGTGTGGTACTTTAGTGACAGCCTGGCACACTTCAGCGGCATATTGAAAAAATAAAACCATTGTCAGGAATCTGAATACACGGCCCTGCAATTATTTTAGACATTTAAGTTATTAATGTAATTTGACCAGTAAATTCCTTGTTGAGTATGTAGCCTTCTGCTACCTTAGGGTCTTGGCTCTCTTACTACTATAGTTTATCATCTCAAAGATCTTTAACAGAAGTCCCTCTTCAGTCTCTGAAAAAAGGTGCAAAGCTTCAAACATAGCTGTTGCGATGTCCCCAACAATAATGGAACACAGATCCACAATGGTGTCGCTAAATATGACTGAACATAATGATTCTTTTGGTGCAATTAAGATGCAACACACCAGTAGCTAGGAAATTAAAGCTCTACAAGTTCATACAGGCATGATCCCTCTATATTACTGCTTAAGCTTCACGGTGAATCTGACCAGTGGCTCTCCACACATCTGCTCACACCCCCTTATTATTTATCTTATTTATTGCCATTGAAACAGAGCGGGTATCTCAAGGATGTGAGGTGTTTAATGTCTGGCTCATTACCACAAAACAAATGCAGGTTTGTGTGAATCACAGTCATTAACAGAAATGAGAGTGCTCCTAACTGCAAACAACTACTCAATAAGTGTTGCTTTTCCCCAGAAAACCTATGAAGTTCTCACAGTGGAGCACCGGGCAGCCCTCTGAGACTTCAGTTTCCCATGCAAACGGGGACTTTGACATGGAATTTGGTGACTTTTATCCAGTTGTTTTAGATAGGTAGGTACATACTCATTCAAGTAATGGCACAACTTGTCAGACTTACCTGCATTCTTAGCCCACTGATTGCAGGGTCCAAATGTTTTCTTTTTTTAAAAAAAACAAACAACAAAAATCCAAACTGCCTTCCGGCTCCAAAGCTCTCTCTTCAGAAGTGATACATATTGACACCTCTTAGCCATGCTGCCCTATGGACAAACAAAGAAAGCATCTTGGTCTTCCAGGGGCATTAGCAGTCACGTCTTTTACCACCAATTGAACTTTAAACAGTTTAGGTTTCTGTGCTATTTGCAGTCGCCCCCTTGATCCTTCTTTGCATCTGGAAAACTGTATCATAGTGTCACACCTGAAAACCAAAACCATTGTGTTTTCTACTCTCCTTCCTCCTAAGGATACAAGTCATAACTGCAGACTTTCATCCTCAAGATTAGAGCAAGAGTTGTATTCTTCTTGTACAGCACCTAAACCAGGTGCTGGACACAGAAAAACTGACATTTAGGAGTTAATATAGCTAGTGTGTGTGTGCATGCACTAATTATGGATCACAGCATGCACTAGGATGCTCAGGAAGTTCAAAGAGAATATTAGATCCCTGACTCCAGCAGATGCACAGCTTTGGGGTATAAAAAAAAAAATGTGTGAGCAAATCACACAAGCTTCCTGAGCAGCTAGAAACAAACCTGGAACCCTGCAGGCTATTGTTGGATTTGAAAATTGACAATAGCCTCTGCAACTTGTAATTTAGTCTGGTTTTTCCTTAATATTGAGATTATTGTTTCAGTTTACTGAGGTCATGAAAATGTAAATAGAGGAGAATGTGGGGATTCTCTGTCAGTATTTAAGCTGTAAAATATTAACCTGTTGAAAGCTTGCATTAAAATGGATTCATTTTTAGATAGAGCATAATAGTTCTATCATCTTTATGGAAGCATTATACACTATTCTAACTGAAGTGTCTTGAAACTGCACGTTCAGTTCTGTGTATCTAAACTCAGATTATACAATATTTAGAATACATTTAACATTTAATACACACAATCTTTGCTGTTTGAAGACAACCAGATCAGGCCTTACAGCTGTTTGGGCAGAGCAGGGCAGGATGGTTAAGGTTAGAAATACATAGTAAAGAGGTCTTTCACTTCTCCAATGCAAACCACAGATTCTAAGGCCAAAAGCAACTATTTTGTTGTACCATCCAGTTCATCTTAAAAAAACTTCACACAGTCAGTAACAGGGCAGAGAGCTTCACTCCCCAGTTGTAGCAGCATTGAGCTCATTTGTAGGGCATCCATCATGAGTCAAGCAAAACTGACCTCCTGACTAATAACAAGTCTGCCTTTCATCTTGTTTTCACTGTATGCAGCACAACAGCTTGCAGTAACACTTCCTCCAGAAAGACACCCAGTCCTGAGCCGAAGACACTGTCTGAAGAAAGAGCCACCACTTTACCCCAGTAATCTGTTTCAAGGGCTTCTCAGACCTACTGTAAATTTGTGCACTTGATTTCTCAGACAACTCTGCCTTACCTCAGCCTCCAGCCATAATTAATGCCTCTCTCTACTAGATTAAAGAGCCTTTAGTATCCCACACTATCTCTCCTGACATTACTTTTACAGTGAGATCAAATCACCTCTGACATTCTTAATACAATAAGCAAAATGATCTTCACGTTTCTTGCAGTAAAATGCCTCCTCCTGGGCCTCAAATAATCGCTGTGGGCCTTCTTTCTGATTTTGGCCATCTTTTAAAATGTGGATATTAAAATTAAGTGCATGGATATACCTACATACTTGTTCCTTGTTTCCCTTTTACCATATTCAAGGAGCATATTCTCCTTTATTGCCATTCAAACACTCCATCATCAGGATAAAGTTGCTGCTCAGGATGCAAGTCTGCATACTGTAGCTGCACACGGTCTCCCTGACATGTAGTTTTGTATGTCTCTCACCTCCTCCCACCCTCCATGAAAACATATTTTTCACTATTGTATCAAGAGTTGACCACCTTGCCCCAGCACTGTTAATCTCCCCAGATTTTTTCAGCTGCAGTTCTATACATACTTCCAGATGAAAGCCTTGAAAGTTACTAGACCTGGAATCTTTTCTAGATACAGCCCACTCAACAACAATCTTCCACTGACATTTTTGGAATTTTGAAATCTGTGTAAGCTATACCCATGTGACATAAATCAGGGAGGAGCACTGCCAAAACATGACACATGCACACAGCAGCACAAAGCAGAAACCTGGTTACTGCAGATGTCTTGTTGTGACTCCTGGTCATCACTACCATGGACAATACTCTACTGAGTAGCACACATACACTCTTAGTTTGCCCGTGTAGCCACTTCATTGATGCTCTCTCTCAAGTGGGTGTTGCTCAATATTCTCATAGAATTGCAGAACTATTAAGATCGGAAGGGATCTCTACAGATCATCTAGTCCAGCCCCACTGCTCAAAACAGGGTCAACTACAACAGGCTGCTCAGGATTCTGACCAGCTGCACTTTTTAGTATTTGCAAGAATGGAGGCTCCAGTGCCTCTCTGGGCAACCTGTTCCAGTGAACAGTCACCCTTACAGTATTTTTTTTCCTTTTTATGTTTAAGTCCTGTGTTTCAGTTTGTGCCCATCGCCTCTCAACCTTTTAGTGGATACAATTAAGAAGCGTTTGTCTCCATTTTCTTTACTCTCTTCTATCACACACTGGTACGATTTGTCCCTATGAGCCTTCCCTTTTCTAACCGAAGTGATCCCAGCTCTCAGTCTCTCACACGTCAGAGACTACAATCGCTTCAGCATCTTTGTGGCCTTTCACTGGCCTTGCTCCTGCATGTCCAAGTCTCTCTTGCACTGAGCAGCCCAGACATGGACACACCACTCCAGACATGCTCGCAGCATGGCTGAGGAGAAGAATCACCACCCTTGACCTGCTGGTGAAGCTCTCTAATGCAGCACGGCTGCTGATGGCTGCCTTTGCCACAAGAGCACTTTGCTGGCTCACACTCCTCCCTGTGTCAACCAAGAGCCCTGGGGCCTTTTCTGCAAAGCTGCTTTCCAGCCAATCATCCCCCAGCCTGTTTGGGTGGGTGTCTGGGGCTTCTTCCTCCCCAGGGGCTGGGCTTGGCATTTCCCTTTGTTCAGCTCTGGAGACACCTGTTGGCCCACTTCAACAACCTCTCAAGATCTCACTTAATGGCAGTGCAGCCATCTGGTGCACCAACCACTCCCCAACCGCAAATCTGCTGAGGGTGCACTCTGTCCAATCATCCTCGTCATCAACATAGATGTTAAATGGTACAACAACTGGAGTACAGAACTAGTGATGAGATTCCAGCTGGACGTCATGCCCATGACCTCAACCCTTCAAGCACAACAGTTCAGACTGTTTTCCATGCACTTCATTGTCCTTTTACCTAACAGTGATTCATCACTTTGTCAATGAGGAAGTCACAGGTGACAGCATTGAAAGCCTTAGTAAAGTCAGGATAACAGCCTCTGCTGTCTGCTCACCCACCAAGTTAGTCATTTAATCACAGACGACTATCAGGATGGTCAAGCATGATTTCCCCTTCCTAAAGCCATCCCGACTACTCCACCTCTTATCCTTCATATGTCCAGAAATACTTTCCAGAATTATTTTTGCATCATGTTATACACAATCAGTGAGGCTGACTGGTCTGTAGTTCTCTGGATCCCTTTTCTTGTCATTCTTGAAGACAGGAATGACATTTGCTTTCTTCCAGTCCTCAGGAAACTCCCCCAACCACTACAACTTTTCAAAGATAATCAAGGCAGAATACATCAATATTCTCCATGTCCTTTATTACAAAGATCACTGGAAGCCACAGTATTCAACCATAACAAGGGGAAGAAGTTTGCTCTCTCTTTTTCCTCCTTGATTCACCAACCAACCAAATATAAGGCTTGACTTTAGTAATTCATACTAAGATGCTAGAATTTATGGCATAATAAAAGAAATCATAATTTAAAATGCTAAGTACTGTTTTAATTCTGCTGATGGTCTGAAATGTTCTCAAAACTGAAGCAAAATGAGAACAGAGACTAACAAAAAAAAAGAGTGGCATTAGGTAAACTAATTACAGTATTTGGGATGCAATGTTCTGCATCAGAAAACATCACAATGCTGTGAGGTGATCAGAGGAGGTGCAGCAGAAGGGTTATGGGAACATAAACATTTTTATGTTTATGTTTATGTAGAGTACCTCTCCTAAGAGGACAGGCTATGAGAGTTGGGGCTGTTCAGCCTGGAGAAGAGAAGGCTCCGGGGTGACCTTATAGCAGCCTTCCAGTACCTGAAGGGGGCCTACAGGAAGGATGGAGAGGGACTTTTCACAAGGGTGTGTAGTGATAGAACAAGGGGGAACGGCTGTAAACTAAAAGAGGGCAGATTTAGATTAGATATTAGGAAGAAATTCTTCACCACAAGGGTGGTGAAACACTGGAACAGGTTGCCCAGAGAAGCTGTCGATGCCCCCTCCCTGGAAGTGTTCAAGGCCAGGCTGGATGGAGCTCTGAGCAACCTGGTCTAGTGGAAGATGTCCCTGCTCATGGCAGGGGGGCTGGAAGCAGATGACCTTTAAGGTCCCTTCCAACCCTTACCATTCTATGATTCTATGATTTTTAAAATTAAATATATAATATAAAGATAAAATAGGGAGCAATGATTATTGCTAGCTTTTGTATTCCTTGTCTTAAACTATTAACATGAAATATATCACAAGAAAGCATGATGGATTTGAATTTTAGAAATGGAAACACTTTTGGGTAACCCATACTGAAACTGCTGAAATCACAATGGGAATATCAGAACCACCATACCGATCAGCCAGTTGGTAGAGAATTTTTCTTCCGACCAAAGGCAGTACGGAGAATTAACAGAAAAAGGCATGAAAGGCTGGACAGTTTCTAGCATGACTGGAGTAATCTTCCTTGAATGCATTCACTCCTTTTTAAATTCTCTGGTTGGAGAGTACGTAACATTCTTCTTTGTGAACGTGATTTAAATCTGCTTTCTGATAACTTCTTTGGGTGCCCTCCAAACCTGGTACTGAAATACTGAAAATTGCTTCCTATTCAACCTTCTCCAAATTACTTACAATTTTATCATATCTACCACACTCCCTTTTAGCTACCTCTTTTCGAAGCTGAAGGGAATAGTTTCTTTACTCACACAGAAGATGCGCCATTCCTCTGACCATCCTCATTCCCCATCTCTGCTACAGACATCAAAAATATGGCAAAATGCAAAAGGCAGGCAGGCATAGGCATGGACAAGATGCATATCCTGATTTGCACTATGTAATCTAAGCAGAATGAAACAAAACATCACATTTCCAGCATGGGTTCAGGTGTATTCCACTTTTTCAATTTTGTGTTCTGTCTTTTTGGGTTTATTTATTAATTTTGCAAATAAATGAGTGCATTTGACTGTTTTCCCCAATATCCTGCCATGTACATACAATTGGTGGGAGAAGGGCATTGTTTTCCAAGTCCACCTAAAAGGTGTAGAGTCTGGCTCTAATTCACCATTCTCCCATGAAGGCCACGGGGAGGATTAGATTTCTTTCTTTCCTATTCCCTCTTTCCTAGCTAATGCCTGCTGCTGACACAGTCTGCTGATAGCAGCAGAGAGAGATGGGTAAACCAGATCAAAGCGAAATGTCAGCTCCAATTTTTGTCCACAGCATTGTAAAGTAACAAGGTGTTTAACAGAGTCATGCCATTTTTCAGCATTTACATTTCATAGCTGGTACTTCTTTGCCATACATCTTGCATTAAACAGATTCAGAATCAGTAAAAACCAAATTCCTTACCCTCCATAGCCTCATCGAGTTCAAAGAGGTCTGAAAGGAGGTAGCACAAGGCTGAATTTGGCTCTGTGCTTCAGAACTGACATCCTGGTGACATCCTGCAGCCCACAGCAGCAGCAGCAGCACACATAGGCAGAATTTCCTTTCCACTTTGGATTGCTATTGCAATTCTTGACTCAGCCTTTGCGCAGGTTTACTCTGGAAATGAAATGGAAATTTATTGTATAGAACAAATGCAGAACATGCAGCAGCGATTTTCAGGTTAGATGACGGAATACAATCAGCAAAGGGAGTTCTGCCTTTCCCTACAGCCAAATCGGCATTTGGCAACAGCAAGGCTGTCCTAGTTGCAAAATACTCTTAAAAGCAGAATCTATCACCATGGCATTAAAAAATGTTACTTGATATTCACACAGTGAAGAACTTCAAAAGCAACAGTAAGGGAAAATGAAAACAACCTCAGCACCTACAGTATTTAATAGCAGTGGTACTCAACTGATGGAATTCATTCTTTAGGGCCTGTATAGAGCTTTTATCATGGGTCTGAGTGAGAAATCGTATGACATGCTGGCTCTGTTCTGTTTCTTTTCAGCTATTCTGCAAACTTGTTGGATGATATCTTTCACCATTTCCTTCCATTTATGTATGTAAAGTTCCTTTTTTCCTTCTTGTAAAAACATACAATCTACCCAATCAATTACTTTTGCCCTAAGACACAAATTGCAGAGTGCCTTTGGATTTTCTCAACTGTTTTTGATGAAAGCATTCATTCGTATTTTTTAATAAAATGGTCACATGCATTTTTGTATTTTTGACTTGTGTGCCTCTTTATGATTTTAAATGGCTCTTCGGTTGTTAAAGGTCGCGTGCCATTGCTCTAAGGGGCGTATTTCCATTTCGGTGCACAAAGAGTTATGCATGTCAATCTTTAATCGAGATGAAAAGTCCTTCTAATGCTTTCTGCTCACAAGCTCAATGCAGAGGAAAAGAAACTTAAAACAGAATAAAAGTTGTGAGTTTCAAAAAAATCTATTTTGATATGTTTTCATCTAGCAAATCATTAATAACTTCATGATTCATCCTGAATTATTTTACTTTCTGAAACCAATGTCATCATTAACATGAGCAGTTCCTAGAGAAAAGCCTGTGTCGCCTTGTCAAAAACAGTTTTATTGTTAAGAGGCAACTGCTTTTAATAAATAAGATTAGAATGTACTTTATCGCAGCTTCTGATGAAAAATTACAAACGAAATTATGCACAAGGGGAATGATTCTAACTTCCAGGAAAAAATAACAACAGATGAAATTCTGGGATGTAATAAAAAACAGGCGTTTGAAAGCAGCATTTCTCCCATGCGAAAACAATCAGGAAACAGAATCTTTATCAAACCAAGACTATAGCTATATATGCTAATGCAGAGCGTCCCATACAACCATCATAGGTAACACATACATGTAAAAGCCCTAATTCATACTGTAGCAGTCCTGTTGATTTAAACAGGCAGATCCAAAAACTCTATTCTTTTTTTCATGTTTTGCCACATGCTCTTGTCTATAAATGGATCCAATTTCTTATTCACCCAAGAATGGAAGATATTTTCTGTAATGGATTCATAATCAAGAAAAAAAAGACAAAAAAAAAAACAACATCTGAAATTCCAGTGGTGTTACTCAGTTTTGAAAACCCAAAGAAATGGCGTACGTAGTGATATTTTTTTCTTTCTCGTTTGACTGATTTAATACCTGTTCTTTATATGAATGACCATAGAAAACACATCTGAAATTTGTTTTCTAGTGCATGAAAATAGGTCAGACTAAAATGCATGGGTTTTTGGCAAGTATTTATAAGCAGAAAACACAGGAAGTTTCTGAAAAAGAAAAATAAGATAAAAATTGTGTTCAAGTAGAGGAGGAAATTTATTTGGACTATTCACCTAGGTTTCGGTCAGATCAGTTTTGTGCAATTCCATTTGCACTGGGAAAAATAACAGAACAATTAATGCAAAAGTTTCTCGGATCTCTTATTACAGTAAGAACCCCCTTGTTTTGACAGCAAAAACTGTTTTATTCTTTGGAATTCATTTTTCAACAGAAATCTTGGGAAAACCAAAGGCAGTATAGATTTGCAGACATGACTCTTCCAGTGTTGTCTACCTCTACAGAAAACCAATTTCTGGCAGGTTTTCTGAAGTTGTAATTTTGTTCTGAAAAAAGTTACTAATAACAGTGAGGAGAAATTCACTGGGTTTTTTTTTACCCAGGTAGAGAGGATTGCTACACATTATGAAATTCACTTACTTCAAAGAAGAAATTACACTTTCCAGCATAGCAAATATTAAGGTTAGCACAGTGCAAATAATCTTTTTGAGATTGAAACTATTTAAGAAAATTACCACAATATTCCCTCATAACAGCTATCAGTTTTGCTAAATGTGTTTAATTGGTGAAGTCTTCATTATATAATGTTTCTTAACATTCTTCCTAAATATTTGATATCCTATCATCAAATACAACTATTGAATTAATTCTCTCCTGATGCTTTTGCACTTCTGTGGGAACAAAAATGATTTTTTTCCAAGTGCCTCACACAGCTTCCGTTGGCTTTAGTTCCCTCTAAACGTTGCCAACTCAGGCTGCACAGATTTGGATCCTTCCTTTTGTACCTGTTATTTTCAGCCTTAACCCTAATTTCAGCGTTACAGAATTCAGAGCTATAAATAATCAGCTCATACTTTAACTGCAGAGGGCTCTGTTAATCTCTTGAGAGCCGCATCTACGTGCCCGAACATTTCTTTGATACCTTATTCCCTGTTGCCGGGCTGTGATACCCAACACACAAAACACGCATGCAAGAACAAGCAATGAATGACCAGTTTGCCAAAACTCTCCCCCTCTCTCTGGTGGGCAGGGCATGCGTCCCGACTGGATGTACATGTGTTTTCCCATGCGAGTCTCCCCTCTCGAACAGCACACAATGCGTGTTTGTCACCGCCATCGAACTGACTGATCCAGGCAGTACAGAAGACGACTTCTGTGTCACAAAACAACGGGACTCATTTGAGTGACAATCACTTAAGCAGAGTGGTTGCTTCAGCGGCGTACAGAAACAGAGCTCAGAAGTGAGGTGTACTACTGCTTAAAAATAAGCGAATAGTAACGACAATACATATAGCAAGGGGGGGAAGACATCATTTATACGATCCCCCAGACAAAATACCAGCCGAAATTATAATTACAAAGAAAACCCTAATCAACAGTGCTTTCTTATTCTAAATATGTATATATATATATATATATATTTTTTTTTTCTATGTGGCTAACACTGCGTTTGCCCCTCGATTGCATTTTCTCGGGGAAGCATCCAGCTTGGCGCTCCCGCCCGGGGCCGACACCCCTTCCCCGGCACGCCGTGCTCCGGGGGAGGAGGGGGAAGGACTCACAGGGTGGACAAGCAGCCCGCTCTCTCATCCGAGATCTGGCTCACAGCTTCGGGTCTAGGCTGCAGCTCTCGGTGCCGCAGCCCGCGCTGGCCTGATCCCCCGTTAAGGGGCCGGGCTCGGGAAGACGGCGGGCCCCGCGGCAGCGGCGGCGGGGGCCGGCTCAACGCGGGGCCCGAGCGGCCGAGGCCGGCGGCCTTCAGTGGAGCTCTTGCACCCCCTGCAGCCCAACCGCCCGCGGTTCACTGCGAGACGGGGCCGGGGAGGGGAAGGGAAAAAACAACATCCCAACAACGATACAAAGAGGGGAAAAAAACCCACAGCCCAACACCCTTTAGTGGCATTTCCGCGAATGATTCCTGTCATCCGAATCAAGCACTATGAACCTACCCCCTTGTTCTAAATTAGTTGCCCGACAGAGGAGTATTTTTGATGAAAGGGAGGGGAACGGGACGTCTCCCCGAGGCCCCCGGCCGGGCCGCGCTCCCCCGCCGCGGGGCTGAGGAGGCGGCGGCGCCGCGGCCTGAGCCCGCCGGGACCCGCGCAGCCTCACCGGGCGGCACGGTGGCTTGGCGCGCTAACGGGAGCCAGGCGATACATAGGAGAAGGCCGTTCGTCGATTAATTGATTAACAAATAAATAAAAATACCCATCTGCTAAGCCAGCGTCAAAAAAATTGAAATGACTTGTGAACCTAACGCAGGGCCTGTGTGGAAAAAATAACAGGCTGGGAGAGACCCGGTGCCGACAGGCGTCTCGGCACGGCAGCGGCCACACAAAGGACGGAGAGGCTGGTGGGAGCAGCTCCCCTCCTCCCGGTAAGCCCACGCTGGCAGCGTGGGGCACCTTGCCTGCAGACACGGCGCATTTGTGGAGGAACTGCGTGAGCCGGCTAAGGCGGAACTTTCTGGAAGCCGACAGCCAGTGACGTACCCCTCACTCACAGATGGACAGACACAGAGCACTCCGGCCACTCGCTGCCGCTGGGTAATGACGAGGATGGTAATGGGCGCACGATGCTGACTAGGGAGCAGGACGGACTCACCAGTCCAGCCACCTCTTTGCAGGCATGCTGAAGCCACTGCGTCTCTATAAAAACTACTTGTTGAACCATTTTGTAGCCTCAGTTGCACCGCAGAAATCTCGTTCAACTCAATTAGCTGCAGTCAAGTTGCCAGAGACTGCCGCGGATTGAAATGGGGAGTATTGTACAGAGAGAACATCAAAGTGAAGGTGGCAAAGGGAAGGCCTCTGAACGGAAAGTTCAGTGTGAGGGCCAGCTGCCATTTTTTAGGCAAGTTTGATTCCAGGTGTTTAGTATGGCCTTCCTGTTTTCTCTGGTCATCTCCTGTCCCTCACCTGGTCAGTAAAGGCTTTCTACCATTTTCGTTATACATATATCTATTTATATATGGGGAGACAATTCGGACAGGAATTCTCAGTTTATACAGCCAATTAACAAAATCATTATCGCTTTTGCAAGCTCTGAACAAATCATTACTCCTGTCTTCTCAAATCCATGGGTTTCCTATCTGTCTAGAAGAAGTCAGGTTTTACAGGACATGAAAGGAAACAGAGAAGTTGTCTCCCTTGTACTCGCTTGTCTCCTGCAGTGGAGTGGTTTTTTTGCTTTGTGATGATGTAGGGACACTGAAAACCACTAGAACACATCTCCTGGTGAGACAGCTGCAGGTGAGATCCACCACGCTCCCGAAACTGGGTTTGAATGCTATTGACTGATCAAACAGTAAGCAGAAACCATCAAAGTACTCCATCTTCTCCTTACCATCACAAAAACTGGACTTCAGGTAACAATAGGTGAGGGTTTTTTTGCAAGTAAATGGCTCTGTATACTGGGGCTTTACTTAAGAAATACCATCAACCTTCTCATTAAAAAATCCAGGAGTGAGAACATTACCATCCTTGGCTAACTGGTACACAAAATGTATGAAGGATTCCTTCCCTCAAGCAGGCCTCAACAAGATAACATTTCTTAATTAACACCTTAATTAGCACTGAGAGGGTATGGCCTGTAGTTTATTGGATCTGTTTAGCTCTCCAAGCAGCTGCATTGCTTTTAATCAGCAGCAATGTTTCTCAGAAAGCAGAAGCAACACGCCTGTTCTGAATATGCTGCAATATGTTTAATCATTTAACTCCCCATCCAGCAAGGGTAATCCTACATAAAGGCCTGCTTTATACCTGGGCTTCTTCTCTTCTCTGAATACCTGGAGTTTATGTTTTTCATGACCGACAGTGAGAAATTAATATCAACAGCGAAGTCTTGGGAAAATGAAAAGACTTACCTCTGTTTCACTGTCTGTCCAAAGGTTATAGGGACTTTGGATAACATTCATGTAGTGATAGGGTCTTCACATGCCCAGATGAAGACAAGGTCTCTCCAGTAACCTGGTTAAAAAATGAGTGAAATAGCATGTAAATTAAGAGTGCAACACAAACCTGTGTTTTAACTTTTGGTCATCTCCAAATTAAGTGGAAGACACAGGAATAATATTTTGCTGTTGCCTGTATGAGCAAGTTTGTATTGCAGTTCAGGCTGACCACCACAGAGAATAGGGGGCTGCTGCTCTCAGCTGAGTGACTTCTGCTCTACCTTTGCAAATGCAGGATTTGCCTCCTTGCTGGTAGCTTTGACAGCCTGTGCTAGTTCTTAAATTACAAGTGAAGTAGGATGCTCTTGGCGGGGTGGCCATTTTCAGCAGAACAAATTACAATCTAAGGCTGAAACATAGCTCTTCTGAAATCAACCAATTTCAATGGGAACAGAACTGAACTGTATTCCTGCTGATAATTCAATGTAATGGCAGTCCCTAATTTTCCCAACCACTAGAGCAGTAAGCATGTGCCCTGGTAATTGTCTTTTTTTGCAGCCAAAATCTCACACAGTCAGCACACGATGTGCATATGTAGTGTGCAAGAGAAAAGCAGAAGAACCTGAGAAGTGCTGAAAACAATAAGAGGCTAAAAACAATAAATTAATTTTAAAAATGCTCGACATACTGTCCTTTTCTGTGGCTTTCCCAGACAAACTGACTAGTACCTCACTGTCAATAAAGTTCTGACAAGTGTTAAAATCTATCCAGTCATTTATGAAAAAAAGTTTAATTTATATTTTTATGTTATATTTCAGTATCATTCTTTCCTTTTGGCTTATTCTGCTTTCATTCAGTTAGCAACTGTCCTGACCAAATCAGGGTAAATGACAGAAACCAGGTAACGATTTATAAGGTTGGGTTACTAATCCCATAGGAGTCTTACTTCAGCTGCCGTGCTGAGAAATTACCTCTCAATAGACCCACATCAGAAATACTGAAAATGTGACAGAAAACACCAAGTAAGAGGGCAGAAAAGAACATTTGAAAGGAACGTGTGCTGCTAGGATTTCTGGAACTTTAATAGCTTTCCACCTCAATTTTGGCCATCATGAACTCAAGCTAAGAGAAAAAAATATATCTTTTTAATGAGTTTTACAACATGCAAGTTGCTTTATAACATATTACATAATGATGTAAATGCCATAAAGAAGGTTGTGTGCTGCTCTGTAAAATGTATTAGATCATCAATATTTCTGGTTTCGTACAGAGGAATTAGAAATAATGATGAAGATTAGGGTTACAAGAATTAAAAAAATCCTTTGAATTGAACCATTCAGCTGTCCCTGGGGAAATACTAAGGAATTTGTAGGCTGAGAAAATAGGTAAGTTTATAGGTTCTCCTTAGGTGAAAGAAGTCATGTTAACATCATAAGTTTTATACAAACTTTCCATATGCTGTAGTACCCTCTCTGCTTACCCTCAGCTTTCTTTCCCTCACAACCTCATTGTGTAGCCCAGTTGGAAACAGATTTATTAAAAATGATCCATCAGCTTTTACACAGAAGGAGGTCAAACATCTTTCAGTAGCATGATTCAAAACAGGAATATCTATTTAATCCTCCTGCAAATGATGGGCCAGGAGAGTTTGCATCAGTAAGCACAGAGGCAAAGGAGATTTGCAGAAGAGAGGTCCTTTCACTTAAGGCCGTGCTTCGTCAGTCACACGTGCCCTGTCCTACAGCCCACTTCTGCAGATGCTGTGTATTCCTGGAGAGGAACGCAGACACATTGAGACTCCTCGCTTCCAAGCTTTTCAGTTTGGTTTTTCTTTTCCCTTTTACAGACATGTACTTGTGACTTTTGAAATACCGGTAGGACTGCTATCTGTACATTAGGCAAGCAACAAGCTAGAAAAGAATCTTAACTGAATGGGTCTAGGAAGGGTTCTTGTACGGTTTTTTGTCTGTTTGATTAGAGGAGTTCAGTATTTAGCTGCTTCTGAAAGGCAACTCGGCACCTAACTGCCCAAATGCAGCCTCAAATCTGGCACTGAGCAAGCTAAATCATGCTGGCTGTCAATAAGACATAGATTTCTATGTTATTTTTTTAAATGGGACTTAGGTTTTAATGATATTGTGCAAAACCAAGACGGAGTAATTCTAAAATACTGAAAGTGAAAAGAGGGATGAATCAGCTGGCTAAATGTAATGATTTTTGTCATATAAAACTCAGTGTGTACTAACCACCAATTACCACTGTAGGTGCACAAAAGAAATGCTGTCTCTATCTACAGTCCAAGGTTAGGAACCATGGCAAAGCTATATTAGAAACTATGTTTACTTTTATAGTTAGAGAGCAGTCTCTACCACGAAGATGTATGTTCGTTACGATACAATGAAGAGCAGTTTATGAAAGCATGTGAGGTATAACACAGCCTGATGAAATTATGTTTCAATCATCTCCATTTTTTTCATTTAAAATAGCTATAATTTCAAAATTCCTAAGCTATGTTTAGAGTGAGAAAGTAAACCAACATAAAATTTTTGAATCACTGTTTCATGTGGAAACATGGGAAAAGAGGTCTAAAGCTCTCAGTGTTTATCAGTGAACAAGTAACTTGGTCAGGGCTGGTAAGTTTCCCTCTTTTGATAAGGGGCAAAAGTGGTTTTTTTCCATATTTGAAGCACTTTATGTTGTGAGTCTAATTTTTGTGATGAAAGATGCAAAGAAACTGCAGTAGGCAGAGAAGTCTGACTGATGCTGCAGAAGCCTAGACGTCTAAAATCATCAAGTTAAAGAAGATCTAAGAGGTACAGAGAAGGAATAAACATTAAATTAGGAATCAGAAGTAAATCTCTCTGCTTTCAGCAGGGAGTGCAGTCTCCAGGCTGGTATTAAGCTCAGGAAGATAAGGCTGCTATGGATATATTCCTCATACATAAAAATTAGAGCAAGTAGTAGAGTATTCAAATGGCTCCTTAATGTGTAGTGTGATTATAAACCTTGCACCTAGCTTCACAAATTTTCCTTCCGTAGGTATTTTGCCTAAATGAAGTGCAATATAATAGGTACATGCTATACAAGCTTTAACTCATTTGGGAAGAGTGAAAAATTATATCATTTCCAGTTTATTAGAAGAGTGAAAACCAACTGGATCATTAGAAACCTTGAGTGATTCTCCAAACAGGAGCTTTTCCATACCTCTCTTGCTGTTCCTCAAGTCTCAACAAAGTCAAAATATGAATAGGTTCTTAGATCTGAAATGATGCTGCCATTCAGGTACTAAACTTGACACTAGCTTAACATTATCTTAGAATTGTTCATTTTGTTTTCTAATGAAAATTAAAATCAAGATCCCCTAACACACTAATATTTGTCTTGCTACCAAATAACTGATGAACAATCTAGGTCAAGAACACTGCATTATTAAAGTTGGCTGACATATCATTTCTCACCTCATGGTTGTAACTGCTTTTATGGATGTACTCTCAACCACTAAAATCCCAAGGGTATTTATTGATGGTGTTGTGTTTACCGTAGAGCTACACTGAAACTTTTGTCAAATCAAGCGATAGGTTGAGCAAGTTTGTGAGTGAGCTGGGAAGTTCTTGGTCCTGTGAGCTTATTCATAAAATAATATTAAAGCATTTCCAAGTCTTCCCTGTCGTTTCTCAGTGAGTTTCAGAAATACCTCATTACCTCCCGATATCTCAGGATTTTGTTTTTTAATATACTCTCCTAACTATTCAGTACTAGGAAGAGAGAGATTCATTAGGGTGAGCTGAATTTCTTCCTTGGGCTACACTGGCTGTGCTGGATGGACATGGGTTCACTAGGCTAGGAGTTTCAGACACCTGCAGCACACCTAGACACCTTGTTGCAGATTTTCCTTCCTACATTTAGGAATCTTAACCCAGAGCTGAGTCTCACTAGGGGAGTCCTAGACTAAATTCAGTGTGAATGAAGTTATACACTCATCTTCTCAGTATGGAAATGACAGAAAAGCCTCTGAGAACCCAGTCTAACAAATGATATTCATATAGTTCAGACATGATTCATGGAATGGTCTTCATTGGGGATTCTTTCCTTAAAAGACTGCATTGTGCATGGGACATGTTACGTAAAAATAGATTTGGTTCTGTCCTCGGAAAGCAAGAAGATGAAATGTGACTCTGAGATTAGCGAATCCTGCAAGTTAAGTGGTCGCTGTTCTAGACAAGACACCTCCCAGTTTGTGAACTCCTAATGGTGCTAAAGCAAGTGCTAAAAGAGGAGAACATTTGCGTCAGAGAATATATCCTGTACCAAAAGAGAAAGAAAATGCAAAGCAGAAAATTCTGACAACATTAAATTTCCAGTAATAGCTTTAATAGCTAATCAATTAAGTAGTACATGGAAAAGGTTTTCTTTTTTAGAAGATTGCTTCACCGTCTGTGATGAGATACCATGGTGCAGAGTTCGGATGGTTTCCGTCTCAGTGGAAGGGGAACTGATGTTCTTGAAGACAGGCTGGCTAGACGAATCAGGAGGGCATCCAAAATGCAATATATATACTTGATGCTTTTAAAGGACCATTTCACAAAGCTGAAAATAATTACAAGGCCAGAGAAAGAAATCAAAAATGTAAAAGGCAGTTTGGAGCTGTTTAAGAATGTTTTACTAGTTGTCCCAAAAGCCACAATTCCATATCTGACAGAAAAGGCTATGTGGATTTAAAAAACAGCCTGGTTTAGTGAGGAAGTGAAGGCAGCTATAAAGAAAGGGAATAAAAAGATAATATAGAAACAAGATGAAAGTAAAAGGGAGGAGAAGTAGAGAGCAATGAATATAAACTAGGAACAGTACAAAACTGAGAGAGAAGCAAAAAAATAAATTAAAAAAAAAAAATCAATGACCAAAATAGCTAAGGACAAGACAGAAGAGCTTGCCTGAAAGTAGCTTAGGAATAAAGGAAATCGTAGTAAAGGAATGGAGTCATTATCAGAGGGTAATGAGAAGTGTGTAAATATTAATACAGCAATGGTGTGTATTGTGAGGAGAAACAGTGAAGTATTAATCATCTCATGATCATGACATATTTTCCATCCCCGTAGTAAAGCCAGAGAATACTAAAAGGCCTCTAAAGTTGGGCATTTTGAGATCAGTAACTCTAAATAAGTTGCTTCCAATAATTTGAAAGCATTAACTTTCTGGATTATTATTGCTGCTTTTCAGTAATTCTTAAAACATTGCAGTTTTACTGAAGGCTAGAAGGAAGCCAGTGAGGTAGTGATATTTAAAAAGGGAAAATGGGATGATGTCAGTAACTGCAGACCTGCTGTCATGATAACAACACTGGAAAAAGATGATGGGATGGCTGATAGGAGACTTGATGTATAAGGAATCAAAAAAGGCACACCAGAAATAGATCTTATCAAGCTAACTTAATATATTTTTAATAAGATTACAAATTTTGTTGCTAAAGATAAGCAAATTGATATAGAGTACTGAGATTTTAGTGAGGCATTCCACTTATTACCACATAACACTTTGATTAAGAAATGAGAGCAATACAAAATCAGCATGTAATATATTAAATTGATTAAAAACTGGCTAACCAGTAAGTCTCAAAAAGTACTTCTAAGCACAAATTATCATCAAATGCCTGTGCTTCTAAGTGGAGGCTGAAAAAAATAGTTTTACACTTTATTTATATTTTTACCAGTGATTGATTATCTGATCTTTAAAGAGTAACGAGTAAAGTTTGCAGATGGCACAAAAGCAGCAGGTACAGGAGATGATGAAGACAAGTCACTGCAGCAGAGCTATCTGCATTCCTTGGCAATATGGGGTCATTTTAATGTAGCCAGTTGTAAAACCCTACGTGTACTCACAAAGAGTGAAGGACATATTTATGGGATGGAGGACTGTACTGTATAAAGTAGTGATGATGAAAAGGACTCCTGGGGTGAAGGCAAGGTCAATGGGAGATAATCAGCTGAACAAGAGTTCCCAGTATGATGCTGTACCAAGACGAATAGAAATTTGATAACAGAGTGCTCTTTGATCTACCAGACAAAAGTATAATAAGATCAAATAGCTAGAAGTTAAACCTTAGTAAATTCAGAGAGAAGAATAAAACACATTTTCGGTAGTGAAAGTATATATATCTATTGGAATGACTTGCTAAGGAATGAGATTTGAAGATTCTGTTTTGACTTTCTTTTCATTTTATTAAATTCCCCCCCCTCCCGCCCAAGAAAGAGAAGAGACAAATGGGGGTGATTCAGGGGTGGCTTATGTTGCACAAAAGACCATACAAAATCATCTCATTCCATTAGTATTATTTCTGAATTCTACATGCACTAGGCTAATGGCTTCATTCTAACTTTGAGCAATGGTGAGGCTACTATCATTCAAGTCTGATTTACCTGTATGAGAAGGATTTTGTTCTTGTCAGATGAGTGCAATTAATGCAGCTCTGAAAAACCATCACAGTTAATCACAAATACTGTATTTTCAAACCTAGGTGGGGATTTGAAGTGTTGTCAGTAGTGCTTCAAGTGGCATTGTTCTAGCAATTCATTGCAGTATGAAATGAAGAGAGACAGATACTAGAGTTCCTCAGAAACATTATGGCCTCTTTTCTTCCATTTAAAAGCTTAGTGCTAGGACTGGAGAGCTTAGTTGACTTCTTTGATCTGTGTCTTGGGTTCAAGTCTCTCCCCGTGTGCTTGAAAAAATGTATAGGACCTAAGCACAAGCCTCACAGCAGACTTTGTCTTTTTAAAGTGCTTTACTCAGCTTGCAGTTCACAAGCCTGTGTTATTTCACAGCAGGAGACTACTCGCTATCTTCCCCTCCAGCCAGGAAATCCTGGAGAAGTTGGACTGTGAACAGTTTTTCCCATATACGGCACGATCTTTCCACTCTGTCTTCCAAGAGTGAGTCCCTGCTCCTCCTTAGTTCCTGGGAAATCACAGTGCCAGCCCTATGTAAATGACAGCAAAATCTTTCAGCAGGGCTTCATCTAAAAATTTGAATCAAGATCCAAATTAAGCTTTCAAGCAAGGAATAAAGTTTTAATCAGCCACAAGTACTTAAAGTGTTATTAAAAATCATGACCTGTTTCCCTTATTAAAACAAGAGGCTGAAAGCATTTCAAAGTCATATTTAAAACTTCCTGCTGACATTGCTAAACTGAACTATGATGGGGGCTTTATTATGTCACTTGGCTGTGTGTTAAGGGACGTTACTGATGTTCTCCATAGTATATAAAATTGAGGAAACAACTAAAAAATGTTTTAGTTACCTCTCATACTTCCAAAGAGCAAGTATTAAAAGTGAACAATTTAAAAAGTAAAGTATTTTCTTATTAGAAACAAAATTAAAGTTGTGTTCAATCTGCTGTTTCAGCCTGCTATCTTAATATAGAATGAGGGGAAATTAATTATATTTCTGATATCTGGAATCAATTTAAATATTAAAAAAAATATAGAGGGAAAGAAGATAAACAATCCTGAAATGTCAGTTAGCAATCAGATGTGACTTAAGCGCCAAACAAGATTCTGGGGTCTAACCATACCATGCCTTCCTCTAATACAAATGAAAGGTAATCCACAATTATGGGCTTTAATCATTTAATAAAATGTTTATTTGTATTTCTAACTCTCCAGGTGAAATTCAATCCCCTGCACTTGCATGAAGCCAGAGTAATTGGGGGTCTATGCAATGGCTGTGGAAAGGAACTGGTGTGGTGAAATCCATCCTTCCCAGTCTGAGGCTCAGGACTGCTCCGCGCCGCTCCAGTTCCCCAGCCAGCTGCTCTCGTCTGTGCCTTTGCAATGCTTGGTTGGGAATGGCAGATGCAATCTCTCCATGCAGTTTATAAGGCTTGGAGCTGGCTTTGGTGTCCTGTGAGTGCAATTTATAACTCCTGTTGCCCTTCCTTGACTGAATACCTATCCAAAGAAAAAGGCCCTCCATACTGCACAAGGGAGTTAAAAAATCATGAAAAAGGACAGCTTCCTGATTGCACCACAGTACGTGACACTGGCGTGGTAATGGCTGGAACATCCATGATTTCCACGTGTCAGCTGCAAGACCAGAAACCTTTTACTCACACTCACACAAGGAAAGGAAAAGAGACATCTGAACAGAAAGGACCAGTGATATTTTTAATGTGAATTCCTTCTCTATATGTGTGAAAGACACAGAGTCTTTATTTTAGTATATGTATGAGTAAGTTAGCTTTAGTTTTATATAAACATTTGTGACAGAGGAAAAAGAGAGAATAAATTTATATGGGCCTCTGTGTGTGTGTGTGTGTGTATATTAAAATTGCCAAAGTAAAGAAGAGCTGTGGAGGTGGGCTGAATGCTGAAGCTGACAATTTCCATTCACACTGTCATGTAAGAGGAGATTTGAATAGAAATCACACTCTTTTACAAGTAAAGTTTTGGCTCATTTTGCTGTAAAACGTGAAAGAGTTAAGTCAACATGCTGGAGGCTTTGGTGAAAGTATTGGCCTAGGAAGTCAATCGTGTGTTATCAAGCCCACAAATTGTAGGACATTCTTGTTATCTTGCAAGAGTGAGACTTCCAGGCCAGATATTATTTCCAGAGTCACTGAGCATTTCCTCTTTTGACTTCAAAAACCCCATACAACAGCACATGAACAATGATATAGGACTCAAAAACATGTTGTTTCACCCCATGTGGAAGAGTTCTAAATACACACTATCGATGCTCTTGCAAATCTCTGACAATGTTCTATACATCTATATTCTACAACAAATAAAACACTTCTATCAGCCCGTCAGAAGAAAACATTCAATTAGACCATTTCTTTTAAAGAAGACTTCAGTTTAAAACTCTCAACATGGATTCCCAAATCTTAAAAAAATCCTTCTCCTTTATTAGAAAGAGTGAAGGGAAAAAAAAGTGACTGAGTACTTTGAATGAAGACTTTGAGCAGGCACTTCTCAAGGAAAGTTTTTTCTTACTGAATGCCTTCGTGACTGTCTAATTTCTTCCTTTAGAGCCACTTTGAATTGAACCGTAAGATTCCAATGTGTATTGAATTTCAATTCTACTTATGGGCTCTGCTTCCTTTGATTCTGCATTTCGAGCAAGGGGAGCTCCTTACACCACATTAATCATAATATATGGAAAGGCTTCTGTGTTTGCTTCTGCAGTGCACTAAGTTGTCCCTGAAGATAAAAAAAAAAAACCCTTGGAAGAAAAATCTCATTCTAAATGAAGATTTAAATTGAAATTATTGGAGAAGTTAAGAGGAAAAGATATGCCCAGTAAAATTACAACAAGCATTTAAATGGAAGAGGGTATCTTTAATTATTTTCTTCCTTGGCATAGCAGAAAATCCCATGATATGATAACTAAGGATACTTTGGGGGGTTAAGAGCCCAACAGCAGAAAAGCTAATGGGATTTTTTTTTTTTCAGATAGAGGTTAAAGTGATGGTACTCTAAGTAGGCTGTCAAACTATCTCACTTCACCATCTGCTACATATTAATTTACAATAGAGAGATAGGTGAAGTGGGTGTTACTCTTCATGAGCTATATAAATGTGTAACTTTCTCAATTAGTATTCACCTCAAATGAAGAATAAAATCCCAGGAATCTCAGACCATAAGCCAGGCAGTATTATGTTTAAATGGTAATAGTATATGTATAATATGCAGCTAGAGCTGCAGTCTATTGCCAAGAAAAGAGTCCAAAAGGCTAGGCTAAGCTGTTTACCATTAACCTCCTGAGATTTCTTTGTTTTGGATGGGTATGCAAAATGGAATAGAACAGATGTGTGTTTCCAAAAGGCGCGCTTTTTTCCTTCCTTTCTTTTTTTCTTCTTTTTTTTTTTCTTTTTTTTTCTTTTTTTTTTTTCCTTTTTTTTTAGTGGAAATAAAAGTTGCACTTTTAGCTTGTGGGAGACTATATTTTCTTTAAAAGCATTAATTCCCAGTTTCACCAAAATCAGATCAAGAAAAGGAAATAGCAACTTAAGAAAAACAATCTCTACTTTCTCCCAGTCCTGTGTGAATCGTACACTAGTTGAAGAAAAATAGAGAACTCTTAATTTTTGTGTGTAGGGAGCCAGCAGCTACTTGTAAAAGTGGGAACAGAGTTATCTGTCTCATTGTAATGGCAACATGGAGCCCTCTCCCATCTCCTGAATATGTGTGGGACTTTCTTCCTTCGGGCTAATTCCCTGCTTCCTTGAATGAGACTGAAAGTCCTTCTCTTTATCTCAAAGAAAACGGTTCAAACACTGATACCAGTGCACTGAGTGTGAAACTGTGGGCTGTGTACATTTTATAACTCTGCTGGAGATACCTGTGAAAATGTGGTGAGGTTCTTCTTTGGTAATTAAAAAGTTTGGCTGCATTATGATATAAAAAATGTATTCCTTTAAATTCATAGATATTATTTTCCATGGTCTTTTCAGCATTTACTCTGTCATGAAATATTGGTTAACAATTAGCAGTTCTTTCATGAAAATGCTCATTAGACATAGGCTAATCATAGCAGACCTAGCTTTGTTTTATGTAGAAAAATGTGTGATATCTGAGAGAATCCTGTATCCAAAGTTAGAAGCACACTTATTTTCCTCATTCATTCATTGCCCAAAGAATATGGTATTTCCCACCATGTCGGTCTTTTTCATCCCAAAACCAGCTGTTTCTCCAGACCTCGTCCTCCTCCACTGCCCTCAAAGGAAAAATACTGAATTCAGGGAAAAGTAGACCTGTGCTCTAGCTTTCACTGTGCTATATCTCCTGTGCAAAGCCAAGGTGGTAGGGGCATGTGAGCAGCAGAAGGCATGGGACATGGCTGTGATGCTGTCTGAAGGGGGGAGCGTGGGGGTACAGCTCTTCAGCAGACAGCCCCTGCAACAGGGCGGTCCAGCTCGGTGGCAAGTTTCTTTATAACACAGCCATCTCCTGCTAAACGTCCAGAGCAAAGGTGGTGTGCTCAGCCATAATTTAAAGGACCGTGACACGAAGAAAGGGTTATGATGTTGAACTTATAGGCCATCCAAATGTTATAGGCCCAAGCAAGTTCCTATTAGCAATAACTCAAGCCCACCAAGGAGATTTGACATTCAAAACTGATGAGCACTAATCCCTCGAGCCCACTCCGACCCAGCCACGCTCAGGCCACTTGGTAACCTGAGTGACCCAGGAGTCAAACCGTGATAACCCTCTTCAATTTAAAGAGCGGCTTCTCCCCATCTGTCTGAGTTCTGACTCTGCACAATAAATTTCCCAGAGAGCATAAAGAGCCATCTAGTGTATATCAAATCAATATCATTGTGGCTTGCAGCGATATCTGAGGCTACAGTTCACAAAATAAACTAGGCCAGGGGCTGGATTTCTGCCCTTGGCAATCAATCAGACTCACTGGGTCATAGATTTTAGTGTAAATTAACACAGCAGAAACAATCACGCTCCCCAGATGATGATATAATACAGTATTTGCTTTTCTTTTCCCCCCATTTCATTGCTCATGCTCAGCAGCTAAGCTGTACTGAACAAGAATAATAAAAAGCAATGATTAGAAAGGTGGTGGTAATCATAAAGCAGAACATTAATATTCTCCTGACAAATGTATATAAAGAGCACGTAAAATATATACACAACGTTAAAGGGAAAAAGGAGAGGGGAAATGGCATCAAGTCACTGATGTTTCAAATACATTATTTTTGCTTAAGAATTTTAGAAATTATCTGGTAAATGATTGCAAGGGTTTATAATTTTCTGTCATTGCCGGATTTGAATCCAAAGATGCTAAATGCTCCATTATTGTCTTCATATACCACTTCCCATACATGGTGTGGAGCACACTGACAACTCGTTTCTCTGCTTGCGATTCAGGCTTCCCAACATTTACCTGAGCATTGTCAGCACTTTTCCCAAGAGGATTTTTAATATTTTCTCTTTCGTATGTCATTGTTATAGGAGAAGAAGCACCTAGTATTTCACGACACCCACCTTTACGCAAATCTCATCTTCTGAAATTTTTTCTGAATGTGCCGCATATGAAAGCCTTGCAGGAATTACTATAATCTCTAATTATTCAGTTGACATAAGACAGTGTATTGTATTTTCTATCAGAACCTCAGGAAGAAATGTCAATATTTTCAGCATTAGCATGACTTTTTTTGAATTATAAACACCCACCCTGTGATGTTATTTTATCTCATGCGTCTTCACAAAATAGTTTACAGAAAGGAAAAGCAATTTAATTGCAGGAGACTAAGAGGGTTCTTTAATTTTTGCAAAGCCTACTGGATGTTTAATTAATGCAACAGAAATTTCTGGTAAGCAACCATTTTATTCTTTAAGTATTCAAACCTTT
This sequence comes from Opisthocomus hoazin, assembly GCF_030867145.1. Classification (NCBI taxonomy): domain Eukaryota; kingdom Metazoa; phylum Chordata; class Aves; order Opisthocomiformes; family Opisthocomidae; genus Opisthocomus; species Opisthocomus hoazin. The sequence goes on along the minus strand of NC_134416.1, from coordinate 72,627,234 downwards.
ACATTACTGTTCAGGTAGTGTAACTTTGGTCAGAATGTATTTATGTGCAAAATATCTAATTAGATTATACAAACAATATTTAGTTTAGATATAATAAAATACTAATCTGTGTACAAAGGCTACATGGTATGGATTAGGACTGTGTGAGAATAATAACTACCATGCAGGAGTGGTTTCTGTTGAATAGTCAGAATAATAAGATTTATCAAATAACAGTTATAAGCAGGAATTCATTTCTTAGATTAAATTTAGCCACTATTTTCTGCCAGGGGAGTAAAGAAACAGAAGCTTCAAAGGTAGCTCTCTTCTGAGATGACTGAAGGCAAACTATACGTCCTTTAGTGTCAAATCTACTCTTCTGTTCTCTGACTAAAGAGAGGAGTTGGATTTAGAGGCTGCAGAAGGGGAGCATCCCTTCTGTGCTGTGGTTTGTCCAACTCAGGAAAGCTCCTAAGTAGTTGCCACAAAGCCAAGATACAGGGTAGAACTGAGAGATCTGCCACCACAATGATGCGACAGATATTCCCTTTCCTGTGCAGCGGGTGTGACAGCTGGACTAGAAAAACATAGTCACTTCAGGGCTGCACGGTGTCCCTCCATGATAATTGTGAAAGAACCCCCTTTCTCACTGTTTCAGTTTTAATTTTATTCACTTGGTACTTGCTCTGTGGCTGAGGACTTGTCCATAGAGAGAATACAATTTGTGAGAAAGAATTGGTGAAATTTACTGTATTAGTGACAGGCAACTGAATAGTTTGTGTGAGGTAAAGCAACCTCCTCCCCCGAAAAAAAACCTCAAAAGCAAAAAAACCCTAACCCAGCCTGTAGGTTGAAGAAACAGGCTTCCTTTCTTCATGATATTCCACCCACGAACAGCTGAGTTACGAACTGTTGCAAATTATTATTTTGGTTTTTAAGTTTAGATTTTTCAGGAAAATTCCGGTTGTGTGCCGCTATATCAGCTGGTGTGTTCTGGCAGCTACTAGATGGCCCATTTTCCTAAAAGCTGGTGTACGGCAAGATTACCATGAGATAGCAACTACCTTCTGTGTTTATTCCCAGTAATTCTATGTTTAGTTTAAGTAGCTAAAAATATATATATATTTAATGTCCATAATGTAGCAGTTGACTCTGTTGGTGCTACATGGAAGTCACTGTTACACACAAACTGCTCATTTTTACCTTTTTTAAAAAAACTTCAGTACTGATATGCGGAGAAATTTAGCTAAAAGATTCATAGGACTCCACACTCCATCTCAGAAGGAAGAACATAGAAAATGTCTCAGCAAATTTTATTTCACCCTTTGTGAATCTGTATTATGCTACAGACCTTAATTATGTAGTGGCAGGCTGTTTTTTCATCAGACTGCTTCGTTCAGAGCACAGACTGGATACACGCAGGAGCAGAATTAAGATCTCACAGGGTACCATAAATCTCACCTCACCCAACTTGCTCTTTCTGGGGTTTGCCACCGAAGCATGATTCCTCTGACCTATTTTCAAGCACTTTAAAATAATAATATTTTTGCCTCTGTATCTTTCCGTGCATTTTGTCAACATAAAGCAAGCCTTCACTTAATGATGTCTACGTGAAACAGCTCTGCATCTTTGGAGTGCTACAATGACGGTAATCCCCAACTAGGAAGCACATGCTATCTGTCAGTATGCTGTGCTGTGCAACACAGTAGGCCGTATGAGAGGTCTGCATTACATCATTTGTGGACTTTCCAGGCTTGTGATGTCCTTTCAGTGAACCTGAACTGAGTGTTGAGCTTATAACGAAAACTGAAACCCAGGGAGTTGCTTGTGGTTTAGGGTTTTTGCACAGCTTCGATACACACATACTGGGAGTCATTGCAACAGGCCAAAGATGTGTTTCAGCCACTTGTGAGGTAGTAATGTTAAAAGGTAAAAAATTTTCTTCCTAACATAAAAATTCTTCATTCCTCCATTTTAAAGTTTTTGTGGGGTTTTTTTTTAGATGAACATAATACACTTGTGCCAGACATCTGTAATATTTTTTGCAGTTCTCCAGTTGTAGAAAGCACGCATGTATTGCTATAATTATAGATATTATTCTATGGATGCATGAATGTATGATTCTCTGTGTGTTTGTCTGTATGACTGTGTATAAAAATAATGAAATATTCACTGGAGTAGAAGAAAGAGGGGGAAATGACAAACAAATCCTACAGTTCAACGGTCAGGGTACTCCCCTAGGATGTGGGAGAATGCAGTTGCAGTCCCTGCTGAGATGAATGTTAATTACATACTGGAAGTAGAGCACTTCCAGCAGGAGAGATTAAGAGGTACCTATTCACTAGCCCGTGGATTAAGTCACGTTTGTGGGAGATTTGTGTTCAGAGACAATTAGGATTTGATCCTAATTCACTCAAAAGGTGAGCGCCCCTAAGCAGTAAAGAGCTCATCTCCCCAGTGTGAGAGCGAAACTCTACTCCTGGCCACTGGAGAAGTTTTGACCTTGCAAGTGAGATGGGCAGAAGCACCCCTTGCTTTTTAAATTTGTGAGGTCTTGAGCATGAAACTAGCATTACAGCTCAGTTACAGCAAGACAGTGACAGATATTTCTATGAAATTCTGGGGTCTTGGGAGTTTCTCTGGTAGAAACAGGCACGTAAGAAATGCAGATACCTCCAACATTAAGGAAGATGGTGGTGGGGTAGAATGGAGGAAGGAGAACAGGAGAATGGGAATCTGAATATTATATTTGAGTGTCCTAAAGAAATAGATGGGTTTTCTGTATTCCCCCATCAATCTATGGCAATATAGTGTTATTTTCACACTTTCGTTTTCAGTGTACACTTCTGGTCCTGTCTTCTCCTCTGTTTTGCTTGCCACAAGCATTCCATGCCTGACCTTGGAAGTCAATTGCTTTAAGGGATATTTTCATGGGACTCCCTTTGTGATAATGCTACCTTGACAGTCATCTTGGTCTGAGGCTATTCTTAGGTTTCAGTAGGCCTAAGCGCCATTGCCTTTGCTTGCTCTGGGAAAGTGAAGTGTCCGTTGTGAAGGGTCCCAACATCATGAGTCAAATGACAAGCTGGGGGAAAGAGTGTGCCAGGAAGCAATTATCCTTTCTCCCACACGGGTGAACAGCAGCTGCCATATATCAAGGTCCTTTTGTCTTACACTCAAGTCAGAAAACTTTCTTTCTTCTGAGAAAACTCCTTCTGTACTTTGAGCTCTGTGAGCTCTGTGAGAATTGTTGAGCTCTCTTTCCAAGCCCTTCCTACCTGACTTCCAAATACAGCTGTAGAGACACTATAATTACATATAATTGAGCACCTTGATAAATATTAACAAGTGGCAATCTTTAAAAACAAAAGGGGCATTCATTGTTTTTCTTAGATTTGGCATGACAGGAAAACCTCATAAACCCAGACGGAAGAGCTGAATGGGAAACACAATGGAAGTCCTCGTATTTCTACCAAACTACCCAGGTATCCTTCCTCTGTGGATTTATTTTTGAAGTAACTTTAGCCTTTAAAATATTCTACTGATTAATGGAAAATAGTTTATCCAAATTGTATTATTTGTTTCCTTCTAATCAGGAAAAGTACTTCTTAAATTACAAGAGAAAACAGTTGCCAGACTCGTTAAAGCCAGGTAGATCTTTAAATCTTGAGAGAAAACCTGGTGCTATCAGATTTTAATACTATTTTCCAAAATTTAGTTATATTCAGATAACTCGGTTAATCCTTAGGAAGAAAAACAAATGCTATGTTTCTTACAAGACCCAAACTTCCAATAAATCATTTGGGACTGAGGCAGTGAAAGCAATACCAAACTGGGTTAATCTGGGTGTTGGCCCCCATAGCTAAGTTGACAAACAGCACTGAAATTTAACTGGTATTTTTTTCTATGCATGCCATTTTTGTTTGGTGGCTGTAAGGGTTATTAGCATGGCTTGTTTCCTTCATGTTACTGCTTTTCATAAAGTTAACTAGTAGAAATGGTGCCAAGAAAGAAAAAAACCCCAATTGGTTCATGATTTAAAGTAATAAAATGATACAGTATTAAAATGACAACAATCCTGCGCTTACAAAATTGGCTGGTGCAAAACTAGACTAGATGGTTACAAAATGTATGCAAAATATAAAGTAATAAAGAGAAAGGCATATTTTCACATTGTTTTACTGAATGTCATAAACAACTGGAAAATAATCATAGAATCATAGAATGGTTTGGGTTGGAAGGAACCTTAGAGATCATCTAGTTCCACTGCTCTGCTTATTTTTCTAAGTAACATTAAAAAGCAGCTTAACTTAAATGGTATACCATAAGAAAATCATTTCTAATTATTTTAAGTAATATTTAGATCAATTCATAGTAATCTTATTATCTTTCATGTTTATGTCAGTATTAGATTACTTTCATGTTTGTTTAAGCTCTTTTGCTTTTTAGAATGTCTGTTTCAAAGGCAAATTGAGCATAGTTAAAATAATCAATGTCCTTTGTGGTTTCAGCATATGCAAATAACAACAACAGTTGAAAGGAATCTAGTTCTTTCTTATACAAACTATTAAGCTTTTACTGAAGAAAAACAGAATTATCTAGCTAATTATATCATTCATTATTGCCACCTTCATATAGTCAGTAACTTACAGTCTATTAAAGAAAAATACAGTGAAAGAGATGTTGTGAGAAAGAATAGCAGCTGGGCAGACTCAATCCATGTACAGCATCGCTCAAAAAACATTCTTTATTTGCTCATGCGAATGAGTAGGAGTAAACAACAGCCAGGTGCTGCAATGACTGGGTTTCACCTGGGAAGACCTGCATTCACTTTCTTGCCCTGCCACAGGCTTTCTGTATGACCTTCAGCTGATTATTTCATGGTTTCTGAGCTCTGGCCCGGACCTGATCGGAGCTGAGGTGCTTCCTTCCCCTTCTCCTTTGCCTACAGCTAGGCTGTAAGAGGCTTGCAGCGGGGGTTCTGTCTGCGCTTCGCTATGTGCTGGTGCAGCGCGTAGCCTGGCAGGCACCCGTCTCGGCTGCAGCCGCGCTCCCGGGTTGTGCAGTGAGTAATGACACTAATCCAGCAGGCCGTCTGTACGTGAAAACTCTCATTAGCTTCACTAAGATTTCCACCGGAGCCATAATTGCAGCGGTGAAGCGCTGACAGTTTCTCAGCATGGGTCACCTTCCGAAATGTTTAATGGGAGTGAAAAATACCTGAACTAATTGCTAGTGCCTTATTCTTTGTTGTTTTCTCTTCACTTCTTCCTCTTGTGCTTTGTGCCTGATTGTCATGGAAGGAAAATGAACATTTTGCTAGGACTCTGGGGGCTCCATTGCAGCAGAAGAAGCAATAGGTGTGAAGGGGTGAAAACACTCAACAGGGTGCTCTCTACTCCCAGTCTTCTCGCTATTCAAAGTGGAGAGAGCTTCCCCGGGGTATTCCAGGGTTCCTGCAAGTTTATGCATCTAGGATTTTTACTGGTACAAGAAACCAAAGCATGGCAGGAGAGGCATGAAATGCATGTCCAAGGCACAGCTGAGCTTCTCCCAGATCCAGGAATACGAAAACACAACTGAGGCTGCTGGTTGTAGTCTAAAATTTTTTTAAAGCCAGCCTACAGGTTTTTGCTGCTTCTCCATCTCAAATGTAAGTGATGTACGTCCATTACAAAATATCGTGCTGTCATAATATCACATTGCTGTGCACAGAGTGCATCTGTGAGATAACACTTTGATTAAAAAATATTAACTGATCTGCTTGATTTTAAAATTATTTTGTTAATTGGGTTTTGCAGGAAGAAGACACTTCAAATTACTCTGTCCATAACGGTAGTAGATTGTGTTTTCTTTGCTTAGTAGCCACCTTTTTAAACTGCTTAAATTTTCAGCTGCCTTTGCATAAATCAGTCAGAAAATTTTTCTACACCGATAACAGCATAGAGCCTTCTTCAAAATATCCACAGGTCAGCTTTTCCAAAAAAGCAGATTCCTGTTCTTGTTACGGAATGCGAATATAATGTTGGTACATGGCAAATTTTATTGTTTGTGTTCAGTGGTAATACCAGAGTAGCATTGTGTTAGCAGACTAATGCATTTTTGCTTTAGCAAGTTTCTGTCTTGCAGTTTTAAATTCCAGGCAGTAGCTCAGACCTGCAGACTATTTGGTAGCTGGAGGTAAACACAGGAGAATATTAATCTCAATGGTTTCAGTATGTTTCAAAGAAGAAAAGAACTTTTTGTTTTTTATCCCATTTGCATCATTTTGATGAGCCTTGCCGTAAATTGATGTATAGAGTTCAGTATTTTCAAAAGCACACTACATGTTGAAAGCTACCAATACAAGTAGGAGTCATTTAACATATATTTACAGTCTTCTGTTTCTGATTCTTTCTCTGCTCAAGTGGATTTCTGATTCTTCATCTCCATGTTGGCCAGGTGAGTGTGACACTTCCCATCACTGTGTACGAATGATAGTAAACCTTCACTTGCTTTTTAAAAGGAGTGTTCGTGTGTGTAAGAAAAATGTTTGGTAACTGTAGCTGTGTTTAGCCCAAATGTCCAGGTATGCATCAAAGTCACTCTCTTTCAATATTCATGTGTATTCAGATCTAAGGTTTAAAGTCACACACCACTGAAAAAAAGAGAGGTTCCTACATGTGCAGAAGATCCCCCCCTTCTTCTGAGAAGGGCTGTGCAGTAACAGTACAGATACTAGAATCTGATTATTCCAGATGAAGCTCCAGAAGGATTTCCTTCTAACGAAACTGGAAGTGAGTGAATGTCTTTCCTTCATTTCTCAGCCATGTCAGTATCCCAGCCAGTTTGCAGGAGCAATGGCTGTGGGACTTCAAATTCACAGGCCTCCAAAAATTCTCTTTGCTGGATAACAATGGGATAAAAACGCCCAGATGAAAACGTGATGACCTAAGCAGGACATTTAGCAGAAATAAACAACATGTAATAATCAACAGGTCTGCTTAACTATGAAAATGCAAACTAGAAAGTCAAAAAAAGGAGAGGTTTTTGGAAACTATAAATTCATTCTTTATTATGTAAAGGATTGTGGGAATATTATAGATACCATGGACTACTCTTGAAAGGTCATGAGGTGAGACAGAGGAGAGAAAAGTGTATGAAACAACCTGATTCTCAATATCCAGTCAGGCTAGACACAGATAGTTATTACTACAGAATTCAAAATATGTAAGTCAAAACTTCTTTTTCATAAAATATTTGTATGCTGCCAACATAGCAATCTGAAAATTAGAAAATACTGAATATTTTGTAATATCCTCTATGCAATTTGAACGTATTTAGGAAAAAATGCAATCATACTTAACGTGATATAAGTGTTCTAATGAAAAAAATGGAGTGGGGAAAAATATACATACAGGAATCAAAAGGAGAGATATATTTATTCTAATAACAAATATTATTTAATTGAAGACTTCAAAGCATACCAAAAGGCAATGAAAAGTGAAAGCAGAAGACAAAGAAAATAAATATTCTGCAATCTGGTCGTTCTGTATGATAATAAGAGGTGTTCTCAAGAGAGGTGCAATGTTAGCAAGCCCAAATACTCAGAAAACTTGAATCTCTCTTTAAAGCTGCAGACTGCAACAATGCATTTGAGTGACTGAACTTCACTGGGACCAAGAATTTGTTTCATGTCCCAAGGAACACCAACCAGCAGTGAGATTCCTTAAAGAAAATCATCAGCAGAAGGACAAAATTTTAAGTGTTGCCAATTCTCATTATTTTGTCGCAAATATCGAAGTATTTGTTGTCCCTTTCATAGTTTATATTCCTGGAGTCACACTTTTTGCTGAGAATCTCATCTGACAACTAAAAAAAAAGCTTTACATGTTGAAAATATTTTTCATTCTTTAGATTTTTTTTTTTCTAAATTTCAGTCTCATCAATTCTGAATGCTTGCATTTGGCAATGAGGGAAGACTAAGAATTCTATAAAAGGTTGTTTGAAAGGCAGAAGACTAAGATGCTAGTTAATGGTTAGCAAATAATTTAATAAACAGCCTTAATTCCAGACAAGACTAACTAAATGTTGTAGAATAAAAGAGTAAGGGAACACTTGATTTCTTTGAAACATAAATTTTAAACAAGTGCAAGGAAATAATTTACTACTTTTAAAATTAACTTGTGGGATTCACTGTTGCAGTACATTTTGTCCTAAATAAATACCTTATTTATGCATATAATTGTTATGTATAAAAGTATAAATAGCCATAAAATAATAATTTTATTAAGAATACTTTCTGGTATTGTGCTAGATAAGTTGAAACTATGAGTGTTAGTCATACTTAAAATTAGGAAATAAAATGCTCCATTAGTCTCAGAAAGAGTGAATTATTCTATTGTGATAGAATTTGGAAATTGTAGGTAATTTTTTATGCATTAAATGCTAAACATTTATCCCAGCTAACTTGAAGTGCCCAACTGTGTTATTCCTGTCTTCCTTCAATAGGAGAAAAAAAAAAAAAAAAAAAAGATTAGCAGTGTTTTAGGTCATAGCATGTGTTGACTTGTGCTGTGAGGGTGGTTATTCCTCTCCACTGCAGTGGGTCTAGGTTGCTAGCTTAGAAGATTTGAGTAGAGGACCTCTTGGGGTCCCTTCCAACCTAACTTGCCCCACGAATTATTCTGTGTTCCTTAGTTATCTTAACTAAGAACCCAGAGGATTCTTCCACATTAATTGTTTGGTTCAGCTCCTGAAATTTATCTCCCAATTTTCTCCCCATTCCGGTTCTTTAGCTCACACTGGGACAGACAACTTGAATGAAACGAAACTGGAAGATGCACCCTGGCAGTGCACCTATAGAGTATTACAGTTGCAACTGAGCGTTCAGTCCATGGGGCTGCATCAGACCTAGTGCAAATTAAAGCACACTGGAAATACACACAGCAGATGTTGATCCTCAGCACCAACCACTGTGCTCTGCAGATCCGCTCCTGTTGGTGTGTGGTACTTGTTAATGCAGACATAGCTAGAGCTGGCAGCAATGAATCCAAGCCTCCAGGCTCTGTGTATGAAAGAATCCAAAAAATACACACCAAAGGTTGTTACAGTATCATCTGAAAGTGAAGCACAGAATCACAGAATAGTAGGGGTTGGAAGGGACCTCTGTGGGTCATCTAGTCCAACCCCCCTGCTGAAGCAGGGTCACCTACAGTAGGCTGCACAGGATCTTGTCCAGGCGGGTCTTGAATATCTCCAGAGAAGGAGACTCCACAACCTCCCTGGGCAGCCTGTTCCAGTGCTCCGTCACCCTCAGAGGGAAGAAGTTCCTCCTCATGTTCAGATGGAACTTCCTGTGCCTCAGTTTGTGCCCATTGCCCCTTGTCCTGTCACTGGGCACCACTGAAAAGAGCTTGGCCCCATCCTCCTGACACCCACCCTTCACATATTTGTAGGCATTTATAAGGTCCCCTCGCAGCCTTCTCTTCTTCAGGCTGAACAAGCCCAGTTCCCTCAACCTCTCCTCGTAGTGGAGATGCTCCAGTCCCCTCACCATCCTCGTAGCCCTCCGCTGGACTCTCTCCAGTAGCTCTTCATCCTTCTTGAACTGGGGAGCCCAGAACTGGACACAGTACTCCAGATGAGGCCTCACCAGGGCAGTGTAGAGGGGAAGGAGAACCTCCCTTGTCCTGCTGGCCACACTCTTCTTGATGCACCCCAGGATCCCATTGGCTTTCTTGGCAGCCAGGGCACACTGCTGGCTCATGGTTAACCTGTCGTCCACCAGGACACCCAGGTCCCTCTCCGCAGAGCTGCTCTCCAGCAGGTCCACCCCAAGCCTGTACTGGTGCATGAGGTTGTTCCTCCCCAGGTGCAGGACCCTGCACTTGCCCTTGTTGAACCTCACCAGGTTCCTCTCTGCCCAGCTTTCCAGCCTATCCAGGTCACGCTGAATGGCAGCACAGCCTTCTGGTGTACCTACCACTCCTCCCAGTTTGGTGTCATCAGCAAACTTGCTGAGGGTACATTCTAACTCTTCATCCAGGTCGTTGATGAAGAAGTTAAACAAGACTGGGCCCAGTACTGACCCCTGAGGGACACCACTTGTCACCAGCCTCCAACTAGACTCAGCGCTGCTGATAACAACCCTCTGAGTTCTGCCATTCAGCCAGTTCTCTATCCACTTCACCGACCACTCATCCAGCCCACACTTCCTCAGCTTCCCCAGGAGGATATCATGGGAGACTGTGTCGAAAGCCTTGCTGAAGTCAAGGTAGATAACATCCACGGCTCTCCCTTCGTCTACCCAGCCAGTCATGTCATCGTAGAAAGCTATCAGATTGGTCAGGCATGATTTCCCCTTGGTGAATCCATGCTGACTACTCCTGATAACCTTCTTTTCTTCCACTTGCTTGATGATGGCCTCCAGGATAAGCTGCTCCATCACCTTTCCCGGGATGGAGGTGAGGCTGACCGGCCTGTAGTTCCCTGGGTCCTCCTTCTTGCCCTTTTTGAAGATTGGAGTGACATTGGCCTTTCTCCAGTCCTCGGGCACCTCTCCTGTCCTCCAGGACCTCTCAAAGATGATGGAGAGTGGCTCAGCAATGACATCCGCCAGCTCCCTCAGCACTCGTGGGTGCATTCCATCGGGGCCCATGGATTTGTGGACATCCAGATCGCTTAAGCGGTCCCTCACACAGTCCTCCTCGACCAAGGGAAAGTCGTTCTCTTTGCAGGCTTCATCTCTTCCCTCTGGGGCCTGGGATTCCTGAGGGCCAGTCTTAGCACTGAAGACTGAAGCAAAGAAGGCATTCAGTAGCTCTGCCTTCTCCGCATCCTCCGTCACCAGGACACCCTCCTCATTCAGCAGCGGCCCCACGTTGTCCCTAGACTTCCTTTTGCTGCTGATGTAGTTGAAGAAGCCCTTCTTGTTGTTTTTGACATCCCTTGCCAGCTTCAATTCCAGGTGAGCCTTGGCCTTCCTCGTCGCATCCCTGCATGCTCTCACTACGTTTCTGTACTCTTCCCAAGTGGCCTGTCCCTCTTTCCGCATTCTATGCACCTTTCTCTTCTGCCTGATCTCCGCTAGAAGCTCCTTGTTTAACCATGCAGGTCTCCTGCCTCCTTTGCTAAATTTCTTTCTCAGGGGGATGCATTGCTCCTGTGCATGGAAGAAGTGTTGTTTAAAAAGCGACCAGCACTCATGGACCCCCCTGCCTTCGAGAGCCCTGGCCCACGGGATTCCTCCCAGTAGCTCCTTGAAGAGGGTAAAGTCAGCCCTCCTGAGGTCCAGGGTTTTGATCTTGCTTATCGCCCTGCTTCCTCCACGTAGGATCCTGAACTTGACCATTTCATGGTCACTGCAGCCGAGTCTACCTCCAACCTTCACGTCCTCCACCAGTCCCTCCTTGTTTGTTAACACGAGGTCCAGCAGCGCGCCTTTCCTTGTTGGTTCCTCCACCACTTGCATCAGAAAGTTATCATCGATGCTCTGTAGGAACCTCCTGGATTGCGCCTGCCTAGCTGTATGGTCTTCCCAGCTGATGTCAGGGTGGTTGAAGTCCCCCATGAGAACCAGGGCCTGTGACTGTGAGGCTGCTTGCAGCTGCCTGTAGAAGGCCTCATCAACCTCCTCCTCCTGGTCAGGTGGCCTATAGTATACACCCACCGTAATGTCACCCGTGTGAGCCTGTCCCTTAATTCTAACCCACAAGCTTTCAACTCCTTCTTCACTTGCCCCCAGGCCAAGCTCAATGCATTCCAGTTGCTCCCTCACATATAGAGCAACTCCCCCACCTCTCCTTGTTGGTCTGTCTTTCCTAAAGAGTCTGTAGCCATCTATGACAGCATGCCAGTCATGCGAGTTGTCCCACCACGTTTCTGTGATGGCGACCAAGTCGTAGCCGTCCTGCTGTATAATGGCTTCCAGCTCCTCCTGTTTATTGCCCATACTACGTGCATTGGTGTAAACACACTTGAGCTGGGCTGTCAATCTCACCCCTGGCCTTGGCACTCCAAGCCTAGGCTCATCCCTAGTGAGCTGGGCAAAAGCAGATTCACTTCGCTAACATTTTAGAAGAACTTCTAGTCTGTGTGCACACTAAGCAGTGCAAGCAGTGCAAGCACCAAAATACTCAGTCATTTAACAGAGTTGGAACAATTTTACTAGAGTGGTATGGTTTTCAAGAGATTAATTTTCCTTTTTTATTTCTTTCTCTTTGAAATGTTACACAGACTCTGCACAGCTATGTATAAATAGTAAAAGTATCAAGTATACATTTGCTTAACCTTCTAAAACAGATATTATTTATGCCGACCATAGGTACAGTTATTGTGAAAAAATCAAATATTGATAGCATGTGAAATTAAAATGCCTCATATTACAAGCAAGACGAATTGCTATTTCTGATGAATCTCCTATTTTTAAAATGGCCCAATCCACAGAAACAGATTACTAGAAAACATGCATAATGCTCGTAAACATTTGAGATCACACGCATTCAAGCTTCATCTGAAAAAGTCCATGCTTAGTGTTGCTTTACAAAAAGAAGCAGTAGTGCTGAACATCATACTATTTCACCTCTAAAGTTACTGGACCATGTCACAGTAAGAGCAATCAATGTGTTATTAGTATTCTTTACAACCTTGACATACTTCATTTTATGTACAGATTGCCTATGAAAACTTGGGCTTATATCTTGTCTAGACAATGCCTTACATGGCCATTCAAATTAATAATGTGCCAGAATTATCCTATGCTTAATGCAGCTGTGCTCTGTATTGACTCTGAAAATTAAATTTACTTCATGGTGCCTATTGACAGCTGGGTCTCAAGCATATTTAATGGATTTGAATGGAGTTTGGGCTATGGCTTGTGCCTTCAAGCAAAATGTTGATAGCTAATAATTTTCATTAAAAGTGAGAGCGTTTATCTATAAACGTTGTGTTTCTCAGTATATGAAGTCAGCGTTAAAAGAAGTTTAAGATCACCTTTCAGTTCTCTCAAAGCACCCAGAAGGAATCAAGAGAGAAGAAAAATAACCTGTTTGCTGTCTTTAAATGCCATTTGTTGGCTTATTAACAATGTATTTGCAAATATGTGGTAAGAGAATCCTGTTCTAGTTCAGAAAAATAGCTGTAGTTCCAAGAAGGCAGAGACAATACCTGGAGTTGCATCTGAACATAATGAAAAACCCCATACATAATATATTTATTGACAGCCCTGGAAACTGAATTTCTTTATTTATTGACAGCCTACATGCAGCATAGACAGTGCAAGTTTCTTTCACTGCTGAGCCAACATACTTTTTACCTGGACAGAAGAAACTACTTTTACTGAAGGAAATAGAATTTATTCACCATATCCAGTTGTTCTTTGGATTATGTATGAAATGTCAAAAAAAGGTGTAAGCCAGTACCAATTTTTCCGATCACTTTTCTATTCTGAATATTTTCTCAAGAGACACCTAACAGAAAAAAATTTTACTCACTACTAATATGAGACTGACTTCTGCCACTAAATCTACAGCTAGATAGTTACACATCTAATTACTGTGAAGGCTAAAAGCCTCTTAGGTAAATAACCAAACAACTTCCTTTTTACAATTAATATCAAAATTAATTCTTTTCGTTCTAGCAGCCGTGAGATAAGCAGGTAAAATTGACTTCTTTTGCCCACTCCCCAAGTGAGATTTTCTTGCCACATGTCCTTGGTGGAGTTACAGTGCAAATGGCAGTATTTGCTTGAGATAAGGCATAAAAGCTGCACGTCATTTTTTTTTATTCCTAGTCTCCAATCCTTCTTAAGTGTGAAATTATCACTTTGTTAGATAAAAGGTCTGAACATTCCTGCCATCTTTAAGCACCAGAAGAGTGAAAAACATGCTTTCTAACTGTCAAGTGATAAAAAACTTTCTTGGACAATATGACAAGGAAAAAATATCAAACTGGAAAATTGAAAAATGACAAGGTAGAACTCCATAATGTCAGGCTGCAGGTCTGCAGTACATTTTGCACAAGACTTTTTCCTAAACTTAGAAAACAGGAAGGACTGCACTGGCCTTTAGGAGAAATCATAGCAGGCCTGAAATGTAGGCGCAAGTCCCACATGCTCTAGCAGGCTTTGTGAAGTCCATCCGCAGATACCCTGGCAGTTTAACTTACATGCAGCAAAACTGTTTCTATTTAGGACCTTCCAAAACATGTTCTGTGCAGTACAAGCCACTGAAAAAAAAATAAATTCTTTTTTTGTGTGTTCCCCCTCTTTTTGCTACAGACTAACACATTCTATACAAAAGTCTGTGGTAAGATTAGAAAGGAAGAAGAAAGTGTACGTATTATAGATGTAGTGTCTATACAGATATATAGCAGAGAATCGTTATATGTACACATAGACATATATATACATACCCAGAGATAAGTATGTACATAAACATACGGAATAATACATAACCTAGAGAAATAAAACAGAGAAATGCATTAGAAATAGAAAAAAAAAAAGACACCTGGCTCGGCTTCCTAGGAACTGTCAGAATCAACTGCAGTCTCTGACTCACATCACAGGCAACAATGATTAAAAAATGAAAAAAGGAGTAGTAGCTTGATGTGGAAGAATGTTTAAAAGACTAATCAATGTTGCAAATATAATGTATAGAAAGATTAAGGATGGGCAGTGACATACAGGCCAACACGCTGCTGAACTGCGATTAGAAAGAAATCAGGAAAGCATGACGTTACCAGCTGGCACATCCACCATAGGAGGGAAACATTCTGTGATATTCCATGGTCTCAGATGAGACGTGTGCTGTGAAGCAAATATACAAAAGGCTTCACAGATAACCTTAATTCTCACATTTTGATCTTTTGGATGGTTCACCTTACAGTTCAAGCATTTTAGGGATCAATAATATCTTTAATTGGAAATGTTGTTTTTTAAGATGAATTCCTAGAGGATTCTTCCTCATAGAGTTTGTATTGAATTCACTCCTGATGAGAAGAAGGAGTTTGCGTCCTTACAGAAGCAAATTAGGTTATACACCGTGAATCTTTCATATATCCCAAGACCTCAGAGATCTGATTGAATTTAAGAACTTTCTAAGCCAGAATCCTATGACTACAGCCCCACTTCCTGATGACACAAGCTGACCCCAATTGTCTTTCCTTCTACAGCATTTTTTCTGAAAGACACTGTGAGAATAGTGTGCCTCTCTCTGACAAGAGTGTTTGGATATGTCTTTTATCCTCTGAGTTATTTGATTGCTGGCGGTCCTGCTATGCTTTTTGCCTTTCTGACAATCTGCACAGACCCCAGCTTTATGCAGAAGTCCAAAGAGCACAATTCCATACCTCATTTGTACGGAGAAGCATTATTTGTAACCTGAAATGTGTGGTTTTTCTAACATTAAACGAATCAAGAAACAATCGAGGTTGATCTTATTGGAAAAGGAGTGACTTAACCCATGAAGACAAAAGTGAATGTTTTTCAACACTCAAGATGAAACACTGGTTGGACGACACATTCTCATTTTGATAAATTGTTGGTATTACTAATGGTGCTTCATGATGCCAAAACTTTCTCTTCCCATGACTCTAAGCAAACAAAAGAACAAAGATTGTTTCAGTAACACTCTCAGAAGTGTCCAAATTTTTCAGTTATGGTTTTTCATTCTTAAGATGAAACCCAGGAAGCTCATCTAGTCTTCACAAACACAATGAAAGTCACCATTTTTTTCCTTTTTATGCACTTAACTTTAGCAACCTATCAAACCTTTCAAAATTGTCTCCCTTAAGTTTTTCCCACTGCTAATGAGGGATGAAGTACATCATACAAAGATAAAATCTGTCCCAAAAGAGTACTTTAATAGATAGAATAGATGCCCCACTGAAATGTCAGCAGTTTTTTTCCTTCTTTCCTTTCTCTTTCTTTCCGTTCTTTCTGCTTTCTTTTCTTTACATGGGGTAAAAAAAAGACTCATAGCCTTTTGGGACTTACCTTGTGATAGAGTGATAAAGCAGGACTAGATTCTGTAGATTCCACACATTTTAATGACAGGAATTTGGAGTCATATGTTTGGCTCATGGAAGTAAGCCTAAATTTTACTCAATAAATTTTACTCAATAGCTATACTGTGAGACTCTGTGACTTGAAATTTCCGTAGCATATATACTTTTAAAGTAGAGACAACTGGGACATTCCTTTTTGCTATTTTGCTATTCTGTAGCTACAGAAAACAATAGCTACAAACTTTTAATTAATTTCTATGATACAGATCCTGATAACATCCACTCATGGGCCATTTTTAATTTCGAAATAAAAGAAACTAAATAAAATAATTTCCTAATCGCTATAATAGATTCCTATTTCCTAGAATACATGATCTAATGAACTGCAGACAACACCGAAAATTTTGCTAACTGTGAGCAGGTCTTTCTTCCCACTCTCTGCTCCCAGCACACCAGCTTCCTGGACTAACCAGAGTCTCCACCATATAAAAGAGGAGGGAATGGGTACAGGCTGAGTGTCATAGATCTATGACAAGTGTCATAGATGATGCATCCTTACCTCCTCTTTGGATGCTGTAATCACTGCTTCTTTATCAGCAGATCACCACTGCACAGCTACGTTTTCTATTTGAATCTTGCCTGTAAAATACACTCATTCCATTCCTCTTCTACCTCACTTTTTCAGAGGTTCTCTTACTTTATGTCTGCTTCCTGTGCATTTCTAAAACTACTGGGAATACTTGCATACCTCGTGTTCCTAGGTACAACTTCAGGAAAACCCTGAGCTTCATTGTTCATCAAGCTTAGTATTGTTCTGGAGAAAAGGAGCAAAGACCTTTGCAAAGATTTTATTCCTTGTCTTTTCCAAGAAGTTGCGGAATTTGGCTTCAGCTGAAGTCTTCTAGAGTAGGAGACTGTTCATATGGCACTTCTCTGCCAGACATGGACAATGATCTATGAAATCATGATTTCTTTACAATTGCAGTCATAAGGATCGAAAAGAGATAATTTGGAAACAGTAATAGCAATTTTTCCATGTTCTATTTATTTGAATATCATTGTTTAAAATAAAACAGCCAAATGTGTCACTAAACTATGAAAAATAATAAAGACAGAAATTATATGCGTGTATGACATGGGCCAGATTTCAGTAGTTTGGGGAGGACCTCAAATGAAGCTGATGCTGTATGTAGCAACACTCTTGTAAAACAGTGACTAGGACATGTGTTGGTAGCTTGGATTTTCTAATGAAGTGTGCTTTTATATCCCTTTAAATCCTCCTAAAAATTAAGTATATTGTTTATAATTTCACCTGCATTACTTCCAATCTCCAGATGGATTTTATTTGCATAAGAGTCCCCAAGAGGGCTTTGCTATAAAGAAGCCTTGCTGAACAAATTACAGAACTAATCATTTCTTTAAACAGACATTTGTAAATAAAATAAAAGATCTATGCAATATGTCAGATGTGAAAGGTTAACCACTGTGCTCAATAACAAAATAATTTAATTTTAAATAAATGACTTTGCCTTAATTAATTAGGAGGTGAACTGAACCTCAACTCTCAACATAGTTAAGGGAGAATACTCAAGCTTCTGCCAAAAATCAGATTGTATAAAACTGTGAGACTGAAAACTGCTTTCTTTTCAATAATTAGTGCGAGCCTAAAGTTTCTGCAAGCAGGGGAAGCTCTTTGAGTCAGCTCTTGAGGCTGCTTTGTATCAGTACATAACAGGACAGTGGCTATAAAGACTACAGAATGAACACTTACGTGCTTTATTTGACCTTTAGATATGGTTTCCCATCAGGAAGGAGAGCCTTCAAAGGTAGCAAGGTGACAAAATCAACAGGATTAAACCTCTAACTACTGGCAAGCATCTAGAGAGAAGTTCAACAAGACATTTAGATGCTTTTTTTCCAATAGTATCTGTAGCAGACAGCATGAGTATCAGATTTAAACCCTAAGATTTAGATTACTACATATAAGAACAAAACAATTAAAAAAAAAAAACCATGAGATCTCTATCTTCATTGTTTTCCACCCTGAATTTGGGGAATCATTATCATGACTGTTGTTTGGAATATAGCCGCAGTCCTGTAAATATGTTCACATGTGAATGGTGATACCTCTAGGGAGTTTCAGTAAATCCTATAAACTCTTCAGAAAGGCAGAATTACTCATGTGCATAATTATCTGAGGGACAGATAGTGATCTAATATTAGTTTCTTTTAGTCTGAAGTTTTAAAGCAATAATTTATAATAGTAACAGTGTATCCCTTTTAGTGAAATATTATTGCAATTGGCCTAATATGTGTTTTTTATCTTTTATCTCTCAAGGCCTGAGGGATGGAGGGAGGGAGGAAGGAGAGGGCAGAAAAGCAGTAAACCAGTGACTGCTTTTATCTTTGACATGCTGTGAATAGACAGGATATTAGACTAATACCCGCAAAATCACAGATAAATGATTATCTTGTCTTGATTACTACTGCCCTTTAACAGGCTCCTCTTTTTAGCCAAAGACATTAGTTCTAATTTATTTGACACAAATTTCAAGGCCCTCTGCCAAGATGAGAGCAAATCTTCATGAAAATGTTCTTAGCATAAATTTGGGACATCACTTATAAAATGAGTCGAAAAAAAGAAAGAAAGGTCTTTCTTTCTACTGAAACCAGAGGATCTTCCAACTTAAAGCAGTTCTGGTTTCTATATTTTACCATGTATTTATAATAAAGACTTAACACACCTTTGATGTGAACTTCCTAGCAAAAGCTGAGGCTTAGAGACTGTCTATATTCTAAGCACTTAATCATAAAGTACAGGAGAGCACACTTCATACCTTCATATGATTTATTTCCTTACCGAATAACCTTTGGGAACAAGAAGCTTTTCATTTTTTTCTGTTGTGTTTCCGTGCTAATTAATTTTCAGGAAGAGTCAACACTTTATTTCAGCTGCCAGGGAAATTATTTGCCTTGCTGTAGGAAAACGCATCGTTGTATTACCAACCACACTAGCTATTGGCGATGTTCCTAACAGCCCAGGAAGTCGGTGAATAATGTCAGTGTTACTTTGTTATGTGTACTTTAAGAAGCATTCCTTTTAACTTTTTGGATCCATTTCTGCTGAGTGATATGTGCTATTGCTTTCACAGTTACACAGGTTCAACTTGGAGCAGTTAATCTGGCTTGAGTTTTGTTTCTTTGTTTTTACCTTTTTGGAAATTCTAACGTCTAGCGCACAAAAACAGAATGTATTAAGAAGTACATTCTGTTCTTCTTATTTGCAAGGGTCCCTGGGTAAGTAGGGCAGTGCATGCAGGTGGATTCTCCAGTCCAGCAGTGGATTTGCAATTACCGCAGTTATCGTTTATATCTTTGTTTTAGCTGGTTTCTGTTTTACACAGTTCCTAAGTGGCTTTGTATGTAATGAGGCTATTGTTCAATAAGAGGAAGCCACATTTTCTCTCCTTGTGCTGCAGATTGTTTTGGCCCTGGTACCTGTAGTCCTATATTCAACCTACACTAAATTTCAACTTAGAATTCAAGAATAATTTGTGTTGGGAGAGACCTCAGCTAATCCAGCCTCCTGCTCCAAGCAGGGCTCACTTCAAGGTTAGATTATGTTTATTGGGGTCTTGTCCAGCTGAATGTAACCATCGCCAGTCTCTAGTTTTAGAAAAACTGAAGTGGGAATTATTCCAAAGACACAGCTTAAAGAGACAGAGTGGCTGCTTCAAGACAACTAATTCATTCCAGTGTGACTTCTGCATACATACAGTTCTGAGTAGGACCAAATCAATAGGGACTAGCACTTTAATTAATATTATCAGAGTATTTTGCAAATACTTGAAAGTTACTAAAGGTCTAGAAGGAAAAGAGTGAATATTATTAGTTGAGTAAGAAGTTTCAAGTACACTACTCGTCATTTTTATTAGGCCTTCATTCAGAAGAAGCACTCATGCATATTCCAATCACAGCAGTCTTTTCTCCAGAAGTGCTAAAATGTATTTCTACTCTAGCCTTGTTTCTGAAAAGATGCAGATGTCTGATTAAATTCAGGGACTGGGAGTAGTTCCGCTGAAATAATCCAGCTACTAAAAATCCCTATGAAATTAAATCATAGAAATAGTTTTGAAACCCTTAAATATAATTTCTACTTTTATTCATGGGAGGTAAGAATGATCTGATTAGAAAACAACAGAAAAGTAGAGAGAGATATTAATTCTTATTTTCTAAATCATGTGCAATTTTCTTTACATGGGTTATGACATTTTCATCAGACTTCCGTTACAGAGACCAAATTTCGGTACCTGTGTACTTGGTATCATTTTTGCATGGACCCAAATCCTCACTTCGTTACTCATTGAAATTTCCATTCACCTAACTGGAAGGTCTCTGCACTTAAGGAGTAAAAAATAACTGAAGAGTTATTTTCAGAAAATAATCTGTTTAACATTTAACTCAAGTATTTATGAGTAAGAAAGGCAATTTACTACAAATGTTAACAATAACATGTTAACATTGAGGCTTGTCATAGTTGACGACCGGAGTTTTTGAAGACAATTGTTTAATAACCTTGTGCAATAGGAAGCAAGAGGATTTGGAATAATATTATTTATTTGGATTAAATACCACATGAGTTAAATTTGCCTGAAGTAAAATTACACTGAATAGAAAATAGGAGCTGAACTGATTGACTTTAATAAATCTAAAGGTTGAACAATCAAACCTTAATACAGAGGAAACATTCATCCGGTTCTTTGTTAGATATTCTTTTTAGAAATTTGCCAGAATAGTCATAATAAGAGGTGTAATTAAGCAATCAGCTTTTTCAGAGATACATCTGTAATAACCGCCAACAATGAAGTGTCTTATTGTGGATTATACTTCATATAATTTAAGAAAAACAACTGTAATTGTAAGTAAAGCTTATGGCATCATACCTCATGTTTACACAGGTGTGATGTTATAACTTATCAGACTGAAAGCTTTCTTTAACACATGAACAGTATAAAAATACCTTCGAACATTGCCAGAAGTAATTGGATGATTAATAAACAAGTGCATTCACCTGTTCAGAAACAGCTCTGCATGCTCTGCATGCGATGTCTGCGCTCCATCACTTAAATTGAAGTGGTAAAGTTAAGCCTTTTTGGACTCTTCTGGCTGGCCAGTTTTGTGTTACTGACAAATCTGCTGCCACCGGGTCCCAAATACATGTATGGCCCATGCAGCCTATGGTGGGAGCAGCCAGCCCACGTTGTCTCCTTTTGTGTCAGTGTTTCTGGACAGGGAGAAGTGTTCCTGTTGAAGGAGCTGATGCTGATCACAGGCAGGGACCCAGCTAGCAGCTGGGAGCAGCAGCAGCCGCTGGCATTGCCGGATGTGCTGAGAGGCTGCCGCCACCCTGCATTGTCTGGGAACTGCCTGGGTGGGCCAGGCAGAAGGTGGCAGCAGCTCAGGAGTGGTTTACAAACACTTGTAGCTCTCCTCTGTGCTAGTCGGTGTGGGCTGGAACTAGTAAGAAGCTATTTTAGGATGAAGAGTGATTGGCCATCATGCAACCACTCAGTTGGTCATCCCATTTCCCACCAGCAGACAGCACCCACTTGGTCCGTAGTATTCCTTCCTTCCACACCCAGCTTTGTTCGTTCGTGGTACACCTGATATAAAGAATACCTCACTGGCTTCCTTCCATCTTGCTTGTAATTGTGTTTACTGCCTCCTCTCCATTTGTCATCACAGAAATTCCCTGGACAGTAACAACTTCGGTGGGAAAGCGTTTGTATATTTTTTGCTTCCTCTGGGCCATGCTACAGAGCAGGTTTGAACTTCCATTCTCATCTACAGTGGAAGAGCCTGGAGACATAAAAGGACATCTAGAAATATGATCTTTACCTATATATATATTGGCAACAAGGGAGCAGAGGACTATACTTTTGGAATCAATATTTAACAGAATCTCATTCACTGGCCAGTGTTGAAGCAACATGGCTTGTTTTTTAGTCTATTGACACACCATTCTTTTTAAAGGTAAAGCACAGAAATAGTGACAATTACAGTAATTGTTCTTGCATTGGGAAATTTTAATTTTTGAAGGACCTTGGCCTTGAGATTGCTGGCAATCAGTCAGCTGTCCCACAAAGGTAAAATAAGATATCCTAAGACAAGATATGCTTCTCTTCTCATTTCCAGAAATAAAATGTGGAGCTCAATACTTGTAATATTCTCAGAAAAAAAAAATAATATCAAATACTAAATTAAGCACTCTGCCATTATACGTTCTTGAATTCCAGTGATTAAAAGGTTGGCCGTACCCAGTCTATGGCACTAAATGCAAATATGTAAACCGACGAAGCAAAATAAAGATTTTTCCATTATCTTTATTGTACGTGCAAACTTTAGGCTAGATTCTCAACTGCTGTAATTTAGCACCTTCTCCCTCAAGACAGATTTATTGTTGATAACACTTTAGGACAGTGTCCTTATTTAAAAATGTATTTTCAGCATTATTTTGTTGCTTTATTTTTTATTTTTAAATGCAGGAAAGAATGGAGCACACTTATGGGGAGAAAGAGTTGAAGACCATTCTGATATTTTGTTACTTGTGTCTGAAACTCTTTTCTTCCATCTTTAAATATATTTTTTTATTTCGTAAATTTTGTATCTTAAATATGATATTATCATTAGGCAAAGATTTAGCAAAGTAACTAAATCCTATGTACCAATACACGCACACACAGGGACATAAGTATTTGCAGCCTTCTGGTCTATTACCTTTTTGCTCTTTGACCACCACTACATCCATCTTAGATTAATTCCAAGAAGAGGTGCAAGTGTAATGGGAAATAACGATACATCTGGTAGCAGTCTGGTTGTCTATTTAAGAGACTTCTTTTGTTTGTGATATGGCAGAACTAAACTGGTCGGGGAGAACAGTGAAGGACTGGCTAGATTATTTCACAATTTTCATTTAAAATCAGTTCTCTATTGATATTTTATCTGGAAGTCCAAATCACAGATTAAGAACCAAATGATCTACAAACACAAAATAAAGCTACTATTTTTGCCACAAAATGTTTACAAGGCAAATTTAGGTACATTCCCCTTGCCAATGCCAAACTGACAGTTAAAACCTCAGTATTAAAGCCCAGTTCTATTTTGATGTTCGCAGAATCGTCTTTGTGAACATGTGGTACATGGTTAAAGCTGACCAAAAAAAAGATTATATACATGGCTTTGCATCCCTTTTAATATGTTGATTGTTCACTTAGTTGGGCAATTATCTGATAATAATCTCTCACCTCCTCCTGAAAACTCCTGGAGCACCAGCCTGTTGTCATTGATGATCTGAATATATCGTGTTGTAAGGGTGGCATCAACTCCTAAGATCAGAGTGAGACAAGAAAGGGATCTAAGATTTTGTTAGTGCAGCCTGTTTTTTCCATGTCCTCAACATAGCTTAAAGGAATTCAAGGAAACTTCGTGGGGCCCTGAATCTAACATGCAGTCTGAGTTCCTAAACTTGGAGAGTCTCTCTTGGTGGGAAAAGGAGGTGAGAAACTGGAAACTACCTACAAAAATGCTAATAAAATTGTGGAAAGAAATAATTTGTTGTGCATATGTTGTTGTATGTTCTTTTAAAATATTTTAATAACAACTAATTGGCCAGTTAAATTAATATGGGTGTATGGAGCCAAAAAATTCCCGGCATGTGAAAATAAGTGGTTTAACTACATCATGCTGAAGTGAAGAAAGAGCAACTTGCTGCACACCACGAACTGTGTAAATGCCAACAGTAACAGAGTGTGCATAAATGGAACATGAATAAAGGATCATAAACAGTAATTTACAAAAATGTATAGTCTACAGTGTTCTGTTTCAATATTAGGTTAATTGAATATGAAATGTTAGTTTAAGGAAAAAAAAGTGATAGATTAAGAATCACAAATCCTGAAAATAAATGAGCTAAGGAGTACTGGCATAACTGTAAAATAAATTTGATTCAAGAGCATGCAGATAATCATAAGCTCCTTTATCTTCTGGACCTTTGGGTTTAGTGCTTTATTTTTTGTTTTACTGTTCGAAAAATAGATTTTAAAGATTTACATACTTGCTACAGAATAATATCTTAAACATGTCTGGATAAAATTATGACTTAGAGGAATTCAGCCATGATAGGCCTTGTATTGAAAAACCTGCCATAACAAATTTTAATTCATAATTGTTATTGAATAGCAAAGACAGATTTAATTATCTCCATTATTGACCTGTTCTGAGCAAGTACTTTATGTTATAAATCCACACATTATTGCCAAAGAGCAGGCTGAATGCATAAATTCCCTGCCAGTTCTCTCAGCAGGTTCTTTATGCCACAGGAAAGCTTCTAAAGGAATAAAATATGTCCAGCTTCCTCCAGCTCACCTAGCTATAAGGCAGACACAGATTTGTCAGGCTTGCAGGCCCACAACAAAATAAAATTATTATTTGGGGATTCATGAGATCTAAATAAGTCAAAAACTGAAATACTCTATAAGCCCGCTTAAAAATTCAATGCTGAAAGAATGGTTTTCATTGGTTGTGGCACTGGACATCAATTACAGAGAAATCCTTCAGCAGCTCTGCCATTCAAACCCATCTGTTCCACAGTCATCTAAAGGAGTGATGACACTGTGTGAAAACAGGTAAAATGTGGGATTCTTTTTCTTTGCTGGAGAAAAGAAAAGGGGGATATAATAGCGACGATGACCTTGGTACAGGACATTTCCCTGGGAATTGATGACCGCCGTGGACCATCAACTCTCCCAGCTAGTCATTAATCCTCAGGAAATGCCCTGTGTTTGCCTTGTTATTGCTTAATTCAATTATTTGTGGTTGTGAATATTTTATTGCTCAGTCTGCTCTCTGTCTTAGCTGTGCTCCTCTTAAAGTCCATCTCACTGGTGCAGACTGCTTCAGCTCAAGAGCACCTCACATTTACCAGAACAGACTACACTTTACACATTTCTGTGTGCCTGCTATTTCATTAAGATATGATAACTAGAATGGAGTAATAAAAAGTGTACTTTTTCATCTATCTTAGTAATTTCATAAATTGTAATTACCAAACAATGTAGGTGGAATCAGGTTTTACTGGCCATATACATTGCATACATACAAGCACCATAACAAAACTAATTGATCCTGCTACTTGAAATGTCATCATTACGCTGAGAGATTTTTAGGTATGCCAGAATGGTAGGATGCTACAATAAAGGCAGGAAATAGGATGGTGTGATTACTTTTTGTTAGTTTGGTTTTCACTCCTGCGTTGTATCACTCTGGTTCTTACTTTCTGTTCTGACGACACAGCACGACAAGCGTTCTGCTGTCAGCCTTGTTGTTTCCCCCTCAATACTGCACCTCAGTGTTTTTATTCCTCCCCTTATTGTTGGCAGTGGGACAGTTCCGTGGGGCATTAGAAAGATAAGGGAGCTGGATTTTAAAAACCTGCAGAAAAAAACAAGGCTAGTTTTAACCCCTGCACTCCATTTCACCAAACAGCCACGCAAATAGTTGTACCAGCACAATGGAGGGACTTGTCTGGAGCCAGGAAGGAGTGGTGAGGAGTAAGGACGGCTTAGCCAGCCTGCCACGGAAGGAAATGCTCCTCTAATTACAGTCTGAGAGTTGTATTCTCTTCTACACTAAAGGCCTTCACAGTGCTTTGACTGTTTGAAGGAGCCATTAAAGAAGTCTAAATATAATCTTTGTTTGTGTTACTGCTAATGTGGAAGAAAGAGGACATTTCTGAAGCAGTTGAAAATCATAGGTGTACGAATAGACAACATCTGATCATTCGATCATAACGTATACACAGAGGTCCATGGGGTCAGATGGGATGCATGTGAGAGTGTTGAAGGAGTCGGCCAGTGTCATCACAAGGACACTGTGCCATCATTTAAAGCTTATGGCAATTGAGGAAAGTTGATGAGAACTGGAATAAAGTTCATGGGAACTGGAAGAAAGATGACAAAAATTCCATGAAATTCGACAAGAGCAAAGGTAAAACCTTGCATCTAGTACAGAATAACCCCTCACCTAAATACAGACCGGGGGTCAAATGTCTGGTAAACAGCTCTGTGGGAAAAGGTCATTCTGATTAGACATACAAATTAGTATTTTATTCTGTGGGTGGTCAAGTACTGGAGCAGGCAGCCCAGAGAGTTTATGGAGTCTCCATTCTTGTAGGTGTTCAAGACTTGACAGGATAAGACCCTGAGCAACCTTTATCGAATTAGAGCTGCTCTGAGCAGGGGCATGGACTAGATAACCTCCAATGTTCCCTGTTACCTTAAATTATTCTATAAGTCTAGGATTCCAAAGCCGTATTTAAAATAACACAAGGACAACATTTCAAGCACAGATGCATAAGTGGTATGGATATAACTAGCTAGCATCACTGAGGCTAGTGCATCTCTTTCTCTTTGTTCACTAAAAGGCCATGTCCAGGAAGCAAATCTTGAATTATAACATTTCCATTAAGTTCTGTCCTATCAACATTTGAAAGTTCATGTTAACATGGTTTAACATCTTAAAGATAGCTACCCTTGTATAGCTAGTAATTAACTACATTGCCCATAGTAGATTGGCATGTTGACATGTCACATACTGTAAGATGGAAAAAGTAGTAACATTTTATATTTGCATTTCTGCTATACTATTAGCCTTCATATATTCACAATATCACAATATTCACAATATTCAAAACAAGATTTTTGGGAATATGATGGAAATTGCTTTTACTTCCTTCTTGGTAACATCATTGTCACACACAAGAAAATGCTAGGAGATAAGACTGCTTTGCATCAAGACTGATTAGTGCTAGATCACCTAATTTCCTTGAGATCCTTTGAAATAGTGCCTAGCCTACATTTTTTTCTGTATTCTATTGTTTGCTTGCTACAGGCAACCAAAATGATGGTCTCTATCCCTCCCATGCAACCTTACCTGTTCAGAGGAGTCAGTGAACTACTTGCAAGTCCCATCAGAAATGTTGTAAACACTGTATAGTTTTATAGGTGCAACCCCTACCCTTATCATAACTTGATGAGTGATGGGTCCAAGGATGATTGTCTGGCCCATTCCAATTGATGCTACTAGACAAAAAGACACCACAGGGTTGGGTGATTGAGCTCATTCCCCAGAAATCTCAGTTCTGTCCATTAAATGTTCATAATCTCCATTCTGTTCATTTCATTTCAGTTCGTCATTATTATCACTAAAGAGGCCACGAATCCGAAGTACAGGATTGGAACTCAGAAGATTTATACTGTGGTCCCAACTCTGTAACTGATTTGTGTGTGACGGTTTGCAACTCGCTATGCATTACTGAGTTGCGTAACTTGAAAAAACAGCAAAAAACACCATTGCTCATCCACTTTTAAGCTATACATGCTCTACTGGTGATTTTTTTGCCAGTTTTTGAAATATTTCTATTGTTTACAGACAACAAGCAGGAAGGACACACATGTGAAGACGGTATTGTCAGAATCAGTTTGTGACTTTTCTTCTTGAAGTGTTCAAAAAGAAGTGTAAAAGGCAGGTAAGTCAAGATAAAGTCTTAGACACAGACAGACACATGACTGCCGAAACACACAAACGAAATAGTTCCTAAATTCTTAAATGCTGCACACCTTTGATAGCATAACCATAGTTAATGTTGTGTCAGGGTTTCCACTATAAACTCTCTCTTTTATAACCAGGCAATAAAATTTTACCCCAGGCATGAAGTGCCATTTCTCAGTACAGCGGCTGACATTTTTATATGTACACGTTTTCACACACATTAAAAAAAAATCAGTTTAGCTACTTTAATACGTGCAAGTATAACTAATATAAAAAAGTTTAAGATACTTTTCAGTTGAACATATATAATACACATACACACAGATATACACATATACACATGTATATCTCCAAACAGCTTCTCCTTGTTACTGAAAGGATTCTGGAGAAAGATAATACAGACTCTTCAACTAGAAAACATGCGTTCATTACTTATATCTAAAGAAATAATTGTATATGACCAGATACTTGATTGAAAGTTACTTTGTCCGAGGAAATATGAACCCTCCCACATGGCTCTACCTCCCACGCCACCAGAAGTCCCCTCACCCCTGACGTGATACACTTCATTAAACACAGAAGTGCTTTGTTGCATTAGGGGATTTAAAAGAAGTGGAAAGGTAGGCTCCTTGCACTTCCTATGAGAAATGAACATCGACTTCCTCTGAAGAAAATGTAAATGGATTTGCTTAATTGGACTTGGGGCACTGGAGCAATTAATAATAGATTTTGTCATAGTAAGTGCTTTGTTTATATTTAAAGCAATAAATTACAAGTATTAAGTTTATATTTATTCCAAGTTAAACTCATTTGTAATTGACATGTTACTTAGCCCAAGGCTTTTAAGATCTTTTAGTATAATTAAATTAATAGAGAGTTATAGATCACTGCATGATAAACAAACAGCATGGGCTTTAATATGACAGATATACAGAGAACAGGCTATGTAAGTAGATCATTATTATCGGTTTTACCTTCAGCAGAAATACAACTGAAATAGCAGCAAAAGATTCAATGCAAACGATGGTAAGTGCAAGGATGGTTTGTAATATTAATTTTCTTCTCCTTTCCTAACTTGATGGTTAAAAAACATATTTACCAGAGTGAGGGAATATTATTCAGTAAAGTAAGCTTCTGAAAACTGCTTGACTGTCCCTCCATCATAATTTTGTTTCTTCCATCCCCACACCAAATACTTTGGACTACATTTTTGAAGAGGTCACACCTTGCAAGGAGTCACTAAAACTTTGGACACTTTTGATTTCAAAGGGATCCCTCTAGTTCTTTGACCCTCCACGTGACAAGGTTAAGTATACCATTCCCAATGGACTCTTGTTGAAACAGTTAATAAAGTCTCTAATAGCTGTCATAAAGGCCAGTGATGAAGATGCCACATATGCCTTGGCAACTTGTTTTGATATGTAATAATCCTGGGTTTTGATATCTAACCAAAAATATTTGGTAAATAGAGCCTGTTTCTTTCTGTTTACTGTGGCCATGGAAAAAAGACAGTTCCTTTTCTCTTTCCAACACCCTTTTAAGACCAGTATGAGTCAAACACTCTCCCTGTTCTTTTTTGTGCGTGACATATATTGAACAGCAGATTGCTCAGCCTGTCTGCACAGGAGCTGCTTTTCAGATCTCTGACCGTTCGCTTTTCTCCCCCGCAGAGCCTCCCACACCTCTGTTGAAATGCCCTGTGCAGTACTCCCCCTGAACTTTTACAAATACTGAGCCATGCAGAAAGATATACCATACGTTTATTCGCTTTGCTCCTTTTAATCTTCCCAGGATAGCGCTTATCTTTTTCTCAACAGCATGACATTATTGACTCGTGTTCCACTTGTGATCTACTAATACCTTTAAATCCCTGTCTACTGGCCTGTTGCTCAGCCAGTTTTCCTAGATCCTGAATTTATGTGGCTGATTAGGCCTGTCTATCGGCACTGTTTCACTTGTGCCTCTTGAACTGCGTTTTGGGTTTCTTCAGACCATGCTTTCAATCTGCGAAGATCCTTTTGAACTGAAATCCCCTCCATCAGTACAATGCAGTGACTTCCACCTCAGCACCACCTACAGATTTAATTACCACTCCCTTCCCGTCATTGAGGTCACTAACAGAAACACAGAATAGCATCAGATCCCTGACAGTCATATGCAGAATCAGACTCGGTAATTCCTTTCGTTTTAGGAGAAGCCCATTAATAAATACTACCTATCAATGATTTTCCAATTGATTTTACAGCATCCTAAAGTACACTTAATAAGATGCCGCTTCTTGATAAGACTACCATGAGATACAGTATCAGAGTCAAGATTTCAGGAAGTCTAAAGTCAAGATACATGTTACATTTTCTTCTCCTCTATCCATAATGTGTCTTTGTCAAAGAATAAAATTACATGGCCTTGGCATGATTTGTATTTAAGTAACCCCTGTTGACTGCTACTCATTACCTTGCTTTTTTGCAGCTAAACAATTTCATTAGCTATTCCATTTTTAAAAAAGTTGAACACTCCATAACTCTCTAGATTTCTTTTCCCTCTTTTTAAAGACATGTACCATGTCTGTTCTTTTTCCTATTTTTCATACCACATCTGCCCTTGTGTGTTCTCAAAAGTAAATGCAACAACCCCAAAAGTGGTATTTTGAGTTCTTTAAATATCCTGGGATGAGGTGTTTCAGGACCAGTATATTTGAAAACAGTGTTGTTCTCTGACCTATTCCTTCTATATGCCTCAGCCTTCTGGGTTACTCAATTGATTTTTCAGATTTCATGCGTATTAGATGTATGGGCATTTTCTTTTGATATTATTTTGAAGCACTGGCTTCTGTGAATAGTGGTACAGATCACAAGATATATTAATCCCTGAAATACAGTCATGCATTTGTCAGTGATCTGTAAGAACTCCTTTTTATAGCATCTTTTAGATTTTCTCTGCAATGTAGAAAGTCCCTTCGCTTTCAGTCCCTTTGCTGACCTCTTTCCTCTCTGCTACCATAGACATTGCAGTATTATCTCAACTTTCCTCTCAAACCCATTAGAAGACCAGAAAAAGATGGTTTTCAAAACCTTTCTGCTGGAGCTGGAGCTTACACTGACAGTTGATAGTGTTAGAATAGATTTGTTCTTTTGGGATTCTTTACATTTGAAACTATTTGTCACTAACTTCTGTAGATCAAATGATGACAAAGGATTAATTTCCTAACTTATAAGATCAGCGTTTGCTTTAAACATTCTCTCTGCTCCATGGTAAAGCAAAGAATTCACTAATTTTTGTGACAATGCCTTCCTTCCCAAGAGTTAAAAGTGTGTGCTATTTTATCCTTTTGTTCCTCATGGGCCTTTCTCCTTTGCAGCTTGTCTTATTTTTTGTAATGAAAGCTATTTTATTCCACATTGAGATAAAATATATTTCTTGTCTACCAATTCTATTCTTACATAAAAATGCGTGAATGTTTAAAGATATAGATATGGAGATATATGCCTATATATGCGTATATTTGTAAATACATAGTTTTACATGTGTATACACACATATATACTTGAATATATATTTATATAGTCTTCTGTTGTCCTGTTTTTCTTTTCTATACTTTCCTTTGTACAGCTTCTCCCATGTTAATTGTTTCTTATTGGATCTTTCTACTCTTCATGTCAAGTTAATTATGCTGTCCTCTGTATTATTCGCTGTGTGACGTGAGTACATCATCATTTTCTGAACTAATCCCAGAGCTGAGAAAGTCCTTCGCTTTTCTGGTACTTACTGTCCCAAGGAATGATCGTTCAAGGAACAGAAAATGACCTTTCTGTGTTGTTACTCTTTCTGATCAGCTAATCAATTCCCAATAACGGAAATCATATAATACTACTTTGTTATCAACCTCATTTGTCTGGATCTGTGCACTATGCCTTTTGTACTTTTTTTTATTATCATTCAATAGGTGGCTATTGGTACATTTGTACTCATACAAATCTTCCATGTGGTCTTCTCTGGTCATAATTTTTAACTCAGAACCACTGACATTCTATCAGTATTATTTAGTTTATATATATATATATATAATGTTATGTATTAAAGAAATCTGTGATGTAAAATGTTATTCCTATTTCAATTAGAACTAGGTATTATAGTATCTTATTAATTTTTGTCATTGACGTTTGTCATTGACTATGGTATATTGAGGTCTTCTACTCTTAGATGTTATAGCGCCCAGAGTTTGAAATTTTCTGTGTTAGAAAACTGACCTTTTGTTTGAGGATGTTTGATCAAGAATTTATAGTGAGAGGCTGTGAATGTGGAAACTACTTTTAAATACATAATCACTTTTTGTTCAAACTTTATTGGGGGAGGAGAAAAAAAAGTCGGGTGTCAGGGTGACAGTCTTCTTAATTTGCTGAGAGAAGATGCTAAGCAAGGAGGTAAAACCCCTACACTCTCTCCCACTAGAAAATAATAGAATAGATTTTTTTTTTTATTTGAAGTGTAATTTTAATAATAAAATTCTCTTATGAGATTAACAGTACTGAAACTGAACATGTGAATATTGGTTTTCTTTGGTTATGAAGTTTTACAAGCAAAGGCGAGAAAAAAGGACTTGGAATTAAAGAGCATTATCCATGTAGATTTATCAGCTCCACTCATCATGTTGAACATCCATGTGCACTTTTAATTTTCTTTTGCATGGTAGCTTCCCAACACATGAGGGTCTCTAAATATTACCACCCCAGAGAATAAGCACCCCCTTCTGGGATACACTTATGATATTCCAGCATACATTGTTGTCATATAAAAAAAATTCATATAATAAAATTAACAATGAAATTACAGACTAAATTAATTACTTCATGTGCCATAGCCGCAAGTGTAAATTAAATAACTTCTGAATAAAAAGAAATCTAACTTTTTAAACAAGAAAATTCAATAGTAACAAGTTGCCCTTGTGAAGTGCTCAGAAACAGAGTGGTTTTTTTCTCTTGCTCAGTCCCAAAGTTTTTTAACTGCTTTACCTGCCATGCTTAAGTCACGTTACTGAAATATACTCCAGGCAATCCTTTGCTTTCAAATCAAAAGAGTTGATAGCTGACATGAACATCAGTCTAGAGTTTTATTTCACATCATCACCTCATCACCTCTTTAAAAGACAACTATTACTGCAGTACTAATTCCCTAGTATTTAATTTTCCAAACATCTGTACTGTAAGTTTGTTGTTTGGCTAGCTAACCATTCCCATCTCTTTTTGGCAGCTAAATCATTAGCTTCAACTGGTATCTTTCACTGATTCAGGCTTAAAAGCAACCCATGGCTAATTTAGTACCCAAATATACACTTAGTGCTTAATTTTGGTCTCTCAAGTTTGAAAACTGTAATCTGAATGACTTTGCCAACCTCATCTTGTGATAACTGTTATCTGTCAGGCTTACTAGAATTAGAATAGGAGGGAAAAAACCTTTCTCAGATATTGCTATGTGATAAGTACTGACCTATCTTGAGTCCCTAATTGTGACTGCTAACTATGCATAAATCAGTGTCATAACTGAAATTAGTTACTGGGCGAAATCCTGATCCCTTGAAAGATAGTGAGAATTTTGCCCTTTTTATTTCTTGTGGATAACAGCAGCTCATTCTGAGTCTCTGAAATGGAGATACAGGCATAGATGCCTTCGTCAAAAAATGGCCAAAAGCACAGACTGTGTCTTCATTCTTGTGGTGATCTTCTGTGAAGCCAGGTTCTGACATCACCTGCTAACATGCAGAGCACAGACTAAATTTTTCAAAATGTCATTAACAGCATCAGGAATGTCTTCTCTTTACTATGTTGGACTAACCTGAGAAATGCCAAATACCTTGCTTTAGGGACTTGTGACTTCAAGAGGTGATCACCATCCTCAGCTCAGCTTGATTCTCACTAAATTGTCTATAAAATTTTGATAGAAGCAAAGATGGAGAAAATGTTTCAGCGGTGATGTTGTACATCACTGTGTTCAAATGGAAAGGTTTGCATTAATGAAAAATCCTGTGTAAAACATTACAGGATTACAGCAGACCACAAAAGTCAAGTAATAGTCTTTCATTCTTACACTGAAATTGCTATATGCAATTTTCTGTTAATATTATCTCACTAATGTTTTTAATGAAAACATATTTTTAAAAGCAAGCAGAGAGCAAATAAGATGATTTTTCAAAGCGTTGCCAGCATGCTTCTGACTCCATGTTGGAGCAATTTAGTTTTCTAAATAACTCCAGTTGATCTACGCTTTGGAGCAAATCCCTGCAGAGAACAAGGGGGTTGATTGTTTTGTTGACTGCAATTGTTTTATGTGTGGCTTGTTTCTCAAATCTCAGTGTGGGGAAGGGAAAGGAGAGGTTCAGAGAAGCCCCTCTATTGAATGGGTAACAGATGACTGTAAACCACAGGTATTAGACCTTTTCAGCATGGAGCTTTAGTGACGCAAAGTGTTAAAAAAGAGGCAGAAGAAAAACTGTGAATACATCCTAAAAGCTCAATGAATTCATTGTCTGAAATTAGGTAATTTGTGGCCAACCTCAGCTTGAATTTTTAACATTTTTGGAAATGTGGTTGATTTTGTAATGCACAAATAACTATACAATCTAATATCAAGTGTACTTTGACATTTTGCAGAAGATGTAACTGGCTACGGGGCTTATCAATAGCACAGTCTCAGGATATATGATGGTGGTTGCAACATTTGCAGGTTTTTAACCATCATGATGAGTAGGAAAAATTATTTTACAAAATAATAAAAATTAACTAAAATAAGGACGAACGCATTGCAAAAAAGAGTTGCCTTAAATACATTCACTCCCATTCATAGCTGTGCACATCCTGCCCCTTTTTCTTGATTTTCGTGCAGCATGTGACTGCTGCAACAATTCCTCACATGCTAAAATATGTAATGAAATTCACACAGTTCAGCATGACCATGGAAGAGCTAATCCAAATATAGTTCTAAGAAATTAAGTATCTTCTCTAGTCAAGTCTTCCCCATACAAACTAAAATATAAAAATTTATAGTCACTGCTACTACTACTGGTTGACAATTTTATTGAAAATATAATTTTATAGCAAAACATCCCTGGGACTCTACCCACATTTTGGTACTTTGTTCACAACTTAAAATAATCCAGTTTCTACTGTGAAATCTCATTTCTTTGGCAACCATATATCTTTCATTATTCTATGTTCAAAGGCAAATCTTAGATTAAAATATATGGGATGATTGTTCCACTCAGTGCCTGGGAGTGGAGGCAAGCTAACAGCTAGAAGGTCCACACAGTGCATTATGCTTTACCTGTCTTTCAGACCTTGAAAACCTCACGAGACCAGCAAACCATAAAAATGCCATATCTTATTAGCACACTTGCATGTGCAAAATTACTTATTTTCTTTTTTATACATAAAATCTAGTCAATATTGAAAAGAAGTGTCACTTCAAAAATCAAGGTAATTTCTTTTGCAAATGTTGAAACAAAATCTGGGACTTTACATTCTTTTCTTTCTTCTAAAGCTGAAATTTTCATCAAATAAACAATGAGCCCAAAGAAACCTTTCTCAGTATCTAACATCTAACATCTGTGTCAATCATGGTTCTTTGCATGGAAGAAAGCATACCCTATCCCCCTCCTAGCTTCAGTGATTAATGAAGTGACTAAAATGTTCAAACATCTTAAGGAATTTGGACACCTATTCTCCAGTTTTTTTAAGTCAACTGATATGTCCGTGAGGGATCTTTCAGTTCCGTACATGGCCATAACTTACACATGATCCTTTCCATGTTTTTCTTGATTTCTTGTTCCTGTGAAAACAGGAAGAGCAGTACCTGGAGAAAACTAGCAGGATTTACAGTGCACTGTTTGAAAGGCTGCAGCACTACAAGTTTTTTTTTCTGCTTTTCTTTTTTACTGGCTAATCATATAGGGATAACTTCCTAATTCTAATTCCTCTTTCGTCTACTTTCCCCTTCCTTCTCTTCCCCTGTACCTTACAACTCCACACAGTCATACAGAGTCTTGCCTTACATGAATATTATATCATTGTATCATATGAATAATATGAATATTATATCATTGTATCATTCCCTTTGTATCATTGTATCATTGTATCATTGTATCATTCCCTTTGGTATGCTGTTAATTCTTACATCCTGTAATTTACAATAAAATAATGCTCTGATCCCTGAATCTTTAAACAAAAGGATATCAGTGCTTTGAAGAGATAGGCTGTTAGAAGCAGAAATAGAAACTCTCCATCCTAAATCTTAATTACGAATTTTATTTGTACAGCAAAGAGTAAGATTCCAGTAGTCCTCTATTTGTTCAGAATCTCTTTAGACAGGTTTTCACAGCAAATTAATTTGTATAACACAGGAGGATTTTGCTACAGTTGTGACTACACTAATGTCATTTTGGATAATCTTCATAATGTCTAGAACATCAGTATCTCCCTGAACAGCAGAAGCAGCAGGAAAAAGAGAAACTTCTGTCCCCTGTGGCTTACGGAGTTATTTGCACTGGTCATATTAAGCACTGCAAATAATGTATTTCGTGAAATTAGCCCTTTCTGTTCAAGAGATCAGAAAACAAAACTTTCATGTCCATGGCCTTGTGTTTAAGACACTCTCTCAGAAAGGAAGAACGGGACAAAAAGGTGTAAAGAGAGGTAAAAATGAGAACAGCACCATTTGGCAAAGCATTTGAAGAAAAATACACTGTAAACAGATGTTACAGTCTGGATCAGTTACATATCAAGTAGTTCATCGAGTGAGCATTCATACTAAGAACTTATTTGATGGCTTGAGGCACACATTCTGTTCACTAATTAGATAACATAACCTTTACCAATTAATTCCACATTCAGCTGAATTAAAGAATTGTCGGCAAAAGGAACTTTACCAACATTTTAAAACCACTAGGCTGTATTGCAACCAGGTTCTATAGGAAGGTTTCAGCTGTTTTTGATTTTATTACTTGCAGATATCTAGTTGGAGGAATTATCAATTTCATGGTCTATCCTGCTTTGAGCACGAGGTTAGATTAGCATCCTCATAAGGTTCCTTCCAACCTGAATTATCCTATGATATTATAAGCTTGTCATAGAATATTATTCTATTATAGTTATTGTGCAATATACTAATAATATATTTAAATGTAAAGGTAAATACATATTATGACAGTTGCTATCCTATATTCATGTTTTTCTGACTGTTGTTCACAGATTCTGCAGCATTCATGAAAAATAGCTGTAAGAAGTAAGCCTTTAATTAGCAGCCTTATTCGCCTGTACAAGGGTCCTTATGCATACTGAGAATTTGTTAGAGGGCTGCAACATCTTTTAAAAATAATGAATTATATGAAGTCTGTAGCTTTTAAAAGTAATCTCTGGTAATTGCTGGAGGATTTAAATAGCTTGTTAGGATATCAAGATTTTTAGAGACTGGAAATAACCTTCTGCACCCAAACACTGCAGTATCATTTATTTTTAAATACGTATAATTGAGGTCCTCATGAGAAGAGCTCTGCCTACTGGGAACTTCTCAGTCCCTCTGAGATTGGTGGCTAAGCAAGACATTTACTGAAAATTAAGTTTAAATCATCCAGCCTTTTTAATCATTTGTTTCAACATTGGCCTCTCAAGCCTATCTATTACTGATTATTTGGTTTAAGAAATTTTTGTCTTTGAGACGGAACACTGATACTGTAATTTCAGTCAGAAATCTCCGAAGCACTGCGGTTCTTTTCAAGCCCACAAAGCTAACTTTTTCCTTTTTTTTTTTTTTCCCCCTATCTAAAAAAGCTATTCATCTTTTCATTTTCTTTTCTAGCCCATCACTCCTGCAGTAGCTGCAGAGACTGGGCTGAAGTTAGAAGAATTTAGTGAACGGAGTTCAACAATTTTATGGTGTTAACAACAGGAAACCACCGCACTAATCTGGAGATTGCCTGCCTTCACATACAGGGCTATTCATGAATTTGTGCTGCTGTTTTCCTACATATCAGAACTTCCATTGTTTTATATGGGAGCTTGGAGGCTGGTTTAATTAAAGTGATCTGAATAGAAGTACAGTATGCCAGATGTACATTATAAATATAGAGCATGTTATGTAATGGTAAACCATCAGGAAATATATGGGAATGGTTTGTGATAACTCATTGTTAACTAAATATAAATCCTAATTTATTTCACTGTTTTAAACTCACTACTTTTTTTTTAAACTAGCACAAATGAACTTTCTTTGTATTTTTA
The DNA here is from genome assembly GCF_030867145.1 of Opisthocomus hoazin. Lineage (NCBI taxonomy): Eukaryota > Metazoa > Chordata > Aves > Opisthocomiformes > Opisthocomidae > Opisthocomus > Opisthocomus hoazin. The sequence goes on along the minus strand of NC_134416.1, from coordinate 72,589,399 downwards.
CTTTTTCCTTTTTTTACTACAGTTTTCCCATGGGGAAAGTCTGCTTCAAATTAGTTCATTCTGGTGAACAGGTACTATTCAGTGTGAATAAGGACTGTAGCATTTGGGCTAGATCCACAGTGGGAGTAAGACAGAGTATGCTGCTGTAGTTGCTTCTGCCCACAACAGAGGTATCTTAAAGCCATGATTCAGCTGCCATCTAATCAGCATTAAAACTTTAAGTGTTTTGTTTCAGACCAGGGTCTTCAAAGATTATAGGCTTGCTCAAAAATATCTATTTTTTGTTATGTTAGGCTGCTCAACTGTGTTGTCCCATGATTCACCAGTTAAGTATTGCCCCTCCTAATTTACTAATGTATCCTGATTGATAAAGCATTTTCAGCATGCTCTTGACAGAAAAGGCAAGGGCAGTGAAGCTCTCATTCTTACCCCATTTTATCCTATTCTTTCTTTGCTGGAGCACCCTAAACACAACACTGTAGTTCCCTTTTCACTTCCCCTTACTGAAACTCACTGAAACAGGATACATGGAAGCCCCTGGTCCCTGCATTCAGAGGAAGACCGCCTCTTTATCTTAAAGGCAAAAAGCTATTTGCACAGCCCTCGTTCAGGACATACAGCACCGGGTTTCACTGGGTTACAAGGTAGCATGAACTACATATTCTTCAACTATGCATATACTACCATATAAACAAACTTCAGCCCAGAGAGTCAGTTACCACATAAGTCATGGACGCAGATACATGTTTCACATATGATTTATTTTTTTCTTTGAAAGTCCATGAGCAACTCATTTAATAGTCAACCATTTTCAGATTTCGGACTATGCTAATTGGACATGGAGCTGTTGGAGTGGGTCCAGAGGAGGGCCACAAAGATGATCCGAGTGCTGGAGAACCTCTCCTGTGAGGAAAGGCTGAGAGAGTTGGGGCTGTTCAGCCTGGACAAGAGAAGGCTCCAGGGAGACATGATTGCAGCCTTCCAGTACCTGAAGAGGGCCTATAGGAAAGAGGGGAAACATTGTTTCAGCAGGGCTTGTTGTGACAGGACAAGGAGCAATGGCTTTAAACTAAGGGAAGGTAGATTTAGACTAGATATAAGGAAGACATTTTTTACTAGAAGGGTGGTGAAACACTGGAACAGATTGCCCAGAGTGGTAGTGGAGGCCCCATCCCATTCAAGGCCACGTTGGACGGTACTCTGAGCAACCTGATCTATTTGAAGATGTCTCTGCTCACTGCAAGGGCATTGGACTAGATGACCTCTAAACGTCATTTCCAACCCAAAGCATTCTATGATTCATTCTAATTCCTAAATTATGATACTTTTTGCATTTCCTTTTAGACTATTTGTTCCACTTCACTAGCAAAGAAGCTTTAAATGTTGAAATAACTTTTCATAAGACACATTTCATACCAAAATTGAAATATTTCTGACAAGAAACATGTTCCTACATATTCATTCAGGTGCTTTTGCTGTCTTTTGCCGTCTTTTGTCTAATTAACAGTTTCACCTGGTAGACATTTTCAAAGCTGACTGGGCAGGAGGCGTAGGAGCAGACAAATCCCACTGTTTGCTAATTAATTTCTCTCTACTTAAGATCATTAACAGAAAAATCAATGGTCATCTGGCACATATGTTCTTTATGACCTGCCAGTGGTTTAGCATAATTTGTTGAAAGATTAGCCAAACACTATTCACAGAGAGGTAAAGGTATCAAAAAGTCATTACAAGCAGAACAGCAAAAGGTATTACAAATACTCCTCTAAGTGTGGAATTTTATTTATGAAGAATTTTCACTTCATAGCAAATACACATCGTAGACCTCTGCAGAAAGGTCCCTAATTTTAACCTGCCTTTCAAGGAGTTTCTGCATCAGACTGAACATCTGACTAGCCTGAGAGAGTGGAGATGAGACACAACATCTCTAGGTTCATCACCACAATTTACACTATGATTCCACTTGTTGTAATGGGTGAAGCTTGAATAAACTAGAGTAATATCAGTCTTTCATATCTGAATTGTCTCTCTAAATCCACAGTATGACTTGATGTGGCTCAAAGCATGAGCCAATGGGTATGTTTGGGCAGTGATTTTCAGGTTTCATATGTTTGTCTACATCATCACCCACACATGTGGTGCTGTTTACGGCAAGAGATTTTGATGAATGAGATTAAGCAATTTTCATGAGCTTTGGAAAACCAGAAAGGGCTCCTGAAACCAGGCATAAAGTCTTGCAATTATTTATGTATGGTCTTCTAATACTATATATACTCAAATTACTTAGAAACCTAAAAATATCTTTATATCCCTTTTCTTTTTTCTGAATCATTCCGATTATAAGGAAAGAAATGTCTCCATCCCATTGACCTATTATAACAGACACAGTGTAAGTTATGTTAAAGACTTCTGTAAGGCATTGCTGTTCTTTTTGATTCCTCACAGGCACCAGGAAGAAAGGGAGCAAATGATGAATCTGGTATTCACAAAGCTATAAACGTGCTATTTTGTATAAAAACAGTTTCAGTCATGACTCAATGCAACTAGAAGGTAGATTGCAACAGCACTGCCAAAACAGGTCACCACCAGATATAGCAGCCAAATTCTAGGGGTCTTTACGAATGGGGAAGGATGGCCAAGCTGGTCAGAGGACAGGCTATTTCAGCACACGTCTTCTGTAGCCTCAAGGCTGTGCTGATATCAACCCCTCAGTGGTTATCTGCGCCAATCTCTCCTAGCTGGATCTCTCCTGGCAAATCCACAGGAGACACCACTGCTCCCCACATCCTGAGTTGATTTAGATAACCTGAACAGGTTTAAGTAGAGCCACCTCCACAGGTTGCAGGGATGTACGTGTTGCAGTCCCCAGCCCTGGGCTTGCAGTGATGTTTCAGAGCTTCTGAGAATTCACTGACGCATGCAAACACTTTGGTAGTTGCACAGTTTAGCCTTGCCTGCTCTTCTTGTAGCTTTTGGTGCCTGGCATTCTGTGCATGTGCAGGATGTTGCAGAGTAGGAACCTGATAGTGTTTATGAGACAGAAGAAGATCATCATCTTATGGCTATGTATTTATCATTATTTTGAATATGATATTCATATGTAGTAACATATTGAAAACAAATCATCACCCATCACCACTTTCTGCAACAGGACACATGTGTAGTTCTCAGTATGTGGGTTTTAGGTGCTTTATGGACCTGCAGCTGCCTGGGCAGTGTGCGAAGACAGCAGCTGACTCACACCTGCCAGACTCATTCAAATCTTGGCTTAAATATTCTGTTGTTGCAGATTAATCCCTGATTTCCTTCTGGCTGGCCAGAAAGGAAAAAAAAGCAATATTTGGAAGCTGGGAGTCACCTTCTATGTCCTGGAAGTAGCATGCAGGAGTGTTGTGGTCATGTATGGCCATGTAACATTCTTGTATTGAAAACCAGAAAAAAGGCAGCTACTTCCACAACAATTTTTTTTTTTCTTAAAGTGGGAACTGTACTAAGTCCTCCTTCTGCAAACAGCAAGAGAAAGCACAGTCCCAGAACTGCTGAAAACTCGTGGTAAGAACGGTCACAAGAGGCAGCGAACACCCCTACTCCCATCCACATTCTCTCTGAGAGTGACGTGAACCTGCATGCTGGGGGAGTGCTGCAGGCAGTATTCTCTGCCTTACTGGTCTGCCATCTTACGTCAGTATTTCAACATTCACTGAGGCCAACAGGAAAGCCATTGACTCTACAACCTTGTAAATTGCATCACTCAACTGGAATGAGAGAGACAGGCGTTGAATCCTTGCTTTTCAGATACTAACTGGAGCAGTCCTTGCAGAAGACCCCAAATCTTGGCTGCAGCATTCATCTGATAACACGTAGTTAAGTTTGCTCCTGTCATCCCAGTCTACCTGCTGTGGTACTTACATCCAGTTAACTTAGTAAATGAAAAAGGGAGATACATACCCAAAAGCATTATGCTTCTAGCACTTAGCGTACTAGTATATCTTCTATTTTGCAATTGTAGATCTTGATGTTCAAGATGCCACAAGTTTTTGGAGCACTTTACACTTACAGCATTGTTACTAAATAGAGCAAAAAGGAAGAAAAAGTAGGCAGTCATAACCCCAGTACTGTCCACTATATCTTATGATTGCATAGTCTCATGTCTCACCTACAGCCCCAATATACATTCCTCAGAGTGGGAGGGCAGCCTGTGAAAGGTACCTTGGGGGTATGATTAGAGTTAAGTATATACACGTAACATACACATGCTTTGGGTTCCTAAGAAAACTCAGTAAGATCCCAGTCTTATCACACATGTCATCATTTGAAATTGACAGGCACACCACTCCTTTTATAATTAGAAGCTTTGAATGTTAATTTCCCGAATTCCCACATCATCAGGAGGATGAAATTTAATCTCCATATGTGTCACAGTGGACTGAGCTGGTGATTTGATATGCTAGGAGAATCCTGGACCTGGTGTATTTTTAGGGAGAAGAAATGGCAACATTTCAGTGTAACACTGTACTGTGCTTGCCCCTCAGGGGAGGGTTTATATAAAGAGTGTTTCAGTAGCGTAGGGTCATTTTTGAAGCTGACGGGACATTGCTTTCTTTAAGGTCACAGCATCTAGCAAGACCCCATAGATAGCAGTGGGTCAGTCTCTAACACTCAGGAGCAAAAGATCGCTAGAACAAGTCAAGTAGATGGTGGCTGGTGGATACTGCAAAACCAGAGATGGGAAGACAACGAGTCAGTGGAATACCAAACTGGGTAAAAACCTATTCCCTGAGAAAAACTATCAAACTCGCAGTTGTCTATGTGAAACTGAGGACTGCAGACTTAAGCAGAAGAAACAATGAGGGAATGACTACAAAGTAAGACATTTTTTGGGTCCATAATAGGGAAGCACTGTCACATTGAAAAGTAAAAATCCTGAAAAATGTGAGCTTATTAACAACTTTTAACAAGTTCTAATAAGGTGAACTTTTTGCAGTTTATCAGGGGGAAAAAAAAAAAAGTATTCATTTTCATGAAATTGCCAGGGGAAAGCTAGTATGGGTATTTAACCTGTGCTTTGTCAACTCTCCCTACAGAAATTCTTTTTTCTTTGGGGAGTGAGCACTCTGCAGTGGTAAATGACCATGCTATCTTTTTCCACAGTCCCATATGTGAAATAGATACATTTTTGACCGTGATTAATGAGATAAGTTCAAATAAAGGTTATGTGTTTAACTAAACCTCAGCAGCAGAGTTATGAGACACACATTTAATAGTTTTTTTCATCAGAAGCTACATGCTGTTCTAATTTGCTGATTGCCAAATTATGTCATCCAGCTAAAGAGTTTTCTTGTTGATATTCAGGACTTCAGAGATGTCTTATTTAAATGGCAAGATAGAGAGAAACTATTAATATGAAGGAAAAACAATGATCTAAACTACAAAATATGGTTATCAGACATTGCCAATAAATCCCCCTGTTAAATGAATATATGATCTGAGACTACCCATATCATTCTTATACGCAAGACCACAGTTAAATTAATAAATCTCCTACTGGTATAGATTTACTGCATAAACAGGCAGTAGGCTAGAGAGGTTATACAATCTTCACCTTCTTGCTTTATTTGGGAGGAAAGTGCATGGGAAGAAACTGTTTTTACTTTTCAGTCTCCTTTTTTCCTCTCTCACACCAACAGATAGAACCCAGTCACTTCAATCTTTTGAAAGGGTTGTCAACTCATGTCATTTGTTCAGACATCTTGCTACCAGCTGTAGAATGGATACAATTCAAATACAAGGGAAGTTATAAAACTTTCCCTATAGAGACTAGAGTGCAGCACAAAGGAATCAACTGAGGGGTTTATTATAATAATTTTGACTTATGCCTGCACTGCAGTCTGCAAGGCCGTGCAGAGCTACTAGAGTAAGATTTATATGAAGCTATTGAGCCATGGCACTATCAAGCCTGGTGGAGGTAAGGTGATGGTAGCTCTCCCATCTGGGTCCTTTCTCAATCCATGTCTTGTCTCTGACTACTGGGATACTTCTGGAGGGACTTCAGTAGGGTTTTCAAGGTTTGTCTTTGTACCAGAACACAGGAAAAATGTATTTGGGGTGCTGACTGCCCCATGCAATCCAGAATCAGAGCTTGGGAATGCGGAAGAAGGATTGCTAAAGAGCATCCTGGTGTCACTCTGACAAAATGTAATGAGAGCTGAAGTGACTAGCGACAGCAGGAAGACCTGATTGCAGCCTTTCAATATGTAAACGGGGCTTATAAGAAAGACACAGAGAAATGTCTGTAGTGATAGGATAAGGGGGAAACAGTTTTCAACTGAAAGAATGTAGATTTAGATAGGAAGATAAGGAAGAAATTTTTTTATGGTTGTTTTGGTTTCGGCTGCCGCCGGCAACAAAAGCGCCACGCGGCCGCCCCTCCCCCCGCCGGCGTGCGGAGGAGAATGAAAAGAAAGAGGCAGAAACTGGTGGGTCGGGATAAGGGCAGTTTAACAGAACAGCAAACAGAGGGAAAACAGGAACAACAACGATACAGATAAGGAGAAAACACAACCACGAACCGTACAACAGCCGCTCTCCCGCAACCGGACCGGCGCTGCGCCCGCCCAAGCCGCGAGTGCCTTCCCGCCGCACCCCCCCCCCCCCCACCGGAACCCAGCGTGACGTCACATGGTATGGAATACCCGGCTCTGTATGGCCAGGTGGGGTCAGCTCCCACCCCCCGGCTGTGCCCCTTCCTGGAGTCCGGTGAAAATTAACCCTGTTCTGGCCAAACCCAGGACATTATCCACCCCTTATTCCATACCATCTACGTCATGCCCAGGTCCCCCATTGTCCGGTCGATCACCACCACTTCTCCTGTCTCCAGATATCATTCCCTTAGTCTATGGATCATCACTCTAAAGTGTCCGTTGAGTTCATTTAATCCATGACTTCGGGCTCCATCTGTCGTTACGGTCTTCCGTGGCAGGGGAGGTGATGTGTGGTGATGGGCGGTCACTTGCTGCATCCGGAGCTCACGGCTGATGTATCTGGTGCAGCCCGTGCCCACAGTCTGCAGGAGATGTTGATCTTGATGAAGTTGCTGGATGCCAGTTGTTGAAAACCAGGTCCAGTTCCATCATTGCTGTGCTCTGCTAGGTTTTCATCGAAAAAGTCCATCCTTCTTTAATCTGGACGATTCTTACTATGCTACTACTGGTACAAAATATAACAATTATAACAGTGATAACAGACAGTGACAGGGTTATTTAACAACTAACTTTATACAATTTATTTATGGACTATTCTCGCCCAAAATTAAATCCCCATGAGGTACACATCGGACTTCCCCATCCTTCCGCATTACCCACCAGGTACACCCAGGTCCTTGAGCAAAAGCAATCCCGCGGACGGGCTTGCCTTTGCCCGAGGCAGGACTAACCCAAACCGTCTTCCCTAACATGTTCCGCATGTGCACTACAGGGACTTTATCCCCTTCTACGGGGCGCTGAGGTTTTGACTGGGCAGGACCAGCCCGGTTGGTGGACCCTCTGGTGTTAACCAACCAGGTGGCCTTTGCTAAATGGGTATCCCAATTTTTGAAAATCCCACCCCCCATTGCCCTCAAAGTGGTTTTTAGCAGCCCATTGTAACGTTCGATCTTTCCAGAGGCTGGTGCATGGTAGGGGATGTGATACACCCACTCAATGCCGTGTTCTTTGGCCCAGGTGTCTATGAGGCTGTTGCGAAAATGAGTCCCGTTGTCCGACTCGATTCTTTCGGGAGTGCCATGTCGCCACAGGACTTGTTTTTCCAGGCCCAGGATGGTATTCCGGGCGGTGGCATGGGGCACAGGGTAGGTTTCCAGCCATCCGGTGGTGGCCTCCACCATTGTGAGCACATAGCGCTTGCCTTGGCGGGTTTGTGGCAGTGTGATGTAGTCAATCTGCCAAGCCTCCCCATATTTATATTTTAGCCATCGTCCTCCATACCACTGAGGCTTTACCCGCTTGGCTTGCTTGATTGCAGCGCATGTCTCACATTCATGGATAACCTGTGCAATAGTGTCCATGGTCAAGTCCACCCCTCGGTCACGAGCCCATCGGTATGTCGCGTCTCTTCCTTGGTGGCCCGAGGTGTCATGGGCCCACCGAGCTATAAAGAGTTCACCCTTATGTTGCCAGTCCAGATCCACCTGAGCCACTTCAATCTTAGCAGCCTGATCTACCTGGTGGTTGTTTTGATGTTCTTCAGTGGCCCGACTCTTAGGGACGTGGGCGTCCACGTGACGGACTTTTACAGCCAACTGCTCCAGACGGGCAGCAATATCTTGCCACAATGGGGCAGCCCAGATAGGTTTGCCTCTGCGCTGCCAGTTGTTCTTCTTCCATTGCTGCAGCCACCCCCACAAGGCATTGGCCACCATCCAAGAGTCAGTGTAAAGATAGAGCACTGGCCACTTCTCTCGACTGGCAATGTCTAAAGCCAGCTGGATGGCTTTCACCTCTGCAAACTGGCTGGACTCACCTTCTCCCTCGGCAGTTTCCGCGACTTGTCGTGTAGGGCTCCATACAGCAGCCTTCCACCTCCGCTGCTTCCCCACAATGCGACAGGACCCATCCGTGAACAGGGCATACTGTTTCTTATCTTCTGGCAGCTGGTTATACAGTGGGGCCTCTTCAGCACGTGTCACCTCCTCCTCTGGCGATGCTCCAAAATCTTTGCCTTCTGGCCAGTCCATTATTACCTCCAGAATTCCTGGGCGACTGGGGTTTCCCATTCGGGCGCGCTGGGTGATCAGCGCGACCCACTTACTCCACGTAGCGTCAGTGGCATGATGCGTAGAGGGGACCCTCTCTTTGAACATCCAGCCCAGGACCGGCAATCGTGGAGCTAGGAGGAGCTGTGCTTCAGTGCCGACCACTTCTGAAGCAGCTCGAACGCCTTCATATGCTGCCAGAATCTCTTTTTCAGTGGGAGTATAGCGGGCCTCGGATCCTTTGTATCCCCGGCTCCAGAACCCCAGGGGTCGACCTCGAGTCTCCCCTGGTGCTTTCTGCCAGAGACTCCAGGTTGGGCCATTCTCCCCGGCTGCGGTGTAGAGCACGTTTTTGACATCTTGCCCTGACCGGACTGGACCAAGGGCTACGGCATGAACTATCTCCCGTTTAATCTGTTCAAATGCCTGTCGTTGCTCAGGGCCCCATTCAAAATCATTCTTCTTCCGGGTCACGTGGTACAGAGGACTCACAATTTGGCTGTAATTTGGGATGTGCATCCTCCAAAAACCCACAACACCCAGGAAGGCCTGTGCTTCCTTTTTGCTGGTGGGTGGAGACATAGCTGCTATTTTGTTGATGACATCCATTGGGATTTGACGGCGCCCATCCTGCCATTTTATTCCCAAAAACTGGATCTCTTGCGCAGGTCCCTTGACTTTACTTCGCTTAATGGCGAAACCGGCTTTCAGAAGGATTTGAACTATTTTCTCCCCTTTGTCAAAAACTTCCTCCGCTGTGTCGCCCCATATAATGATGTCATCGATGTACTGCAGATGTTCTGGGGCTTCACCCTTTTCCAGTGCAGTCTGGATTAGTCCATGGCAAATGGTGGGACTGTGTTTCCACCCCTGGGGCAGTCGATTCCAGGTGTACTGGATGCCCCTCCAGGTGAAAGCAAACTGTGGCCTGCACTCTGCTGCCAAAGGGACGGAGAAGAATGCATTAGCGATGTCAATTGTCGCATACCACTTGGCTGCCTTTGACTCCAGCTGATATTGAAGTTCTAGCATGTCTGGCACGGCAGCACTCAGCGGTGGTGTGACTTCATTCAGGCCACGGTAGTCTATTGTCAGTCTCCACTCTCCAGTAGATTTTCTTACTGGCCATATGGGACTATTAAAGGGTGAGCGAGTTTTGGTGATCACTCCTTGACTCTCCAGCTGGCGGATCAGCTGATGAATGGGGAGAAGGGAGTCTCGGTTGGTACGATACTGTCGCCGGTGCACCGTTGTGGTGGCGATGGGTACCTGTTGTTCTTCAACCCTCAGCAACCCCACAACGGAAGGATCCTCCGAGAGACCAGGCAAAATGGACAGCTGTTTAATTTCTTCCGTCTCCACAGCAGCTATGCCAAAAGCCCACCGATACCCCTTTGGGTCCTTGAAATAGCCTCTCCTAAGATAGTCTATCCCAAGGATGCACGGAGCCTCAGGGCCAGTTACAATGGGGTGCTTCTGCCAGTCCTGCCCAGTGAGGCTCACTTCAGCCTCCAGTACACTCAGCTCTTGGGACCCCCCTGTCACTCCCGAAATGCAAATGGGCTCTGACCCTTTGAACTCTGATGGCATTAAAGTACACTGTGCACCAGTGTCCACTAGAGCTTTATACTCTTGTGGATCTGACGTGCCAGGCCACCGAATCCACACCGTCCAATAGACACGGTTGTCCCTTTCCTCCACCTGGCTGGAGGCAGGGCCCCTCTAATCCTCGTCAGAGAAATTGCTGCTCACCTGCTGTAAAAATGACTTGGAGGTCCCCTCCAGAGGATCGGAATCAAGGTCAAACTGTCTACCTGGTCTGGAGAGCTGGCTTTTGGAAACTGGAGCGGCATTTTTCCTAACAGAGTCCCCTTTTGTGATTGTTTTACCTCGCAACTCACGTACTCGGGCCTCTAGACTTGAGGTGGGTTTTCCATCCCACTTCCTCATGTCCTCTCCGTGGTCACGCAAGTAGAACCACAGGGTGCCCCGGGGTGTATAGCCTCTGTATTCCCTCTCCTGAGCAGAGAAACGCTTGCCCCTAATAGCTGAGATGCGGGCCCGCACAGGTGGGGAGTAGGACATATCCTCTTTGAATTGCTGGAACTGTCGGGACAGTTTATTCACAGCTGAGACAAGGGAGGAAGAGAGACTTTCCTCATATTGGCGGAGTCTGACAGCCACCTCATCCACTGTTGGTGCGTCTTTACCTTTCCAGTTTACAACTGCCAGTGAGTTAGCATGTGAGGAGGGTGCGCTCCGCACAAACTTCCTCCACATGGATTGTGAGCACTGGAGTTCATCTGGGTCTGTGGGTACCTGCTCATCGTCTGTGTCACAGTAAACCAGCTCCCGCACAGCTAATTCCCTCAAGTACTGAATACCCCTTTCCATATTGGTCCACTTGCCAGGATAGCATACAAAATCGTCACTGAAGGGGTACCTCTCCCTCACGCCTGACAGAAGTCTCCTCCAGAGGCTGAGGATTTGTTCCTTTTTCCCAATGGCCTTGTCAATGCCCCCATCCCTGGCCAGGGATCCCAGCTGCTTGGCTTCCTTGCCCTCTAATTCCAAGCTGCTGGCCCCGTTATCCCAGCACCGCAGCAGCCAGGTGGCAATGTGCTCGCCTGGGTGGCGGCTGAAATCTTTGCGCATGTCTCGCAGCTCGCTCAGGGACAGGGACCGGGTGATGATCTCTGTCTCTATCTCCCGTGATGACCCTGGCTCATCATCATCCCTCCCGGAGCGATCTGCTCTCTTTGCGTCTTTCTTTAGTTTTACAGGGGCGACTGCTACCAGCACAGGTTGGTCATTGGGCTCAGTCACTGTGCCTGTGGCTGGAGCTGGGGCTGGAGCAGCTGCTGTGCCCGCTGGGGAAACCGAGGCAGACCCTGCAGCTGTGGCTGCAGCAGCCGTGGTGCCGGTCGGGGGGGCTGGGACTGCCTGCTGGGCTGGAGGGGCTGCAGGGCCGGCTGGGGGGGCAGCGCCAGTTGCAGCGCCTGCCGCTTCGTTTCCCCCTCTTTCCCCTTTAAGGCACTGAACAGTGTTGAACATGGCTCGGTAGGCGTGGGCCAGACCCCAGCACGTTGCAGTGATTTGTGTCTCTCTGGAGTTCCCCGGGTGGCAGCACACTCTTTGCAGATATTTTACTAGACTGTCTGGATTCTGTATTTGTTCAGGGGTGAGTTTAAAAAACACCGGTGGTGCCCACTGCCCTAGGTACTTGCCCATGCTGTCCCACACACCCAGCCACTCACAGCTATCCGGCCCCGGGGCAGGTCTCTGCACGATGTTCTTAACGACTTGCTTAACCCTAAACAAAACCTGCAACCCATTCAGGAGGCATAACAAAAGGAGAGTGCTGCCCTGAGCATCCCATGGGTACTCAAAATTCTCAAAAGCCGTTAGGACCAGCCTGAGGGAGAGAGGGGGGGCGAAAGAGTGGGGGAAGGTATCCCCTTCGGTTTTCCCCACAGATTGGGTTTGATTACTAACAAAATCTAAGACATAGGACCCGAGGTACGGAAATGACCGCAGTGCCGCATGCAAACACAAGCCTAGTTTCATACACAGTGATGCTATCATGTCATAAGTCGACATCATACAGTATAGCAAAATCATAATCCTGATCCTTTTCCCCGCGATGATGAACAGCACCACAGGGAACAAGTACAGCAAGTACGGATTCAAAAACCACAGCCATCTGATGAAAGACAGAAACATTTTTACCGGCGAGTATTTTAACACAGAAAAATGCGTATAACAAAATTTAACAAAATGTAAGAAAGCAGTTTTAACACCCGCTGCTCAGCCCTGCCGTTATCCGTGCCCCACGTCTGGGCGCCAATTTAATGTTTTGGTTTCGGCTGCCGCCGGCAACAAAAGCGCCACGCGGCCGCCCCTCCCCCCGCCGGCGTGCGGAGGAGAATGAAAAGAAAGAGGCAGAAACTGGTGGGTCGGGATAAGGGCAGTTTAACAGAACAGCAAACAGAGGGAAAACAGGAACAACAACGATACAGATAAGGAGAAAACACAACCACGAACCGTACAACAGCCGCTCTCCCGCAACCGGACCGGCGCTGCGCCCGCCCAAGCCGCGAGTGCCTTCCCGCCGCACCCCCCCCCCCCCCCCACCGGAACCCAGCGTGACGTCACATGGTATGGAATACCCGGCTCTGTATGGCCAGGTGGGGTCAGCCCCCACCCCCCGGCTGTGCCCCTTCCTGGAGTCCGGTGAAAATTAACCCTGTTCTGGCCAAACCCAGGACAATGGTGTGGGTGGTGAGACACTGGAACAAGTTGCCCAGAGAAGCTGGAAGTATTCAAGGTCCAGTTGGATGGGACTCTGAGCAACCTGGTCTAGTGAAAGATGTCCCTGCCCGTGGCAGGGGGATTGACCTAGATGATTAAGGGAGGGGCATTTGGCACTTAACAATTCTAGCTATTCAGCATGAAGCCTGAGCCATAAAAATCAGAAAGTTAAGGTCTTTGAAATACTGTGTTGTGCACTATCTTATATCCTTCACGCAATGTGCTAAGCAACTCAATGTGCTGATTTTTTTTTTAACTACTGCCTTTACTATGTGTGAAGTTAAGTTGCATTACAAATCATTCTTTCTTTGCAAGTCAATATACTTAAACTCAAATCTCAACTGGAATTGGGAAATTTGAACTGTTTGCAAGATGATTGTTACAGAAACTTCATGGAATAATAACCTGAAGACAAAAATGTAGTAGAATTCAAAATTACGTTATCCGAGTAGCTTATCATTCCCGAGAATATTTTCAAAAAGACATGCTTACTCCTCTAACATACCAGGCAGCTTCATACAAACTATTCTGTAAACCTACAGATGGCATACTGAGTTGACCAGTGCTAGAAATATCCAGCTCAGCATCTTTGCAAAAGCAGGAAAATTAACAACTTAGGCAAAGGCAAAGAGTGAGATATATGATTGTTAACTCATATCTTTAATTCAAAAACTTCAGCAGATAGAAGAATTAAGAACACAATTCCATATATATATTAAATCTTAAATATTGATTTCATTGTTCATTCAACATTGTTAATTCTTAAATGCTTTGTCTAGCTTCCCCTGTCAGTTCCTGGTCTCTACTCATTAAATATGAAATCAGAAGAAAAACAGAAAAAACAGATGATACACAAGAGCTTAACTTGACAACTGGACTACTCCTATGCATAAAATTATTATAACTTCTATAAAACACTAGAATTATTACAGAAACACAGGACTATGGATTAACTCAGGGCATGTGTGAAAATAATCATGCACTGATCTGTAATTTTCAAAATAAAAGAAAGCTAAATTAGATTATTTTCTATATAAAATGCTTTATACATTAAAAAAAAGAGATGGACTTGAAAAATGTCACATTATGTAATGTAGTAATGAAATTAATTGGGTTTCAAACAACTTCCCCATAAATTTAAAGAATCGTTCACACTGCTATCTATTTCAAGTGCACTTACTAAGGAAACATCATAAAGAACTAATCCTGTATGATTACTGCAGTAAACATGGCTGAAGCTCACTGTGGGTGCAGATTTTTAATTTTATACAACAAAATGTTGAAAAACTAAGTTCTTCATGTGATGAATGAAAGAAGAAAATGGAAAAAATCCAAGATTAATCTTACTTTTCCAACTCCAACATCGTAAATAAAAATACAAGTGTTGCTAAGGGATTCTGTGCTTGGTGTTACAGAACGGAAAGAACTTGCTATGATCCATGTGTTAATTTACCCTTTTAAACTTCTCTACATTTTTAATAAAAAATTACAAATTTCTCTTGTTATACACAGGCAAATTTTAAGAGATAAATGTTCAAGCAATTTCACTTGAACTTGATTGAGACATTTTGAAGGAAAGGAGAGAGGTTTAAACTGCTAGGTTGGATTAATGTAAATTGATTTGTCCAAGGTTATTTGTTTAGACAATAGAGGTAATAGAAGGAAGACCCTGGGTCTCACAGAAGTGATGCTCTGAGACGTCCCATCCCGTCATCATGCTCAAAGCAGGTTCACAATAGGGCATACTCCATTTAGGCAGGGAAAATTAAATTAGGATCATTCTGTGGACTCAGGGATCCCAGTGGGGATCAGGATAGGCAATATTCAGATTTCATTGTTTCACAACAATATATGCCAATGAAAGATATTTTTGCCCTGCCTTGTTCTCCCCCTTGTGTTTTTCTAAAGTCTGTTAATAGGGTTTTGATATCAGAAAAAATGAGATGCTAATTGTTTATGGTATATTATATTTTATACTTAAAATAAGAAAAACTAACCATAATTACCTCCTATCAACCGTAAAAACACCTATCCAAAATTATGATTTTGGCACTGCATAGTGACTAGAACTACAAATAATAAAGGAAGAAATGTTAAAAAAAAAAACCCAACATTTAAATACTTCTGGGGTGAGATATAATCTTTCCTGCAGTGTAGGAGTATGTATGCCAGCTAAGTATGTATGTCAGCACTGGTCTGAAAGTTATAGCAAAAACTTAGGAAAACTGAGAAACACTGTAAGAAGACTTTGTCATTTTAAACATGCAAACACCAGAGTTGCGAACCCTAAAATTTCAAAATCATGAGCAAGACATCTAAAGTCATAAAGCTGACTAAAGCACTGACTAAATGTGAGACTGTGTTAGATCTGTCCTTTTGATTTTTAATGCCTTCTTACCCTTCACACTGTGGATGTGTCACAGTTATAGAGGTGCCACTTGTGCAAAACAGCAAGAGCAGTTGTAACCCGAAGATCAACTTCATCCAACTTTTCCTCAGTATAAAAATGCTGATTAATCAGTCATTACATCTCAGCCACACAAACGCCAGTTTCTTACCCATAATTCTTTCCTACCACTGAATTATTAGTGGGGGAAAGTCTACCCTTTTCTTGCAGCAGTTTTCGTCAACTCCTTTTCCACAGCAGCAGCAAAGGTATGTATTCAGGACGTCCATCCTTGAGGTAGAACTAAAATTCATGTGAATCCTATTAGCTGTATAGTAGGCTTCTGTGGAGACTAAAGACACCATACTGAACACAACAGATGAAAATTAAACACACAAAGGCAGAGAAGAAAGAGCTTGAAGGACAACATCCAAAAGGCATAAAAGTAATAAAACCTATTTTAAACACATCAGGAGCAGGAAAGTTGCCAAAGCACCTGTAGGGCCAGTAAGTAACCAAGGCATAGAAGGAATGTTCAGAGAAGATAAAGTTATAGTAGGAAAATTCAGCAAATGTTTTCCATCTGTTTTCCCTGTGGAGAAGCATAGGAAGGATACTTCAAAAGCCCCCTTCTCTATACAGGACTTATCAGAGGGTCTTGCTTGTGCTGAACTGCTGGAAGTGGAACAAAAAAGACCAAATGAAAAATTTTTAATCAGGATGATCTGATACATGCTGCAGAGATTAAGGAACTCAGGTCTGAAGTCTTGCTTCACAGAGCTATTGGAGTCCTTTACAAGAATAAGGATGATCACATAAGGATAAGGAAATCTGGAGAGTATAATCTATCCAGATATCCAAATGGTCTAAAAGATGCCAAAGAAATGAAACTGCTACGGGGCAATGTGAAGATCCTAATCTGCGTAAGTAATACATTAAATAATAGAATAAAGTAGTAGTAGGAAGTAGATAGCATAAGAGAAATAACTCTGGACTTTTTTCATATGCATAGTTAGCAAATAGTTAGCAAAACTCGGTTATAAATAAGATGATTATTAAGATTAATCTCTAATATGCTCTGTCTGCCTCGCCACTAGCGCATCACATATTGTTTTTCAAAAAGTCATTGGTCTTTACCTTAGACTTGCTTAGCTCTGTTGATTTACCCCTGAGAAGGACTTCCAAAACACACAAACATACATTCTGCTCTGTAATTTAAATGCTGTCAAGCTTTAGTAAGCCACCTTAGCTTCTCTTGTAGGAGTCTGCACTTGTAATAAATTTAGGAGCCTTTACTATATAGGTTTCACTCCTGGATGTTGGGTCAATATCTAAAAAAGAACAGAGATGTAGCAGACAGATAACATTTTGTTTCTGCCGGTCTGTTGGACTAGCTGCCTGCATAGCAGACTTCAGCAGATAAAGAAAACAATTCTTGTCTATTGCATTTTAATTATCTGGGAACTGAGAACTGGTCAATATCTTCACTCTGCAACTTTCCATCCCTCCATCTATACTTGCTCAATTCAGAAGTTGCTGCTTACCTGTTTTCTTGTCCTCCGCTGTCATTTTGGAATTTCATTCTAAATTTTTTATAAATATCTCTTGCTGTAGCACTGCCAGCATTTGCAATGATGGATAATTATATGGAAAGACCTTAATTTTGGTATTCAGTACACAGTTAACTGAAGATCTTTATTTTTTCTTTGAAATATGTGCTGTTTGAATCTTGGGTCAGTCAGACTATCAGGGCTGGAAGCAAAGATGATCACAAAATCCTAGGCTTGTTCTTTATACGTTGAAGACACATGCAAAAACATAGAGAGAGATACAATTGCTTCCAAATGTTTGCAAGGAAAATTGTATGTATGTATAGATGCACGTACATGTATCTGACATGTACCAATGGTGGTATGTGCATATTAGCAATTCTATGTCCTATATAGGCATTTGGAATACGTTTTTATTTGTCCCAGCAAAAACCAGTGGCTTTGAGAGTTCCGCAGATGTGAATTTTGTGTGCATAGCAGTGCATCATCCTGATTGCATGGGCAAATGTTTGCATCTGCTGAAAGGGGAAGGAACTTGTGTGACACTACAATATGGAGCTCCAAGAGGGTGGATCACTGAAAATAAGCAGTTCCACAGACAATCAATGTAAGTCATTAGAAATATGGTCATTTCAGTAGGAAGTCAGTAGGAAGAGTGCATGAGATGACTGAAACTATCTAATTCACAGTGAAAATGAATAAAATGGGACAAAATAATAAACAGATTAAAAGAGACATACAGGACACCTCTGTGCAGCCTTTTTCATAATACAATAGCAAGGAGATAGTAAATTATCTGATGAAGATAACTTTGAGTGTGACAAATACAAAGTGAGAAATGGTATTATGTTTCCATGCAACACCATTAACTCATGAAATGCACCCATGTGTCAGAAGCTTCACAGGAAAGCACAAAACATTTACATGAATAAGAGAATAATAATAAAATTATTTAAGCCTCCATTCTCACACACACAAAAATCCCAATTGCTAAGTCATTATGGTTTTTGTGGGCATTTCTCTTTAGAACATTTAAAATTGTTCATGCCTTGACAAGCCAATCCTGTGGTTTTGCATATTATTCTGAGGAAATTCTGGAGCTCAGCAGGCTAGATGGGGTAACAAATGAAGTAGGTAGACCTGGTTTTGGATCAGTTGTGGCAGTTCCTGTGTTGCCTTGTTTCAGAACTCAGGAAGATGGTCTTGAGAGTTATCTGCAGCGTTTTTCAGTTTGTCCAATGATGTCTAGGTGGGACAGCACTTGTTCCTCTATTTTTCCTCTAAGAACACAATTATGTTTTTAAACCCCCAAATGTTTTGTTCCCACACATTTATGGTTGAAGACTATCCCTTGTTAATTCATAAGACCTGCTTCCAACCTATCCCTGTCAGAGATCTAGGAGATAAAACTGCCAAAGGAAAGAATGAAAACAACAGATGGGACACTATTGCAATCTGGTTAAAAGGAGGAAACAAACTGCCTACTACATGTACGGGATCACTTTGCTCAACGAGTACAGCATAAGATGGGGATATATTTATTGGTTTACCTCGCTGTGGAAGCCAGTGATGCTTTTTTTCCCCTTCCCTTTAAGGGTTTTGATAAAGAATAAGGAAAAGAAGGTGTGGTGTTCACCTGTTTCTGTGTTTTGAAGTTGTTTCACAGCTACATTGACTGTAGCATAGCAAATAGGAAAAGCTCACAGTTCATAATACTACTAATACTTTTTCACTTTATGTCACACAAACTGAACATGTATGTCTTATGTGGGAAAAAAAAAGGAGTCAGAAAGAGTAGACATGACACAAACCAACAACTTAATTCAATAACTAGTAAATATTTTTTATGTTACGTCTAGAAAATGAACCTGTATGACTGCTTGGCTTGTTTGTACATCTGGCAAACAATTGTCCCTCCCTCTACAATAATTTTTGAACCAATTGACCAATTTCAGTCAAATTCAGCTCAGAGGTCAAGGTCTCAAAGGTTAAATTTCTCCAGATTTTATGAAAAGAGACAGACAGATAAAGCAAAGATGAACATCTAAGGTAGTGTTACCACTAAAGGGACAATTGCCCTCTGAGTTGAAATGTTTTTTTGACACCACAGAATCTATTTCAGAGAGAAATTGAGTGTAAAACATTATCATTCACAAAAAAAATTTTATCTTGAAAGTCAATTTATATATGATCTTGAATATTGTCAACGATATGAGATCCATGATGGTTTTCACCTAATTCAGATTTTCATTCTGGATCATTTCTACAGTGAATATTATAATTTTGTTACATTTTTGCAATGAGAGATTTTTTCATCTCCTAGATGAACCAGTATTATTCATTTTATTAATTACAAATACCAGGATGTGAAATAGAGAATTAAGACATGATGTATGTAGCAGGAGCTCTGGGTTCATTTCCTTTGATGAATAAATAATTGGTGATTTGATTAATAAATAATAATATTTTGTTACCATTTTTCACAAGCACTTAAAAAACCCGCCACCACTCCCTGACATTGTTTAGTTGGATATTACCTAACAGCACTCTTTTGGGTTCGGGAAATATTTTTGCCTGAATTTTTTAGCTGGAGAAAGTGGGGCACGTGGAGATTTAGAAATATCCTTTGCCTGCCAAAGGCCTATGGCGAGTCATAGCTTCTGTGCTGCAAGTTCCTGTGCTTTTTCAGACCCTGTGAACAAAAAAAGGAGTGAAGGGAAGGATGCCCAAAATGCGAGCATTTGTTTTTTTTCCAGAAATGGATTTGTCCAGCCAGAGAAGAAATTGTGTAAATACTCCATTTTGTGATTGCTATTGAATCATGGCAGCAACTCTACAGACACAAATTTTACTTACAAAGAAACACAGAGCTGTAGGTGTTCGAAGGGATCTCTGTGGATCATTTAGTTCAATAGAATATTTATTTTATTCTTTTTTGGTCTGGGTTCCCTTCCCACAGTAACTGAGGCATACAGGGGAGCGTGTAGAGGAACAGTGCAGCCCAGAGTATTTCCTCTGAGGACCCACATGCAACAGTGAGTAAGAAAGAACAGTAAAGTTCCATCAGTGTACAACAGTCTTGTCTTTCGTTTGTTTTATTTATTTTGTTCCTTAGCCACTGGATCACCTTGTCTTTCTTTTTTTTCTTTTAGCTCCTCATTTTCCTAGCATTTTCTTGAGGCACTTCTGAAGAAGGATAAATGTATTTTCCAGCCCTTGCCATTTAGAGGGTCAGCAGAATTTCAGATCATAGAAGACACTGAAGAACTACAAAAAATGTCTAAATTAAGGATGCAATGTAAACATGTAATTTTTTTTTCTCACTTGACAGAATCTCAGCAGACTCAAGAGCAAACTGCTCAGCAGGCCTAATGCTGCCTTACTGCGTGAAGTAAAACCATGAAACTGGTGACAGCTTTCACAGCTCTCAGTCACTAGCCAATTGCACCAGTTTAGCTGTAAGGATACAAAGAGTATTTCCACCAGGTCATTCTAATAAAAGATTTCCTAACTACTTGGAGTTACATCTCCAAGGACAGAGTCTGGAGATCTCTGCTCACCTGTCCATGCCTGGATAGAAGAACGTCTCACATCCCTCTAATTGGGTAAATGACAAACAGTTTTCAGAATTTCTGCTTTAAGTGGAACATCAAATCTCAGATACATTGTGGGACACGTCTAAAGCAAACATTATTTGCCGTTTTGCTGTCACAAACCCGTATCTGCTGTAAGAGGAGATGTTCTGCAACTCAGAGTACAGCTAATTGAAACAGAGAAAAATACATGACATGCTCAAGTTCTGAAAGATTTACTCAGGTCTGATAACGAGCAGCACAAAAAGCTTAGCTTTCAAATAACTGAGGAGAAGCCAGACAGTTAAAAAAACCCCAGTACCTATATTAAAGTTGTTATTCATTTTCCAAATTTACTGGCTTAGGATAAGTAAAACAAAAAAAAAACCTCCACAAGCATTTTCATTAGACACAGGTTCTCCTTGGGTTGATACTTGTAAAATTGATTCACTAGTGAAAATGTTTTGATAACCCATCTTTTTGCCAGAAATGTTACTTTGGCAATTTTAGGAAAGGACCTCGAATTAAAGACAAATATAGTAGCTCTTATTTGTGCAAGGAATCATTCTGACAATGTCTTCTATTAAACAGTACCATAAACAAAACAATGTTTTCATATCCTACTGCTGCTAAACATTTATAGTACATCTCACATTATGAACATCTGAGATACCTTGCTCAAAAAGATAATTACAGCATGCTACAAAAGGCTTTATTAAAGTGCATTAAAAAGCTTTTCTGAACATATTGTTTGCATTCGTCAACCTTGCTGTGACCCCCAGCACCTTTACATAAATGTCCTAAAATCCAGTTGTTGAATAAAACAGAAATTTTACTGAGGGCTTAAACATGATGAACACAACTTATATAGCATAAACAACTTACATTTTCACTTAAATTTACTGTAAAAATCGGCACAGAAAGCAGTACTGGATCTTGCTATTAGAGAAAGGAAAATAATAAAGATCTGTAAAAGTACTAGTTTATTTCTAATATTATAAGTGCACTTCAAGCCACAGCAATATCTGACATAATTTTAAGCAAACTATTTCAGCTATTGACTGACATCGATCTCACTGCAACATCATGGAGTTTCATGAAGGCTAATTTACTTTACTTTTAGTATGTATAGTGTAGATACACTTTTACTTTTCTGAAATTTCGGGTACAAGATTTAAAAGAACATTGTATGCATGTGTATTTACATATGCTACCATATATAAATGTCAGAAAACATGCACAGACTTAGAATTTTGCATGAGAAAGCTTGCATCAAAACTGCGTTTCCACAAAGAGAAATGTGTTACTGAAGGATTTTTTTGTTTTGTGGTGGAGTTTTACAAGCTGCAACAATGAAAGCTCAGTATATGAGGAAATGCAAGAAAACCACTAAAACAGAAACGTGTTTATGTAGTTGCTGCTACTATATGCGTTCTGTTCAATGGAAAGTTCACTTTAGAATGGTGATGTCATGCAATAATATTCTTTAAAGAGTAAATATATTCACCAAGAATATGTCATAACTTGATCTATTTAGGGATATCTGAATGCTAGGTTGTTTGTATAGCACACTTTAAACTTGGATTTTAGAATCACTATGGGCAATAACTAGCTGGAGCAATGTTGCTTTGTGTGTATTTCACAGTGCTGAATTTAGTAATTAATTGATCTAAGAAAGACTGCTGCCTGTTTTTATTAATATTTTCATAGTAGATATTTCAAAAGTGTTGCCTGTACAGGACTGACTCAATGGCAATATTAACTTCTTATTACTATGGAATTTAACTGATATTGTGGTGGAGCTATAGATGGTGACTGTAGAGGAGGTATTGCTACATTTTTTTAAAGAATGTGACTGATATACAAGAAAAAATTTTCTGCGAATAGACCAGAAGGGCTTGGAGGGGCAGGAAGAAAACATATTTATACCATGCTGCTGTGTCGTTTGAATACTTTGCCAATCAGAGAAAAAAATAGGAGAAAACACTGCATCATTCCCAGCGATCCCAACTGTTTACTGGGAGGACGGAAGAATACTGCGTTTGGGAAATTTTGTGATGGACTGAGAAAAACTGGACCTACCAAAATCAAGAAACAACTTACCAAAAAAACTGGTTCTCTCAAACAAATAAAATGATGCCTAGTTATTATGATGGAAACCTTTCCAATCTGAGACATTGGTGGTATTTCATAATACTGTTTACATAGAACAAACACTTTTAATAACTGCTCAACATGCTAATGCAGAGAAAACACCAGCAGCTGCAGCATCCTTCCTCCTGTTCAGTCCCTTTCTTTTGCTTTCAGATGTGCCTACCAAGATTTTAAAAAGCTGAGACATTGCCAGCCATGGTCTTAGCAGCCAGAGACCACAGCACAGAACTGAGACACTAGCAGCTAAAAATAGGGAAAGAAATCATTATTATGTGATTATAGAGCAAAAGCTCACATTACTGCCAGACAAATTATGCCCCTGTATTTGTCCTTCTGCTTTCCTCCAGAGTTCATTAGAGCAGCCACAATACAAGGAAAAAGTAGGTCTAATTAACGTAAGCTGTCCTTGTTCTTTATACTTTGTTTATCCTCCCCTCTTTCACCCCTGTTATGTGCTATGTCATTTTTCTGTTTAGATTAGACACTCTGATGGCAGCAGTTTTTCCTTTAGGTTTGCACAATGTCTGGTAAAGGTTGAGGGAGAGGAGAGGTAAATTTTGATGGGATTCTTTAAAACAAAAATGTTAACAAAGTTGATCTCTGCTCACAAGAGGGAGATATCTTCCAAATGAGTGATCCCATTCTTCCAGAAATTGTTGATAACCATACTAGTTTCCAAATACAAAACAAAGCCCATTTCTATTTTTCTGTTAACTCTCTACTTACTACTGCTTGAATTAATAGGGAAATAATACTATAACATTTGTTACTCTATAGCTGTGCTATTGAGAAAGAAAACTGAAGAAAAGGTGTGGATGTTGCCTTAAAAAAAGAAAAAAAAGGAACATTAGGCTTTTTTTGGTTTATTTTACTACCGCTAGTTAGAGGACTGTGGGCTCCAAAATTGTTAGTCTCTGTGTCAGCTGCAGCATCCTCTCAGACTACAGAACAATTTTCTGTGGAACACTTTAGTAAACTTTAATACCCTTTTCTGGGGACTTGTAAAGATTAGTTATTTCCCTAAATCATTGATATCCTCCTTCATTGTCCCTGACTCTGACCAGAATACATTTCCTTTTGAAACAGTAATCTTCCATTTTGCTGGAGAAAATATTTTACTTCAAAACTGAGTTATGGGATGGAGCCATGCAAACTTCAGCCCGAAACAATGCTTTGTATCCCAGCAGAGGGACCAGCAGCGTCTATGCTAACTTAGATCCTCTCAAGGTCATTTATCGTCAGAGATATTATTATGTAATTATAACACATTTGTATCAGTCTTCAGCAGTTACCAACTAAGGCTGAAGAAATACTCACTATTTCATATTCACGCATAGCCTATTGATTT
Organism: Opisthocomus hoazin; assembly: GCF_030867145.1. NCBI lineage: Eukaryota > Metazoa > Chordata > Aves > Opisthocomiformes > Opisthocomidae > Opisthocomus > Opisthocomus hoazin. The sequence continues at coordinate 72,565,329 of NC_134416.1, read as the reverse complement.
TTTATTGCTTATTTAGTTTTATTTATCAACTAGCATTAGAAAAGATTATTTAACTGGCAGTATTCTATTAAAGAATTTGATAAGTTGGAAGGGACACAGCTCAAAGTTTGATTTTTACATGTTTGCTTCAGCTTGCAAGCCTCATAGTTTGAAACACTCCCTTTTTCTTCCTGACAGACAAACTTGATATGACATTTATTGTAACATGATTAACTCTGGTGCCATTTTCACAATGTCACTTTTAGAGCATATCATTACTTTAAACAAAATAAACTGCAAGCAGGAGGATGGATATCATCAAATTAAAGAAATTAAATTATTAAACAAATTAAAAGCGTAGAAAGCGTAGTTAGAAATATTCTGGGAAAATTTCCACAACAAAGGGAGAAACCTTGTATTAGAGGTTCTGAGCTATGTCGAAGCATAAAGACAGAAGTTATGGAGGCAAAAAAAATGCTACACTTTGCTGTATTATTTTACAGTTTGGAATTCTCTAGTTAATAATAATGGATTTTCTTTCTCCCTCCTCCCTCCCTGCACTCCCTTCTCCCTTTCATCCCCTTCAGCTATATTCAGGCTGCCTGATCAAAACAAATTACAGGACAGCCTTATAAATTAGTTACAGTAGACTAATGTCTAATGGTGACATGTCTCTTTTGCCATGGTGATGCTCATCCTCCAGAGGTAATGTCACCTAGGTTGTCAGACAAGCAATAGCATTTTCATAAATAATCCATGTGATGCTAATACAGGATGATTTGTGATGCCTTATAAAAAGTTTGGTTGGGTTTGATTGAGTTTCCCTCAAGATACTGTATAGTTAACACTGTGACCTGATCTGACTTGGCTGACTGATTTCTGAAAAGGCTACTCTAAAATACTGGTGTGCAACATGAAGGCACTATGTTACCCAGACACGCCTACGTGGTAATACACAGGAGACTGTAATATTCTGCATGTATCTCTGGTTAGATCAAAAATTCACAAATGATTTAGAATACCTGTAGAGCTAAAAAACCTGACGTTTTTCAAGCATGGATTTATTGGGAGAGGAAAGAAAACAAAGGGAGTTGAATCACTTGCCCCAATCACCATGGCCTAATACAGTTTCTGTGCTTCAGTTCACACGACACTGACCTGTCATTCAACTGCACAGCCCTCTCTCACCCCTTCTGCCCAGCCCAGTCGTGGCCAATCTGGACTTGATTTTCCCTTTCAAAAATACAAACATCTATGCTGGTTCTAAACAGCAGCTAAAACTACAGAGGGAAAATGCTTTGTGATTAATCTAATGAGGTTATATACATTATTTGTAGAATATCACCTCCCTTTCAACTAACAAGGGCAAAAGTGCAAACACACAATTGTAATATAAATGAGTCCCTAACTCTGATTTACAAATATGCGCCAGATGGTCATTGTAATACTTTAAAAGTCTCAGGATTTTCCCCTACCAGAAATGTTGAGCTAGAGACCACCATCAGCCTTCACATGTCTCGATGCAACTGGTTTTAGTTCTACTGGTTGATTGGCTACTTCTGATTAAGGACACCCTGAGCTTTCCATATGTGCTGTGGTTACTTCTCCCCGTTGTTTAATAGGACATGTTTTGCCGATGTCTTCACATACATCCCAGGAAATGACACTGGCTTCGCTGCTGTCCCGCAGAGCTGGCCAGTCCTGTGAAAACAATGTCGTTCTTATTTTGAAAAAAGTATTAACTATAAATGTGGTGCTTAGTATTTCTGCAGCGCTTTTCAGCGTATGACTGCGGTATGATATGGCTTAATATTTAACGTTGTGTGATGGAAAGAAAGTGACTAGACCTTTAAAAGCCATTAATATTTTCTTGAGGGAGAGAGTGTATGTGTGCATGGGTGTGGGAAGATTCAGACAGTAATTGAGAGGAAAGAAAGAAAACATGCAGGAAGAGAAAGGACAGAAGACGGAGTGCTTAGCTTAGGAGGAAGAATTTATTATGGACTGTCTTTGCCAAAAGATGAGAACCAGGAATGCCTTCTCAGATTTCCTGTATTCTCTGTGGTGTTTACAATGAGGCTGATGATGCAAGCACTCTAATACTCATATATAGAAATCAAAGAGCTTGTTAAAAAAAAAACCTGCAAGAGCTCCAGCAAATATGGCATCCGCCTCACACTCTGATCAAAGGCAACAATACAATGCCAAAATAAGACAACAACTCAATACTGAGATAAAGCTATAGAATAACATCCAAAGGTCAGCACAACTCTCTATTTAAGAAGAACAGAAAGGGAGTTTTAATATTGCTGCAATTTGATCTCTTGGACATGCAGTTTTCTGAGTTCGTGAATTGCAGTTGTTTCCCTGAAATCCTTACATTCCACTGTAAGCTGGCAGCTGTAGCATCTGACAGTGTTCCTGGAGAAACAGAGACTCTCTTTGGTAAAGTGTTTGTGACATTTCTTCTCTGAAAAAGTCAATGCTTTTTAGAGTTCACAATTTTTCTCCCAAATGTTCCCCCAAAACTTTGTGGAAACAAACGAAGCCATCTTGGTAAATAAAGACAACTCTAGTTCTCAAAATCTGAACTCTCTCATGCCTCCCCTCTGACATTATTAAGGTGCTCCAAGAGCACTTAGACCTCGTAAAGCAATTCATAGGTGAAACCAAAACAGTTCTTCCTCAGTCTTGAAGTGTCATTTCAATTAGACGATATCCACCTCAAAATCAAGACTATTAGACTACTTCTAGTGAATTATCTCAAAGGATGAATGTAGCTCTGTTAAGCATCCTGTGCCTCCAGTCATCAGTGCATATGTTCAAATTTCAGTTAGCTCTTTCACAGCTGTAGACCCCTGCTCCTCCAAGGTGTTTTGAGATACCAACTAGAAGGGACTGTGATTGATTTTTCATTAACTGCACTTTCAAAATAATGACTCCTCTCTTGAACTCACAATTTGTTACAGCCTGTAACAGTTTTTCCAAACATCATTTCCAGGTGGATGTTTGTGGTTTAAGATATTTCAACAACCATACTCTTGTAGTCCTTTATTCATAAGAGTTTTATTAACATGAAGACCTTGTGAAACTAAAATTCTAGTTTCAATTGCTTGAAGAGAAGCTTTATACACTAATTAAAGGCATCTTTAAAACCAGATGTGCCTTGCTTGTTCCAATACAGGTATCTAACTATCATAAAGGAAAGCAACAGTCCCATAAACATCCATCCTATGATGTTTTCAGATGATATCCACTGTTAGGACAGTAACCATGAAAATGCTGAGCAACCTGGAAAGGTCTCACTTCCCATACACAGTGTCGGTGCCCTCAGGCACTGCCAGCCCTGACTGTCCCTGCCCGTCTTTCCCAGGACTTTCACCCACCTTGCCTATGGCCCAGAACCCCATTCCATCCGCGACTCCACCAGAGCCGTGCTGTATATCTCCCTCAACTTCCAGAGAACCGGAACCCTAGTTAGACAGGATTTGTGGGATAATGATTGAAATCTCAGGGTAGTCTTATGCCAAGATTTTCCTGACAGCTACATACTACTTAGAAAAAGAGACTGGAAGCTGAAGGCAAGCAATCACTGTTTTGAAAGCAGAAACGAATGTATACCAACATCTGTAACTGAGCAACATAGGAAACAGAGATTCACACAGCCGCCGTTAAGCTAAGCGGGAACATTAGCTGCTGAGTCCTAGTCAATGATCATTGGCAATGCATTTTCTCTTCTCTCACAATTTTTTTTCTTTTTTAGGAAAAGTCAAATATTAATCATATTGCCAAAGAAAGTGTTCTCCTGCCCCTCATTAACACCTGTTAATGAGATGCATATTCACATATCCCAGTATTAGCTTTAACCTGTCAATTGCATTAGGGCTCTGTTCTTCCCTGACATAACTTGGATACATACTAGATGAATACTAAAACCCTGCTAATTTCTTTAAAAATTATCTTCAAAAAAGTCCTTTGTGCCAATTAATGAAGTACGCTAGAAAGAACCAAAATAGTGTTTTTCTGCATGGCACTCGTAGGGCATGTTCACAGACTGTCCCAGATCTTCTCTTTTCCATATTTGGATATACTTTGGGTGAGATACTGTTTTCCAAGAGCTACTTTTTTCAGGCCTTCTCAGACTGAATTGAATACAAAGGCTCAAGGCCCACAAATTATCCAAGCAATTCTTGTCTTTGGAGGAAACACAATTAAGGTGCAGTTTACCCGGGAAGAGAATACTGGATGTGTTTCACAGGAAATTCTGCTTCAATAATTTTTATTTCAGTTGCCAAGTTTTCTGTATGCAGCAAGGAATGGAAAGTAGAGATGATCCGTCAAAGAGAGTTGTTTATTATGAAACTGCTCGGTTTTGGGACAAATATAGAGAGCATCATATCAGGTCTTTAGCAGACCAATGCTTCGGGAAACACTACAGCTAACATTTCTCAATATTCCCATTCAAATACTGTGATCAGAGACATCCATTCCTGAATTTTATCGATATTTTAGGTGTGCAGATTGATGACTGTGAGTCTTCCTACTCTAGAAGTGCAGCCCCTGTTTACTGGAAGGCCTAGATTTTCATTACACTTTTCTGAGTGGTCCTAGGAATTGTCACATTATTGTTTTAACGGTACCTATTCACCTTTTAACCCTCTGCTTATATTTCTCTTTCAAAGTCTGCAAGACGGTTTCAGTGAGACAATTTCAGTGACCAAACAACTCTCAATATGAGTGTGGAATTGCCAGAATTGTGTTCAGTGTGAAGATAAGTAAGATCCCGTATTGTACTACAAAATACCTCAAGAGTCATTTGACTATAAAAAAATAATGATCTTTACAGTGCTTAAGTGGCAATAAAACCCAACATAAAAAAATCCTGATAATTGCTAAAACAGGGTATTTTCCCAAACATAAAAAATGTTTTCACATTAATATCCAGCAATATCATCTTTATGATACTTTTTAAAACTATCAAGCTATACTGCATCTTTTTGTAAGAAATAAAAACTGAAGCTCCGTACTATATGTATTATTTACTTCCTTAGAGGAATAAAGCTCACACAGGTTTGAAAAGAGCTTGATAAACATAAGGAAAATAAATACTCTTTTTTCTTAAATGACTTTTTAACCAATCAGAATGCATCCCCTGAATATGGGATATGACTGGATAAAATTGCTCCAGGCTTCAGTATTACTGTCATTTGAGAAAGTAAACAATAGAAACCTATTTTCAGTCAGTTGTGAGCCAGCAGTTGTTTCAGCGAAGTAACCGTACCTTCTATATTCATGAGTGAAGATAACTACAGAACATTCCTAATCCTTCAGTGAAAAATACAATATCGCAGTCTGCCTCCCTGTTTTTGTTCATCCCCGCACAAACACAGACAGCTACGCCTCAACTGAAAGGAGTACAGTCAATTGTCTTGTTGTGTTCCTTTTGCATTACAAATGCATTAGAGCTCTGCTTAGGTTTCATAATTGAGTTATAGCAGTCATCCACATATTAGATTCTAGGCTGAGCTTTGGCAAGACTAAATAATAGATTGAAAAACACAATTATTGCTTACCTACAGAATTCCTTTGCTTGGGAGGTAAAGCATATATATCAGAAAAGTTGTTTTTTTTTTCCTCAGGCCTATTCAATAAATGAACGTTACACCAGGATTCTTACACAGAGTATCTTTGAAATGGGTTTTGTATTGATTTTTGTAACTACCCTGTTAGATGACGTTATCCCTTAGTGTGTCATGTTTAGATGGATCCGCCCGGAGCAGGTCACTGAGGTGATAACTGTCATTTGGAGGGACAGAAAAGCAATCATAGCTTTTTCATTACTTACTGTTTTCCCCCTGCAAGTGTGGGATCATTTGACATATTATGGCTTCTGTGATTTAAGCTGTGTTCTGAAATTAAGTGCTAGAATATCAAGCTGTAGGTTTAGAAAAATAAACTTCGTGTCAAAGGAACCACATGCCCTATAGGTCATAACTAAGATCCAGAAGAAGTAACAGTCTTCAGCATTTAAAAAACAAAACAAAACCCAAACACACACCTCCAGAAAAAAATCTGCCAGAAAATAAATGTTTTTATAAGAGGCAAAAGGATCCAAAAATGTTAAAGTAATTGCATACTGCATTTCCTATGTAAATGAAAAATTAAAAAGCAATTTACAATCTGAATCTCTTAATTTTCCATGCTAAACAAAATAATTATGAAAGTATCACCAATCTGTTAAAACATTCAGTAAGCCAATAACATTGAACATTAGGGTACAAAAAGAAACCAAAAAACGTTTTTTACCAGCCTTCATAAAAACTGCTGCACTTCCCTGCAAAGCTTTTGTGAGTGTGACCAAGTTTCAAGGAAAATCTAAGGCGAGTTTTAAATCAATCAGAACTCATTTTCAAACAAATCGGTATTAATGCATAGTTGCTGACAGAAAATACAGACTATGATAGTTGTTAAACTGGTTTGATATAGAAGGAAACTTGCTATACTTTAGCTAAGCTTTTGCAATTTTTAAAAATTTATCAAATACCAAGTTAGAAAACTTGTTAATTAGTTAATAAACTAGTCTCCTGTCTCAGATACACTGTTACATGCAAATTTCTTTGGCGTATGTTTAAAAACAAAGCACAAAGCATCCCTCCCCCAATTAATCTTGAACACTTACTATGTAAGAACTGTTCAACTGTTTTAGGGATGAGCCCTTAAACTGTCAGATTTTTTTTTCATTTATTCAGAATCTTCTTTTTTGATCAAAATCCCATTTCATTCACAAGACAGAGCAGTCGTCCCTTGCATGAAACTTATTTTTACAATTCTCAGCCTGTAATTCTCTGAAAACTCCCAGTACTGTAAAATGTCACTATAACAGTGTTCATATATTATATGGTAATTGGATAGAATGCACAAAAAACCCTGGAAGCAAGGACTGGCAAGCAGTATTTCAAAATATCGTGCATAAATGCCAGGTTATAGGACTTGCTGTCTCTTGTCTTCTTTCTCACTCTTCAAACCCTGTGAACATTGAAGGTTTTGCCATACAGAGGAACAATTTCAGCCCAAGGTGATGATCATAGCCTGGTGGTTCGGGTACGGTCTAAAGTGCAGAACATCTTGGTCTGAACAGCTTTAGGTTGAGGAATCCAGGCCACCCACACACTGTGCAAAGGTTTTAACCATGATGTTGCGTTGTTCTACTATATTTGCAAAGAGCAAGTCGAATCCATTGCTCCAGAAGAAAGTTTAAAATTATCTTCTAATATTCCAGAGTGGAGGAGGTTTCCAGACCCTGGAGAGAGACAGTCGTGCGCATATGGTGAAGCATATCTGTCTGCTAGTCCTCAGTATCTCCGTCCTTAGCAGTCAATTTGGATTTCATGGTGAAAAGCTTAAATCACCATACCATCTGTGGGGACCAGAAATCACTAACTAAAATATTAGATATTACGAGACAGGGATAAAATTAGTAAAACAAATCATCATCCCCTTACCCTTCCACTTTTCTCAATGTAAGCTAAGTAACTAACAAATTAACTTTTTTTTTTTTTTTAAAGTAGTCAGCTATTGCATTAATCTGTTTTGAAATGGTTATGGATACTTTCCTCCCAAACTTCTAACCTCCAAAACTGATGAAAGTCGTAAAGCATTGTTAATCTTCATTTACCTTAAAAAGTCCCACAATAGACTTTCAGTCTTGCAACTAAAATTAAAGCCTTTAATAGATGTAATTTTACATTTTAGATATGATTTTAAATATGACTCTTGTAAGTAATGCTTCTTTTAGATTGCTATCTCACATACTTAAGACCATAAGTAAAATAAATTATTTTTAGAATATGCTCAGAATTACTCTACTTACTTGGCTTTCATTAACATAATTGGACAGTTGAAAATGTCCATAAAAATGTCAGGTGATCAAGTTACATACTTGTCTTTTTGTTGGATATTTGAAATGTGTTTGAATATTAGCACTATTTAAGTAACTACTGTATACAAAATCAAAAGATGTTATCTGAATTGAAAAGTAATGATTTGGCAGATCTCTCAGAAAGATGAGAAAGAAATTGGTGTGATTATTTCTAGTGAATAATACTGGTCAGTGTATTCAGTAATTCTGTGATTCCTGAGAGATATTTGATCAAGTTTATTGATGACATAGAGATTGGTTGACTAAAAATAATGATGAGAATAGGTTTATTCGGAGATATCCAGATCACATGGCACCATGGGTGTATTCAAGTAACATGCATTTTAATATACATTTAATACATTCAGTATTCAGCCAGAGGCATGTTTTGAGAGAGCTCAAAACCAGGTTTCTGATGGAATGCTTGTTACAGTCACAGTCTTATTAATTATGAAAACTTTTTCTTTTTCACTCAGAGGACAGTTTTAAATTTAACTAAGATTTACAAGAACTTTTGCATTTTTCTTTTTCATATTTTCAGGAAAATATATCACTGGAAAATATTCAAAACCAGTTGTTTTCATTTAGTGTTTTTTTCATTGTTTTTCATATGCAAAGTCTTCTGGATGTCATAAAATTCAAATTGCAGGCACAGTTTTCACTTGGAAACAAATGAAATCTTCTTTACATTGATTACTGCAACATTCTCTGAGGTTCTAGAGGAGTTCTGAGAAACTAAGCTTTTTAAAATGATTCAAATAAGCCTCACTAGAAAGATCCGTTGTTAATTATAAGGAATTAATAAAAGATGTACACTATTCTTTTCAACCATTAATATGCTTCCTCCAAGGGAAACTAAGAGAGGAAATTTTATTGTCCCTACAGAAAGCTATAACTGTGGGTTAACTGTCAAGGAAATACGACAATACTATCCTTCTTCCACTGACATTATATTTTGAAAACACAGAATATTAAATCAGGATACTATCAGTTATTCTTCCTTACCTAAATTCCAGCCACAAAAGGTAGTGAAAATTGAGTGAAATTGACATTTATGAACTTCTCAAATCTCTTTCATAATAAAAAAATTAGTTGCCTTTTTTTTATTAAGCATACTTTCTTTTCTGCCTTACTGGATCATAGAATTGCCAAATGACTTTACATTGTATCATCTTAAATATGCATTATTGCCTATCACGTCAACTTTCAGAGATATAATTCCAAAAATGTATTCAGGTTGTTTAAATTCTGATAGCGAAACACTATAAGAATCTATTGTTAAAAAAAATCCATTCAAACACATTGTATTTGTAACTTGTCACAGACTATTAATATGCATCATCCCAACAAAGACTCTCTTTGTTCCAAACCGAAAATGGAAGAACTGAGTGAAGTTGGAAGGATTCTTGATCCACAGGCTTCTGTTATTCATTCTTAAGTCAGCACGGCTTCTTTTTTCATGGGTATACTTATTTAGTTTGTCTTCTTTCAAGAATGTAAAAGGAGTTTAAAGTAGCTTTATCTGGGCTGCAAGATTGGGTTAATAAGATTATAACAAATCTTTTCAGTTCTTCAGTCATCTTGCCTTGGGTTTGACTATGTGGTCTGAGGAAGCCTTTGAGCTTCAGCTGAAACAACTTTCATGTTTCTCAAGACACATGCTTCTTTATTAACTCTAAGCTTCATTGCTAGAAGCCAGCTTCTAGGGAGCCATTATATATTCACCATAAAATTATCATCGCAGCTGCCCTGCAAGTGTACTCAATGACATAACTGACCAGATTGATCCCATTGTGTCTAACTGGGTTTGAGAAAGAGGTCAGATAGATAGGAAGCGTTAGCACAATGTATTCACAGATTTCTAGATGTTCCATGCACTGAGGTGGCGCTAGGCTTCTGCACAAAGTTTAAGCCATGCATTTCGTCTTTCTCACATCCACAGTGTCTAGCTTACTCCCTAATTTAACCACGTCCCATTCTTTTCCCATTTCCTGTCAGAAAAGTCTCTATTTTTTTAACAAATCATATACCCTTTTTTAATGTAAACAGACTTTTTTGAAGAAATATCAAATATTTCAAGGAAATTAAGTAGCTTTACATCATGTTCACTGGATACTGCCCAAGAGACAAACTTACAAAAAAATCTGAAAACAAAAAATGGATGTTATAGAGTCCTCTTTATTTTTCTAAAAATTCTCTATAATACAGTGGCACGCAATTTCTGTAAGATCTTCTGTTAAAACAGTATTTATTTACTGTCTGTACCCTTTTATAGACAAGACATTCCACAGAGAAAATTGGTTGAATGTATGATTTTTTGTACCTAAGATGTTACATTTTAGGAAAAGGAGAAAAAAAAAAGGTTTTCTATAAATAAATGGGACTCAATGCACTTAATAGAAGGGGAAGAAATTAAATTGCTGGGAAATCAGAACCAGTCATTCCAAACATTGATTTTCACATCTGTTCTTAGCTTATGTTAGTTATGTCAATAGTTGTGATCCATAACATCATTTCTAAAAAGCGTAACTGTTTGTAAACACAGGATACCAAATTTTTTAAATGGCTCCAGTGGAAAGAAGTGTCTGGTGAACTTCAGATCATTAAGGCACCAAACCTGAGTAAACCTGTAGAAACTATTAATAAAGCACAGAAAAAATGATCTCAAGGACACGTGATTGAATGAGGAAGAAATAACCTGGTATTAATAGAGAAGCACACTGGTTGGCACACTACATTTGTATTTTCACAAAGTTATCTGCCACATCTCTTGTGGTAGGCTCTTAATGAAATTAAAATTCCAAGAGGTGACACAAATACCCATTTATATAGCGTGGAACAAAAAGTAGGGTAAATGGTGGTTCTGTAAAGGTAGGTCAACAATGTAGTCTGGTAGGAACCTGCACTAGCATTTGCAATGTTCAAAATAAGCTGTTGTTACTAAGTTATTCGAGGTTCTCAACTTAGAATACATAAATGGAAATGCCTCGTATGTATGTTAACCATTATGAAGGGTAAAACAGACAATCAAATCAGGTGCCGGTCTGGTCCCGCAAAGGGTAAATAGCACTGAAAGAGGTGTAGAGAAGGATGTGTGGCACAGTTTCCATACAAAAAAAAAGTTAAAGAGATAACAACTCTTATTGTCTGGAAGAAAGATAACAAAGGTCTATAAATAGATTTATGAGATAGTGATATAAAATCAAGAGTGACCTGGGTGAATCAAAATCATGAAACAGCATGTTTAAAAGGAGCAATACTGTATCACATAATGAACACAAAAAAAAAGGCAGAAAATCCTAGATGGAAGAAAAATGAGAAAGATACTGCCTCTGACTCACCGAGTCCACACACTGCTGGCAGCTAGGAGAGTACACAGAGGAAATTATCACTGTATGCTTCCCTAGGCCTCTGCTGCTAGTCACCAAGGAAGAAAGCAAACCGCGATAAGATGGACTCTTTCATCTGATGCAGCATGGCAGCACTAATGTTTTTATTCAGGAGCCCCTGGCATTACAGAGGCGAAACAATGTCAATTGGCTGATTAGCAGTTGTCTTGCAACAGGGAAAAGCAGATGCTCTTAAACTAAATTGCTTTATTTGGAATGCATACAGGACTGCAGCAGAAGTTCCCACAGAGATCCTGCAGACTGGCCAAATGCAGTCCTTCTCACCACAACTCTACGTCCATCTTGGGGGGATAAGGGAGGGAAGGGAGGGTTATCACATATCTTTTTGATACACCTATCCAAGCTCACTGTAGGAGCTCCTATTTTAGAAACAAACCAACCATACAATCCTTGTATTACTTGCTTTTTCTTCTAAATTGCTGACACCAAAACCACAAGGATTTTGAGATCAAGGCTGTCTAAAACTTTATGCATGTGAAACAGATGAATGTCAATGTCCATCTCTGTTACTTTACTGGGTTTAGTTATGTCTGTCATTTATGGTCCTTGTAATTGTAAAAATGCTTTGACCCTACAGAAAGAGCCTGTCTTAGAATCAGAGTCGACACAGATCTCCCCTTAGTTACAAAGAAGAGATTATCAGTCGGGAGGAACTAAAAGGAGACAGGAATCTAATGACTTTAAAAACTTTTTAAACTGATTTGGATCTCCAGGGCTAGTACTCTGTAATCATAAGGTTATGGGCACTGCAAGGCATCGTCAGAGATCAAAAGTGAAGTCTTTCGGGTGGTTTAGAATCATAGAATCATAGAAAGCTTTGGGTCGGAAGGGACCCCTATAGGTCATCTAGTCCAACCCCCCCGCAGCGAGCAGGGACACCGCTAACTAGATCAGGTTGCTCACAGCCCTGTCCAACCTGGTCTTGAATGTTTGTATTCTAATACTTTTGGATTTCTCTGGAGTGCAACTTAGCTCTGAATGTCTTTGATTTAAGGATAGCTACGTTATCACTATAATGTTTTATTACCATTAAATGGCACATTCACTTTCAGCTGTAATAGAAGTTTTTCTTGTGTGGTAATATAGGGTCTGGTTATAAGACTTTAGCTATGAGCCACAGTTTGTAATTCATAGAGCACTTTGAGATTTGCAAAAAGAGTCTCATAAATCAGTTTAAAGAATAATAATGGAAAGCAGTGGAATGAAATTATTAACATTACATATACACTCAATTTCATTTCAACTGACTTTTCATCATGATGAATTTTTCTTGACATATAAATATAGAACTCTACAAAAGAGGGAGTTTTTTGTTGTTGTTGTCAGAGAATAGGCTGTTAAAAGAAAATTAGTCACTTATGTAAAAAAACTTCAGCAAGTAACTGAGTAGTACTACAGGTAAAAGCAGTTATTCCTCACAAGGATTGTGCAAAATAATGAACTCTAATCACCTCCCTTCCTTGTTGTGTTTAGGCATAATCAACTGGAAAGGCAAGTGAGGCATGTTCCGTGGTTATGCAAACCATGCTATGTTGTGAAGATTACCTCTCAGAGCTGAATACAATGGCTGGTGAAGCTCATTATTGTCTCGTTATCTATGCCCAGCTTTGCAATAGTCTCCACAAGCCCACATCACAAACCAGGAATCACAAAGTCATCACACAGAAATATATCTGTGTCCCAGAGACATCACAGAATCACACAGAATCACAGAATGGTAGGGGTTGGAAGGGACCTCTGTGGGTCATCTAGTCCAACCCTCCTGCCTAAGCAGGGTCACCTACAGCAGGCTTCAGAGGACCTTCTCCAGGCAGGTACTGAATATCTCCAGAGAAGGAGATTCCACAACCTCCCTGGGCAGCCTGTGCCAGGGCTCCGTCACCCTCAGAGGGAAGAAGTTCTTCCTCATGTTCAGATGGAACTTCCTATGCTTCAGTTTGTGCCCATTGCCCCTTGTCCTGTTGCTGGGCACCACTGAAAAGAGTTTGGCCCCATCTTCTTGACACCCACCCTTCAGATATTTATAAGCATTTATTAGGTCTCCTTGCAGCCTTCTCTTCTTCAGGCTGAACAAGCCCAGCTCCCTCAGCCTCTCCTCGTAGGGGAGATATTCCAGTCCCCTCACTATCCTCGTAGCCCTCTGCTGGACTCTCTCCAGTAGCTCCTCATCTTTCTTGAAGTGGGGAGCCATTACTTTCTGATGGCCAGATCCAAGGAGAACTAAAGCTGAAGAAGTGTAATATAGGTGAATTTAGCAACCTATTTCTAAAATCGCAGTCCTGAAACGTTGTTTTTAATGGCGACTAAATACTGACATGCCAACATTTGCCTGCCATCATCATTAGCAAGCTGAAAAGCTTGGGTGAGAAAGAGCATGATATCAATTTTTGAAATGATGTTCTGGAAAGAGATTAAGTGTTGCTTAGGACTTTGAAAGAAAGTGGGTAGGAAACTTCAGAAAAAGATATCAAGTTGATGAAATGCATGACAATTTCTCCACAAATTCCTAGAGAAGTCTTATCACAGAACACAATGGCCCTCAAAGTTCAGACTTGGTTCCTGTTCTCCCTGTTTTCTATTTGGCTATTCTATTTTCACATGGCTTCATACTGAGGAACAGCACAATGTGCTGTCTGCTGAGGATTCTGAAACACCTAACACTCCACATAAACTGTAAATCCCTAGTATCATTTCTTAGAACAATATTCCAATCTCCAGTTTAACAGAAAAGAGCTCAAATTTTCCTCATTGCAGGATATCACTTTTAAGCAGCTAAGGCCCTGGAAACTTGATCTAAGAGTAAGAGTAGCTCTGCTTTGAGCACAGTGCTCAGTTTCCAGAGGTTCCCTTCCTACTTTATAGACTTTAATGATTCAATGACCTCTCTTAGATGTATTCCTAAATTACTAATCTAGTAACCTCAAAAAATATTATTTGTTCCTTCAGTATGGCAGCTTCGCACGATGGGCTGAAAAGGAACTGGAGATTCAGGCCTGCCCCCATCATGACCTTCTTCTACTATAGATATCATTGACCCACAGCAGAAGTTGTCCCTGTCTGCAGAGAAAAGGGATCTCAGTTCTCCCTGGACCTCAGATGGGAGCAGGGGAACGAGAAGTTCATTAAACACTCCTTTCTCATGCACTTATGTAAGAATGGTGTTACAGATGTGTAGAATGTATCCTACAATGGCTCGATTTTGAGATATAAAACCTTCTTTTAACAAAATAAAACCAAAGCATTCTTAGGACTTTGCAACAAGACACTGACAGAATAGTTCATTTTAAAAAGTTAAGAAACGTAGAAAACCACGTTTCCATCAGTAACATGGATAAAACTTGCTGCTGGCACATCTGCATGACCACCAACTCTGAATTTTGGAAGCCTGATATTTTCCTAAGCTTCAATACAAATGTCTGTTCATCAACATCTTCTTTACCAGAAGAGCAATATTTCCTGGTTTTTACTCAGTTCGCTATGTTGTTCTCTATAAATGAAAAGAATACTATATTTTGGTATTCAAAAGAACACAGTACTGCACATAAAATATATAAACCAGAACGTTTTGTTCAGAAATAACCCTGAAATGTGTTAAGGTAAAGTAGTTCTGGAAAATTAATACGCTTTATATGTCAGATACAGTTTGTGAATTCTTTGCAAGCTAAAATGAGAAAAATTTGACAACAATTATTATTTGTAGTGAATAATCTAACTCTTTGAACAACCAGTATTACATTATTATAATTTAGGATAAAGTGTTGCCCTCTCAGTCAAAAATTTTTACTGATTATATACTTTTATCTTATTAATTAATAACTCTGGTGTTCAATTCTTTGAAACTGGCTTTCCTTAAATTTACAACACTATGGACTACCTGGTTGCTGTACAACTTGTAACTGTAGTCATGCCTGTGTTTGTTCGTAACTTTAGCATCAATTTTAATTTATCATCCACTTTTATGCACTACACAATAATTGTATTTTCACTTTAATCTATTCAGTACAGGTTCCTATATTTCAGTTTCTTTTCGTCATATATTTGACAGGAAAAAACACTGTTTGTTTTATTCTTTGCCTAAAGTGGTTTCACAGAAATGTCACAAGTTGACTGAAAGAATTTCTTCATTATATTTAGGTAATTGCTTGCAAAGCGTTCCTATTAACCCACTTCAAGCATCACTGAAAATGCAAAGGACAGATGGAACAACGGCCTACTGAAGGAGAGTAAAGTAGCCATTCCAGAAGTGACAATTAGTTTGGTCTATGCTGAGCTCATTTCGGTTTTGCTCTACTTCCAATCATACTTCAAATAAAGAAGAAGAAGAGTCATCTCTTTGAAACTGACCCTATGCATAGAATGATATATCAAAAGTATTACAGGGAGATTCTTATCGATGATGTTTCACAATATGCCTTTACCTGTTAGTAAAAAAAATTTGTTTCAGAGATTTTTCCATATCAGGCAGCACCATTTCAGTAACACATTAGATAGATATGCTGGAGATGACATTCAGTACCATTATGATCACTTTAGGTGACAGCTACCAATTACCAATCTTTGTGTTCATAATCACTGACCATATTCTTCAGCTGTCTGCTCACTTGTTTTCAGATTATGTTTAACTCACCTAGGAGTCCTTCTCATTCCCCAAATTCTTCTCCCAAGACATTCTGGGTATCAGAAATGCCATCACATTTATGCAAATACGAGTAGTGTAAAATATCAGCTAGTTCAGCAAAACATTCTATGAACAAAATTTTGTTTTGTTTGTAGGGGATATTTATAGACAGAAATCCAGAAATAAGATGGAGATAAGCCAAATGTTAGTGACCCAGTGACTCTGCCCTACAGAAATTCTTAGAACTGTAGGGAATATTTTTAACAGAAATTAATCTCAAAGTCACAGAGTAAAAATTCAGAGTCATCCCTCATTAGGAAGGGTCAAGCACCCTTCTAGCCCATGCTTGGGAGAGGCCTAAGTCAGAGCCAGGCCCAGAGCACAGCTCCTCATGTACAGTCAACAAATGCAACATTTTGTACAACAGGGCACAAAGGAGAGGCCAGAAAGTTTTCTCTGTCTATCATACATGTCCATAGCTATGGTGGTGATGTGCCACACAGCATCTTCCCCAGGAGCCACTGGAGAAACTGTCCCTTCGTTGTCAGATGGAGCTTGGACCCAGATGGAGCTTGAGAGAAGGATGCAGATCTGCAAGTCTCAGGAAGCAGGAGTGCCTGGGGCCTCTTGTTCAGTCTGCGGTACATGGTCTTCTAG
Source organism: Opisthocomus hoazin (assembly GCF_030867145.1). Taxonomy (NCBI): domain Eukaryota; kingdom Metazoa; phylum Chordata; class Aves; order Opisthocomiformes; family Opisthocomidae; genus Opisthocomus; species Opisthocomus hoazin. Next base: position 72,548,747 of record NC_134416.1, on the reverse strand, counting down.
CCCACAGGAGCTGTGCAGTTATCAATGTGCTATGTTGACATGTAAAAGAGCTGCAGGAGAGGTCTCCAGACTGTGCAAAGAGGATTAAAAAGATATAAACTGTATCTTCTCGGACACCAAACACCTTAAAAAGCCCGAACCTTCAACTGTAGTGGAGGGGCAGGAAGAACCTGTGCGCATTCCTGTGCTGGAAAGTGGAAAGTCTCATAATGAGAAAAACTAGAAGCTGGTGACTTCTCACACCAGGAAGAAGGCTCCTGCCGTACCTGAAGGCTTGTGATAACAGAATAGGCACAGTGTCCTCATAGCAGATGAGGAGCTGGGAGTGCCATCAATGTACCATATTTGGCAGCTGAGCCTGATCCACTGAGGACCAATAGGAGGAAGTGATGAGTGACAGTGGTAGGAGACTCCCTACTGTCGGGGCAGAAGCCCCGACCTGCAGACCTGAGTTGTCATTCAGGGAGGTTTGCTGCTTTCTGGCTTGCATGAATAGTGTTGCAGAGATGCTATTGAGGCTCATCTAGTCCTTTGACTAGTACTCTTGCTGTTCTTCCATATATGCACTAATCACACTGCCAGGAGTGACCTGGGAAGTCAAATGTGACTACATAACTCTGGTGGCAATGGTCAAGAGCATGGAGGCCCAGGTGGTGTTCTCCTCAATCCTGCTGGTGAAAGAGAAGGGCCTGAGGACAGGATCGACCCTATAGTTCAACAACTGGTTGCACAGCTGGTGTTGGCAGCGTGGTTTGTGTTTCTACGACCATGGGACCCCCCTTTGAAGGCTAGAAGCTGCTCGGAAGAAGACAGGATCTACCTGACTAAGCAAGGTGAGAGTATGTTTGCCAACAGGCTAGCTAACGTGGTGAGGAGAGCTTTAGAAATTATGGAGTAGGAAAAGATTCCTCAACAAACAAGTGAAGTAACTATGTATGAGGTAGAGAAGTCAAGGGCTGGAGGTGATGGGTACAGAAGCAACATAGCAGACATCAAAACAAGGCTGAAGTTGAGTCTCTTGAAGTGGAGACACATAACAAAGGAAGTGTCTGTGGAATTGTTTTATGGGAAAACTCTGTTCTGAGGAATAAAGATGCTTGGGTGCCTCTCTGAAATGCCTTTACACTAGTTCATGCAGCACAGGGAGCAAACAGGAGGAATTAGAAGTCTTTGTGCAGTTACAGGACTATGACTTCGTTGAGATCATGGTGGCATGGTGGGATATCGCACACAACTGGAGCACTGTGATGGATGGATACAGGCTCTTTAGGAAGAACAGTCAGGGAAGGTAAGGAGAGGATGTGACGCTTTATTTAAGAGATCAGCTGGAATGCATTGAACTCTGCCTTGGGATGGATCAGGAGCCAGTCAAAAGCTTACATTATGTCACAAGATCATCAGGCAGACCAACATCAGTGCTGTTGTAGTGGGTATCTGCTATAGTCGTCCTGATCAGGAACAAGTAGATGAAGCCTTCTTCAAACAGCTGCATGAAGCCTCACATTCATAGGCCCTGGTCCTCATGGGTTCAGTCTCCCTAATATCTGCTGGAGGGACAACACAGCAAGACACAAGATCTAGAAGATGTCTGGAGTGCACTGAAGACAACTTCTTGACATAGTTGATTGAGGAATCAACAATAAAGGCACCCAATTGGACCTGACACTTGCAAGCATGGAAGAACTTGTCAGGGAAGTGAAATGCAGAGCAGCCGTGGCTGCAGTGACCATAAGATGTAGAAGTTAGGATCACGTGAGGAGAGACCAAGGCAAAGAGCAGGACTGTGACCCTTGATTTCAAGTGAGCAGACTTTAACTTCTTCAGAGATCTGTTTTGGAGAATCCCATGGGATACAACCCTGGAGAGAAGAGGTGTCCAGGAGAACAGGTTGATATTCAGGAAGGCCCCAAGCTCAGCAATGGTTCATCCTCACAAGTAGGAAATGAAGCAAAGGCAGCAGGAGACCTGCATGAATAAACAAGAAGCACCTGACCAAGTTCAGGCATAAAAAGGAAGTGTACAAGAGGTGGAAATAGGGGCAGGTGACCTAAGAGAAGTATAGAAATGCTGTCTGATCATACAAGGATGAGGTTAGGAATACTGGGGTTGAATCTGTCAAGGGCAACAAGAAAGGATTCTACAAGTATGTGAACAGCAAAAGGAGGAGCATAGAAAACATGGTCCTGCTGCTGAATGGGACAGCAGAACAGGCAACAAATGACATCAAGAAGACTGAGGTGCTTAATGCCTGCTTTGCCTCAGTCTTCACTGGTACAATGAGCCTTTAGAAATCCCAGGCCCCTGAGACCAGGGCAGCAAGGAAGGCTTACCCTTAGCGGGTAAGGCTCAAGATAGGGCACACTTAAAAAAAACGGACATGCACAACTATGGGCCCTGATGTGACGCACCCACAAGTGCCAAGGGAGCTGGCTGATGTCATTGCAAAGCCACTTTCAATTATCTTTGAAAGGTCATGGAAACTGGGAGAGGTTCCAAAAGACTGAAAGAAAGCAGATATCACTCCTGTCTTCAAGAAGAGCAGGGGAATTACAGATCAGTCTGCCTCACCTTGGTCCCTGAGAAGAGGGCTGCCAGCAGGTTGAGGGAGGTGATCCTTGCCCTCTGCTCAGCACTCGTGAGGCCACATCTGGAATACTGTGTCCAGTTCTGGGTTTCCCAGTACAACAAATGGACTTACTGGAGTGATTCTATTGAAGGTCCATAAAGATGATTAAGGGACTGGAGCAACTTTAGTGAGGAGAGGCTGAAAGAGCTGGGACTCTTCAGCCTGGAGAAGAAAAGGGGGGAATCTCATCAAAGTGTGCAAACGCCTCATGGAAGGCTGCAAAGAAGACAGAGCCAGGCTCCTTTCAGTGGAGACCAGTGACAGCATCAGAGGCAATGGGTTCAAACTGAAACACAGGAGGTGCCATCTGAACATCAGGAAACAGTTTTTTACTGTGAGGGTGACCAAGCACTGACACCGTAGTTTGTCACTGCATTTTCCAATATAAGTGCTTTGTAATTTGAGGGCAAAGATATATTTACAAAGAATCTTTTAGATAGAAAACACTTTCCTTGTGTTTTTTCACAGTAATGAAGTGCTGGTGAAGACTGGCCACAAGAGTGCACCGAGTCATATACCTCACCCACTCAGAAATATGTAGAAAAGTTTCTGGAACATTATCGAAAAAAGGTGCCAGCAAAATAAGCTTCCCATAACTGTTTTTCAGTTCTTCTAGGAATGCTAAAAAACTGCTGTCAAACTCCATTTCGTTCAACATATGATGGCAGTTTCAAAAACTATACTAATTTTTCCAAATAAATTAGATTACAACCATATTTAATGAAAAACCAAGTCTCTACTGATGTTCCTAAAGCTGACCTCTTGAATAAAGTATCAGCAGTGCCTCACATTGTTATCTGAACTGTAAGACACGAATAAGTTAATCATATTTCTGTTGCCTCAGTAATATGAATTAATCAGGTGTTGAATGGATTGTGGAAGTGAATTTATTCTACTGTAATCACATCATATGTTTGTATGAAAGTCTACTTTTGAAGCCAAAAAGAAATTAAAGTTGTAATAATAAAATGCACTGTGGCCTCGATCCAATTTAGCACGTAAAATAAATAATCACATCACACTTTTAAATATGACACCATTAGAGTTGCAGTTCAGTTACCTCTGGACTAGCTGCTGATATTCTCTTGCATGCTAATTATCCAGGTCTACACACGTACATGCATACATGTTTGAACTTGCACACACAGACAGGCATGTATAGAAGATAAAGTCAAATGGTATAGACTGAACTAATTTTAAAAATGGACAGTAAAAAAAAGACTATGAAGAATATTTTGGAAGCAGAACTGGTAAAATGGCATTAACAAAAATAGGAAAGTATAATGAGCTAGTAGATGCACAAAGACAAGATTAAAGAGATAAAAGACCAGAATTTGGCAATATGGAAATATTCCACACCATAGACCTCATGCTCAGTTTATAAATGAGTGTTGACCAGGGGGGCAAGAATCCTCTCTTTTCCGTGAGTCTGAACTTTTTCGTGAGTTCTGCAAAATCCACGAGTTCAGTGTTCGACGATCGCTGCTCAAGGACTGGCTATGCAATAGGTTATTGGGCAGTGAGAAAAATTGTGTTGTGTATAACTTGTTCTGCATACTCTTTATTATTTTTAATTTTTATATTATTATTATTATTATTATTTCCTTTGTTGTCTTATTAAACTGTCTTTATCTCAACTCACAAGTTTTACTTTTTGTCCATTCTCCTTCCCCTTCCACTGGGGGAAAGAGGAGCGAGTGAGCAGCTGCATGGTCCTAGTTGCAGGCTGCTGGGTTAAACCATGACACCAATGTACATGCTTGATAATACAGCAATGGTATTGCACATTTCCTCAGCATTTTTAACATAATTATTCCTTTATCCATAATACCTTGTGGTCACTTTTAAACGCTGTTATTTAACTCCTGTATTACCTTCAGTATTTCAGTAGTGATGCTTGTAGCCACAAAACAAGTATATATATACATGGCTGTACAGAAATTATATTTCAATGGGTTTCACTTTATTTCATAAAAAGAAATTGACCTATAGCATATATTTGTTACAAATACAGAAATAGATCTTTCATTTTTTATAGTTCGCTTTTAAAAAGGACAAAAAATAAACTTTAAATTACTTTGTATAAAATCTTAACATAAAATCACAATATATTGGATCATGATTTACATTCCGAGTGGATCTTGTAGGGACTGCTGCAAGGGAAGCCACGCTCTGACCCTAACATGAGACTGACAACAAGTCTGCCTTCCCCTAACCTCTGTTCCTTTACTGAAAGACAGCTGTATACAGACATCTGTAATATGGTGCCATTTTTGCTTTCACTCATTTCAGAATACATTTATTAGAGAGACCTAAGCCTGTAGTTCCAAATAAAGTCATATCAGCAGTATTTGTTCAGTCTTCTATGTAGTAAGTCAATATGTATTATTAATATTAAAATATCTAAGTATTATTTTATTTAGCTGTAGCCTTAGCCTCCTACTTCTACTGAAGTCAATATAAAAAACACCTTTGACAACCATGGGACCTGGAAGATCAATAAAATTATTCCATTCCTTCAGAAATAGGAACTGTTGCTTATTAAAATTAATAGATAATTGTTACAACCAAGATATCATTTCTATAATCTTCACCTCTAAAAACAGTCTCACTAACTGTAATAAAATACAGAAAAAATGCATATTTTAATTTCTATTAATGTATTTATTACTCCTCCATATGCAGTGAAAACTTTATGAAAGCTAATTTGTATCAGGAGTGACCAAGAGTCGCTTTTTGATTTTCCTATGTAATATTTATCTTATATGTTAATACTTCATCTTCCCAACTGAATAACTAAAAATTTATAGGCAGTAATTAACATAGCCACAACAGCAATAATGCATTAATCTACGCAAAGAACAGTTATTCTCTAAACAGCAGTATGAACTATATCTGATTCGCAGATATGTCAGCATAATCTGACCACTTTACAGTCCTGTGAAAAACAGCTGTTCAGCTGGGAGGGAGTGGTAGACTACTACAGCCAGTACTCACCCCTTGCCTGAGAGCTGTGACTTTTTCATCCACCTGTAAGAAGCTGTGAACTCCAGTGAAGAAGTGCCATACGTGTGTTACATATACATTACTTTATGTCCCCATATAAAATTAATCGAAAAATTGTTTTGAGCAGACAATGGAAGAACATCACCTTTTACTCCACTAGAATGAGACCTACTTTAACAAGATGTGTTGTATATGGACTGTGTGGAATTGACCAAAAATCTTCCACCTCAAATCCTGTGCAGCTCAGCGATCTGGCTGAGCGCCTATCCCCAGGCAGACACTTCTGCTGTGCCCTGAGTAACTCTTCCATGGTCCTCTTTAAAAAGAAGCCCAGGGATGTGAATGAGAATAGAGCCACTCCAGTAATCTCTCAAATCTGGACAGCCCAAAGGCCACAGGAGTGCAGTTCGTGGAGTAGTTACCAGCCTCAGAGTGTCAACACAGGCACAGAAACACAACTCTCACGACTAATGTTGATGACTGAATGGAAAAAAGGGAGAATGCATTTACAGTAGCAGTCACCATCTTGCCCCGGACTTATTAGGAGGTGGTTAGACATAAACTGAAACCCTAAGGATTGGTTCATGTATCTCTGTGCTCAGGTATATGCTTTCAGCAGGCTATCTTAGCTCAGATATGGTGTTATGGGAACACAGAGACTGGGGCTGGCAAGTGCTAACTAATATTATTTTTTATATATTGATACCTGTAAATGTAACAAATGTAACATGTGGGGGATGTTATCACTTCAGGTTGTCAGAAACAAGTCTTGGTTCTTTGTGAATATTAGGACGGTTGCAAGACAAGGGACTCCTGAATAATCCCTTTAGGCGCCTGGGCCTTGGGAGAACAGGTATGCAAACTACAGAGATAAGGATGCTGCAGGATAATCTGAAGACCCCTGCTGAGAGACGCCAAACAAACATGTGCGATGGACATTACCATATATTAATGAATTCTCGGAAAAGCCATTACTATGATTAACATTTCTTGGAAATGTAATGAATATGTATGTTAACATAGCATAAATACCTAGTAACTGTGTCTCTTCGGTGCACACGTTTGGAGGAGAGATCCCCCGTGTGCCCGGCGCCGCAATAAAGAATACCTGCTTAATAGTCTGCTGACTATTGAGTCTTCAATTCCGGCTTTTCACAGCATCAATATTTATTTCATTTTTATAAACACTATGGCTTCCATTAACATTTAGCTCAAGATTACTTCTAAAACATTTGCTTTCTTCAAAAAAAGTTTCAGATATGAGCAAGGAAGCTGATGTGAGACGTACAGCATTAAACCAGCTGAGAATCTGGCCCAGAAAGAGTGTCCAAAACTAGAAGTGCCTCTTCTGATGCACCATTTTCCATAGTTGTCCATAATACTTTATTTTCTACACTGTTACGTCGTTATATATAGACACAGGCACAGATGCACACACTCAAACAACCATGTGTATAAATTTCTGATGTGTTATCACATGCCTTTCCTTTTGGTCCACAGCACTGCTAGACACAGTTGATTCTGAGATATGTGCTTTCAGGAAGTGTATTGGAATAACCTGAAGAACATTTCTTTTGTTTCTACCAATAAAGGAAAAGGTTCAAGCCACATCTGTAACACTGTGTTTCTGCACAAGGTGTGCTTGTTCTACCAAGGATATGCCAATAATTCAAGGCAATCAGCAGGGTACATTACAGAGGAAACCGAACCAACAAGCTGTACAAACAAAATGGCAATCAGAAGATTTAATGCATTTCTGATGTACATTTAAAGCACTGACACTGGGCCACAGATGTACATGTGTTGTGTTTTATCTTGTTGAGATATGGCCTGTGAGAACCTATTATAGCACATCATCACCCACAACTACTGGGCCCAGCAAAGGAAAAATTCCATCACACATTACTCCTGCAGATACATTAGAGAAACAAATTGTACTTGGAATTGAAAAGTCACAGGCTTATTCTGTCTTAATAAATTCCTGCCAAAAGGCTAAGTGTAAAACTAGGAATACTTCCCAAATGTTGTTACTGTATTATCATCTCTGACATCTCAAGGGCTGCTCAGAGGATCACCTAGATATCATTTCAGAGTTCTTACAATAAATCTGGTTTTTTTAACCTGTGCTAGGTTTTATGTAGCCATTTTGAGTATGCTGTACTTGAAATTTAACATCCCCTTTACCAGAAGGCAAAGGCTGTTTTATAACAAGAGTTCTGACACTTTGGTGATCTGATGTTACTATGTAATTTTCAAAATCATAGATACACCTTCAAATGTTACTTTAACTTTTCTGAAGACAAAGTCTGAAATCCTGTGATGCATCTGAAGTATCTTAATAGATCTGATTCTGTTCCTGCACTGCCAGCTTTCTATTCTAGATTATGCATTATATTTTGATAATTTTTATTCTGTTGTCAATACTTGCAAAGACTCTTGAGTGTTTTCTCTCACACACACGTTGTAACTCTTCCATATGTCATTGCAGAATATAGCAATATTGTAAAGTTCTCAACTACATCTATTATATCTGCTATCTTCTCATGTTTTTAAATCTCCACCTTCCTTAATAAATACGAGGAGTTTATAAGATCCTGGTATGAGGATAACAACATGCTAAATAAAATGTGCTGAGAAAGAGCACTTTTGTTATTCCAAGAGAAACAGCCTTTGATGTCAACCAGCAAAACCATTTTTTCCCATTTTATTTCTTCTTCAATTAATCAGAGAAAAGAACAGAAAAATCCAGAGGGTGTGCCTGCGCCATTAGTTTGATCACTTACTTGCACTCTGAGCCCCTGCTTCTTTGACAGGCCACGCTTCAGGACACCAGATATTTCCTGGGATGGAGTGATGAGGTCTTTACCCAGGCAGAACCCAGGCGTCGCTGAAAATTTATGTAGGCAGGTAGAGGGATGAGATGGCTTGCTCCATTGCCCATCCCAGTCTGCCAAAACCTTAGATTCGGAAACACATTCATCCCACCCTCCTGTGTCCATGGTACATTCCCTCAGCATCACACTATGAAGCACAAATATGGAGTGTTGGAAAGTAGCCCTGTCTTTGTTCCGATATAAAGTTATATTAATTCTGAAATAAACTTAAGCAAATTTTGTAAGTGTCTCAGTCCCAATAAGAAAAAAACACTCCAGACCAAGGAGAAGAACCAGCCTTGACAAGTGCTTCTAGCTGTCCAAGATGCAAGGCACAGGGTGGCATAGTGAGAAGACTGGGACGTGCTCTCTATGCTTGTCTAGCGAATCCATCAGGGCATTCCATGCTAAGGGTCATGAACAGTACAATTCCAAACTAAAAGTCAAAAAATGGCCGCCATTGAGGTGGGAGCTGGTATGATCACGTAGCAAAACAGACACGTGCTGTGAGTGGCATGAGAGTCCTACAGGTGTAAACGCAAAGGGCTATGAAACAGGTACCAAACAAAGATCACTGAGAAGTTCTGTACTGTAAATCTGTCAAAACACTGCTGGAGGAGCTGGCCGTGAGTGGCATGGATGTCACCCACTCCACTCAACATTCCACGGCAATGCAATGACTTTCTGGAGCAAGTCACAAAGGTAATATGGGGGTAGCCAAACAGCAGAAGCAACCTCTCAGCTGCCTATGCTAAATCTGACAAGGATCATGAAGCAAAAGCTGCAGCTGATGATCTTACAAGGTTATAAATTAAATAGATGTGGATTAACTGTAACATAAGAGTTTTTAAACTGTGCCAGCTCATAAATGCACTCTGTTTGGCCAATCCTATTACGTGGGAAGTAGCCTATAGCACGGTAAGGGGACAGTGAGCTAAAGGTGCCAACTCCTGTCTTTCTTTCAGCAAGAAAATAGTCAGCTTCTTCAATCAGATACTTCCATCTCTCTGAGTGACATCTAGGAAGCAGTGCTGAGAACAGTATTGGGTATCTATAGAGATATCTATAGAGATAAATAGGTACGCAAGAGGTATAGGAGAGGTGCCCGAGGACTGGAGAAAGGCCAATGTCACTCCAATCTTCAAAAAGGGCAAGAAGGAGGACCTACAGGCTGGTCAGCCTCACCTCCATCCCGGGAAAGGTGATGGAGCAGCTTATCCTGGAGGTCATCATCAAGCAAGTGGAGGAAAAGAAGGTTATCAGGAGTAGTCAGCATGGATTCACCAAGGGGAAATCATGCCTGACCAATCTGATACCTTTCTACGATGGCATGACTGGCTGGGTAGATGGAGAGCCATGGATGTTGTCTATCTAGACTTCAGCAAGGCTTTCAACACTGTCTCCCATAACATCCTCCTAGGGAAGCTGAGGAAGTGTGGGCTGGATGAGTGGACAGTGACGTGGATTGAGAACTGGCTGAATGGCAGAACTCAGAGGGTTGTCATCAGCAGCGCTGAGTCTAGTTGGAGGCCGGTGACCAGTGGTGTCCCTCAGGGGTCAGTACTGGGCCCAGTCTTGTTTAACTACTTCATCAACGACCTAGATGAAGAGTTAGAATGTACCCTCAGCAAGTTTGCTGATGATACCAAACTGGGAGGTGTGGCAGACACACCGGAAGGCTGTGCTGCCATTCAGCATGACCTGGATAGGCTGGAAAGCTGGGCAGAGAGGAACCTGATGAGGTTCAACAAAGGCAAATGCAGGGTCCTGCACCTGGGAAGGAACAACCCCATGCACCAGTACAGGCTTGGGGCGGACCTGCTGGAGAGCAGCTCTGTGGAGAGGGACCTGGGTGTCCTAGTGGACAACAGGTTGACCATGAGCCAGCAGTGTGCCCTGGCTGCCAAGAAGGCCAATGGCATCCTGGGGTGCATTAGGAGGAGTGTGGCCAGCAGGACAAGGGAGGTTCTCCTTCCCCTCTACGCTGCCCTAGTGAGGCCTCATCTGGAGTACTCTGTCCAGTTCTGGGCTCCCCAGTTCAAGAAAGATGAAGAGCTACTGGAGAGAGTCTAGCAGAGGGCTACGAGGATGGTGAGGGGACTGGAGCATCTCTCCTACGAGGAGAGGCTGAGGGAGCTGGGCTTGTTCAGCCTGAAGAAGAGAAGGCTGCAAGGAGACCTAATAAATGCTTACAAATATCTGAAGGGTGGGTGTCAGGAGGATGGGGCCAAGCTCTTTTCAGTGGTGCCCAGTGACAGGACAAGGGGCAATGGGCACAAACTGAAGCAGAGGAAGTTCCGTCTGAACATGAGGAAGAACTTCTTCCCTCTGAGGGTGACGGAGCCCTGGAACAGGCTGCCCAGGGAGGTTGTGGAGTCTCCTTCTCTGGAGATATTCAAGACCCGCCTGGACAAGGTCCTCTGAAACCTGCTGTAGATGACCCTGCTTAGGCAGGAGGGTTGGACTAGATGACCCACAGAGGTCCCTTCCAACCCCTACCATTCTGTGATTCTGTGATTCTGAGTGCTTTTAAGGATGTGGGCCTTGATGTCTCCAGTCTACAAACATAAGCAAAGGCATTCCAGATCAGACCAGTGTCACACTGAGTCATGTATCCCAGAAGTCATCAGTACAGCATGGTTTAATGGAAAGTGAACAGAATGGAATGGTACAGGCTGCCCAGAGGGGCTGTGGATTCTCCTCTGGAGATACTCAAGACCCACCTGGATGTGGTCTTGTGCAGCCCACACTAGGTGTTCCATTCCATGGTGATCCATTGTCAGGATGTTGGACTAGATGATCTCCAGAGGTCCCTTCCAATCACTACCATTCTGTGATTCTGTGAACTGACCTAGTAAGAAAAAAACATTAACTAAATTTAATGTATAAATATGAAACAGGAGATGCTATATCCTTTGTAAGTAATGTTTCCCCTTATGAAATGTCGTTGTACACTCTAACTGTATAAGAATATGCTCACTTTTTTATGTTCAATACTTCTTCCTCAAATAATTCTGGGTTCTCAGTGGGATGTTAAAGCAATTAATAATTTGTTCTGTAAAAAAATTTGTTGCCTTTCGGTCCAAGAAGCATTACCATCTTGTTCTTACATTAGGAAAAATGGTAAAAAGCAATGGTCACTACTTTTTCTCAGTTGTGTGTCTGTTATGATTCTCCTTCTATGCTTCCTTCCTAACATGGCCCACTATTTTTTTATATGACAATGTGTACAGTTCTGGTTTTACATAGTGTTGTTCCCTCACAAGTGATGCTATATGACAAATTTTCCACCAGCCATTCATCTTCATCCTTGTCCATGTCCTCATGTGTTCTTTTGGAGGTGAGGAATTAGTAGGCTACCATGAGTACTCCAGGTAACCAGGATGTCTTATCCAGTATCTCACTTATTTGGGGGATGTCTTTCCTCCTTTTCTCATAAGTGTCATTTTTCTAACAGTTAAAGTCGGCATGGCTACTGCTGAGGTTTATACCAGTTCACATATAGTGTTCCAAGAGAAACCTCCTTTAGTGTATGTGCTTAATGTGCCAGTAGGTAGTGATCAAAATTTTCTATCTTTGTTTCAGTGTTTTGCAAAATCAGAACAGTGGATTGCTGTTGGCTGTGTACAGGCTCCTCCATGCAGCGCTTTTACATCAGCAAACAACAGGTAGGCTAGCCAACCACAGATCGTGAAATAAACAAGCAGCAACTTGTCCTTTCAGCTGTGATGAAAGCCAGCAACTGCGGTGTGAGATATGAAAGTGCACTGCAAAGAGCGATGGTCTCGGTTTTCTGGCATCCGAATAAGACAAAGAAGACAACCGGCTTTCACAGTTGTGCATCAGTGCCTCGTAGTTTAAAACTCGTTAATGTTACGAGACTCTGGTAAATGAATGAAAAGAAAATTGATCATTAAATGGTGTGATAAAATGTATGAACAAGACATCCAGATACCAGGAGCTTTCTACATGCTGAATGTAGCAGCCTCATAAGCAACAAGCTTACAATGTACACCTGCAGACCCCACTAAATTGTTTAGATTGCACACTTTACTGTAGGTCAGGGCTGTTAATCACCAGAACGCCCCAGGGCAGCCACATACAGCCTTATTTATGGGCAAATCAAGAAACTGAAATACTGAACCGTGCCTGATTAGCTGCACTAATATGCTACTTGTGGCTAATTTCTGAGCTGCTTAATTCGCAGGTGTTTGCCCCAGCCAATAAATCATGCTTTCTACCTCCTCTTTGCACTCATGGACCTGCCATGCATATGTGGAGCCTGTTTAAGTGACAAGCAGGAAATAATTGATGGTGCATTAAATCACTCCAGCGTTTAGTGAACTGGCTCCCCTTTGAAACAAACCTTGCTACATTCCCACTCCCAGGCTCATTTCAGATGTTATTGTAACCTAAGTCTTCTGCGCCACTGCTTGCAGCCGTTCAAAGGTACAATGTGTACATTTCCTCATTTTTATTTGTTTTACTTGTAGAGCACATTATTTGCATAAGACATCGCTATTAAATTTTCCACAACAGCTAGTCACCAATGCTATGAAGCAGAACAAAATTCAATGGAGTGCGAAGTTGGAAAGGAACGTACCAGGAGCCTTAGCAGTTCCAGCCCTGCAGCTTCTCTTTAAATATGCTTAAACGAAGCTGTCAGTAAACAGGAGTTCTCAGTCATGTTTTGTATTGATCATCACTAACCTGCTTGCTCTGATTTTTTTCCTTCAGATGAGAGAAAGGAATCTGAAAGCTGAACTCATGGAAATAGTCAAATCCGAACTCACTCTAAGTCAAAACCAGGCAGATTCATGTTCTTTCCTCTATCTGGACACAAAACCACTGTGAAGATGCACAATTTCCAAACTTTAACTGAAAAGGTTGTCGGGGGTATGCTGGGAGGTCTGAAACTAGGGAAGACCTCAATTTTTTTCATTAGTCTTTTGGTTCATCCCATATTAACATGTGGTTACCTGAAGCAATTTTTATTTTGGGGGAATCTGTGGTCTTCAGCTTGCATTGTAGCTGAGATGATAGCTCCTCAGAGAATTCTGCATGAGTCACATAAATCTTTTTTATATGGCTTATGAAGAATTCCCTTTGAAGCAAAGGATAAGAGGCAAGACCTACACACTTCTTTCTACTTTAAGGAGTCCATTACCATTGTCTATGGTAAAATTCCTTTGTTATTATTCTGGGGTCTAAGTAAAACAATATTATAGTAAAGGATTTCAGAAAAAAAGTAGAGATTCTGGGTTCTGAACATTTTTTTCTGGCCACTTAGGCCTTATGCTGAGACCAAACAGAAATTGAAACTAGTAGGTAATGAGGTAGTCTGCTTATCTGAGCATCACACAAAAAGCTTAACTGGTGTCCGGCAAACCACAATGCTGCCTACAGTTTTGTGGTGATAGCTAAAAGTGGGGGTTTCTGGGGATGTTTTTTCTGGGGGTACTTAAAAGTGATGATATTAACTTAGCAGAGTGTTACATTGTTTGATGTACACTTACCTGAGACAACTTCTCCTGCTGCAGATAAGACCAGCAGAAAAAATTCAGCTGTCCAAAGAGAAGGCAGCTAGTTAAAATTAAATTAAAAGGCACAGCAAAAAGGATAAAATGTCTACAAGTGTTAGAAAAAGTTTCTAAAGATAATGTATTGGACATTCACAATAACAATGAATCACTTCCGTCATCAAAACATATTTCTTGTATGTTCCATAGGAAGTCATATGGCTGAAAAGAAAAGGTAAAGAAGGCAATAGCAAATCTGAAAAAAAAAGAACTTATCCTCCTCAGTCATATCCAACAGAAGAAGTTTTTAAAAAGCATAAATTGAGACAAATTACATATAAAATCATAATAAAACACATAAAAAGAATTTTGGTAATAACTTCCTAAAAGCTTAAAAAAAAACCCACAAAACAAAACTAAACTAAACAAAAAAAAAAAAAGAAGAAACTGTGGTGGGGGATTTTTTCAAGCTTGATACGTAATCTATGAAGTGAACAGAAGGTCAAAGTTTGTAAAGAGAACTTAAATGCCCTGTAGTAGCCACCGGTGAAGATGCAATACTGAGTTACATGGACATCTAGTGTGACCTAATATGGTAATTTTATGTTCTTAGCTTCTGAGGTTATAAAATGAAAGTTCTACTGTCAGGGTGTTCTCTCCTGCTCTTAGCTACTTTCCTTGAATGCCAAGAGAGGATTTGTTAACTTCTGGGGTAGCTGTAAAGTCATGTTTTGCCATAGACTTCCAAAAGAGTTGGGTTATGATCTGGATTATGAGACATTTTTAATACATTTGTAAATTTTAAGGCCAGAAAGAGCCATTATGTTTGCCCAAAGTAATTTCCTTTGCTATCCGGTTATAACATTTTTTCCTGAGTAGTTTCTGAATTGGAAGGAATTATTCTTTTCCATTAAAGAAGAGTTTGTTTAGATTTAGAAACTAATAATGTAACCCTGAATATATTTTATAATCTGGCATACTTTTGCAATTTTTTTAGTGGTAATTCAATTACAAAAACAAGAACTATGTTTGAGGTATTATGTTTCAATTTATCTCAAGCACCTTGATTTAAAGGAGGTTATTAACACAAATATCTAAGAAATAAAAGCAAGTCATAGTGTCTGACCTGAAAACTTTAGGGTGAGATTTTCAAACTCTTCTACATTAAATTATCATAAAACATCTAGCTGACCCCAGTATAAAGAAACATAAATTTCAGTATAAGGACATGATAATTTTCCACTATTAATTAACTTAATATCTTGGTTTGGTTTGGTTTTGATGTCTAGTTTTCCAAGATTCCTACTAGAAAATAATATAGTGTATGCATCTCAGTTAATGTCATTTCAGTATAACAGACTACAGTGTTTTGACTCAAAAGAGGGTTTTTTCCCTAAAATGGCTTTTCTTGCAAGTGAATGTTTGGGGTCAGGTGGGGTTTTTTGTTAAAAGAGAATTTCCCTTTGCTTTCTGCATTACCTAAAAATTTCACAATCTTCTTATCAAATATTTTTAATGTGTTTTCTCCAGAATTAGAAAATGGTCATTGAAACTAATTATTTAATCAATACCATGGTTTTCTTAAAAAAAGAAAAAACCAAAGTAACATTTTCTATGACATGTTCAGTAGATATTTCAGGTAAATAGCACTGTTTAATAGAATTACATTATTTGAATAAACAAGTGCAATAAATGTAAGCTTGATGACATGTCACAAATAAGCAATAATATGACTGAAGTGGAGACGCAAGGAGTGAACAAATTTGTTCACTTCAGTTCTTCATTTATAACCTATTGGAGGAGTTTGCCAACATAAATTACTTTTTGCTCAGCTGACATCCATTGAAGAACTCCAGCTGAATTCAGTGGGGACAAGGGAAAAAATACACATAAACACTGTCAGTATTTCTGACTTGATATTTTGAATATCCTAGAATTTTTTGTGCCACGCTAGAGAAATCATGAAGAAGCTTAGTGTTCATTGGCTCAGTTCTGTGTCCTTTTCAAAGTCCAGGACCTTGTAAACATGATGAATTGGACATGAAAACTGTTTTCTGAAAACTAACATTTAAAATTATTTAGTTGTATGTTCTTGTAATTTTTGTGATATTTTAAAAAAAATTACTGAATTTTCACACAGGACAATGAAATAATTTCAGTTATTTTTGTTTGCATTTTTTTTTCTTTTATTTCCTCACTCATCCTGTGTAATAAAATAGATAAACCTATGCCTCACTCATGCTAGTTTCATGCTTAACAGACACATGAAGAACTCTGACACAAGGATCATGACGGGGGATTTTCAGACCAATTTGTCACATCTCTATAATAGTCTGGAAATCTAGTCTGAAG
Organism: Opisthocomus hoazin; assembly: GCF_030867145.1. Lineage (NCBI taxonomy): Eukaryota > Metazoa > Chordata > Aves > Opisthocomiformes > Opisthocomidae > Opisthocomus > Opisthocomus hoazin. The sequence continues at coordinate 72,532,371 of NC_134416.1, read as the reverse complement.
TTTCTACTCTTTTAGAAAAAAATATCATAAAATAAAGTGAAATGTACTTAGAAATTTCTTTAGACTGCCTGGATTTTTATGCTTATTTTCTTTCTACCAACATATTTTTCCTAACTCAAACTTTCGTGAATTCAATGTAGAGATCCCTCTGAATTTTCAAGAGTTGCAGAACAGTCCCAAGCTGTTACAGAGAATCTTACACGTATAAGCCGAAACTACAGCAAGCTCCTATTTTACGCAGTCTTCAAGAGGTTTGTGAAAATAAGGAGTAACATTGGCTTGTGATCACTATTGGGATGTACACTAGCAGCATTCTGATAGAATTCTCTGAAGTTTCGCTACTTTTCTCAAAGTGGTGTGGTAAGGAGAGACTTAAGATTGCTTGGGTTACCTTAATTGCTCCTCTCCATATTCATGATGCTCTGAGTGTTTTACAAAGTGAAACTACCCCATGTCATTTCTGTGCTTTAAATTATTTTTGGTTTTTGAGAATAACTGAGAAAAGAGATCTGTGCTAGGAATAACCAAAAGATATGTGCTATTTAACCCCATATTAACAAAGATTCTTATTACTGAATTTGGTTTTTGTTTGCTTCATTGGCCTTGAATTATTTTCTCAGTTGAAAATCCACTCTGTGATTTATCACATTCTGAATCAACACCAAAGGAATAATGTATGACAATTCAAAAAAGGAAAAAGGAAATGTATAATGCAACTTAGTAACACTATGTAATTGTCATATTGCTGAAATGTAAGCATTGGAGAGGGATATGGGAATGTCAAGAAGCGTGGTTTCTCTATTTAAGAATTAAAGGAGTGCCAGCCTTTACTGTCAGGATACGCTTTCAGGAGGCAGCAATGAAAGTTTATATTACAAAGGTCACTCAGAGAAGAAGAACGTCACAAAGTTAAGTACATCCAGGGAAGATCAGATAATAGGGAATATCTTTTTCAAAGCTAAAATGATAGATTGCAAGAATGGTAAAATAGAGCACATGGCAGATAGAAAGGGAAATCAAGACAAGAAAAAAAAATAAAATAGAAGAGTAATACAATATAAGTGAAGCTGTAGAAATCATAAAAGAAATGCTTGGAAACAAGAGTGAAACTTATTGAATAAAATAAAATTTATTCAGAGCATTCAGATGGCGAGATTCAGAAAAATAACCAGCACAGTGGCATCTTAGCTGATTGCAAGATGCTTGACGAATACATTTTAAAAAATTGTCATGTGTTTTCATATAACACCATATGAATAATTTAACAGCAATGCCAAGATTTATGAAAAGAGTATTATCAGTGAAATGTTAATGCCTGAGACAAGAAATTGTGGGGGTTTAGGGTGACTGTACAGTTATAATTTATAAAAACTTATAGCACTTAACATGGACTTATAAAGCTGGGACAAGATCTTTCTGGATTTCTATAGTATTAACAAAGATGAAAGCTTGATGATATTTGGGAATTCTGTGCTAGTTATCATTTAATATGATCTTTGCAAAACAGAATATGTGTAATACTCTCAAAGGAATATTTATACAGACCAGCAAGCCTAATTATTTTTCATTTAATATTTTGCTTCCTTTGATGAGCTCAACGTAAAGTGATCCTTTGTACTGAACAAGAAATTTTATGATGTCATTAAAATGTTACAGACACAATTATTATGTAAAGTTAGTCATTTTGCCCTTGGAAAACCTGTAAATTCAATCTGAACCAGGCTTGCAGGCCTGGCCACAACATGAGACGGACACAGTGTTTCAGTTTCCTGTGGGCTGCATCTCGACAAAGAAATCCACCTGTATCCATCATCTTAGGCTTTCCTATGATACATTAAAAAGTTGATGAACAAGCACAAAACCAAGAGGATTCCATCACTTTACCCGCGTAGACCTCATCTGCAGGATTGCATCAGTTCCTTGCAGTAGTGGGAAGCTGTTGGGGCAGTCTCCTGGGAGGACGTCAGTGGGTGGGACACAAACATGCAGATAGCGTCTGTTTTAAATTTATGACACCATAACCATTTTCTAACTTTATGTGCCTTAGTGTCTCCTATAGGGAGAAGATACTAGGCTGAATTTCCATGGCTGCACTACGTGGCAAGACAGTCTGATCCTTGGGCACTAACCCAGTGATGTTGAAATCAGGAATGGTGAGCATGATCATTCTCAAAAGAACATTTTCATATGGAACAACATATTTTTAAGTAAAATTATTTAAGCAGTGCAAGTATAAATTAAGACCAGAAGAGCATAGATTATGTCTTCAAGCCTTTAGGGCAGATAAGGTTAAAGGGAACCTTTCTGCTAAACATTCTATTTAGCTATCTGTTCTTTGCAAACATACCAGAAGACAGACAGCATACTACTCTGATCATGTGGTGTTTTCCATTTTTTCTCTAGAAATATTAAAAGTGTGTTCAAAGCTAAAATCCTGCTACAGTGCAAATAAGCTCTGGGTCAACAATTATCAATAAAAATCCCCATTTTTTCTTCCTCCATTGGTGAGCTAAAGAAGTAATGTAAATTCATTTTCAAACTACATGATACAGCGTGCTTTACAGAGTGACTTAAAGGGCATACTTCCTTCCGTCCAAATCTTCCAGTACTTTATTTCAATTAAATGCTACAACATCTTTTACCTTAGCTTGTTGTCAGTTCTTGGCTATAGAAAGCACATACTTGATGAACATGGACTTCTCAGAAAATATTCTAATCGCTAAATTTGTGTCAGCAACATAAAACTCGCATACACACTGAGACTGATCACAAAGTCTGGCCATCGTCTGGACCATGGGATATCTCCAGTTACAGAAATGCCAGCTTTGTACCAACCCAAAAAAGTACATCTTGCTATGGACATGCTGACTCCCAAACGTCTGAAGATGCTGGGGTCAATCAATTACCCCATAGCACTACAACAATTGACAAAGAACAGCTAGGGACAAGTTTTTCAGCTGGACCTCTCTTGACATCAGCTTGACAGGAGAGCAAGAAAAAGCACATATAGAAAAACTACCCATGAATCCATGGCATGGACTCCAGGAATCTTCGGCTAGAAGCACTAAATATTTAGAATTCTGTTCCTTCTAGATTGTAACCCCAAGTATGCTGTGTAGTCTGCAAAAACAACTGTGTAGCAGCAGGAATTGGACATGACTAGGACTTTAAGAGAGAATTTAATGAAGGTCTGTCAGCTCTGAATAGGGTGAAATCTCAGGCTGTTCATCTTGCTTGTCCACCTAAGACTTTTTTATGGGATTGAGTTTCACCTGAAGATACGTCTTAAGCAAAGTCACTTAACCAAGAAAACATGAGTTGGGTTTTAATGTTCAAGTTTTGACTTTTGCAGTGTATTTTTGTAATGCATTTTTAGAGAATGCTTTGCCTATGCATGCAGACTATACACAGGTACATTAGGATTATAAACCACGGCAGATTTCTTACTTATTTTAATAAGTGAGGAACATTGGAACATTGCTGCGTTTATGCTTTTCAGACTGCTGTATGTCAGGTATGACTATCAATAACACTTGTGGCTATTTTTCTCTTTCTTTTCATTCTTTTTCAGTATATTGTAGCTGATTTTTAATAACAACTCCTATTTTTAAACTGCAAACAGCTGCAAAATCTTCATAAAAAATGTTTTATCAAAATATTAGTTTTAGATATAGCAGTGCAGTGGCACATGATATTAAGGGTGGGACTCAGGCTGATTATATATTTTCTTCAGATTCCTGTGGTTTCTTTTCATCAATATGGTATAAAAAGTCTCACAAAAACCTATAATTAGGCCCCAGGGCTTTTTTTCCTCTTTGTCTATGAGTAGTTCTCTGATTTCAGCCATCATGATTTATTGCCATGATAAAATCTACTGATTAGTGAGCCACCAATTTACTTGGTCATCTGTTACTGCACAAGTCATAGGAAAGTCAAAACCTATATGGTCATCTCATCCTTCCACCTGCCCAGGACCACCTCTACTTTCATCATTCATGACAGACACTTGTTTCAACAATTTTTGCAAACTTCTATGATGGAGATCCCACAACCTCTCTGGCAGAACTGTGCACTTGTTATTTTTAGATAAAATTTTTTCTTTTCTTTGTTTTAATGCAGAACACATGTCTTTTGCTGAAAAGTTTATTCCCATCATGTAAAAAACATGTCATTCTTTCTCTGAGCTAAATAATACCATTTAAATCAACCTTTTCTCATAGGTCACATTTTCTACATTTCTGATCTTGCTCATTCCTCTACTAATTTGATCTTCTTCTTTCTAAAGCATGGTATTAACAAACTGAACATCACACATATCCTGGGGCCATTCCAACACTGAGCAGGGTAGAAGCATCAGGTCACATGTTTTTCAGGGTTTATTCTTGACAGCCCAAGTTGGCAGTTGTCTTTTTGCAACATCATTGGCATTGCTGACTCAGGCTAGGATCTATTACAGCTCCCCAAATCCTCTTCTTCAGTCCTCCTGCCTTGTCAGCTTGTATTTATTTTTGCAACTATTTATTCTTATCTAAGCACAGCGCTCTACTGATTCAGTATCTTTATCTTTTTAATTTGTCAGGAACTTTTTTTTTATTCGAATCATGTCCACCGATGCACTTCATGCCTCAGCTGATTCACAGATTCCTTAAGCATCCTCTCAAGTCCTTTGCCCAGTTCTCTAGTGGCAAACTCAAACCAGCACAGATCTCTACCAAGTCTCATTCACTGCAGTATTCCATTTTGAGAATATGGTACTAACAGCTATAAACTGGGTATGGTTTACCATCAGTTACTGTGCTAGTAACAATTCAACCTAAACCATATTTGCCAAGCGTTCTTATAAGACCAAAGTGCAAAATGTCTTACCAGAAGACATATACTGTCAATTTCTTCTTTCACCTACCTTGCAATTGTTTTGATGTGATTCACCTCTCAACTCCCCATTGTGTGTTTATTCCTCTCTGTTATCACTCAGGTGTTTCCAAATTCTTTCATTATTAGGTGCATGTTTTTTTTTTCCAGGAATGGATGTTTCTGTAACTGCCTTATATTTCCTGCTCCTTCCTCCTTTTCTTGTTTATATCTAAAGACCTGCTTTGCCATTTGCTTGTTGGAGGAAATTCCACAAGGTCTCAAAGAAAATGGCTTCTGGTCAACTGCTTCAGCCAAATCTGTGAGCATCACGGGTTGAATTTCACCTGGCTCACATGATTTACAGCACCTACAGAACAGCTCTCTCACCTGCTTTTTCCCTAATGTAGACTGATTTTTTTTTCACCCTGACACCAGTCATTATTAACTGCGTGATCACGGTCAATCCTCTTAGCAAAGGTTGTAGCGTACTGCCTTGTGATATGCTGCCAGACTTTCCAATAGCGTCCATGTTACAGCACATCTGTAAATAGTGAAAACATAGAAGAAGAGCAGCAGAGTGGGCTGTTACCAAACTAGTAGAATATGTTCGTCTTCTCTAATTGACAAACAGAATGTTTTACTTTTTTTTTTTCCTATCATTGGCCTGGTATATTTCTTACAGATAAAGAAAGCTCTCTCCTTCTTTATCTCTTTCCATATGTCTGCCTTCTTCCTTTACTTCTTGTTCTCTGGCTGTTATTTGGAGTTACAGATCTTGCAGGATCTAATGAGATGAATGTTATAAAGTGAGAATGGGAAGCTCTGTGCTTTCACTAAACTAATCTTTACCCCGGTCTAAGGGGCTTATTTGCAGCTGAAAGTCCTGGCAGTCTAGAAATAAATGCCTCATAAAGAATTACTTAATTTAGTTAATAATGTTTGAATCAAGTCATTCTTCATTTTCCATAAAACTAGAATAGGCTAGAAGTAATTCAATTATTTTTTACAAGTACTAATGAATAAAGTAAATGTGTAATTTTCAATAAATTACATAGTTACTTGTGGTGTGAAAAATAGTGCACTCAAAACAAGTAAAAAATGTGTCACTTTTATTTTTATAGCATGTCCTTTAGAAGAGATATTAAAGCACTGTTTACTTTATCCCATGGTACTCTATAGAAAACTGTAGATTAATTTTCCCACAGAGAAGCCATATAGTATTTCAACCCTGAAAGAAAAAAAATGCCTTAGAGAGAATCATTCAGGTACCTTGTATAAATTCTTCAGTAATAAGAAATAGGCATTTATGCACTTCACACATAGCCTGTATCTGTTGAGGAAACATATTCTTGCCCTGTTAAAGATTTGGGTTTTTTCTGTCTGAGTCTTTTTGCCCTTCTTTTAATTAAAATGCACACTTTGGCATAATCCTGCTCCCTCAAACAGTGTTTTTCTGTTCTGAAGCATATGGTTTGACTTGCAACAGGCAATGGGTAAGACAGAAGTCATGAATGGAAAACAGCGGATGAAATACCCCTCATGCCACGCACTTCCTTTCCTTCCTGTTTTCCTTCCAAAGCTCAAGAAAATCTGTGTTCATGGAAATGACAAAAGAATTTATTTTATATTTTCAAATATAAAAAGAGGCAACTTAGAAGAGTACAGTATTTATAAAAATGTACTTACTGCAAGCTGGGATCCCTCTTGGCATACCTGCATGCAAGCACCATCTATGAGTAATGCATCCACTGATTGTGCTGGTGCACTGGGGGAGAAGAGGAAAGTACAGAGATCCACAAAATGTGTATCTCGGTAACCATAAATGAAGAAAATCCACTTTAGCTTTGCTGCGAACTCCAGGAAGCAGAGCATGAACAGCTTTGATTTATCACAAAATTGGAGCTTGCATCTAGAAATGTAAGTGTGAGATCATTTACTTAAAAGCTGTAGTCATCATCATAATCTTTAAGGAGCCAGATCCTAAGGCAAATTGCTGATGTGCTGATGTGCTAAGGCCTAGGAAAAAAGTCAGTCTTCCTGGATATTTTACAAATATGGCAATATTAACAGGCTGTAAATTGTTTTCTTTGTGCATGCTGCCTAGCCAAACGACCCTTAAGGAAAGTGCGATAATAGCATAAGTCACCAAATATATTTCACCAGGCCTTTGTGCAGACGTAACTCTTCAGAATAAAATAAACCAGCTATGCTAGTTTTGAAGACAAGGTACTCTTACATAGTTGCGAAATAAACCACTCAGCACAATATAGTTTCCTCGTCTGTGGATGGGCTTTGTCTACAAGACACAAAACAAGTACCTTCACAGATGGTGCTGGCTCCAGAGCAGGAGCAGGATAGACATCAATTTAGCAAAGAAACTGCCGCTAAGACAATCCAGGTAAAGCAGTGCCACGCATTCAGATATGCATACAGTAACGATGATTTGCGAGACCTCCAAGCTCTATATGTTTCTGGGCCGTGGAGGTGAACACAATCTTTCCCGGAATTTCTTTAGATGTGATATCCCACCGGTCAGAGCGTTTGCACTTCTGGTAGACAGAAGTTAGAGAGTGATCCTTGTTTCAGCTCTATTGACCAATGACCCATCACATTTTTCCAAGTATGCCTCTTTACTGCATTCTGTGCTTTACAGCAAAATTACCCACATAGAGAACTGTTAGTAAAACACAAAATAAATGTTGACTAAGCATTGACTTCTTACAATGACCCTCTAGTGTCATCCTTCCAGTAATCTAAACACCAAAATACACAAAGCACGCAATGAACCAGCTTTTACAAAGGAAGCAGGATAACAGAACGATAAAATAAATAAAAAAAAAATGTTTAGGTCATTCTTTTTCCCAGTAAGCTGATTCAGATCAGAGTCTTCAAAACTAAACCACATATGGTCAGTATATGCACAGTTATGTACTAAGAATATATCTATTAAGTGTTCCTTATTGTTAGAAACACCTGGAGTACCTTTTCTTCTGTAATATCACACAATCACAGAATCACAGAATCACAGAATAGTAGGGGTTGGAAGGGACCTCTGTGGGTCATCTAGTCCAACCCTCCTGCCGAAGCAGGGTCACCTACAGCAGGCTGCACAGGACCTTGTCCAGGCGGGTCTTGAATATCTCCAGAGAAGGAAACTCCACAACCTCCCTGGGCAGCCTGTGCCAGGGCTCCGTCACCCTCAGAGGGAAGAAGTTCTTCCTCATGTTCAGACGGAACTTCCTGTGCCCCAGTTTGTGCCCATTGCCCCTTGTCCTGTCACTGGGCACCACTGAAAAGAGCTTGGCCCCATCCTCCTGACACCCACCCTTCAGATATTTGTAAGCATTTATTAGGTCCCCTCGCAGCCTTCTCTTCTTCAGGCTGAACAAGCCCAGCTCCCTCAGCCTCTCCTCGTAGGGGAGATGTTCCAGTCCCCTCATCATCCTTGTAGCCCTCCGCTGGACTCTCTCCAGTAGCTCTTCATCTTTCTTGAACTGGGGAGCCCAGAACTGGACAGAGTACTCCAGATGAGGCCTCACTAGGGCAGTGTAGAGGGAAAGGAGAACCTCCCTCGTCCTGCTGGCCACACTCTTCTTGATGCACCCCAGGACACCACTGGCCTTCTTGGCAGCCAGGGCACACTGCTGGCTCATGGTTAACCTGTCGTCCACCAGGACACCCAGGTCCCTCTCCACAGAGCTGCTCTCCAGCAGGTCCACCCCAAGCCTGTACTGATGCATGGGGTTGTTCCCCCCCAGGTGCAGGACCCTGCATTTGCCTTTGTTGAACCTCATCAGGTTCCTCTCTGCCCAACTTTCCAGCCTATCCAGGTGACGCTGAATGGCAGCTCAGCCTTTCGGTGTGTCTGCCACACCTCCCAGTTTGGTGTCATCAGCAAACTTGCTGAGGGTACATTCTAACTCTTCACCCAGGTCATTGATGAATGTGCTTATGGCACATGCTGATTTCCGAAACAGTATCCAGTGTAGGCTAACTACTGGCAGATATAAAAAATTTACATAGATGAACAAAACTGTGTGTGGTAATATACTTGCAAATTTATCTTACAGTTGTCATTTCCAGACATGAAGACACGGTAATTGTTTTTCGGATAGCTCTAATTAATTAGGTCTCTAAAAAGCTACAACAAATTACCATCAACTTCTTTGAAATCATTTTAGAAAGATATTCCTGAATTTCTCAGTCAATGTAGAAATGTGGTGAGAATTCTGCTATTCATACGCCTTCTGAGATTTGTTCCCACAGCACACACTATACCTAGAATGAACTAAGAAATTATTTTTTCTTCTTAAAAATATCAGTGCTTTCCAAGTTTCCAGCATGCTTTTTTTTTAATTAATTAACATTTTCTTTTTAATTAATTTTCCCGTGGAGAGAGAAAGGGAACTTCACAAACATTTTTAATTTATTTTAGCAAAAACATACACAGAGTAAATCAAAATTGAACCACCCCCACTTCCCAAAATTAAAAGGGTGGCTTATATATCCTGTGTATATGGCAAAATATTATAACAAACGCTTTAAATGGAATTCACAAATTCCAGATACTGAACTAGCAAGTAAGAAACGGTGAGAACCATGATGCATCCAGTCCTGGCCAGAAGGGAGATGAGCCCTGGGTACCAACACAAGTATCCCAGCAACTCCTCTCTGCCAGTACAGCCCCATGCTATCAAGTCATACACCCTCTTGTGTTCACTTTCTCTGAACCGAAGGATTTTGCATTCATGACTGCTCTGTCGCCCAGCTTCAACAAGAAAATGGAGAATTAGTCCTTTCCAGCCAGCCTCATGAAGTCTGGTGGTTATGATGAATCTCTATGTGACATGAAAGCTGTGAGCTTGAATCCATTTAGGCCGAGCCACTTTATGGTCCAGCTCAGTCACTTTCACTTAAAGTTCAATCAGGACAATTAAAACAGCCCTGATCAATGCAGAAGAAACTCAGGCACCTAAATCAACACACTGAAACCTATTCCTGAAAGGCGTTAATTAATTTCTAAGTGTTGTAATCTTTTTGGTATTTTTTTTCCTAATAACTGTAAAACGTCCACTTCCCAGTGACTATATTTTCAGAAGATGTTCCATAAATGTTGTTGTCTCAGTTCCTCACATTATGTTTATAGAGCATATTATTTTTAGTATGTTATTATTTTTGTTGACTTAAAGTTACAAGCACAGAAGTAGCATTTATATTAAGTTTTGTGCAGATACAAATCTTGGTAGGAGAAATCGTGACCAACACCAATGGAACAGTTTTAAACATTATTCTGACTTCTTAACACATAGTTAAGCCTAACTTACGAGGGTTTATGAAATCTGACAGGTCTGAATTGGGAAACTGAGAAAAATTTCTTGTAGAATAGAGCCATTTTCTTGTGGAAATTGGCTTTTTATATTCCTGAGTTATTCCTTTTGAACTTGGTTGGGTTTTTTTATGTGAAAGGTTTTGAAAAAAGTTTTTTTTTTTTCCTTATTATGGAGTTGAAAGCCCTTACAAATATTCCAGTTTAAAAATCATAATGAATAATGCCACGAAAAACAACATGACCACAATTTCAACGCACTTCTTGCACCGAAAGAAGCACATAGGACTTCGGCTACTCTATTTGGGAACATAGGCTGGGGATATTTTGTCCAATGTAGTGGTACCATACTTCCTCAGAATATTTAGAAGACAAGCATTATGTAAAATTCTGAAAACTATGGTGTTCTGTTAGAGACTAAATCAGGCCTCTGTCCCACATATGTGCTGTATGGAAAGAGTGTGTGGAAGCAGTTCTCATGTTGAAACTGTCTGTCTAGGATTCACCCTCCTGCCGTCCATGTGGACTCTGAGCACCTCTGAATAAGAGAAAGTTACATTTCTGGCCCTTGTACTGTTCAGGGGCATTAGCTGCACAAAAGCAAGAAAAAGTAGCCTCTTAATGCCTCATCTGAACCAGAAATGGTAGCTCACTCACAGCTTTCAGTGACCACCTCTGTCAATTTGGTGATGCAGATTGCCTGGTGATGGTGATCAAGGAGTGGTACCAGCAGGTCGATGCAGGCCATCCTTCTGGGGAAGCCACATCGGAAGTGGTGTGTCCAGGTCTGTCCCAAATACAAGATGGAGAGAGTCCAGCGAAGGGCCATGAAGGTGATGGGGGAACTAGAATATCTCTCCTATGAGGAGAGGCTGGAACTGTTCAGCTTGGAGGACAGAAGCTCAGGGGGGATCTCATCAATGTATATAAATATCGGGGGGGGGGGGGGGGGGGGCTATGCAAAGAAGAGGGATCCAGGCTCTTCTCAGTGGTGCCCAGTGACTGCACCAGAGGCAACGAATACAAGCCGAAACACAGGAGGTTCTGATACGGAGGGTGACCAAGCACTGGCACATGTTGCCCAGAGACATTACAGAGTCTCCATCCTTGCAGATACTCAAAAGCTGTCTGGATATGGTCCTGGGAAACCTGGTCTAGGTGGCCCTGCTTGAGCCGAGGGGCTGGACTGGATGACCTCCAGAGGTCCCATGCAACCTCAACTGTTCTGTGACACTGGGAAACATGTCCCAGGTCAGAACCATGGATACGTAACAAAAAACAAACATTATATGCCCCTCTCCTGGGCTCACCCAGGAGGCTGTAAGGCCCGTCCTTGCTTGCCCCTCCCCTGAAGACTTTTCCTCACAGCGTTACATGCTCACTCAGTGTTCCACAGAGTTCATTTTTTTATGTCCTTAACAAAAGGACATAAAAGCTCTCTGAAGATTTCCCTCCATTTCAGAAAGATGTCCCTTCCGAGTTCTCCATCTCGTGAGTGTCCCCCATGAATAATTTCTCTTCCTGAAGTCAGCATTCCCCCTGAAGGCTGATTCACGGCAAGAGAGTCTTCCTCAAGTTCTGCTCTTCAGTGATTGAGGTCCCATGTTTATGGAAAGAAAAAAATCTTTTGAGACTCTCGGGGCATTGATATCTTACATCTCAGCAAATTGCCATGGGGTAGAGCATTCTGGTGTTATCTGTCAATACCAGAAGGTGCAGTCTTACTGATTTTTATGTTAAGATGCAAAACAGTGGCACCTGGTGACTCCAGCTCCTTGAAGAGAAACAGTATTTTTGTACTGAGTCTGTTCCATTCCCGTATTCATCAAGTCGCTTTGCTGAGCAAGAACAGATCAGTTAATTTTTTGGCCCAGCTTGCTGCATAGCCATACTAATTGGAATTTTCCATGAAGGATTTATAGGGCACAGTTAAAATGAAATATACTTGCTAACACCTCTGCAGAGGAGTTTATATTAGAAAATAGATGAGGACTAACTGGGTTCCTTTTAGAAAACAAATGTACATGTATACACTGCACATTGCAAACCAGATAACATACATTGTTCAGGGTATAAATTAGACACAGGGGAAAAAATAAGGAGAAGATCAAGATCTTAAATCTGAAAAGCTTCCAGTTGTCTCTTCCAGAATAATAATAATGCAAAATATTTTTCTATTTGTTTTTTTTCCCCACAAACCAGCTACCTCTCAGCCACCCGGTGGTAAAGTTTCACTCTAAATAAAGCATTGAAAGTATGAAAAAACAGCTGCAAAAAAACAAATGACAGTCAGTTCTGACTGTCAATCTACACATTTAATGAGAAACTCTGCTCGATTTAATGAATCCTGGTGTTTTAGCCTACCATCACTTTAAGTAGAACCCCGCATACACAGCTATGGCAGCATCAATTTGGGGCGTGCGTTATGGCAGTACAATGCACCTCTGAAGGGAGAACTTCGTTTTCTGAACTATTAACCATACCAGCAATTGTTACTAATTTACTGTGAGAAAGGCGTGCGAGGATGTACGTGCGCGTGATTGGCTTGGTGAGACAGCTTGGAAATGTTTAATCAAGGCTGAATAATTCTGCGTCTACAGTAGCAGTTAGATTAAAAACAGAAGAAAAGGAATAATACTATCGCTTCACCAGCGCGTCAGGGGTGAAAGTCTAATTGGTTTGTAGTTGAAGATAAACTGACTAGCTGCACTGCGAACTGACTAGTTGAAATTTGGGGCAGGGGGGATTCATTATCTTGCGCCTGACCTTCGATTCCTCAGCCTGGTGAAACCTGAAAACTTCAGACAGTGTGTTTCATACGGGGCGCGGGGGGGGGGGGGGGGGGGGGGGGGTAGAGCGACACACAAAATAAGGAAGGAAAAACTCCTGGAAAGCTGCTCTGACAGCAGCCCTAGGCGGCCGATTCCAGCGCCCGGGTCAGGACGGCTCGCTCGCTGCGGGCGTGCGGACACAAGGTCCCCGCTGACCGCCGGGCGTTTCTCGGACAGCAGAGCCCTCGGACCGTTGCGGGAGCCCCGCCAAACGGCTGCCCTGGAGACGCCGCCCGGAGTCACCGATTGCAGCGGCGGTGTCCGAACCTCTGCTCCCAGCACCGACCTCCCGCGGCCAGGGGCAAGCCCGAGCCTCTTCCCCTCCGCCCCGCGATCGGGAGCGGAACCAACGAGCCGAGCGGCTGGCGGGGCGGAAGCCTCCAGTGACCGGCCCCGCGCACGGGCACGCACCGGGGGGCTGGCGGGCCTGGTGCCGCTCAGCCACGGCAGCACCGCATTCGCGGAAGGCCGGGCGAATTTCCGCAGGGACGGTCCGGGGCGGGCCGGGCAGCCTGGGGCCGGGGCGATGCTGCCACCTGCCGGCGCCGCTGGGTCCTGCCGGGGCCGGGGGCCGGGCCGCCCGCCCAGCCTCCCTCGCTCCGCCGATCACCGCCGGCGCTGGGTCTGTTCTCGCCACCCGACGGCATTCCCGGCTCTCCGCCGAGACGGTGCCGCTCTCTCGGGGCCTGCCCGGGTCAAGCCGGCGGCTGTTTCTCCGCCGAGAACCCCCGATCCTGCGTGCGCCCCTCGCCGGGAAGGCGACGGCTGCTGCCTGCCCTCGTTAAACACGGCCTCCTCTTCCAAACACAGCTTCCGCTCCCCGCGCTTGCACCGCCGTGGACTACGGCATGCTCCGGGCCAGCATGCCCCTGGGTGCTTAGCTAGCAGGCTGTCGGCAATCCTTTGGTTACACAAACGCCTCTCCCATAAATACATGAAGAACTTCCACATCCAGCGGTCTTAATGAGTACCCCTCTAAAAGCGAGAAGTCTTATTTACAAATCTTACACAAAGACGCATGTACAAGTGCATACAAATGCATGCGTAAACATAATACACAGAGGGAAACAGGATTAACAAAATGATTTTAAGAACAAAACAGAAATATAAATATATTCAAGAAATGTTCTCTCTGTGAATTCCTCCTGCTACTTTTTTCGGACAATTCACCTAGCTCAAGCTAAAAAGTGGCAGGGAGAAAACATTGCAGCAGCAGTCTTGTTGCAGGCTATGGATTGTTCTGCATCTTTGGGTATCGGACAGGACTCAAGGGTCAAGGAGAGAAGAGCTGAACGACAGGATGAGCACTTTGACAACTACTCCTGCTGCCCAACTGTGCAGCAGTGCAAAAAAAAGCAGCCTGGGGTCTGCTACAGCATCACCTGCCTCTCGGGTTCATTCAAGAGCCACCCAGACAGCGAGAGGGGCTGCGAGGGCTGCTCAATCAGCAGATGCAGGAGTACGCTGCAAGGACAGTCCTTGATGGCACAGACACAGGGGGACACTTCCCACTGTCTCTCCGGGGCTTTTGGGATGGCCTCCTGACCGGTCCGTGCCCTGCTAAGCTCCCGCTCCCCAGGGACGGCTTTGCAGGGGATACTGCCCGGTTCTGCGCTTGTACGGTCCCATTGCGCGGGTCCGTCCGCATCACCTGGGGGTCTCTTTCCCAAGAAGGATCTGAAGCAAAGCTCTTTCCGAAGAATTGTTTGAGTAGGGCAATCTCCAGCTGAACTCTCAAAATTAACTCCCGAGCTAAGAGTGTCCTGTGTGCTGCCCCTGCCCAGCACACACATGCACGCATGCACAGGCACACACACACCTCCAAGTTTTCAAGTAGCTGTTGAAAAATGTCATAAGGTGTTTTGGAAGGACTAGCTTGACCCTTCTCCCTCAAAATCTTGATTTTGTGTAATTGAGCCAGACTGCTTAGGACAGTGGCGTCCGGAGTTTTCATTTAGCTCTATTCTCTGCACTTCTCCTGCCAATGTGTTTGAATTTTCACATTCAGATGCTGCGCATACCAGCATCGCGTTTTCTTGTGCTGTAACTTGGCCAGCACTAAGCCGCTTTCAATTTGCAGCAACTGCAGGAGCCAACCTATCTTCACATGACCACGTGAAGGAAAGGCTCCTGCTAGCTGTGCAAACGCTTGCATCGAGCTACCGTGGCCACCATGGTCAAACGCTAGAGGAAGCACGTAGTGGTGGCAAGAGTACCTGTCCTCAAGAGTAAAACCACCAGCTCTCCCACAGAGTCAGCCGAGCGCAAGCGTAATTCTTGTTTCTTCGTGCCTGATTAAGGACTCTGCTCCTGAATTTTAATCGTGAGAAAATCGTGTCCAATACAGAGCAAGAGACAGCAAGAGGGTGCCCTTGGAGGACCTTCTGTAGGAATTGTTTGGCCTAAACCCCTACATTTC
Source organism: Opisthocomus hoazin (assembly GCF_030867145.1). NCBI lineage: Eukaryota > Metazoa > Chordata > Aves > Opisthocomiformes > Opisthocomidae > Opisthocomus > Opisthocomus hoazin. Next base: position 72,516,941 of record NC_134416.1, on the reverse strand, counting down.
TTGCATTATGTTTAATCATTATAAGACAGATAGACTAGGGTAACAATTCCAGCAGTGGACAAGCCCTGATGGTTAGCTACGTTACCTAAGGGTGTGCATAGTAAAAAACATTTGCATAATGATGTGGATGTTTAAAAATCACATAAAAGTACAATTAAAATGCCAGAGAATGGCACAGTTGAGCTGTTGCTTAGGTTAGCTGATGTGATCCTGAATCTCTTTGCCAGCTGCTTTCTTCTCTGAAACTGCATGCCCACTTGAAATGTAAAGACACGCTTTTCCAGTGGCTCTCACAGTTTCCACTTGCATATAAAGTCTCTGGTGGGCTGCATGCTGCTTTCTCAACGAAACATTTCATACCTATAATGTGTATTAGCATCTTAAGATTCGCTGCCAAAACAACATGAGCATTTAAAGGTCACCTTTGTCTGCTGTTACGAGGTGGTGGACTAAATATTGCTTACAAATGTGTAGGATAATAATAAATGTATGTATAGAACCATTTTCTTTTTAAAAAAAAAAAACAACAAAATACCAGTAGTCCCAGCCCCCTGCTAATCTTCCAATATATCCTAATAGTTTAATTGAACTACGGGTCTGACTGTTAAAAATCTGTTAACATTGATGTGGGTTTCTACAGCTTCAGCAGCCTTGTATGTGATTTAAAATCTGCATTTAAACACCATTCAACTTTGGCATCCACAAGTGTTGAAGAGAGTGTTCGTATTTTTTTCTTGCTGACAAAATTCTTTGTTGTCAAATGTTATAATCGAGCCACTAACAGCTGGCATGAGTCTTACCTGCTTTGTCAGTCATGATACAAGCGGAAAGACACAAATTCCCTTGTCTCTGATTTTCAGGATTACAAAGGACTCGGACCAGAAGTCCAGAACTGAATGTTTCCTTGTTCAGATAAGACTGATTCATGAGATCAGCTCATGAGTTTAAATCTTGTGTCTGGGCCTCATCCCGGTTCAAGACATGGAGTGGTGCTGCGAGGAATGTGATGGGCAATGGAAGCCCGCTGTCTTGGTTTCGGCTGCCGCCGGCAACAAAAGTGCCACGCAGCCGCCCCTCCCCCGGCCGGCGTGCGGAGGAGAATGAAAAGAAAGAGGCAGAAACTGGTGGGTTGGGATAAGGGCAGTTTAACAGAACAGCAAACAGAGGGAAACAGGAACAACAACGGTACAGATAAGGAGAAAACACAACAACGAACCGCATGACCCAGACAGCCGCTCTCCCGAAACAGGACCGGCACCGCGCCCCCCCAAGCCACGAGTGAGTCCCCGCCGCGCCGCCCCGCCCCCCCCACCGGAACCCAGCGTGACGACACATGGTATGGAATACCGGGCTCTGTTTGGCCAGGTGGGGTCAGCCCCCACCCCCCGGCTGTGCCCCTTCCTGGAGTCCGGTGAAAATTAACCCTGTCCTGGCCAAACCCAGGACATTATCCACCCCTTATTCCATATCATCTACGTCGTGCCCAGGTCCCCCATTGTCCAGTTGATCACCACCACTTCTCCTGTCTCCAGATATCTTTCCCTTAGTCTATGGATCATCAGTCTAAAATGTCCATTGAGTTCATTTAATCCATGACTTCAGGCTCCATCTGTCGTAATGGTCTTCCGTGGCAGGAGAGGTGATGTGTGGTGATGGGCGGTCACTTGCTGCATCCGGAGCTCACGGCTGATGTATCTGGTGCAGCCCGTGCCCACAGTCTGCAGGAGATGTTGATCTAGATGAAGTTGCTGGATGCCAGTTGTTGAAAACCAGGTCCAGTTCCATCATCACTGTGCTCTGCTAGGTTTTCATCAAAAAAGTCCATCCTTCTTTAATCTGGGCGATTCTTACTATGCTACTACTGGTACAAAATATAACAATTATAACAGCGATAACAGACAGTGACAGGGTTATTTAACAATTAACTTTATACAATTTATTTATGGACTATTCTCGCCCAAAATCAAATCCCCATGAGGTACACATCGGACTTCCCCATCCTTCCGCATTACCCACCAGGTACACCCAGGTCCTTGAGCAAAAGCAATCCCCTGGACAGGCTTGCCTTTGCCCAAGGCAGGATTAACCCAAACTGTCTTCCCTAACATGTTCCGCATGTGCACTACAGGGACTTTATCTCCTTCTACAGGGCGCTGAGGTTTTGACTGGGCAGGACCAGGCCGGTTGGTGGACCCTCTGGTGTTAACCAACCAGGTGGCCTTTGCTAAATGGGTATCCCAATTTTTGAAAGTCCCACCCCCCATTGCCCTCAAAGTGGTTTTTAGCAGCCCATTGTACCGCTTGATCTTTCCAGAGGCTGATGCATGGTAGGGGATGTGATACACCCACTCGATACCGTGTTCTTTGGCCCAGGTGTCTATGAGGCTGTTGCGAAAGTGAGTCCCATTGTCCGACTCAATTCTTTCGGGAGTGCCATGTCGCCACAGGACTTGTTTTTCCAGGCCCAGGATGGTATTCCGGGCAGTGGCATGGGGCACAGGGTAGGTTTCCAGCCATCCGGTGGTGGCCTCCACCATTGTGAGCACATAGCGCTTGCCTTGGCGGGTTTGTGGCAGTGTGATGTAGTCAATCTGCCAAGCCTCCCCATATTTATATTTTAACCATCGTCCTCCATACCACTGAGGCTTTACCCGCTTGGCTTGCTTGATTGCAGCGCATGTCTCACATTCATGGATAACCTGTGCGATGGTGTCCATGGTCAAGTCCACCCCTCGGTCACGAGCCCATCTGTATGTCGCGTCTCTTCCTTGGTGGCCTGAGGTGTCATGGGCCCACCGAGCTATAAACAGTTCACCCTTATGTTGCCAGTCCAGATCCACCTGAGCCACTTCAATATTAGCAGCCTGATCTACCTGGTGGTTGTTTTGATGTTCTTCAGTGGCCCGACTCTTAGGGACGTGGGCGTCCACGTGACGGACTTTTACAACCAACTGCTCCAGCCGGGCAGCAATATCTTGCCACAATGGGGCAGCCCAGATAGGTTTGCCTCTGCGCTGCCAGTTGTTCTTCTTCCATTGCTGCAGCCACCCCCACAAGGCATTGGCCACCATTCAAGAGTCGGTGTAAAGATAGAGCACTGGCCACTTCTCTCGACTAGCAATGTCTAAAGCCAGCTGGATGGCTTTCACCTCGGCAAACTGGCTGGACTCACCTTCTCCCTCGGCCGTTTCCGCGACTTGTCGTGTAGGGCTCCATACAGCAGCCTTCCACCTCCGCTGCTTCCCCACAATGCGACAGGACCCATCCGTGAACAGGGCATACTGTTTCTTATCTTCTGGCAGCTGGTTATACAGTGGGGCCTCTTCAGCACGTGTCACCTCCTCCTCTGGCGATGCTCCAAAATCTTTGCCTTCTGGCCAGTCCATGATGACCTCCAGAATTCCTGGGTGACTGGGGTTTCCCATTCAGGTGCGCTGGGTGATCAGCGCGACCCACTTCCTCCACGTAGCATCGGTGGCATGATGTGTAGAGGGGACCCTCTCTTTGAACATCCAGCCCAGGAAGGGCAATCGTGGTGCTAGGAGGAGCTGTGCTTCAGTGCCGACCACTTCTGAAGCAGCTCGAACGCCTTCATATGCTGCCAGAATCTCTTTTTCAGTGGGAGTATAGCGGGCCTCGGATCCTTTGTATCCCCGGCTCCAGAACCCCAGGGGTCGACCTCGAGTCTCCCCTGGTGCTTTCTGCCAGAGACTCCAGGTTGGGCCATTCTCCCCGGCTGCGGTGTAGAGCACGTTTTTAACATCTTGCCCTGACCGGACTGGACCAAGGGCTACGGCATGAACTATCTCCCGTTTAATCTGTTCAAATGCCTGTCGTTGCTCAGGGCCCCATTCAAAATCATTCTTCTTCCGGGTCACGTGGTACAGAGGACTTACAATCCGGGTGTAATTTGGGATGTGCATCCTCCAAAAACTCATAAAACCCAGGAAGGCCTGTGCTTCCTTTTTGCTGGTTGGTGGGGACATAGCTGTTATTTTGTTGATGACATCCATTGGGATTTGACGGCACCCATCCTGCCATTTTATTCCCCAAAACTGGATCTCTTGTGCAGGTCCCTTGACTTCACTTAATGGCGAAACCTGCTTTCAGAAGGATCTGAACTATTTTCTCCCCTTTCTCAAAAACTTCCTCCGCTGTGTCACCCCATACAATGATGTCGTCGATGTACTGCAGATGTTCTGGAGCTTCATCCTTTTCCAGCGCAGTCTGGATTAGTCCATGGCAAATGGTGGGACTGTGTTTCCACCCCTGGGGCAGTCGATTCCAGGTGTTCTGGCTGCCCCTCCAGGTGAAAGCAAACTGTGGCCTGCACTCTGCTGCCAAAGGGATGGAGAAGAATGCATTAGCAATGTCAATTGTCTCGTACCACTTGGCTGCCTTTGACTCCAGCTGATATTGAAGTTCTAGCATGTCTGGCACGGCAGCACTCAGCGGTGGTGTGACTTCATTCAGGCCACGGTAGTCTATTGTCAGTCTCCACTCTCCAGTAGATTTTCTCACTGGCCGTATGGGACTATTAAAGGGTGAGCGAGTTTTGCTGATCACTCCTTGACTCTCCAGTTGACGGATCAGCTGATGAATGGGGAGAAGGGAGTCTCGGTTGGTACGATACTGTCGCCGGTGCACCGTTGTTGTCGCAATTGGCACCTGTTGTTCTTCAACCCTCAGCAACCCCACAACGGAAGGATCCTCCGAGAGACCAGGCAAAATGGACAGCTGTTTAATTTCTTCCATCTCCACAGCAGCTATGCCAAAAGCCCACCAATGCCCCTTTGGGTCCTTGAAATACCCTCTCCTAAGACAGTCTATCCCAAGGATGCACGGAGCCTCGGGGCCAGTTACAATGGGGTGCTTCTGCCAGTCCTGCCCAGTGAGGCTCACTTCAGCCTCCAGTACACTCAGCTCTTGGGACCCCCCTGTCACTCCCGAAATGCAAATGGACTCTGACCCTTTGAACTCTGATGGCATTAAAGTACACTGTGCACCAGTGTCCACTAGAGCTTTATACTCTTGTGGATCTGATGTGCCAGGCCACCGAATCCACACCGTCCAATAAATGCGGTTGTCCCTTTCCTCCACCTCACTGGAGGCAGGGCCCCTCTAATCCTCGTCAGAGAATTTGCTGCTCACCTGCTGTAAAAATGACTTGGAGGTCCCCTCCAGAGGATCAGAATCAAGGTCAAACTGTCTACCTGGTCTGGAGAGCTGGCTGCTGGAAACTGGAGCGGCATTTTTCCTAACAGAATCCCCTTTGGTGATTGTTTTACCTCGCAACTCACGCACTCATGCCTCTAGACTTGAGGTGGGTTTTCCATCCCACTTCCTCATGTCCTCTTTGTGGTCACACAGGTAAAACCACAGGGTGCCCCGGGGTGTATAGCCTCTGTATTCCCTCTCCTGAGCAGAGAAACGCTTGCCCCTAATAGCTGAGACACTGGCCCGTACAGGTGGGGAGTAGGACATACTCTGTTCGAGTCGCTGGACCTTCTGGGACAATTTATTTACAGCTGAGACAAGGGAGGAAGAGAGACTTTCCTCATATTGCCGAAGTCTGACAGCCACCTCATCCACTGTTGGTGCCTCTTTGCCTTTCCAGTTTACAACTGCCGGTGAATTGGCATATGAGAAGGGTGTGCTCCGCACAAACTTCCTCCACATAGATGCTGTGCACTGGACTTCATCTGGGTCTGTGGACAACTGGTCATCATCTGGTTCATTATAAACCAGCTCCCTCACAGCTAATTCCCTCACATACTGAATACCCTTTTCCATATTGGTCCACTTGCCAGGATAACATACAAAATCGTCACTGAAGGGGTACCTCTCCCTCACCCCTGAGAGAAGTCTCCTCCAGAGGCTGAGGACTTGTTCCTTCTTCCCAATGGCCTTGTCAATGCCCCCGTCCCTGGCCAGGGATCCCAGCTGCTTGGCTTCCTTGCCCTCTAATTCCAAGCTGCTGGCCCCGTTATCCCAGCACCGCAGCAGCCAGGTGACAATGTGCTCGCCTGGGTGGCGGCTGAAATCTTTCCGCATGTCTTGCAGCTCGCCCAGGGACAGGGACCAGGTGATGATCTCTGTCTCTATCTCCCGTGATGACCCTGGCTCATCGTCATCCCTCCCGGAGCGATTTGCTCTCTTTGCGTCTTTCTTTAGTTTTATGGGGTTGACTGCTACCTGCACAGGTTGGTCATCGGGCTCAGCCACAATGCCTGCAGCTGGAACTGGGGCTGGAGCAGCTGCTGTGCCTGCCAGGGAAACCAAGGCACACCCTGCAGCTGTGGCAGCCATGGTGCTTGTTGGAGGGGCTGTGACTGCCTGCTGGGCTGGAGGGGCTGCAGGGCCGGCGGGGGGGCAGTGCCAGTCGAAGCGCCTGCCACTTCGTTTCCCCCCCTTTCCCCTTTAGGGCACTGAACAGTGTTAAACAGGGTTCGGTAGGCGTGGGCCAGACCCCAGCACGTTGCGGTGATCTGTGTCTCTCTGGAGCTCCCAGGGTGGCAGCACACTTTTTGCAGATATTTTACTAGACTGTCTGGATTCTGTATTTGTTCAGGGGTGAGTTTAAAAAACACCGGTGGTGCCCACTGCCCTAGGTACTTGCCCATGCTGTCCCACACACCCAGCCACTCACAGCTATCCGGCCCCGGGGCAGGTCTCTGCACGATGTTCTTAACGACTTGTTTAACTCTAAACAAAACCTGCAACCCATTCAGGAGGGAGAACAAAAGGAGAGTGCTGGCCTGAGCATCCCAGGGGTACTCGAAATTCTCAAAAGCAGTTAGGACCAGCCTGAGGGAGAGAGGGGGAGCGAAAGAGTGGGGGAAGGTATCCCCTCTGGTTTTCCCCGCAGGCTGGGTTTGATTATTCACAAATTCTAAGACATAGGGTCCGAGGTATGGAAATGACCGCAGTGCCGCATGCAAATACAAGACTAATTTCATGCACTGTGATGTTATCATATCATAAGTCGATATAGTACAGTACAGCAAAATCATCATCCTAATCCTTTTTCCAGGGATGATGAACAGCATGGCAGTAAACACATACTGCAAATAAGGGTTCAAAAACCACAGCCATCTGAACAAAGTCAGCAACATTTTTATCGGCGACTATTTAACTAACACAGAAAAATGCCTATAACAAAATTTAACAAAATCTAAGAAAGCAGTTTTAACACCCGCTGCTGAGCCCTGCCGTTATCCCTGCCCCACGCTTGGGTGCCAAATTAATGTCTTGGTTTCGGCTGCCACCGGCAACAAAAGCGCCACGCGGCCGCCCCTCCCCCGGCCGGCGTGCGGAGGAGAATGAAAAGAAAGAGGCAGAAACTGGTGGGTTGGGATAAGGGCAGTTTAACAGAACAGCAAACAGAGGGAAACAGGAACAACAACGGTACAGATAAGGAGAAAACACAACAATGAACCGCATGACCTAGACAGCCGCTCTCCCGAACAGGACCGGCACCGCGCCCCCCCAAGCCACGAGTGAGTCCCCGCCACGCCGCTCCCCCCCACCGGAACCCAGTGTGACGTCACATGGTATGGAATACTGGGCTCTGTTTGGCCATGTGGGGTCACCCCCACCCCCCGGCTGTGCCCCTTCCTGGAGTCCGGTGAAAATTAACCCTGTCTTGGGCAAACCCAGGACACCCACTCTGTAATGAATCGTGAAAACAGTTCTCATTTCTAAAAATGAAAACGCAAGAATGAAACTTCCAATTCTTGACTACAAATGATTGCAAGGCCCTTACTTTTGATCACTGATATTTGCTAGGAAACAAATTAAAAAGTAGGGGAAGATCCAATGTAATCTCCTGTCTGTGCTTCAGAGAATGAAAGATACTAACCATGGAGAAGCCTGCCTAACTTTAAACACTAGGCTTCTTGCTGTCTATTAGGAGTTATGCAAGACCAATGACAAATGGTAATGAACAATAATCTTTCAAGAAATTGCCATCAGTGGTATTAACAAAAGCCTGCAAGAACATAATCATTTTTTTGTAAATAAACAATGATTTTCTGAATTAAAAGTGCCTGATTTCATACCAATTTCATGTTGCCAAAAAGAACTTTGGTACTGTGAATTCTGAGCTGCTGCCAGAATTATTGTTATGTGAAAGTCCTCATCTAGTGTTGAAATTCGTGTTTTTTCTAGAGCAGTTGAAAACTGAATCAGAAACATCCTTTTACTTTGTCTGTCAAACGAATGCATCTTCTATGATATGCAAGAAACATCTTACAATGAGCACGACAAACTGTCTCCAAGGGGACTTTCTTCAAGCTGAAAAGATAAAGTGGTTTTCAGTTGCCAAAAATATATTATTGCTTTAAAGAAGCAAAAGAATTTAAAAAATAAATATTTTACATCTATGAACTGCTTAAGAAAGGAGACATTTTCCTCAGCAATAAGAAAATAAATTGAAAGTTCAAAAGCAACCTCCCCACTCCAAAAAAATCCCAGTACCTGTTGACTGACATGCCTTTAGCTTATCACTCATGTTACTCATGTTGCACTATTTATTTGCTACTTGCAAAGATAACAAAGGGAAGAATATACGTGGAACTAAACCTTTTTCCCAGTATAAAGGACTTGAACTGTCCAAAGAACATAATTTCCAGCAGAATAAATATGAAATAAATAGGTCCAGGGACTCCATTAGCAGGTAAGCAGACATTTCACAAGGAATACATGGCTGCAGGTAGAGAAAAACACAGAAAAAAAAGCATTTGCATTTTTTTAAATCCTGGAAAACAGAAGTATTTTATAGCTATGTCATAATCACTGTAATGTTGCTTTCACATGATAGTTTATAAGAACAAGCTGTTATTCAGTAAGCTGTAAGTCAGTATATTTCTTTCATAATGTTGATATGACTCTTTCCTGAAGAAGTGTACACTGGTATATCCGTCAGGAGTGGATGAGAACTTTGGAGTCAAGCACAGTGCTGCTTCTTCTTGAGAAAGAAAGTTGCAGTGATTCCTTCTAGAACCCACACCTGCAGCAGAAGTCAGTGAGAGATATATCTTGACCAATTGGTAACATCTACTGTACATAAATGGCGTATCTGTGAGCTGTTTGAGGTTTCTAATTGCTCAGTTACTGCATTAGATAGGGAAGGAGGAAGACCAGAGCAACAACTTTTTCTACATATGAGCGTTTCATACTACATTTTATATTTGCTTGGGCTGAAAGCCAAGAGAATGGTCTCTTTTTCTTAAATAAAAAATCCTTTCATTTTATCCCAAACAGTAATACTTGAGACTGAAAGCCAAAGCAGCAGGACAGTTACAGGGAACAATAGAATGGCATTGTGCCGTAGCTCTAATGAGGATAAACAGAATAATTTACTCATTATTATTTGATTGTCTGGAAATTAGTTGTAGATGCCATGGACATAGAATGAAAAAGATACAGTCCTCCAACACCCACATATACTACACATATACAAGAAAAGGTTTGCAGGCACATTTATCACTGAACAAGAGGAAAGATTTTATGAAGGGTGTTTGCGACTTATTCAAGCTGAATCATACCGTTCCTATGGAGTAGACAGACTGCAGATATGTCTATTAAAAAACCCAAACCTTTATACCAGTTGAAAGTGCAGCACTTAATTGTTTATCTCAAATAAATGAAGACAATACCTTATGGGTGATCTATGTACTCATCAAAATGGGTTTAATATACTTATTACTGGAAACCAGTCACAAATAAGTCAAGAAAATGAATTAATTGTGTTGTTTTGCAGGAACCAAATGAGGGAAGAATTGGCTATGATCGAAAATGTTCTTGTCCTGCAGAATATGCTATGATTCTATGCAGTATTTTAAAGTTTGTTTAATACTATGTAACGTAATGAAATGTTATGTCAGAATACAGATCTTGCTTCTGCTTGAGGTATTGTAAATCACAATTGATTTCAGTGGAGGCAGGATCAGGTTCTTAGTTAGAAATGATAACAAGCCAACTGTGAATTCTCTTATACTTACCAAAGATAGCCGTCATCTTTGATAGAGATGCAGAAATGGCAAGAAAATCTATTCATGTGCTTTAGACACTGGCTTTTAGCAGCAGAAAAAAGATATCAAAGAGCAAAGCTCTACAAGCATATGCAAGAGCAGCATTATAGATGACTTTCCTGAACAAAGGCTTGCATGATCAGGCCAAATTGCTTGTGAGGCTTTCACCAAGCTTTTAAATTGTACAGAAATAAGGGGGGAAATGGTGTTAAAAAAGTATTTTTAAACCTGTTGCAGTATACTGAATGAATTTGAATTAAATTGCAGACATTCAATGTGACTGAGTTAGTACTTTTTATTAACAGACAAAGAGCACTCCCTTAAACTTCTGTTTTGAATCACACTACTTCTCATTAAACAATCAGAGCATGTTTTCTCTTTCTTTTGACCTTGGCAATTAACATATAAACTTTCACAGCACTACACTCAGACCCCTGAAAAGAAATACGGTATAGAACACAATTAGTGACATGAAGATGAAGGAGACAAATAAAGAGTATCTAAATATAAAGAAATTTCCTAAAAACTCTTCCTGAAAATGAGACACTGTTATAAGAGATTAGACAGTTTAAAGTAAAAAGACATCTGACATTTGCATTGATGCTGTAGTAGAGTAGCTCTGCCTTACGGTAGGCATAATTAGAGCATTCACTCTACGGAGGAAGAAAGACCTGTCACTCTGCAGCAAAGCCCCAAGCAAGGCAGGATAGCTAACAATATCTTATCCTTAAATTACATTTCTGATTTCAAAAAATATATTAAAAAAACAAGGAGGTTTGAGGTGGATTGTGTAGTGTTAGTAATCGAACCTTTCCCCACTTCTCTGTTAATGTTATTACAGCAAGTTATTACATATTTTTTGAAGCCCAGAGGACAGCTCAAGATTCATCTGCTTGAGTAAATGCACTGATAGGATTATTTTGGAAAAGCATGATGTAAGCAGGCTCTTTCTAATAGAATGAAACCCCTCAAGATACTCATAATTAAATTGATTAATTTGGCCTGTGTAAGTGCACTGTGTCATCTGATTTTGTAGGTAGACAAATATCCAAGAAGTAGAATATCAGTGTCTTCTTATCCCTTCTTTCTTTAGGGTTAACATACTACCAGCTAACATGGGAAACATGTCAGACAAAAGCTTCTTTTCATCTGAGCTGATTGAAGGGGGTTGGAAATTTCAGTTTTCTCCAGTCATGGACAAGAAATAATTTCCATGCATTGGAAATAGCTTTGAATGTTCTGAAATACATGAAATGCAAACAGTTCAATCCCTGCTCAACCTTGAAGACATTCCCTTCAAATGCCACTGTTCTTAAAAAATCCCCTCTTCTACTAACAGGGGTGGACAAAACAGATGAGGTTCTCACTCCTACATGACCAGGGATAGAGTAGCTGATGCCTACAATGATGCCTTCCTCTTTTCTTGCAACACTATTGATCTTTTTGTCACCTGCCCCCAGAGATCCACTGGCACTATTTTGTCATTGCAGTGGTTGCCGTGAGACACAGAAGGGACAACTTAATGCTGCTTTCTGAAATACTAGTCATTTTACAGACTTCAAAATGGAGATTGAGACTGAATGCTGGAGAGTTTTGTGAAAAGTAGCTGACTTCCAGATGATGGCCTCACACCTACTCCTGAAGCAAGCCATGAATGTTTTGTCTTGTAGGGATCTCTAAATCTCCTCTGTTTAGAAGGAGGAATAGCTTTGCAGGGAAGTGGAAAACAGTACTAAAAATTATTGACTGTTTCAATTTGTGAGGATCCCCTTGGCTACAGCCACAATGGAAGAGAATTATTTGGGCTTCCCTTGCCAAATTCTTGAAAATCCATAACTGAAATCTATGCCAGCAAATGAAATATAAGGCACATAAGCAAAAGCAATGAACTAAAACAGAAAATCAGAGCAATATGGCCAGTAATCAATTTAGGATTACCATGAAACAAGGCAAACAGGCTCTTCAAAGGCGACATTCTCAGTAGCTCTCCTACTTCTGTTGAGTAGGCATTGCATTAAACTTGATCATCATTTGAACTACTTATGAATAATTGATTTAAGAATAATTCCACTGACAAAAATCTCGAAGTTCAATTTGCTATGGTTTGTGGAACATATTTATATCCATTTATAACAATGCTAATCGACAGCAATCCAGACTTTGGAAGCCTTAAAAAAATTAATTGAACATTGCAAACTCAAACACTGTCGATCAACATAATTTAATAGAGTGTCTTCCATAGATTACCTAACAAAGATCAATCATAATCACAGGACCCTCAACCATTTCTATTCTCCTGTGGTTATTAAAATAGATGGGATTTTCCAGTATGTCTAGAAGATTAATGAATCAGATTTCTGGTAGATCAGAGTGGGATACTAAATTAGGAACAAGTAGTTCTCCAGAAGAACCCTCACCAGTAACCTGTCTCGACATGCTGTTTTTGTCAACGGAGTTCCATTTGGAATATCTTTGTTGATCACAATAACAGAAGCATGTCCCCAGCTTGCAGAATATTTAGCAATTCCAAGATTCCTAGAGGACAACTGGACCTACAGGTGCACTACGAGGTGAAAAAAATAGCCAATGGCAATGCTAAGATTATTGTCTTAAAGAAATATATATTTTTTTATTGTTATGTTTGTTGTTGGACTTGATCACTGAATGTAACACAGTTAAACTTTTAATGTGGTATCAGTTACGGACATCAGATAGCTGAACAGAAAATGCATGTGCCATATAGTCCTAAACAGAATGTCTACTTATGTAAACCAGGAGAGATTAATTACTTTTAAATCACTGCAATAGCAAGAGAATGATGAGCTATTATGATATCTCCAGGTTGCATGCATCTTTACGTGAGAGCACACTAAAAGCAGGGTGTCTTTTCAGCTAATACTGTTTAACTGTTTGTTGGCTTGACGTGTGTGTCTGTGTGTCCCAGAGGAAAATACATTGCTTTCATAATAAATACATTCTTTACACAAGAGTGCATATGCACTGTTCTGTAGGACAGTGGCACACTAAAAAGAAAGTTCACATGCAAATCCAGAATAAAAAGACAAGTGGGAGAGGGGTCATCAGTATAAGAACAGGTAACAGCACAGTACATTCTGCACAATCAGGTGAAATAGCCTAGGATACCTGCAGTGACTCGATGTAGAGTACTGAGTCTTCTTTTACCTCCTGAGTACAGGCTATGTAGTGTTCAGTGATAGCAGTACGCTTCCTCCTCATAGACCCTTCAAATGGAGAAAGTGGCAGCTGGTATAGAGGACCTCTGGCACTAAGCATAAATTTTTGCTACAGAACTCTGACTCTGTAAAAATTCTTTTCAATCAAAGAAGTAAATCCCCAAAGGGACCTTAATAGAAAAATCTGCGTTGTTTCCACTTCTTTGTTTCTATCCAGTTTGCCTTCCTAGCCAATTTTTCAGGTTTGCTACATGGCTTTATCACAAAAACTGCAGTTACAAAACATCAGAGAAACTGATGTGTGTACAAAACAGTTCTATTTATTACACATTTATTCAGAAATAAACCTGACACAGCAACAGTGCCAAATATTTGGAAAATTACAATGCTCCAAAAGCCCTTCTGCCCTTGTAGCACAAGGAAAATGAAATCCCTCCTGGAACAGTCCAATGAGTACTAAAAGCATCAACTGCAGAACATTACTTCTGTCTTCGCTCCACCTGCTTTCAGAAAAGAGGGCTACAGAGCATGGGGGAACTGCTGCAATGAGTATATACACATTTTGCTTTCCAGATTAGGGGGTAACCCATTCCTGGCCAAGGAGAGGAGAATACCTTCATGTTTCAGGAGAGGGGTGCAGTAGCTAGCAAGGGAGATCTTGGTGGGCCAGCTTCACCAAAGCCACACTGTCACGGGTTCAGAGTGTCAAGGAGAGATGGGGGATAAGGAGGAAACCTCTGCACAGAGCGTGACTGCATCTGGTGGCTCATTCTAGAAGCAGATTTTCCTATTTGATAGATGATTACCAGAAAAGAAGCAAATCCCATGTGAGTTACATGGTGAGAATGTCACCACATTTCCTGGCTTCACTCTCTCTTAAAATGACCTGAAGAAAGGTGTCCTGTTATCTAAGAAAATTAAAGCAAGTGTTTAGAGATTGTGTAGAAGACTAATCTCCAGAAGATTGATCCAGCACCTTGTAAACCACCTGAATAAAGGTCCATAACTCTCTGTCACCAATGCAAAGAGAGGGCTCAAATGCAACTCAAATGCAGACCAGTGTGCTTCACAATGAAACTGTGATGGTCACAGTGAGTTGGCTACTCTGCTCCTAAGTGGTGAAGAAAGTTAAGTGCTGGTGTGGTAGCAGCCGATCCTCTTCAATGTCAAGTGTAGCAGAGAAGTGTTCTGATCCTGCTCCCTTGTGGGAGCATGGAGCAGTTGCCATCGGCTGACAGAAGACAAGTAACAAATGACACACTCCAAGGACTACCAAGGTTAAACCAAAGTGTCAGAGCAAGGTGAGTATTAATTTCTGATCTAAAGATACCAAGGATAAATTGGAATTTTGTTCTTCAGGTCCCTTTTAAGATATTTCAAATCCTCTTGCAATTAGTTCTGTTTAGGCCTAATACTGAAGCAGTCATAAGATAGAAGATGAACATCTTGAAACTGACAGATTCATACTGATGGTGCACATTCTTCCTGTAAGGAGCTTCACCATTTCCTTTGGTGATGCTTGAAATGAACCAGGATCTAGAATCACAACCTCCAGTAAAGAAGTGGCATGAAGCTGTGTATTAATAGGATATTTTCATCGTCACATACACAAAGAATGTCCACCTTGGCAGCTACATATTCCCTTTCCTGCTGCATCCTATCTCCATTGCTGTGGTCTGGCACAAGGGTCCAGTATGCCAGCACACTGAGGGACGTCCCAGGAGACCTCTCAGCTGTGCGTAGGTGGTTACAGGGATAGCACAGCAATGGGGTTCCCCTTTCCTGATGCTCTGCAGAGAAGAATCCTGTTGTGACAATGAAAATCACAGCAGCTGCTCGAATGTGACCCAAGCAGAGGGGAGGACAAGCTCACTGGCAGGCAATCATCTCCTCAAGCAGACCTGAAGATACCACGCAGGGTATACAAGCTCAAATTCTGCAGCCCCTCTCTTCAGGACCATTCTTTACATGTGAGACTGAAGAAGCAAAACAGAATTGATACACACTGCAGATGACAAGGAAATAAATTTTCTTCATCCATTTGTGGTTGTTCTTCAAAACACATGGAAGTATATTTTACTTCATGGTCACCGGGAGATTTAATGCTATGACACGATACGCAAAGTGGCAGGAGTTTTGTACTCTCTTTTGAGAAGGAGGAAAAAGTAGAAGTGAACAATTCAAGAAGTTACAAGACTTTTATTCAGGGAGTAATATGCACTGGTATGGAACACCAGGAGAAGGCTTGGATTATAAGTTTATCTGTCCCTTTTTATGGGTGACCTTGAAAATGCTTAAAGAAAGCTAGAGAGAAAAGCAATTACATTTTTGAAATTACACACCACTCTTCTCATTCATCTTGATAAGCACTTTTAAGGAATCCAAAAAAGGCTAGAATATTGCTTTTATAAGAGTTATAGAGACCTTGGTTCTGCAGAGTCAGTTTTAAAGTAAATTTAGATGTACAAAGATGAATTTTTATTTCCTTTGTGTTGCTAAATTGGCCACTTTTAAAAAAAACTGCAGTTCTGTACTGATGCCTTTGGCAAAAAAAGTGTACAGGATTTTTTTCCTTGTTCTGAAAAGATATACAACAGCTCAGCTTATGTAGTGCAGTCATCCCTACTGTGTCACAAGCATCTGCATTCATCCTTTTCTGTGCATTTGTAAGTGTGATTGAAGTGTTGATAGGAAGCTGTATTTATAAAAACAGGATGTTATGCAAACAATAGGCACAAGATCTTAGTTATTCTTATTCCTGCTGGTTAAGCTCCCTTGTGTTCATTTAGGCATGATCTGTCTTCGTGTCTCTTTTACTCTCATTATTATCTTGCCTTACCAATTAGGTAAGGCACTGAACGGCCTGTTATTCCAGCCTGCGAGGGCTGGGGGTCAGAAGGAGTCATGCTTAATGTTAAGTAGCTGTGAAACGTTAAAGCCTGTAAATTCATCAGGACAGTTGGCCTAGCCCGCTGCAGGGCAAGGGGGTGTAAGTACTTTTCTGCTTGAATTACGCGTGGAGCAGCCCTGGCTTTGAAATGCCAGGATCCATGCTGAGCCTGGCGAACGCTCCCCAAGCGTGTAGCTCCAGCCTCAGCTCTAATAGCAGGAGCAATAGGGTTATATTTGGAAGCTCTTGGCAGTCAGATAGAAAAAAGAAACTTCAAAAATCATTCTACCTCTTTACTGAGGACCCCCTTAGGAGTACTACTGGGAAGAAGTCTGTCGACCTGCCTCAGCTAATAGTCACTCAGCAACCCAGCGTAACTGCCGCTCCAGAATCAATGTGCTGCAGCTATTCAGCAGTACCACATCTGATGCTTGAAAGGATGGAAAATACGATATGTGACAGCTGCTTATGAGTGATAGTGATAGTGAACAAAAAGCCTAATGGGTACTGGAATCTCCCTGCCCTGTGTACAGAAAAGACGAGGAAGGGAATGATGACTTTTCCTAGCACGGCTGCACTCTTCAGCAGGCACCATCCTGTGTGCCAGATTGGCATCTCCAACAGCTCAGCAGCAATTATTCACATGCCACCTCTGAAGCTGTGGTTTGCTACTCACATAATCTCTGCTATATCACATACCAGACTGCTGACTGCACATCAAGAGGCTTTTCACTTGTTGGACAAGAGAATAAGAAACCAGCAGACAGAAAACAGAAAATGGTCGAATCTGTTAGTCTTGGGTTTGCACAAGGAAAGCAAGAGCTTTTGTAACCAACATGCACAGGGTTAAAATCTAAGCAAGGCTAGTTTAGCTTTGGAAAGAAGGATTTTCTGATGCACCAGAAAAAATGGCCAGGCTTTGTGGTATGGTGTTTTACCACTGGCTTCACTGGGAATTCGGCTGTATATCCTCTTGGCCTGCTTGAAACTTAGCACCCAGCAATATTTAAATAATTTCTGGAATTATGGATTACTTCCTAAAATCCCTTAGCCTCACATTGTGATGTACAGTAAGACATTTCTTTGGCAAAGACAACTTTGCTTCTGTCTACTATACAGCTTAGCATCTCAAACCTTTGACTCCAAATCTGAATAGTTACTTATAGTTATACCTTGCCTCCATGACCTTCACTCTTCATTGTGTGACCATAACTTTGATTGGTATTTAGAGAAAAATATTCGCTTGTTCTGAGAGGGAAGCACATTTATTAACATGGCTGAAACTTTTAAAAATGTATCTCAAATCATGTCATAAGCTATTCCTTGTGGCAAGCTTCAAGAGAAAAAATCTTCAGTTTAAAACAATAAAGTATTTCTAGCATGCAGAGTGACAGAACACCTGCCCAAAAAGAAGACAAGAAGAAATTTCATCAGGAGACAACCTAATTATTAAAGACATTGTAAAAGCAGAGGTGACTCTGAATTTGGGGTAGAAAGATGAGTTTGATCTAAGGGCTAGTTCAATCATTTATCTGTACAAGAAAGTGCTGCTCTGAGTTGTCAGTAGCGTTTCTTGACCTATTAGAAGTCCTAAGTGAGTATTATTTTGTAGATCTCAATTGGAAAGACTTCATTAATATTCCCATGTAGGAGAATAATTAATTAATATCTATTTTTAGTGGTTATTTTTCACTCGAATATTTTCTGTCATTTTCAATTTTTTTATACTTATAAGACTTTTTTTTTATCTTGGTTTAAGATACATAAACATTCTTTCAGATGTTTATATACCACCAAGAAATATTTTCAAGCCTACCTCTGTGATTTTATCTTCATGCTAAGGGACTCAAAAGGGTAAGATTTTAATCCACTGCAAGGGATTTGCTGAATAAGTGTCGTGTTTGTAAGAGTTGGATTAAGACAACACAGTAAACTTAGTCCATCTAACTACCACACAGTGAATCTTGTCAAGAAAATAAACTCTTCTGTTTATCCTTACTTATGCAGAGATCTGTGCATAACTCTTATAACCAGCTATTGATCCTGCCTGCATTATCTTGTCTGTAAACATACTGTGCACGCTGAAACAGCTGAAAAGAACATACAGGATTACGAAAAATCACAGAAGCTGAAAACATGCTGTAACACAACTATGGGAGAAAAAAATCCTCTCCTCTAGGTGGAAAGCTTTATAGTCTCTCTCATCTCCCCTTATCCTATCACATTGCCCAGACTTGCCCTACTTTGTTAGAGAGAGGCTCTGATGAAAAGCTCCCTAGAATGACCCAACTTGAAGGAATACCTCACACTTTAAGTTCCCTAAGAACAGATAAAACAGTATATAGGCAAGAACAGATAAAACTGTATGTAGGTAGCTACTTTTAAACTATTATTTCTCAAAAAGTACACTAGCACGTGTTAGAAAAAAATGTTATATCTGAGCAAATAAAACACAGACCCCAAATGGTTTGGCCATTTATAAAGCACCGCTTATACTTTTTTCAACATTTGTTTTTTAGCTCAGAAACTCCCAAGAATGTTACAAACTTTATCGGCTATCCTGTTCATGTTAATGCTACCAGGATTTTGGTTGGCAACATAGGCTGGAGAAGTAGGTGGCTGCTCCAAGTTCTTGGGCCCTACAGGCCTCTGTGTTTATCAGGTGGCATGAGCATAGACCCCGTGATATTTACTAAGATAGGATTTGACTTCTCTTGCATTATGAACATTTGCAACAGTTCTGGTTTTCTAACTGAGCTAGACGACTGTAGCTGTGGCACAAAACAGTTGCTAATACAATTATTTTAAAACCTGAGTTTGAATCTGTCTGACAGAAGAGGGTAAATGCACTTTCCTGAATATTCAGTGCAGTCTTAGGTTTGGCATAGTCATGTAACGCCACCTCAGTGACATACTCTGCTGATGTGACATATTTAGAGGCTGCAGGACCTTGAAAAATCTCATAAGAAATGCAAATAATAATATAAAGATTTATCCTACTTTGTGAATGAGTACATCATAAATATTTCTTGAAGACCTTTCCTTTTCTGCAAACTAGCTGCCCCACTCAAGTCCAGAGTCTAGAAGGAGAGGGGACAGAAAGGAGATGCTGATCTTCCTTCAGAGGTCTAATGGGGTGAAAGGAGCTAGGAAATTGCATTTCTGGGTGTTGCTGCCTGCCCTCTTTGAGCAGAGAAGTTAATAACCTGGCCTGATGTTACGGATATACAGAAGGTTCCAGGGAAACCTGTCCCTCAGCACTGGAAGCAACCACAGCCTGCAACCCTGCATTTCATATAAGAACTTACTGCCTCACACAAAGAAAGAGGGGCACCATCTAAGGCGTAGAGTCAGCAAAACTGTCTCATCAAAGCTGGAGTGATCCTGTAATTTGCTATCTTGAGACAGTACTGTTGTCCTACTCAACATCTGCTGACAGGAGGGATTGTAGGATGGTGCCCTGCCTCCTCAAGTGTAACAAGAACTTGCAAGCAAGAGGAAAAATCCTTACTTGCAGCTCACTCAAGATTATCTGACTTGTTTGTCATCTGGTGGGGGAGAGGGATGGTGTCAGAAAGGAAAAATTTGCTCAACAGCAGCAAGTTCAGGGGACGTATCTCAGTTTCAATAAACCTCATGAACCCTATGGAAAGGTGTCTGATTTTCTGCCTACTGGTTTTCAAGCTTCAAGGCCTTAGACCCCAGGTTTTTAACTTTTCTAGGAAAACCAGCATCTACTCTTGACCATGATATTTCCCATGAAATATCATGGTCCTCCCACCATGATATTTCATGACATTACCTTGGGAACCAATCAGTGAATCCTAACTCACCATCCAGTTAAAAGAAGACGAGGTGTTCCCTGCGTAGAAACAGACCACAACTACAACTCATAAGCAAGAACATCTATTTCCTTAGGTAAATTTATATTTCCATGAACAAATTCTTTTGTTCTGGAGTACTCTGCATGTACTGAGTCAGAAAAACAGATGCATGCAGCCTGGTGTGGTCACATGTGGTTAGGTTGTTTAAGATCAGAAATATAGGCCAAGGTCCTTCACTCATATTTTGAATGCTGCTACGGACATTTCTGATGAAAGCAGTCAGCTCTACGTCAAGGCCGTACTGCAGGGAAGAAAGTCTGGCATAGTCTATCCTTAACATCCAGTATATTATTTCCACTTTATGAGGCAATGCAGTTAATGTAGCATGGGACATACCACACATCAGACTCCTGTACGTAATTTTTTTTCCCCCTTTGGCAACTGGCAAAATATTGATGTTGCTGTACCATAATGTCTTCCAAAATACTATTTTTACCATAAAGGAATACAGTGATGAAACACATAGGGTTAAAATCAATGTTTGAAAACTACCACAGACTCCCCAGAACTGACACTGTAAATAAATTTAATAACACCAGTACAAATGAATGTCTTAACAGCACTGTTAAATTACAAGATTTAAAATCCAGTCCTTTCTTGCTTAACTTTGTACTGTAGAAAAAGTGGCAAAGGAGCAAAAATTGCCATGGCCTTGAATTTCTGAGTACCAAGAAAATTATTCCTCTTTATACCTTTATTGGAGAAACCTGTGCATTCATATATGCAACCTCAGAATCAGATGCATATGCAGTGTTTGTTGAATAATGGTTACAGCCTTTGCCAACAGTTAAATGCTCTTCCAGTTAGAGTATTTCCCATTTAACTTCTTTAGGCTAAGTTATCTCGCAGAAAATCTCAGTAAAGCTGTTATCCTAATTTTTCCTCCCCCAGTCTTCTGCTACACGTCATTACATGCTGTGTGCATATATAGACACATGCACAGACACACACATGTATATGCTCCATTTCAATAGTGTTTTCCTTCTCTACTACTTTGCAGAATATGGTCTAATATCCCTCTTGTGTTTTAGTTTTATAGTGAAGTAGCTTAACTGACAACAGTACAAAAAACAGTGACAGAAGACCATGATTTAACAGCAACTGAATGACTAATACCTCTAATTCGAGAAATGGGGATGAAAAAGAAAAAATATTCCATACCCAAGGTGTGTGAAGCACTAATTCTAAACTGAAATTTAACCACAGAATTTGGATAGCAAGAGTACTAGTGTGGACAAGGGGCGTATGACCCTTCCTGTGATGGTCACTAATTTTGACCTGGAGAGTAAATTTTAGGAAGAAAAGGATAACCTATTATGTACACTTACTCAGGCTGCAGTATCTCCTCTGAACCTTAGAGATTCCACAGTAAGACCTGAAATGTACCTTTATTTTATGTCTCTCTCTTCGCTGAAAATGTCTGATTAACAACAGAAGTGTTAAATCTCATCTTTTTCTTAGAGTTCATTTTCTAACACAGATAAGATTAAATGTTTACATTCCTAAACACAACTTTGATAGTGCATGGAAATGATTTCCTGCTGCAAATTGAACATTAATGAGACCCAGCAGAACAGTTGCATGTCGAAAGATTAAAAACAAGGACAGAAAAGCAAAGATCAATCACATGATCTTCAAAAACAGGCAGAAGAAGATAGGAGCTAGAGAATTTAATACTGCTAGTACTCTCTGGTAATGTGGTCAGATTTTCTTCATATACAAAGAAATATTAGAGGTCTAGGAAAGTAATCCGGAAATATGATATATGTTTCATTTGCCACACTTCTTTTGAAACAAAACCTCAGCCCATAACTGAAGCACGAACTGGCAGAAGTTTGGCTCTAATAAAAAAGAAAGGTTTGGAAACAGACATGTAACTGTTACTCATCTAACATTAGCACTGCACAATGCCAAATGCACATGGTATGTTTTTTGCCTCAAGCAAACCACTGAATTTTACATATTACTAATCTTTGAACATTTATGCACAAAATCAACTATGAAACAAGATACACAGGTGTTAATTTTTTACCCATTCAGTGTCCAGAAACAATTTCAATGGATATAATTTTGTAAAATTAAGTTAAACTTCCTATGTAAGATGTTGATCTGGAAAAGATAGGATATGAAGGAAATTCTTCTTGCAATAGAAAAAAATGTGTAAATTGCTGCCTATAGAGCATGGACTTTATAAATCTGAAAGATGAGTCTAGGGTTTTCTTCATGTTTTCTCTCCAGATTCAAAAGAAACCAGCTGAGAAGACCATGGAAAGCTGAAATTACACCAGTGAAAAAATATTTCAGATGTGATCCTGCATACCTTAACAACATACAAGGCCTGAAACTTTCTACCTTTCTAAGTGTGTAGAGAACCATTTTCTCTAATAGCTACGTAAATGAAAAAAGTGAACTCTAAATATTTCTAATTTCACATTTGCACCAAAATTTTAAGGTTTTATCCTATGAAGACAAAGAACGGAGATTGTAACTCTCACGAGTTCTCATCCGAAATCAAATATTTTTTGCCACTAGATTTTTAGAACTCCATTCATAAAAAAACATGTTTTTAGAGTTTCTTATAATTTATGGATTAAAAAAAAACCAAAACAAATCCCCACTCCTCTCATTGCTAATAAGGGCAGTAGCCTCACTCTGCCTTAGATGTTCCATAAGGCACTGCATGATACTAAATAAGTTTTTGAAGTGTTGCTCTAGCATTATACAGCTGGAGGTATGCAGATTTGTCTGAAAACCAAGCATATTCTGTTATTTACACTTTATTTCTATTATACAACAAAAAGAATGTGTGACCAGCAAAAACAGCAAAAAGGACAATAAAATTATCATTTGATGTACAAGCTGGTATGTTCCAGTCAGTTACTTTGCTTTTCTACAGGAAGCATAGCTATCTGAATTTCCATAATGTAAAACCATTTACTCTTCCACTGAGTAGGAATTTCTGAAGAAAATATCCCTGTGGCATGGTTTAAGCACAATTAGTACAGTAAAACACTCATTTTCATAATATATATGAAATAAACTTACAACTAAAAAACACAGCCATTTCTCTCATCAGCAGTAGTAAAAGCAGCAAATAGTGAGTTCAGCAAGTGGACCTCAAGGAATTTTTTATAATTCTTTGTCAGAGTTTTTCATTGTCTAGTCACAAACATCAGCCACTTTTCTAATAATTTATGAGTAAAGATGCAAAGAAGTGAACACTGCTTGGTGTTCACTGATGCTTCTATAAGTAAAAGGATAGCATTGATTTATTCATGCACAAAGAACACATTCACTCAAGATATATGTTTGTTCTATTCCCTCAAATACTTTCACAGGATCAGGAGTCTCGTCTCATAAAAAACCTACCACTCTTAATAAAATAGGGAAAAAATTATACTGGTGATGAAACACACAGAGTTCATGAAGATGAATCACCACATATGCTGGTTATTGAAGTCTCAGTTTAAAACAGTGAAAGTTGTGCATCATAAGCCATTTGTTTAATTTGAGCAGTATTTATATGGATTTGTCAGCATTACCAGAAGAAAACAAACACATTTTAATATGTGGTCCTAAAACCAACAATGTAAGCATGCACTACCCAAAAACTAGAATCATAGCTAAGAGCAATATAAATGTTAATTTATTTCTATACCCTGTAGAGGGCTATTTTCTCTACTAGTTACGGAAATGGAAATGAATTGATGTCTAAAGTGAACATACTGTATTCTTCTTCAAAGACTGAATAGTTTTGGATAAGTTGTCCAGCGTATTTCAGGCAATATGTATTTGTGACATAAAAAAATAGGCATCCTAAACACACAATAACACATTGGAGAAGACCTTAAAAGTCAAAATATTGGAGACTTTTTGAGAATTGCAAAAGTAGGGTTCATTCCACGAATTTAGGAATACATGTGTTCTATTCTTTCATATGTGTATATGTATGCATTATACTTATTCTCCCGTATTCAGCATGTCTGCATTGGCGAACAATCCATTTGGTATTGACAAAAAAGCTATGGAGAAGCCTTTTAGAGTGATATCTTGCAACCGCTGGCTTCAGGAGAGGTAGGATTTCCCTTATTGTTTCCCATCCATTATGAAAATTGTATGTTTCTGTGGACAGTGGTGCTACAAATACAACTTAATCTATTTCACATGGTAATATCTGTCTACATATGCCCATACCTTAAATTTGGGGATTTTTTTTGCTTATATATATAGCTCTCTGCTCCTGCCCAAAATTCTACTGCTCTTGTCTGCGTGAGTGGACCCAAGACATATTTGGTACCTAAACTGAGGAAGGTCAATTTCAATCTAAATGCTGGCGTAACAGGAATGAAATCACAGAATTGGGGGGGAAAAAAAAAAAGTTAAATGAATTATAAAAATAACATTTGCTTCCGAAAGATTCATTGAACAAATTGCTGAATTATTTATGCTCTTCTATAAATACATATACATGCTTTAAATAGTATGCATAATGACTATATTTGGTTATAAAATGTCCATTGTGTCAAAATTTCTAACTCCCTGGAAAAAAACCAAAACACTTTAGTCTTGGAACATTTTTTCTGGTGTCATTAATTAAAAATACTACATACACAAAGGGTATGTGGCAATGTTCTCATTTAAGTCAGGCTACAGTAAAGAGTTTCATGTTATCACTCAGAGAAAATGGGATAAAAAACTTAGAACATAGAATCATTAAGGTTGGAAAAGACCTCTAAGATCATCAAGTCCAACCGTCAACCCAACACCACCATGCCTGCTAAACCATGTCCCGAAATGCCATATCTACATGTTTTTTGAACACCTCCAGGGATGGTGACTCCACCACTTCCCTGGGCAGCCTGTTCCAGTGCCTGACCACTCTTTCAGTAAGGAAATTTTTCCTAATACCCCATCTAAACCTCCCCTGATGAAACCTGAGGCCATTAATCATCTGGATGCCCAGAATAGTTCTTTTGGATCCCTTCACTTCATCTGTCTGATGTTTCCCAAGAGATGAAATGCATGTATCTGAACAGCCTCATAATTCTTGCACCGGTCAGAGGAGTCATATAATGCCCTCCTTTCCCTCTCCCTGTCCTTGTGGCACTTCTTCCTAGCCTGTGTTGTCTGAAAAAGTCCTGGAGCATTCTTCCACAAAGTCTGAAAATGCAATCCAGCTCAAAAAAATTTTGAAGACCTTCCCTCGAAGATCATTCGTATCATGGGGAAAGAGAGCCTTTCCCTAAAGGAAAGCTGCAGGTTGGAAAAAGAAGTCATGTATGAAATGAAGACTTGAAAAAAAATCACATTTGTGAAGAGTTCTGTTATCTAAACAGGATTGCATTTCACATGTGACTTTCACTCAGAACATCTCCGCAGCTTACCTTCCATCCACGGCAGTGCTTCAGTAGAGTTTTGCACTGTCCTGACACAGCAGCCTGCACCTTCCCAAGCCAGCAGTGGTGAATGGAGTCTAATATCTGTGTTCCATTTGTGTGCAATACTTGAAAGACACAAATAAATTCTGCTTCTTATTTATGAAACACTTTGAAGCTGTGGCAATGGACAGGTATTGATACACAACCAGGGACTTCTTAGTTTGAACTGAAGTTCCAGTGCCAACTGCAAGACATTATTTGTAGCACAACTGAGATACTCACTGAAGGCAATGACTTGAGAGAGGGCATCTCACTCTGAACTTTAAACCATACCATGTTGTTTCTGGCAATCTGAAATGTGTCTGTTATGGTTGTTTTCCTAGGCTCACCATCTGCTCTCTAGTGTTGGAAAGTTGGGGGAGGAGGGGGGAGAACCAAAAATCAGACAAGGGGACTTTCTTAAAAGATGCCTGTTCCCATGCCATTCCATTTCAGATTTTGAAAGTATAATGACAATTGCCTGCCTCAAGGCCAACTAGTTGTTTAAAAATGTGAAAACCATTTCTGATTTTTCCCACAACTTTCACCCTTGCTTAAAACCATTCTGTAACCCTCAGTAACCTTCTACTTTCTTTGTCAAGGCAGCTGTTCTTCAAAGACAACCTGAACCACCTTATGCCAGAGGATGGAGATATGTTAGTACTTCCAGGCCAAGTCAATCGATTAATTGGTAATAACTACTAGAATTAATTATTCCTGCCTATCTGGCTTCATTACTGATAAACAAAGCATCAACATCTCTTTCCTGCTGTCACTTCTGTTCATTTTTCCTACATATTTAGCTTAATCTTAGATGGCACTGCATCTGAATATATTTAAAAGTCAGGTCTCATATTACTTTTCCGTGTCTGTGCTTTGCCCTGTACCAGCACAGCATAATGAAATAAGGTGTTCTGCTTGCTGGGCTGCATTTTCGTGACTGGAAAAAGAAAGTGAGAGTCTGTATTACGAACAGTGCAAAACTGGGCAGATCGAGCAACACTCTGGCTTCTACCTTTGCATCTGTCAGTCCACTGAAAGCATGAGTATGGACTCTAAAAGGTGTTTGAAGTAGGATTAAAATAAGATGGCAGAAGTCACAGCTCCTTGACAGCCATACCATATTCACCACCCCAAAATGCAAACACTTTTTTGCATAGGCCATCAGCAGCCACAGTCAGAGGCTTGGTAATGTTAATATAAATGCTGAGATGAAATCTGTGAGGGTTTAGGAGAAAATTAGATTTCTCTGCCTCAAGAACAGAGACATCTGTCAGAGAACTGGAGGAGATACTGGGCCTGTATTGCTTCTACTCCTGTTTGTTTATTCAGTTCCTGTGCTACGAGTTTTATCCTAGAATGGAAATGCAAATACACTATATCCAAAAAATGGACCAGCTGGTGCCATTTCACAAATACTCTCATGCAAAAGCATTCTCTTCACAGAATCACAGAATGGTAGGGGTTGGAAGGGACCTCTGTGGGTCATCTAGTCCAACCCTCCTGCCGAAGCAGGGTCACCTACAGCAGGCTGTGCACTCTAGACTCCAGTTTTATGTTGAAAGTAAAACTAGTATGATCAAACTCAACCATCCAATCATGATCTTCTTCTTCATGAGTTTTAGTTATGCTTCTAGATATTACTGTTTAAAGCCTTTCCATGATTTGTAGCACATTACTCCACGCTTTCTTTAGTTTCCAAAGCCAGGTCCTAAATAAAGACCAAAAAACACTTCAAACAACTTAATCCTTCCTAGAAAAGGCTGTTAGCATTCAAAGATGACATTACATCAAAAGCAAAGGTTAAACTCCAGAATGCATTCTTTGAATGAAGTAACAAAAGCTTTATTATATCCTTTGATCACTTGAGCTCACCTGTAGGAAATGTTACACCTTTTTATTAAACTGTTGAATTGTCTTTGCTGTACAAGCTGAAGACATTCTTGACAGGCTTAGAGTTATTAACACCTCTGAGGAATGCTCAGCAGAGCCTATAATACTCTCTCATGTCTATGCATGTTAGTACAGCAACTCCACAGTTTCCTAACATCCCAGGCTCTGTTTCCTCTTGATATTTGTGTAACGAATTTATTGAAATGAGTGAAAAAATAGCATATTGGCAAAATTCTCCATGACACAGATGTGCACAGTAAAATATTTGAGGGTTATAAATAGAAACCGCTTGTGCTAAATTAGCAAATTTATTGAATTACCACAACACATTTGTAAAATAAATCATCAGTTAATTACTGAAAAAAAAACGAATCAACTTTGCATTTTTTGTTGGTGTCTGGCCAGTACATTTACCACTGCCCATTACCAGCTACTGTATACACAGTCAATTCATCTTCCGTTCGCATAACTGACGTTTGTATTCTCACACAGACACGCACACCATGCACTTTCTCTCTCTCTCTCTAGAAATATCTACTTACATATAAATGTTTATGCATGCCAGTAAGACCTATTAAAAAAAAGATTAAAGATCAACACTGTATCTTTAGTTTCTTTTATTTTAAAGGTTTTGTTATACACTTTTTTTCAGAAGTACAGCCAACTATAAACATGCCTTCTCTTATAAATAAATAAATAAACAAACAAACAAGTTTATAAGAATTTTCTGGCAATCTAGACTGCTATTTGTTTCTAATGTCTTCAGCAATGAACAGCTGAAAGCTATTTCCCTCTCCAGCTGCTGTGGATCCTTTGTTTCCTTTTATTCCTTCAGTTCTTTTGTAGAGCTCATCTCCTCTTGCTTGAACAATATTTTTATAAAGCCTAGCCTTCCTGTATGGATGTACTCATTTAGACAGACAAAGAACTGGGAGCTGACTCTCCTTTTCTTCTTAAGTTGTGCTCTATATACATCATTCCTTATATGTCACAAAACTTTTGAGTATTTCTAACACACTTCACACTTCAGGTTCTGAGATATCTGAGACATCTTCTGCTGAATAAGCACCCATATACATGAAAGCTTACTGCCCAACCATCACTACATACACATACAAAAAGAATTCTTACATAGCAATGAATACTATGAGTGCTAAGAAACACAGTGCAAACAACTACCAAATATAAATGACAGTAGATTTTAAAAATAATATTCCTTTAAAAAAGGAAATACACATGCTCTCTGTATTGTAGCCGAAGCCCCATAGACAGGCTAATGTAATCACCAAAAGCTAAGTTTCCATCCTTCTTTCTTACTTGACCTATGATTTTCATAGAAAACTTTTGACTTACGCCTCTATTCTTGGCCTATTTGGAGATAACTATTCAGTGGAGGCCTACAGTGAGCTCCTGGATCTTAATCCTGTTGTCTCAATTAGCCTCTCAAATGACTACACAGTTTGATTGCCTCAGAGGGAGGTGGAGAAGAATGGGGTAGAGGGATGGGAGCAGTTTGTATAGTCCCCATTAGCTTCTGATTACAGGAAAAACAAGATAGTGTCATGTTGGCTGAGTTCAGTGGGGAGGAAGGCAACGTGCCTTAGAATAATTCTGTACAATCAAGAGATTAGAAGGATTAAATGTAACCAAACCTTTCCTAAAACAGAAGGATGAGCAATATATTTTTAAATGGTAAACACTG
Organism: Opisthocomus hoazin; assembly: GCF_030867145.1. Taxonomy (NCBI): domain Eukaryota; kingdom Metazoa; phylum Chordata; class Aves; order Opisthocomiformes; family Opisthocomidae; genus Opisthocomus; species Opisthocomus hoazin. The sequence continues at coordinate 72,487,927 of NC_134416.1, read as the reverse complement.
ACTAATTTGTTGACTCATTTGTGAAGGTGAACACTAGTAAGAATAAAGCAGCTGCCTATACCTGTTTCCCTGTTGAATCACATGGAATGGATTTAAGATTGATGTGCTTATCCAATTTTGTGCACCAAAGTGTTGTCTCTCTCTCCCACCCCTGATTCATTTTGGCAATAAATACTGAGTATTTTCAAAACTTATGAATTTTTCTGTACCTGTGGGTAACCAGAATGAATGAGCAAAAGTTACCTCACTCAGAATTTTCTTCTTAGATTTTGAGTGATTTAGAATTTGTATTTTTCAGAAAATTTGAAAATAACTTTCATAAAAATTCAGCTAGGAAAAAAAAACTGGAAAAACCCCATAAATTTCTGTGCTAAGTTCCTTTGAAAAATTATACAATGCAAAAAATGAGCCTAATAGACTTTTCATTTTTCTATATTTGATCCCTTCTTAAGTTAGCAATTAATGTTTTCCTTCTTTCATTTTATGAAAATAGCTCATTATTTGCAGTGAAATATGGAAATTCTTCTTCTTCAAATGACGTCAGTTTATGGAAAATAATTTCATCTTTTCCATAATCGTGCTGCTGTCTGATGCAGAAATCAAGCTTCATTCTGCCCAGAGAAGCCCTTTTCAGTCTCCACAAGAACTCTACTACTATAACTATTATTCACACCAGTGAAAAAACAGAAACATATCCAGTATTATCCTCCCCTAAAAGCTTATAGAAGGTGATGGTTTAAACTGAGAACAGCAGCTCTGACTGGAAAAAACATGTCCCTTCCTAATCAAGTACTTTAGCTTGTGCTGCTTACTCACTTTTAAAGTCATTTATCCCCACTAGTGTCAGCCTGCTCTTCCCTTCCAGTCACAGCATTCAGCAGAGAGGGCTGACTGCAGTGAAGTATGCAAGCTACACGATCCAAAAGGGTGAGTAAAGCAGTAGTAATTCGCTCATATATGTGCAGGAGCACAAGAAGACTGGAGGAGCTGTGGCCTGTCGGTTGCTATTCTTGCAACATTGAAATAAAGATGCTAAATAAAACTTTATAAGGAGATTACGTAATTTGTTTAAGATTGTGTCATGTCAACAGAAATCTGTAAGGCAGTATCTGTAAGGAGAGAGAGTCTTTTATGAGGTCAGTCACTATAGCTTAAAATGCAAACATATTTATGAAGTCCTTCATCAGATGAAATACAGGAGCTCTGGATTTCCAAACATGTTTTAGCCCATGTAACTCCATTTCCAACCAGCTCAGGAATCTAAAAATAAAGGTAACAGCATACGAAAACTGAAAGTTTACAGATCATGTAGAGACATGGGCTGAAGCTCACAACAAACTCAGACACAGCCTGGAAAAAAGTTTTGAATTGCCCTTGGCTTCAGATACCCAACCTTCAGTTATCAGAATGAGTCTCAGATTAGCATTCTCAGATTAGTGTACTTCATAAACACTGTATTTGTCACAGAATCATAGAATAGTTTGGGTTGGAAGGGACCTTTAAAGGTCATCTAATCCAACCCCCCTGCAGTGAGCAGGGACATCTTCAATGAGACCAGGTTGTTCAGAGCCCCGTACAAACTGACCTTGAATATTTCCAGGGATGGGGCATCTACCACCTCTCTGGGCAACACGTTCCAGTGTTTCCACACCCTCATCATAAAGAATTTCTTCCTTACGTCCAACCTAAATCTATCCTCTTTCAGTTTAAAACCATTACCCCTTGTCCTATTGCAACAAGCCCTGCTAAAAATTGTGTCCCCTTCTCTCTTATAAGGCCCCTTTAAGTACTGAAAGGACGCAATCAGGTCTCCCTGGAGCCTTCTCTTCTCGAGGCTGAACAGCATCAACTCGCTTACCCTTTCGTTATGAAATAAGCACAGCTCTTTACGTGGACTTCCCAGCAATGCCTATACTAGAAAGTAGTCAGGGTCACTCTTTTCCCATTAGGAGTCAGAATCTGAGGTTTATTCAACTTGTGATAGACCATAAAGTGAATTGGAAAAGTAAATGTACATGCAGTAGCTGAATTAAGGATCTGAAAGATCAGGTTAACAAAGATGTTTTAACAAAAGGAAAATGGTGATTTTCAAATAGTAACCCCAAAGCTGGATCGTTTTCCGGATCATTTGTTCAGCAACCTTTGGTATTCAGTGAAGGAGTTTAGGGAGTCTTTTGACACATTATTCATCACAAGCAGAAACTAGAAAGTCATAACACTAAAAAAAAAAGTTTGTTGCCCTAGGCATGTTTTAGCTTACTGTCAGCTCAGTCTGTTCTAGTGTTTCATTTGTAATAGCTCCCTTGCTGTACTTATGACTAATAACAATAAAATATTAACAAAATAGTTTTGCTTGGTGGCGACTCTAGAGATACAAAAGAAAGCTGTTGCTGTGTCCTTTGTTTTGTCTCAAGTCTGTCGACTACTTTTGCTCCCATTACCACTGTATCATTTCTGTGCTGAAAGGATCAGTGACAGCAGTAGCACCATATTCCTCACTGGTGTAAGAATAAACAGGCCAGTGTGCTCTCCTCACCTCAGAAGGAATTCATCTTCCTGTCGCATCTCTTCCTCCTCCACTTGAACTCTTCAACACCCTCCAGTTTCCTCCAGTTTTTCCTGCTTCGTCCCTGATGTTGCTAGAAGACATGGTGGTACTTTTCCTCCCTGAGCTGCCTCGCTGCCTGTCTTGAGCTCCCTTTCATCTCCTCCAGCTCCTTCTGCACTCATTCTTCCTCCAGACACAACCCTTAGAGCTGCTATGATTCACAGAGACCAAAGAGCCATGCTTTCTTCAGAAGCCAACCCTCTGATAGAGTCTTCTGAAGTTTTCCTCTAATCACCTCTCCCCCTCTGTACTGCAGCGATGTATTTGACAGATTATGTCTGAAATTTTTAAAAATATATTTTTATTTGATTTTAAATACTGCTTACTTAGAATCATGCCTACAGGCCCTGGGTGAGACTTGGCACCACCTTTAACCATAGTAATAAACAGCCCTTAGTGCAGAGTTTGCCGTATAAGCTTAATCAGACCAAAGATAAGAGAAGCAGGTACTATAATTCTTATTATCTCATTTCATTCCAAGGTACAGTTGATTTTGTTCATAATCTTTGGCAACTGCAGCAAAAGTGTTCGGCAGTACTATGAGCTTGATGATCTGTGTAGTGAAATGAGTTTGTATCATTTTCATTTTTTCATTTTTTTTTATAAAGCTTCATGTGGTTATAGTACTTACAGAATTATAGTCTATTTGTTTCAGCGCTAGTGCCTTACAAACTAACGAGGGATCTGTTAAGAGGTTCTCGAACATTTCATTCAAACTAAGTTCTGTGATAAAGCTAAATTCAATTTCCTTAAATAGACTAAGGTCTATGTTTTTAATCCCTTGTGTGATGTCACATGAATGTATAATTTTACGAGCAAGCTAGGATGGATTCTTAGGATTAGAACAAAGAAAATTAAAAAGAGAAAAAAAAATAAAGGTTGAAAAAGTCAGGCACTAACTGTTGGCTAATACTGAGCTTCACTTTTACATTTTCTGTGTAATTTGTAGCCTGTCGTTCAAACCAAATGATGCCTTTAAAATCTGTTCTGCAAACAATGTGACAAGATTAGACAAGATTTGTGATCACACAGAGATCCCCATTTGTCCCAGTGCTGTGGTCCTGAACTCTTCAAGGTACTTCAACTTCCATAGTTTGTCCTCTTAGACTTCTGTATTCTGGTGTGTTTTTAATGCTAGCACTAGCTGACTCCAGATTGCAATATCCCTTGGCATTATAGTGGTGATACGATTCACATTACTGCTGGCAGGTTGTCTCTTGGTAATTGTATAATTAACTTACTGTGTAATTACCACTGTTTCCAGCAACTCGCTATGTGATTCCCACCTTGTTACCACAAAGTAGCACGTGTTGGTTTTGACACGGTCAAATCGTGTGGTGTTTGAAGGCTTCTGAACTTCATGATGTCTGGAGGGCTTGCAAGCTAGTTTGTCATAGCTGGGAGGCTGAAGTGGGAGCTGAGTCAAACTTGAGGGGGACCACCATACTTAAATGTTTAATGGCGATCTCTCTAACATCCAAATCAGAATATTTCTGTGAATAAATTATACATTCTCAAAAATAAACAAATTCTAGATACACGGAAGCTTCTATCAGTTGGGAAAATTTTGACACATCTACATATGCTAAGAGCTGCATATGTGGCAGTGTGGCATTTTATAAATTTTTCTAGATGTCTCTTTTTTATGTACTACAGTCTCTATGCTTTTCCACATTGTCTGTTCTTTGCTCTTGTTTTCAACCCACATTTTTTCTTGAGGTTTCTACTCCATTTCTCTAGCCATTTTGTTTCATTCACTCATTGAGAAGAATCTTAAAACATAGGGTTTTCAAGATAATTCAGGAAGAGGCAAACATGGTCTTCTCAGCCCACACTTTTCTACAGAAACCAGGGGGAAAAAAGCGTCTTCAGTGCTTCACTACGAACATGGCACCTTTTAAATATCAGTTGTTCTCAGTGAGATCAGTGTTCTCGTTTTTCTTAAACACAGATCGATTGCCCAATTTTGTTCCAGCTCTGTTCAGTTTTGCTAAATACTGAAAGGAAATAGGAACTCCTTTCAGTTCCAACTGACATATTTTCCCAGCATCCCTGGATTGTACAAGCATTTAATTGCCTATTACCAGACCAAACATTGACATAAATGTGGATCATGTCTGCAGATTAGTAGCAGAAGCAGAGCTAGGGCAGATCTACTGGGCAATCTAGGAGTTAACCGACTTTGGTCTTTATGCCAGCATGTGACACACTCTTTGCTTCAATTTCTCAGACTGAAGACTAGGGATACCTATTCTAAAGCACCATTTGAACTTCCCTGAGAATGCTGAACAAATTACACTGGATATGACCACATTATTGTTATAGGTATATAGAGTTGAGTCTGGACTCAGATGAGACCAAAAGCACTTTTCCTGTTGAAGACTCCTCCAGCAAGACAGGCCAGAAGGGTGATGTTCTCTATTGTTTAAATATCTGCCAAACTGCAGCTTTAATATTAACGGCTTATTCAGGTCATGCCATTTCTTAATGTTTTCTTTTCTATCATCCTCTATGATATTTATGCTAATGGCCAAATGCTTTCAGTGAACCTAATCTCCAGCTTCAGTGAAATAAGTTCTACACATCTAATCTAAAAAGTAGAACACTTAATTTAAACAGAATATACATAAAAGGTTTTATTCTTATACTGTTATTGTTAAGCCTGAATCAGATATAAAGTCTAAGCTTGTTACTGGGAAAAAAATCCATTCTTATTCAAAGTTTAATGTTACTCAGCTTTCCATACAATCACTGCAATAACACTTTATCTGTCTTTCATGAGTGTCCTTGACATAATGTTCCCAGAGCTAATAACTGATGAAAAAAATCAGAAATGCGGATGAGAGGAGATGTATATATTTTTGTGTGTATGTATACACACACACACACATGTGTGCATGTGTATGCATACATAAAAGCATATGTACATTTGGAGTTGCCTTTTTTTCTGCTCTGGACATCTGCAACTTTTCACTGAGGCAGTAGGAAGTTACTATAATCTAAGCAGGGAAATCAGGGCTTCTGGATTCATTTATATTTTTAAATTCTTACAATTACATAAAATGTTTTGAAATTCTTAAAGTAACAGCCATTCTTGGATACTGATTCACCATCTGTATTGAAGAAAATATTGTTGTCAAATATAATCCTACTCAACGTTTATGGCGAAATCATATACCCAAGCAACAAAAACTTTCAGAAAGTTATGACTCCATTCAACTATTTACAGCTGCTGGCCTAATATACATTCTGGTACAACTTCTTTTTTAACCTTTTAATGAAATCTAATACTGCAGATCAGAATGTAGCTCCTTAAAACTGCAGCTTACAGGATACCTTTGCTGTGCATTAATCTTTTAACCCCTTGAGGCATACTGAACATCAATTACACCGTGCTGTTGCCCAGAGGTGAGATATGTGAGCTGGAGCTGAAGACAGACTACAGCAGCGGCATCTCACACACAGATCGTGAACAATCCATCTTCTTCAGGGTGTGGGGGCAGAACAACTTCAGAAAGCCATCAGCGCGTAATACGGTATTTGAGTGCCTTTGCGGCTAAAACTAACTTGTCGCACAAGGAAGAGCTCGCAAATCATCCTGACCTTCCCGACCCCATGCAATCTGCTGCTGAGGAACGCAGGCTATTAAAGAGCCTCACGAGGTCCACACAAAAGGATCAAAAAGGGACTCTTATAACCACCCTGGATTTCTCAGAACATCTAGCAGGAGCATGGAAGGTAAATAACACCACCAAAATTGAGAGCTGTCATTGATATTGCTTAGAGACAAGACAGGTCCACGCTCAGAAAAAAAAAGAGGAAGTTCAGCTCAAAAAATATGGTAGCAGCTCCCTGCTATTGAGATTTCCCAGCAGCTGCAAATATTAAAAAATTATATTTTCCTGTATAATAAGGCTCCTGTGGAAACTGCAATAACTGTATGCCTCCTGTTATATGTTCTGCCAGATTCTGAGTTTGTTCTTAATGTGTTTACAGTTTAAGATAGTAAGAGTCTTATTGTTTTAGGAAGTAGAAATCTAAAGCATACAGAGTGGTTCTTATGAACTTCAGCTTGCTTAAGGATAGACAGAACTGATACCGTCACCTTTAAGGTCATCCAGTACTTGCTGTTGCAGGACTAGCTGCTTATGTCGTGAATATATCTATACCTTTCAAGAGCAGCAACCTGCAGTTTCAAGGCTTGCCGTGATGCTGTGACATGACATCCCTTCGAAAACCCACCAAAGCATCCAGTTCAAGAAATGTCTAAAACACTAATAGAGTTTTGACTCCTTGACTGACTAAGGGTAACACTGAGCAGGGATAACAATATGCCAAACAAGGGATGTGTTAGAGCGTGAGAGATGCGTTTCCCAAAGATTTTCACTGAGGCATCCTGGGGCTGAAGAAAGGGCATGAGTAGCCAGGAACCAACATTGATGTCAGGCTCCAGAACTCAGAGTTTATTATCTGCTTTTTATTGCTCCTCTGTTTCTATTGGACAGAATAACATAGAAGTAAAGGAAGTCTGCACTTGTCTGTGTTCAATATTGTACACATCTTGATACTTACTGCACAGCTAATGAGCTATCAACGTCAGTGCACGTTACTGGATGATTTCTCTCTTCGGAAAATACTGGGTGCACCTCTTTTTGTTGCAATTTTTTGTTGAGGTCAGTATTTACTACCTGCTTAATTCATTCTGTGAGCAGACTTACTCTAAAATTCTGCTTAGTAATTCCTGTTTCATGTGACATTGCTATCTTCTGTGTTTCAAGAACCTTTCCCATTTTAGAGATATCCTTTGATATAAGTAATGCTCTATGCTGGCTGAATGTGTAAAGGCATAAATATTTCTCTAGTAATCAGACAGAAAAGTCACTACAGTAAAAGTCCATTATCTCCTGCTGTTTGTTTGCCACAAGTCTGACTATTGTCTGTGACAGCCTTAAGTCAGACAAGGTGTCTGCTCCTGCTCAGAGTCATCAACACCCTTCACAGGAAGCAGAAGTTTCTAGAAAGCAGACCAGGGTCCATTAGTTTGTAGGCCTGCACAAAGTTTCTCAGTAGCACAGGCAAAATTGAATTTGTCATCTTTAAGATACAGAACAAGTAACTTTGTTTTCATGCACGGGGTGGTAAAATTCATTTTTTACTGCAGCAAAGCGGGTGCCATCTTAGGCTTGTGCTAGTCTCTTCTTAATGCTGGTAGCAGTTATCTCTGTTTGCCTAACATTTCTACTCTTGCCTTCATTTGCTGTCAGGATTTTGCTGTCAGGATTTTGCTATCAGTATTTTAAATAACTGAACAAAGGCATGAAAAATTTAGGCATTTACTTGAACTGTATAACCAAAGAATTAAATGCAATAAATAAACACTCACTTTAGCAAAGCACAAACATTATATAGATTATAGCTCTTCCTAGATTCAGTATGTTGCAGCTGAAGAAGCTTGCTGTGCCTGTAAAATAACTTCACACAACTGCAACCTGTAGTCAAGAAGGAGAAAGGCTAGACTGAAGCTGGATATTTTGCACACATGTAAACAGACTTGAACCTGGCAGCAGCGGTGCTGGTCTTGCTGAAGTTTTTGGAGTCACTAATTTTAGTGGGGCCAGGGTCTCATTCCCTCTATTTTAGAAATTAATTGGAGGGGTTGGCAGCATCTTTCCCTAATGGAGGAGTAAGGGAGAGCCTTGGCTCCATTAGGTATTTAACTTCTAGATAGATAAAGCTAACCTAAAATAGGCTCCCTCTATAGTTAGTGGATGCAGATAGACATCTCCAGAGGGTGTTTCATCCCACCTAGTTTTGATCTACACCAAGGAAGAACTGCCCTCAGGAGAAGTTATGTTTTTCTGTGCTGATTATAGAGAGAATACAAATGACTAGTCCATTTAGATGTCTAGCTTTCAGTTAGTTAACTTTACATTAAACAAATAACACTCTGAATAGGTACTTAGAGGTAGATGTTTTATAAAGTCTTGTGATCTCACTTCCAAAAGAAAAATACAACTGCAGAATAAACAAGTTATGTGTTAAAACTGCTGTATAGACACAGGCAAAGAAGGTAATGAATCTCTCCTAACACCATTAACTTTTCCTTAACCTGCTAAATAACCCTTTTATTTTTTGGTCACCCTGAGTAAAGAATTTCTGTATTATATTATCTATAAAGCCACACAGCCATAGTAATATTCACTGCCTTCATACATAGGTGCTTACATAGTAAATTCTGTGTGTGGCTCTCAGAATGTCTTACAAACATTAAAGAATTTAACTTCCCTGTGAGCAGCATAGTATTATTCTATTTCCTATATAGCTGTTGAAACTACAGTAGCATACATGCAATACATTCTAGTGCTTGAGAACTACAAAGTTTCATTTAATGTTCACCCTATGAATGTAAATATGAAACAAAGACTTTTGAAAGCTGCTTTCTGGAGGAAATTGTTCTTGGCAGCAGTGCCAAAATTACAACCGTCTCTCATTTTTGTGCAACCTGTGATTGGCGATTATCATATAACAGAAGATTAAAATCAGATATGCTGAGATTTTTTAAATCTTGTCAATTGAAGAAATATATTTCTAAGGCAGTTTGGAGGAAAGTTTGCAACTTAATACATGACATTCTCTTTTCCATCATAATACACAATGAATTGTACAGTGAGTGTGTATTATAAGACTAGTTTGGAAACAGGTATCATCATTATTTTTAAAATGTCTACTTTCTGAACACAAGTTTTATTATGAATTAGAATAAAAATCAAAATTATTCTTGAAATATTTTTTTAAATATTGTACCTGCACTCATGAAAAAATGTCAATTAATTTGAAGTGTGAGAAAAACCCTTATAGTTGTATACTGTTAGATGAGCATATATTCTATGCATTATACAATGTGCATGTTTACACATATATACATATATTAACAGAGATTCAAAGAAAAAAGCCAGTAACATTGGAGACCACGTTAAAATTTTCAGGAGATTTTGCTTTATTATTTTGATCATTGAAATATTTCTGATAGCTTTCTACAAGCACATAACTCACTGGGGGAAGAACATTTCAAAGACTATTTCATAAACTTGTGCCTTGAGGTATCACAAGATCTTTGTATTTTTAAGAAAAAATTTATTCACAATCATATTGACTAGTCCGGAATTCTTTGTTTGTTGAGTGTAAACATCAGACTGTTCAGTCACTTACATGTTCAATCCTTTAATGTTTCTGATCTTTGAAAGATTCATTCCCTAGTAGACTGGACTTTTTTTCATGTGTGTTCTTTATGCATATGTATGTACATCTATATGTATGTGTATACACATACATAAACACAAAAATTACAATGTCTCTGCAGCATCTTTTGTTCTTTTAATTACTGATAAAGTGTAGACAATGGATTTCTCTGTCATTATCTACTCCAACTGTCAGAACATTCCCACCATTAGGAACACATTAACTGTTCTGTCTCCATACAAAAACATTACAGGGTTTGCTTCTAAAGGTCCCTTGTGGTCCAGACAGAAATCCAGGGGCCTCCAGAGACCACTGCCAACTGTTTGGACCTATCTATCTCAGTAGTAAATTCCCTGGTAGACCAGCTTCTACCGAAATAATACTGTTGAGCCTGTTTGTATCATAGTATAGCCAGTTCTCATTTCCAAGAAAAAATGTGAACTAGAAGTTATTTCTGGATAATTTTGTTCAGTGTGTCTGCTCCCTCACCGTACCCTGCCTAAAATACCTCTCTCAGGTTCTGCAAGGTGGGGTTTCTCCCCTGCAAGAAGCAGATAGTACACAGGAGGCTGCGCTTTCTCTAAATGTGACATTTCTTGCCTGCCAGCTTATGGAGAAGAATAGATAGCACTGGCTAAAGACTCAAGACAAAGAACACTGAACGTCTGAAGCATGAAAGGATTTACAATACAGGGCATTTCTCCCTCTCAAGTTAGCAGTCTGTTGCAGCCACAGGGCTTTTCTCATCAGATGAGCTAACCTGCCTAGCACTGCTTTTGGATCTCTGTGCCAGAAATACCTAGAAAAGTATCTACTAATTATCTGATAAATGTGTTTGTTCATGCCTGAAGTACAGCTTATCTAATTGCCAGTGCCCTTCTTATTTTCCTCTAAGGGGTGGGTTTAGTTGAGGATTCTCCCAAAGAGCTTGTTTTTCATGTAAGTAATTATGTGCTTTGCTTGCTTCGAAGGGATATTAGCTCATCTGCCAATGACAGAAAACAAAAAAAAAATATTCTTAAGGAGATTCAGGTCTGAAATAAAGCAGAAGCAACGAATTTTGGATATGTGGCTTTAGACTTTATTAAAATTAATATAAAGCTAACAGTGAGGCTTGCTAGAAAGTACTAGCAGATCTGTGTTACTGGAAGCGCTGTCTTAAGGGCATAAACTTGTAAGGCCAAGTCACTAATCAGCTTTGTACCTGGGAGCGAAGAGATTAAAAAGTTAATAAAAACAATCAATCAAACAAAAAATATAGGTGTTATTAAGAGGGTAAACTCTTTCAAAACTCTTGCAAACTTTGCAAATCCCTTGGCAACCACTTCTACTTCTGAAATTCCCACAACTTTCTAGGTCCTACCAACCCAGCCTTGAGGCCCAAATGTCCCTTTCTACATTTTTCAGATCTTCAGGAGCTACTATGAACCTGAAGGAGGTAGAATATAGTTCAGCTTCTTACTAGGTCTTACCTGGAATAAGAGGACTCAATCCTTTTTGTAGAGCATATAAGAATTAACTTAGGCAGAATATAGTTCATCTCTATTCAGTAAAGTAGAATGCATTCATTTGGATAATACTGAAAAATATTACTTAAATTTTAACAGATATATATTGCTTACAAAATTGGAACAAGCATGTGAATGAAGGAGAATGTTAACACATTTAGACAGTTATATAGGTTTATGTGATGATGTCCCTCACTAAAGGCTTTTAAAGAACCTGATATTCAGTCGGACAATCTGTGTCTGCACATAGAACCAAGGAACCAACAGGAAACAATGAGCAGTTTTTATGGTCCCAAGTGGCAGTAACTGAAGTCTGACAAAGAGACTATGCCATGGATGGTGTTATGCAATGTAAACATTCTTGAAAGGGATGAGCTGATAACATTTATTGTTGCTCATCAGGGCTGATTTCTAAGAACTACAGACTAACCTTACTATACCTAGTGATAGAATGACAGATGAACTTCAGGATACGTTAACAGAAAAAAAAAGGAGGGAGAAAGAACTTTCCTTATTCACAGATATGGGTATGGTCTCTTGACTTACTGTTACCCCAAGATAAAAAAAATCTTGAGAATGTACTGGGAACTTTATGAAAATGTCAACTCAGTAGTAAAAAACAATTTGTGAACAAAACCAAATGTACAGACGAAGACTCTTCAGCTTGAAAAAGAGATGACTGAAAGGGATATAACAGAGGTCAAAATCAAATCAAAAGTGGCAGAAGAGGATTAACTGAGAAGAGTTGTCCATCATTTCTCATCAATACAGGAGCTAGGGGCAAGAAATGAGATTAGTAGATTGGATATTCAATACAGCAGCAGCAACAACAACAACAACAACAACAACAGCAACAACAACAACAACAACAACAAAAGAGATTTCTTCATACAACCCACATGAAGTTGTATGCCAGAAGATATTGTAGCTGCTAAAATTCACATGGATGCAAGAAGTGACCAAACTAATCCATAGAAGGTAAAGCCACCACACACCATTACAGAGCTCATCACTGATGTAATTACGAAGGCCCTGTGCCATTATTTGTTGGATGGTAGAAGAATATACCTAAAAAATAGTATCACATGTGCTCTTCTTATGCTGTACCTTATGCTCCATCTGCTGTGAACTTACATTATAAAGTTAGAATAAAATCATTAAAGCCATAGAGCTAAAGTGAAGTACAGAACTTGAAGGAACCAAGTCTGGCTATCAAAGCTTATCAAATCTACTTAAATTGTAGAATCATAGAATTATAGAATCATACAATGGTTTGTGTTGGAAGGGACCTTAAAGATCATCTAGTTCCAACTCCCCTGCCATGGGCAGGGACACCTTCCACTGGACCAGGTTGCTCAAAGCCCCATCCAACCTGGCCTTGAACACTGCCAGGGAGGGGGCAGCCACAGCTTCTCTGGGCAACATGTGCCAGTGTCTCACCATCCTCATGGTGAAGAATTTCTTTTTTATAGCTAATCTAAATCTACCCGATTTCAGTTTGAATGACTTCATACAGCTTCTTGCAAAAGCTGGACAAGTTCTACCTTGAAATGTGTCTGATAGATAGCCTCCACTACCCTTAAAATATCTTACTCCTCCAAAGGTTAGAAACCTCCTTTTCAATTTAAATTGTTCCAAGCAAATTTGTAAGCACTATTTTTTTAGCTACCTCTGTATCCTAACAGCTCCTTGTCTCCTCAGTGTTGACAGTTGCACCTCGTCTTCCCCTCATCCCTTGTGAGCAACAGACATAGATCAGTTATACCTCCTTCCAGAATTTATTTTGCTGGTTTAAAAAAATGGAGCTTCTTATGAAATTAAACATTCAGACTTGATGAAGTTGTCATTATTTTATACACGTTTTTAAAGCAAGAAATATTTCATTGTGATGACAGTACCTTTTCTGACAATGAGGTGCTTGAGCCCTTGAACTGTGTAGTACCCAAGTATGCAGTCTGGCTGAACTAACACTGCTCAGGAACTTCTAAATGTGAACCACCCATGCTAAAATATCACTAAAGCTAATTTCATTAGGGAAAAACAGGAGATCATATTTCATTGATTTTGGTTTTGTGTTTGTTTGTCTTGGGAGTTAATTTCTGGCATCCTAAATGGAAACAAAAAAGAATTAGAGAAAATGGAAATACGACAATGAGAGAAATAAAATAATAAAAAAAGCATCACAAAAACATTCCCCGAAGTAAAAATGGATTAGTAGCTAGTTAGATAACACAATGGTGAAAAGCAGTTGTAAAGATCTGTATAAAATGGAATGTATAAGTAGTGTGAGAGGGTTATTAAAGACTAACATGTTCCTGGAGACCAAAGATCATAATGGGGGCATATGCATAATACAAAAGACATAAAATATGTTTCTGTATGCAACAGTGGAGATAATTTAGCTTTTCATTTCCTTTTTTCAATGTCTTTATGTCTTGTTCAGCATGTGTGCAATAACTTTTCAATGCATGTGAAAATATTTAGGTATTAGTAAGAACTTGTGGTAGGCTCAATATTTTGCGAGTATCCATATGCTTATGGTCTAAAATTATTTAGCAGTGATAGTCTTCCATCTTGAATTTCCTTCTGATCCAGCTAGATACTACCACTTCTGTCAGTACATATTATACAGCTTCATCTCAGCAAAACACATTATAATTCAGTATCATTGCACTGAAGAAAAAATTGCAGGACTGGTAAAATTCACAGAAGACAAGCAATAATAGGAGATCAATGCACCATTATTTTTTCTTATCATCTTGCCATACGTATCCTCACACATCCAGAAAGAAAAATGGATTAAATGGAAGTGAAACAAAAGTATGGCAGTGTCCAACACATCTTAATAACAAAGAAGTAAATCTTTGTTTCTCAGTGGACTAGATTTGTGCAAACTCCCAAATACCCTAAACTGACTATAAATTTAACCTTCCTACACCTTATCACCCTCTATTTTTTTTTCTCTGAATAGACTGCTGCTAGCATTGTTGGCTGCAAACCCCACCAAAGTATGAAATTCCATTAAATAAGTGTCTGTTGCTAGGAGTATTGCAAAGAGCTGCTGTTCCTTATAGGAATGCATTTTCAGCGAGATACTGCAATTTGATGCGGCTGTCTTGTTTAGAAGATGTGCAACTTAACCATGGAAGTAAAGTATTCCTGGCTGATTGGACATATATACCTTTATGTTATCTTGATACATTATCTGTATCACAGCAGATGTGTCACAGCTGCTTTCCATGCAAGTAGTGTCTTGTGGGAGGCGAGGGCAATACAGAAACACAGAGAGGTGCCGGCTCACAGGGGTGCAGACCTTCAGCAATAAACCGCCACACTATAGGAGTCCAGGCATTGCAGTAACTTAGCAGGCCCTTTAAGCTTTTGAAGAAAAGGAGGACAAAACAAAATGGACCACTGCACTCTTACTACTAATAACCTTTGTCCCGGTCAAACGCTCCTTTCCGAAACAAGATAGGGAGAACGCCAGATGACTTCTGTCTGAAGCACTGTGGAGAAAAACGTAAGCAATACTACAACCACTTACTTCTTTGATGCTCAGGCAAACAACTACAGGGAAGTATGAGGAGCCAATGGCAAGCTGAGGGAGAGAGGTGTGCAGAGCTCCCTGATGCTGTTATGAAACAAGCACACTCCTGCAAAGTGCTTTTTGCTTCAGTCTCAAATCTGCAAAAAACCCAAAGACTGCCACGTAGCCTAAAGGGAACTGTGATGAAACCTCCCTTCCCTTTTCTCTCCTAACCTACTCCCCTCCCTGCCTCCTTTCTCACTCTATTGCTTTCCCTTCAGTTAATCATCCCTGAAAATGAAACAAAACAAAATAAGGCTTTTTCTTATTGTGGAGCTGGAATGATCCTCAAATACTACCACCGAGTGGGTGCCCTATCCTTCTTGCCATTATCTGGCTTATTTTCTGTACTAAGATCATGCCTTCTTTAGGTAGGGAATGATATTGATTCCATGGTGTCTAAAGCAACCTCAGGTTTGGCTGACTCCTCTTACCATATCAAACAACAAACTAACAACTAGAAACAACACCTAACCATATGCTAAATAAAATTGTGAAGCAACACACTTAACTTCTTTCAACTGAAAGGTTTTTCTTCAGTCAGTACAGTCTGGGATGCACAATGAAGAGAAAGTTAAATATCTGGTACCATTCCCTCTTCACTCCTACGTTATTTACTGTGCATTTAGACTGTCTAAGCGAAATGAAGCAAGACCTGTGCACCTGGCCGAGAACTTTTACACTCTATCCAGAAGGTCATCTTTAGAAGAAAGCTTTTTATTAAGAAAATAAAGAGATTCAAGAAATATATAAATCCCCAAATTAATCTTACCCCAAATCCTGTAATAATTGAAAACCATGTGAAATCCTGCTTTGCTCTCAAAATTTTAGCAATTCAAGAAAGTGAAAGTATTACCCAAAGGGTAAGCTTTCTTATACATATAAAGTATCTGCAGATCCTTGTTGACCTTATTTTGTGAGTTGTGAAGCAGTGCAGAATTTGAGCCTTGGTTCATCAGGGGTGGCATATTTGACCTGTCTGCCAAGACCTGTTTTTCGGCATGTCGTTTGCTTTGCAAGACAGCAACTTTGCTGATTATCTGTCACAGACATTCATTAACCATTTAACAGTTGAAGTAAACTGCCATCACCATGACCTTTTGGGTGGGATTCATTTGTTAGTTTAAATTTAGGAGTCTGCATTTAGAGTTTACAAGTGTGACGGACATCTGAGCTGCTAGTGGTGGAGACCTATGCCTCAATTCAGTAGCCTAAACATTAAGACCTATTTGGGTTTTCTGAGACATTTATAAGGCAGATAAAACACAGGTCCTCTTGGAGAGCTGAATCTTTCTGGGATGGCAGTGAAACACAAGTTGGTATACCTTAGCTTGCCTACAATGACAACAGAGGCGTGTTTTCAGGCAACTGAATTAAACCCCAAATCAGTGCAATCAGTGCACTGAAGATCCTTTCAGTAGATATCTACTTCCGGTCACTTGATTTGACTCCACTGATTGTATCGAGGACTCACTTCTCCTCAGCCCACCCTTGGTGGTGAAGAACTGGCAAAATTAGAGGGAAATTACAGCAAGTTTACATCACTGGTCCAGTACAAAACACTTAAATTTTGTGACAAACAGAGACCCACTGGGGGCAAAATACAAGATCCCAGTAGGGAATGTTCAGAAAAATTCTCTCACTTTCTGAAATTGCTGAAATTTTGAGAGCAAAGCAGGATGGCACATGATCTTCAATTATTACAGGATTTGGAGTAATCCTTACAGCAGCACTGTGCAGGCAGAAAAAGGGTGAAAAGTTTTCCTGCTTCTTTTTGAGAAGCTGGAACATATATTGCTTCATGAAGCATGACTCTTTTCATTCAAATTTTCAAGCCACCAGAACCAGCTACCATGGTAGAAAAGAGACTGATACTTCGGCTGACCAACAATAGCCATCTAAGATACAACTAGATGCCCTCATTGCAGGTGTTTAAAAAATAATTTTAAAAGCCTTGTGCAGATAAGCATTCAAGCTGTGTTGACTTCTAATAACATCTGGGTGTCTAAATACCTTAAGCTACTTTAAAAGTCCATGTGTTAAGAGCAATATCTCCCCTGCAGTTGCACTGACTACTGAAGAGAGATGTAAGTAAATGTTGCACTCGCTAGCACTAACACTAGAAGCGGTCTAGATACAGCATCCTGAGGTTGTTTGCAACTGATTCCCTGAGTTTCTCAGGCAGGTTTTGAGCCTGCAAAGCTCAAGGCAACTGTAGTTATGTTACATAGACTAATTTACCAAGTTGATGGCACAGTTAAAATTATGTATAGTACGCTCTTAAATTTCAGTAACAAGTTTCAACTCAAAAACCTTAACATTTTCAAATCAGTAAGTACCGGAGTTGCAAGTACAGAGTCCGTTAAATTATTCCACTGTAGCAGTACAAAAAAGACAACTTATAGTATCCATGCTTAAAAACAGTTTGAAGCCAGAGGCTTTTGCCATTGTGGTAATTTATTTTATCACACGAATCTGTCAGCTTCTCTAGATTGAAGTTTACATTTGTGAGCCTTAAGAATTCACTTATTTAACACATAGTTAGACTTAACAACACCTAGCACACTTTCTATATATCCTCAAAAACAGGACCTATTACTTTTGTGCTGATTTTAAACTGCTTAGTTTCTTGGAGTTATAAACTGCTTTGAATATTAAAGGTACGTAAGTTTCTTATCACTGAATTTAATAAAAGTCTTGTTATCGACATGAAGGAAATCAGAATCAGGTTCTCAGTGAATATTTAATGGATGACACTAATAGAGTTAGCTGTGAATAAACACTACCTGGGAAAACAGTTTTCTAATAAATTGGATTACTTTCAGTTAAATGAGTATTCAGTTAAATCACAGGTTCAAACTTTTGAATTGCTTACGTTCATTATTTTCATTCAGTCAGTAGCAGATATGGAGTTTCCATTAGACCTTCCAATTTGACGGGCAAAGTAATAAAGAGCTCGATAAAGCAGCCATTGTTCATTTTGATATGGGATTTGAAGATGTTTGGCTTTTAAAAATAATTTTGGCTCTATTACTTTGATTTATTATTCCTTGTTACATCTCGTCTTGAAATCATTCATTTAGCCATTGTAAACATAAGTATCTTTGTTATAATTTCTGTCCTGATTAATAATCGTCAAGCCCGTGTTTCATTGCAAACAATCTGTATTTGTGAGAAACATGCTAAAGGACAAGCAATCCATAATTGCTGTTATTTTACTAGCGCATGTCTTACCATAATCACTTTGTTGTTTTCAAGCCAAGGAAGAAAATTAGGTTACCACTTCATAATTATCACCTCTGTTTTCAGAGCAGAATTTGAAGTCTGGTCCCAAGCTATTGTACTATACGTGGACTGATTTTCAAAGACTTTGATAAACTTACCATGTATACTTATGTGCTTCGACACAAGTTCAGCTCCTTTGAAAGGCTGGACGTAAAGGCTTGATCCTGTACAATGCTGAGCTATATGTGCAATATTTCCATGATCTTTTTCTTTTCTGCTACCTTCAAAGTAAATCTTCCCTACCACTGCAAAATCCATTTCCGTATTCAGACACACAGACAGACACACACACAGAGACACACATAATCAGCCCTTCTTTCTGTACTTTCTCTTTCCTTGAACCCCTCTGTGTACGACCCTTCCCATCCCATTATCTTTCTGCTGGTGTTCCCATCTAAGAAAAAGTTCAAAGACTGAGAGGTTTAGCACCATTTGGATAAGCGTGAAATTCTAGTTGCTTATCCCAGTTACACAAAACCTGTAAGTCTTTTGAACTTGCCCTTAGAAGGGAGCACGCAAAATTTTATGCTTATCCAGGACACCTGGATTTTCAAACCTGAGGTGGAATTTTATGAGGACAGTCTCTCTCTCACGGGGTAGTACACATACAAGAGTGAAAAGAACAGAAAAACACTGATTTATAATCCTGGATTTACTACTGTTTTTTGAAAACTTTTCTGATGATCCTTCTGTCTCATCTTGTCTTTCTGTAAGATGAAACAAATGAAATTACCCACCCATCACAAGAAAACTGCTGAGGCTTTTAATTCATAAACCATTGCATATGCATTACTGTACAGAGCAAACATGATAATGCTGTTACTTCTTAATGCATTTCAGCACCAGAAGTTCCAGACTGGTCAGTGAAGAAAAAAAAAACCAATGTAAGGAGCCAAATAATTTTTTTTTGCTTATGATAACAGTAACAAAAACTGTATTTAGGTTTGTCAGTACTTAGGTTTGCATATATTTCATATATTTCATCTGGCTCACGATTTACTATATAGCATCATAAAATGACATTCTGATTTCCCTTTTTGACTTTGCAGGATTTTGACTTTGCAGGATTTTTGAACAAAATCCTTGAGATTAAGATTTTGCCTTTTAGTCTTGCAGCTGTCCTCCTATTCCTAAGCAATAGCACCTGTAGGCTGGCTGAGCACTCCAGTTTAAGCTTTCTTTTCTATAGTTATCACTGCTGGTGAAAGTAGGATTCTGAGAATGGCATTAGAGAATATTATGGCAATGCAAGAACAAATGCTCTGAGTATTGCCCCACGAGAATGGAGTGACGGAGACAGCAAGGCATCTACCCTTCTTGCGGAACCTGTAAAGGCATGTTAGCTGAGTTTCTTTCAGTGTCCCAGGTTACGACAGTACCATCAGAAACATTTATGTTTCATACCTGTGGTTCTTATAAGAGCGCAGCAGACACACAGTAAAATAATGAAAGTGGCATTATTAACATTAAATGTCATAATACTTGACAGCTTCATGTAAATGAGGACCTTACTAGGCAAAAAAATAAAAGAATATCGCTTTTTCTTTAAAGTGAATTCAGAACTGAAATAACAACTGATCCAGGCTGGAACCCAGGAATGCAGTGACACACACAGACACAAATTAGCTTCTCTCTCTGCTTTTTCGGTCAGGAAAGGGTAATTTGCCTGTTTCGATATGAGTTGCATAATTCTCGACAAAGCCTTCTGCTATTTTACCCATTCTTCAGGGGGAAGAGAGAGCCGGGGAGAGAGGGGGAGTGATGCTGGCTGGACTGAGTAACAGTGCAGACCAGGACCAGCAGTTCAGGCCCCCATGTTCTCTCCTGCTCTGTCAGAAACACAGCATAGGTGCTTTCAGTTCTAAATGGAGCAAGTCAGAACATCCCTCCCCTGGTGTCACAACACACTCTGCAGGTCCTCCTGGTGGGGCTTCCAGCCTGCTCATCTGCTTGCCTTGTCAGAACATTGCCATCATTTGGAAAGGTACACAGTGTTTTGAAAGGATTAGGGGATAAACCACAACTCAATCCTTTACAAAAGAGACACAGAGAAGGAGAAAGGGAAAAGCAAAGTGTCAGGTGCTACAGAGCGACTGGAAGAGAACACCGTGCACAAATAAAAATAGCAAATTGATAGAACTCCTGTTCCTGTGAAGGAGGGGCAGAAAGAAAAGGTAGGTTACAAATATTTACTGACAGAGGAAAGCAAGACAAGCAAAATGTAGATTATGACAGTGTATGAAGGCAGAGGATTAGGTGATACCAGCAAGGGAGAGGTCACCCCCCAAAAAAGCACTCGTTCTACAGTTATTTAATACCGACACAGGAAGCTTCTGCTCTACTGTTAACTGAATATTAACTATAGAATTTTGCAGTAATGGCAAGAAATGCTGCTTATTATTGTACTAGCAAAGACTGACCAGTTTCTTTTTCCCTTTCTTCGGCTTTTATCTTAAACTGCAAGTCAGGAAATCCCCTTAAATATTCAGGTTGTCCACACCTTTACCCCTTTCCCCCCCAAATACCATTGCGTGTGGGGTTTGTAGATTCTCTTCTATTCTGTTTCTCAAATTGTAATCCTACTCATGAACTTGACACATTTGAAATATTTGTGCCGAGGAGTAAACGAATATTCACTCCTTTATGAACAGATCCCATTAATAGGTCAAACATCTGTTATTTCACTGGGTGTTTGGAATATACTAACAGCATATTATACGATACATAGTCTCTTCTGCAAGAAGTTGATAAATGATTTGGCACTGACATTTTCTAACATTAAGCACTGAAATACGCCATTGATTTAGAGAAAGTGAAATTAAAAAAAATCACAGTTTTTCATCACTTCAGAATATTTTAAATATTTTCCCCTCAATTTCTGCAGAAAAAAAAAAAAAAAGGAGAGAAATAAGTGTTTGTAATACTCTTTTTACCAAAGAGTGTTTCCCCTTAAATGAATATAAGAACTGTTCATGGCAATGTTTACAGTCATAGAAAACCATGATTAATCACAGCTAATTAATTCACAGGAGCCTACTTTTACAAGAAGTTGATATAAAACAGATTTCATTAGTAACTTCTCCCAAGATGTAGTTAATTTATTTTTAATTTATGCTTTCTCCATTTCCTTCTTTTCTTACTCTGCTATGGTGCTTTTGTTTAGACGTCAGTGGTTATTTAAGTAAGCCAGTATGCCAGTAGTTACTTGCATACACGGATTCTGGAGTGTGATATAGAATAAAATGTTTTCTACTGTAATACTGCCCAACCGCCATTGCTAAAGTGTGCGTACTGACCAGCCAACCTGTCAACTGACTGTTCATGGGAATGTGAGGCCTCTGCAAGTGTGGGTTCCTTGTGGTAAAGGAAGAATTCCAAATCTTTTGGATTGCCTAGGTCACCTGAAGCACCTCAGAGACCCGAGAAGCCTCCTCTGTTGCTTTATCTTTGTTAAGAAAAATAATTAAGAGAGAAAGCTAAATTCCATGGAACTAATAGAATTTATAATAAAAAAGCTCAAAGCAAAGAAGCATCTTTGCTTTCACATGTTCTGAATTTCTAGTGCATCTGTAGAGAGCTTATTGTCTTTCAGCTCTGAAAATAAAAATTTTCTCGATTTTAAAACTTAGTGTACTTATTACAATAAAAAGTTATTTAAATACTTATTTTAAAACACTTCACAACTATTTAAAAAAGCATTTTAATTATTTTTTACTAGAATTGATAAAATTCAGAATCTTAATAGATTTTTTGTGTGTGGTACTGAATGTCAGTATCATACATTTATCCCTTTTATCGTGTAAAATCTCTTGCAGGCTGCAAGAGATGTTATACTCTTTTCCTCTAGTTCTTAAAATGTTTGGGAATGTCACTAACATGACATATCTCTAGATTGTCTTTCAACTTTCTTGCTGATTTGGACAAGGAGCACATACATGTAGGTAAACTGATTCATACCTTGGCTTAGCTAAACACTAAGCAGATTCCCTACTCATTCCCTGACACTACTATCTTTCTCCTACTCACTTGTGGGCAGGACAAAACAGACACGCACTCACCCTGTAAATTAAATTCTTCCTGAAAGAGAAGCAGCAATTACACAGAACAAACCTGTAAAGAAAAGGGATGGCAATGTATACCTAATCCTGAGTCTCACTAGCATGAAGATTTCTTTCAGTCACAGAAATCTGAAATTTGTAAAAAACGGCACATGTGTAAAATGGAAGTGTTATTCTTGTCCATTAGGATGTGCAATAAGGAAGAGATTAACTATGTGTTTTTCTTTGGTTTTGGATGGAGTTTAGTGGTTACATTGCTGAAGCTTATGTCTAACCATATATTTAGCTAAACTAGCAAACCAGGTGAGCAACTAGATGACTAAACAAGATAGGCGCATCAGTCTGGCTATGCAGTAGAGTTTAGAAGAGAAAAAGTGCCATTTATGATCTTTGTAGCAGCCTGACCTGTAGTCAGAAGATCCTGCAAGAAAATAGCTTTGCAAGTGCCTGTTATGCAAGAGCAGCAAGTGCCTCCGCCCCAGGGCGTTTCTGACTGGCAGGGTACCCACTTAGATTATTATGACACTGGTTACCCACCCTTCATTCTTTTTTGTAAATAAATCTCTGCCCACATGGTTGGTCTGCTGTCTGGCCTCTCCTGAAGATGAGAGGTTCAGTCCTAAACTCTTAACTAAGGGTAACTGTCTTATACCACTTCCTTTTATTCTCCCTGTCACAAACTATATTCAGAGAGAATGATTCCATAATTCTAACAAGAGGCAGGAAATAATTTGGTGTGCCATGCAGTTTGAAGAGGCAACTCCTACTGAGGGAAAGATGGGGCAAAAAGATTCAGAAGCACAACCCCCAGAGATACTAGGAAGGCACAGGAGAGCACAAATTCCCATTAAGCTACCAAACACAACAAATACATTAGTTTGAAGAACACCAATATCTTTCCATTTCAGACCTGACACTCATAGTCACTGGGCTTCAAATAAAAAAAAAATTAATAAAAATTAATAGCCCAAGGCAAGTAAGACAGTCTGATAGGCCTTATCTTTAACTTGTTTTACTTTACATGCTTATTTTTGTTTGTTTTTGCCTTTTTAAACCTTTTTATTTTTGTTTAATCTCTCATTTAATTCACAAAACAAAGAGAAAGAAATTTTTCTTACCACTTTCTAAGTTTTGCTCCTCTACCCATAGCTGATGAATCCTGGCTGACAGCAAACACCACTGTAATACCTAAAACCAGGACTGTAAAGCCGGGCATGAGCTCTACTGAAACCAGTCAATTTGTTAATTGCCAAGAGGTATTTGACTAAATGCGACAATGGCCGCCCTCAATCATGAGTTTCAAAAGACTTTGTGTTCCTAAATGGCTGTTTTGGAAAGGGTATTACCTGACTCAGAAATTACAGCAGGGTGTTGGCAAGGTTTAAGTTCTCTGGGCAGGACTTCAGCAGTCCAGCTAGAGACTTTTCTACACTCTCAGCATCTACTTGGCCACAAAACAATGCCGTTTATCCTGAAACATCAGAACCAGCCTAAGCCAGGATCAGTCCAGATAAAAGGGGAAAAAATAGTGAATTAACTACCCTAGGTGCATGTAGCTCCTTAAGCTGCCATAGGCTGTCCTGAAAATGATTTGAATCAAATATGTGAAGTATGTGGACAGAAAGTTCACGGAAATCTGTAACTGTGTGACACACCACAGATCTGAGAATTAAAGGGGAAAGTCCTAATATATGGATCCAAAATATATTTATGGCTATTCAACTCTTTCTATTTTCAGCCTAATTAAAGCTGTTCTGACATAACTAGGATATGTAAAAGATGCTATCGGATCACTGTATTAAGAAAAATGCAGCAGTTGTAAACAATTTAAAATAAAAAATACATGATATTATGACAAATAAATTAGTGGAAGAACATGAACGCAACCCAGCTTATATGGACACCAAAATCTGAAAGCAAAAGCAGACAAACAGATTTTGTAATACTCATAGGAAAGTTACAGGTATTCTGTCACTCTTAACTATTTTGTGTAACTCATGAGAACACACAGAGAGAAAGCTACCATTCATTATAATGGAAATACAGATTCTTAAACCATTATTATGGAAATAAAGAATCTTAATCCATATCAGGAAATTTAAATAAACACTGGACCCTAATTTTGACCTTCCTGATTTTTAAATTTGCCATCGCTCTTCTTTACCATCTTCAGAATGTATATTTTTCTCTTGATATTAATCAGGTTAGCTGACTTTCAAGGGAGATGTTTTAATAAGAAAAAATATTGAAATAATAAAAATTGTGCGTAATCTGTATTAGAAATTTTGTTATCCAGGTTAAGTATGCCCCGCACTTGTTTTTAGCAGTTTTGGAATCAGATATTTACACACCCACTGAGTTTGGGGATTGGTTCCTCTTACTTTCTGACAGTTTTAATTCTTATCTGTGATGGAAAGGCTGTTCTCTATTCAGTAGCTGCAGAAATTTTTAGAAATAGTTTTTTGCCATAAGCTCATAGAAACTTTGAACTATTGGACAAATTAACTCTTACACTTTGGATCATTTCATAATGCATTTTTCATCATTACTGGTGTGCCATCTGTTACCACTGTCTACCAAAACCATTATGGTGTGCTTTAAACAAACTCAGCTCCTTCAAGCTGAGAATGACAGCCAGTCAGTGCATAGCACATTTCATGATACGACAAGAAAACTTGGTCAAAGACACCCAGATTCTATTTTTTACAAAATTAGGTTTATAATGAGGTTGTAATCTTCAAGCAGAGCTGTGCAGGATCTCAGTCTATGAAGATTTATCCTAGAACTCATACTGAGAATTTCAAAACAAATTTGAAAAGTCTGCAGAATTAAAGGTCTATAAATTGACATGCAATGGACAGTGCTTAGCATACATCAAATGTATGTCAGCAATAAGGACTGCCACTCAAGAAAGAAATTTTGCTGGACGTTGCAGGTTGTCATCTTTAACGCTGCAGTTCTGATACAGACAGCTCATCTATTATGCTCCACAAGTTTTCAGTTTGGGGATATCTTAGTACAGAGCTACCCAATTAATTGCTTAAAGCTGTAGTAATGTTATGCATGACAAGCAGGAAAATTGCTCTGACTAGGCAAAAGTGCAGAGTCAGGCCTCAGACCAATGCAGTTGTATCTGCTTGTGAATATACAGGATAGAAAAACCAAGACAGCTCTTCTATTTACGTGGATGTGAAATGTGTACTTAATGCTTTCATTAATAATCAAGTAAACGGCACTTTTATATCATCACTGTCACAGAAGGCCACCAGATCCCTTTTACAAAGAGAAACATCTGTCTTTGAATGGCACGCTTGGAACAGCATGTCTTACCCTTTCCATTGGAAGAGAAACAAAAATTCTCTGTACTAGAAATACATGCGCAGAAGCAAGTATGCTTCAGCTTGGATCACTGCAAATATATTGCCATTTCTTGCTCTCCTGTGACTGAGAATGCTTTCTTTTTTCCTAGCAGTCTTTCTGGATATGTTCATAGTGGAGACACAGCGCTGTGCACTCTGAGCGCTCCAGGAGAGCACAAATTCCAGTCCAGCTGCAAAAGGGCATTAAAACAGAAACAAGCGATTAATTAAATATGATAGACAGACAAAAATGGAATTAAATCAGCAAAGTGTTCTACAGTAAGACAAAAACTCAGAGGAAGATCAGACATTCCAGAAGCCAAAATATAACAGACACAAATAAGGTGGCACGTGCTCTAGTTTGACAAGTGACAGGTGTATGTTCCAGCAGCAAGGCAGAGGTCAACCCAGAACTCAAAGAAAAGTTAAAATAAGCAATCAGTAACAGAATATAAGAGAAATGTCATTAATAACTAATAAACTTTGGAAAGCATCAGGAAAAAAACACATTCAATAATGAAAAGCAACTCCCTGCATTTTGGGAACCCTTTGAGGTGAAGGCCATTGACCTCAGCCATGAAGGCCATGGAATTAGAAAGAAAATTACCTAAATAAGCTGAAAAGTCTTAGTTGAAGGAGTAGCATCTAGGATTATTATAACAATTTTTCACTGTCATATTAAATCAATCATTTATTTAAATCCTATTTTATTCTTTTATAAGGATACACCACAGTTTGAATGGTGTGCTAATGTGTGCATGTACACTAAAAATGTGCAGTGACATTCTTTCATTTTTCTAGACCAATGACCTACATAATAAACATTATATATATAAAGCACTACACACAAAAGCAGTATATAAGCAAGAAATATGAAGAACAAGAGAAAAGTGCTATGACCTAACTTTGAAGTTAGATTTGCTCTGAACAGGAGGTTAGACCACACAATTTCCAAAGTTCCCTTCCAATCTCAACTATTCTTTTTTTCCACAGTGTTTTTTTTCTATACACCGAAGTCAAACACCTCACCTTGTGAAGCTCCTTGTGGTTCACAACTGGAGAGCAGCTTTGGGAATGAGCAACTGAAGGAAGTTTCTGTAACAGGGTACTACATGATCTTACAGTTGTGGGGCTGAGAGCAGTAACGATATTCCCAACTCCCAGCAGCTGAAGCTTGAATAGGTACTGCCTTCTGCCCTACCACAGATTTCTTAGATATGACTATAACTGTTAGCTCTTGCAACTACTATAGAACCAAAAGAGTCAGAAAAGATAAAAAAAGAATGGAACTATAAATTGCAGACATGAGAAATATAATCCAAATGAGGCAGGTACATAAAAGTTTGTGTACACTGTACTGGGGTTACAAGGCAGTTTACGTACACCCTGAAGTAAGCCTTTTTGAAGAAAGCTTTTTTTCTGGCAAGTGTTGAAAAAAACAGGATAAATCAGAGTACAGACAGAAATTATAATGGCCACAGTGCTTGGACAGAGTTACAAAAATTAAGGATGATAAACAGAAAGAATTTAAAACAGATCTCAAAAAAATGCCTTTCAGTGTATTTATGTTTGGGTTTCAAATCACGTTGATTCAGTTACTGGTTTATTATAGAGATAAAGTGCTCTAAACTATGGAGACCGTACACCAGGGTTTTCAAAGAAGTGGTAAAGAAAGCTAAATAGCATGTTTGTTCTCATCTGTGCCATAAACGTAGCAACACAACTCTGTTAAACTTAAGAGAAACTCCAAGTGAAGTGCTAGGCTTATATTATGTATTTGGCCCATAACTCTATCCGAACCCTGTATTGATCACTCTCCTCTTTCCCTGTGCTAAGCAACCATCCACACTCCAGGTGGACACAGAAGAGCTGTCAGAAACAGCATGTACGTATTTGTGGGAATTAGGTATGTCTCTTGCTGGAGCCCTGTGTTAGGACCAAAAGCAGCTCAGAAACTCAGATGAGAGTCGACAGCAGACCCAGAATAATCCTGACCCTCTGCCGAAGTCACATTAACTACGTTTGGGTTTGCAAGGCAGAGGATGAGATAGCACCAAGGCAGCTAGCCTGGGGACAGGCTTCAGGTTATTAAGACAGCTACGGGGTTAGCCAGGAGGGATACAAACTTCGGTGAATTCTCCTGAGGGGAAGGGGGGAAAATGGGAGTTAAGACCAACCAAGTAGCCTGCCTGGTAGCAACAGTTATACGATGGCAGCCTTCAGCTAGCCAGAGGCGTCCATGAAAACTGCACAGAATCTGTTCTAAAATCCAACTGTAATGTCCATTTCTTGTAGAAATTAATTCCCCAAAGAAGAGAGCAAAGGAAAAAAATCAAACATAGCAAATTTTTCTGACATTACAAAATGAAGTGCGAGTCTATACACTTTTCAATATACTATCTCTGATAAAGTAAGTACTTCCTTAGCAGTTCATTTCTGATGACAGCCAAATCTCCAAATATTAGTACCATGAAGTATTACTAGGTATCGAACCACTGAAGAAATACAGTAGCAGAATAAATAACAATGCAGTTCTATTTCTTTGAACTAGATTTTTGCAACAAAGTGTGGGTCTTTCTGCTAGCTACACAGGTGTGACAGAGAAGCTGCATGACTGAAAAATGAAATAAAATGTTTCTCTATTAAATACATTAAACCAGTTAATGCAGATGAATAAGCACTGCTCACTTGCTTTCCAGTAGCATTGGCTTGCAAATCATTTGCAAGAGGATGCTAAATTCTCTCTTTGGTACGAATCCAACAAAACTACTGCCAGATCACACCTCCTGGGAAATGTGGGACTTGGCATGGGATTTGGCACAAGACTTTACAAATGTCAGCTTTGCTGTAAAAACATCAGGTCTGTTGTCATGAAAACATCAGTTATGAGTAATTTCTTTCCTTAATATTACTAGCCAATATAAATAGAGGGGATGAGATGTCAGTCATGTGCAGCCGTGCACTCAGGGCTGGATTTTTGTAACACAATTGCCCAGAATATGAATTTGAATTTTGGATTTTGAAATAGATGTCCACACTTTGGTTCAGTACATGTTGTATTTAAAAGTATATCTGCCCTGTGCTTCAGTATACCTGTCATTATGAAATAACTGACAATTATGAGGAAAGCAGCAAACAGTGTGGGCTAGGTACTCATGTTCAATCCAGAGTTGCTGGGGTATCATCCTATTTCATTTTCTTTACAGATAATTGCCTCTGAAGAGTACCTTTTTTTTTTATTATTAATATTCCCTATGAATATAAAGCACTAGAGAAAAGTTAGGATTTGAAAAAGACAGTCATGGCAATAAATTCAGCAGTCTGTGATATTATTTTTACCAGTCTGGCAAGGAATGAGCTGCAAGAAAGCTTTACTGAATCAGCACACATAAACTAAGCTCCTGACAAGCCCAAGCCTTCACGTGGTTAATTAGTACCTCATTTCTAATATAGTGCTTAATCTGTTGGAAAGCAGAGAATTCCTGTTCCAAGCAAATGCAAGTAAGTAATCTTTTGGAAGATGGCTATTAATTTTAAGAAGCCAACAAAACTTTTTGTCTGAATGGACATCTTACTCCATGCAGCCATTAAACAGATCTTAGTCACCTGTGTATGTATCAACCTGCCAATGCATAAACCTTCAGCCCTCTGTGTCACACATAGTATTTGCACTGGGATCTCCTCAGAAATCTCATATGGATAGCAACAGCAGTTACGTCTGATCCTTAAGAAAAAAACACTGCTGAAGATCCCAAAATTAAACTTTGTCCATAACACTGTCTTTTCCCAAATTCCCCTTTTAATATAAAATTAATTAAAGTGTATATTTATATGTCTAGCCCTTGTGTAGAACAGTTATACAGGAAGAAGAACGCAGAACAAGTCTCAGAGGTAAAAGATTCAGTATGGGACCAGTGTCAAAGTAGGTCAATTTTTAGGACTAACAGCCTTGACAGGGTCCCTTTAATATGTTGATCTGTTTCTGTAAAGCACATTAAGAAAAGTTTAGCGTGAAAGAGGCTACAAATGTGTTTGATATGATATGGCAATAAGTGTACATTTTGAGCATACTAAAGCTGCCAAAGTACATTTTAAACTGCTTTTCTTTACTAGCTAAGGGCCTAGTTAAATGAAAAAAAAATCTAGATTTCTGTACACTAGAAGCTGCAGAAAATCTTGTTTTCTGTGACTTTGTAACCCACTGTATATATTTTCAAGGTGGAATCCACATCTTTTTTTGAGAGGTAATAAATATTAATTGTCTGTTTGGACCCCTGAGAAACCTCAAGTTGAGATCGGGGTGGATGTTGTCTATATAGGCTTAGACAAAATCACTTGCCTTGAGGATTTAAAAGTCCTGAGTACTTTGTTTTCAAGAATATTGCTGAATCACCTCGCCTGCTGCATTGTATTACAACTGCTTTGCTTCTGATGTCCGTTATACAGATGTGAATCTATCTATTTGATGACAGCTTGATGCTGCAAGAGATATACAGTCTGCATCATATTTACAGGTATTGCTAAGAAAAGCACACTTGCCAAAGAAAGTTTTCTTCAGTGAGATCTGATATCGAAAGAGATCTTACTAGTTTTTCTTGTTTTCTGCTGTCATTAAAGCAGATGTTAAGTCAATGGTCGATGCATACAGAAAGTGTCTAAATAGTACAGATAGTTCTGGATGCGATTCTCTGTAGAAAGGGTAAAGTTTAAAAGGCAGTCTCATTTTATGAAGAACCCTTCGTAAATAAACTTCAGTGAAGGAAATTCCACGCTGCCTTTATTTTTGTAATGTCTTGCACCATCTTTTTCTAAAGTACTGTCCAGCATCAGTTACTACTCTTATGAAGCACTTACTGATGCTTTGTGATTGCATCGTGCTGGCCTCTTCATTGTTCCCGCTCTTGCACACTGTTAAAATAAGCTGGAAGTACGTTCAGCAGTTTTGGTTTATTGCTTTGCTTTTAAACAAGTTGTCCTGTAGGTTTCACCACTTTTGTATTATCTGCAGTAAAGGATTTAGTAATCATTGAGTTTATTTTAATCTCTTTTATTACACTAACTGATGAAATTGAAAAAGCAGACGGGTTTTCAAGCACACAAGTCCTTCTTCAGGTCTGGATTGGAAAGAGCCAATTGTTAAGCACACAAGTTATACACACGTACAAGCCTGTTAAGTGAACACAATGAAATAAATTTATTTGAATAGCACTGCATTCAAACCATTTCCTAGGAGCATTTCTGGAGTTGCTTCCAAAATATTTTTGGAAGTTTAAATATTTAAGGAAAAACATTTAAAAATATGGCAAAGTAATCTACTATTAGGAGATGCTTTAAAAACTAAAATCCAATCACAAAGCAACTACTAAGGCTTAATAAAATGAAGACTGACATTCTACAAAATATCAAAGAATGAAAAGACATAAAATATACATTAATACAAAAATATCTTTTCAAGGAATAGATACACAACTATTAATTAATGGCAAATGAGGATAAAATAATTTTCTTGTGCGGAGCCACAACTAACGAAGTGTAAAACATGACTGTGCAACATAAATACAAAAACAATCAGATCAACAGTAGGTACGTGATGTCTCCAAGCAAACAACTCCCAAGGCCTCATCTTCAACCAAAATATCCTTATAGCAGCTTTGATTTATGGAAATGTAGTGTTTCCTTTGAAATGGGAGACGGGAAGATACTTCACATTTTCGTAGCTTTACAGTAGAGCTTCATCTCCTTGTGTCCACTCTCAGCACAACTGGATAGAAAGCAGACAACAATTTTTTAGCTGTCAACATTTAGTGTTTAAGTGAATTTTTTCCTCCTAAAATTATGATTAGAAATGTATTCCTGTGCTGTTTATTTATTCTTCCCAGAAACATGCCTCCTATATTTGACACCACTTTTACATTGCTGCCATGATGGAAACTGAAAAAAAAAAATTTTTTTCAAGAAAAAAAGGAAAAGAGCTGATTCATATGCTAGCTTCCAAATCTAACTACACGCTGAGCAATCCACACATTCCTTCTGAAATTCTTGTTATCGACAGAAACAATGATGGCAGGGCCAGTTGTCACAAATTCTCTTTTTACAATGCCCCTCTTTCTTCTCTTTAGGATTCTGTTCTCCTGGAAAAGTAAGCATTACCTAGCCTTTTTTAGTTCATGCACTTTTCTATTTTTTTCCATTTTTGTTTTAGCTGGCAGTCCCTCTATTTCCTTGCTACTTTATGCAGATGCAAAGTATATAAAGACAATTTTGGTTTAGAATGATCAAATTAGGAATATAATTTATTACAAAGAGTTATTTCTCTAGAGTTTCTTCAGCAATATCTTAATTAGCAACAAGGGCAAAGAACTGGTAAGGCAAGATTCATGTGCTGCAGGGCATCTCAAAACAGCTGCCCAATTGCCTGATATTTCTTTCATATCAGGCCCCAGTGCACAAAAACATTATCAGAACAGAACTCTGCACTACTCCAATTTAATGCAGGGCAGCAAAACAATGGGTGCCTCATCCCTGCAACAAAAATCCTTCTGCACTGAACATCTTTGATAAGGAACATTGATAAGCAAGAAATCTTTAGGGTTTTGTGGGTTTTTTTTAAGTCTTGCCTAAATGCACGCCACTGCCTTTTCTACAGAACAAAAAGCTCAGAATCAAAATGAAAAAGTGCTGCTCTCAGCCACTGCTGGCATGTAAGAGTCACTCCTGAAGCTGAGGGTGTAAGGCCAGAGCAACAGTTTGCTGTATACACCTCTTCCCTACAGCTTTGTTGATGTGCAGCCAAGCCAAAATCATAGACCAGCCCTCGCTCCCTGGAGACCCTAGCTTTGCATATGGCTGTGTCCAAGGAGTGGCAAGGTGCAGTCACAACGGACTCAGAGGGGTGGGAGAAACAATGTGAATGGACACTACATCCCAACCACACACCTGCCAAAGCAGAAACGTAGCTACTGTTCCTGCAACACTGACAGGCAGCCTTGGATGCAGCAGGGAGGAAGAAGCCGTAGCCAAGTGTTGTTTAATTAATAACGCCAATGAGATGTCAGAAGCATTTCTACCTTCCTTTTCTTTAGTAGCAGTCACATACTGGCAAAGCGAAAACTTCGTGCAGGTGTTAATGTGAGGTACAGAGAGGCTGAGCACTGAGGAACTAGGGAGGGAGCATGGTCCAGTATGAGGGCAGCCTGGCTCTAGGGACCACACACCTTATCCTCTTACACAACAAATCCTACCTTCACGGTTTGAAGGCAGGAAGGTCAGATTTAGCGCAAGACCTAAATGCAACAGGCCTTGTTGGATAAATCTTCTGTGCTGAAATCATATGAATTGGTGTAAAACCAGCTTTGTACATTTGGCAGCCAGGAGCCATAGGTGAGAATCACTAGGTGCATCTAACTTAATATAGTCAATTAAGTGACAATCACCAGAACTCTACAAGAACTTTTCTCTGTTTATAGGAACCATCTTTTAAGTGTTGTGTTTTCACCATTCATTTAGTACAAAGATAATCCTTTCATATAATTTACAGTAAACAGGGAATAAGCTTCTTAGAAAGCAGGTCGGAGAGACTAGGTGCACATTTGCTATCTGCTACCTAAAATCCCATGCAAGATATGAGGAATAAATGTTTCTTACATAGTATGGCACCTTCCCAGCAAAAAGCATATCACCGAGCCTGGGCAGACGAGGAAACAATCCCTCCTTCAGGGCGTCGTATCGCAGAGTTCCAAGCACAGAAGAAACAGCATAATGTGAAAAGCAAGTTCCTAAGAGGTAGCACTATCTCAGAACCCAATACTGAATATTTATACACAGGGAAGTACAAATAGGAAAAAAGGAAGAACGGGGTGGTCATGAAATAGTCTTCAATGAGACAGAAAAAATCACAGTGAGTGACAGCAGCAGCAGCAAAGGAGTGGGATATTAAAAACTAAGGCACTGAAAGAAATCCCTCTCATTTATAGCCAAATTTATATGAAGATAAAGTATTTAGGATTAGAGAAGATAAAAGATCAAAAGGCTGACATTATGTTTGTTTAACTGGGTTTATGAAAGGATATATTAAGAGGTGAGCTGCACAAACAAATTAAGTTTAGGTAGTTTTGACATATCCAACAAAGGGTAATGAAAACCACAACTACCTCTGGGAAACAACAGCAGGTAACCAGCTCCTGCAAGGTAGTGGTTTAGGAGATGAGAAAATTATAAAGATCGCTTGATAAAAAGATTTTGGGAAGAGCAAAGGCCTAACGTGTTGTATCTTCTGATACTTCAGATTTCAGCCTAGTCATGTTTTACTATAATCAAAACACAGGTAACAACATGACGCAGAAATGGAAAACAAGCCTGAGGATATTTTCACTTGAGACACAGGAGCAGCCACATAAATTTCTGAGAACTATTTGGCCTCCAGAACTTATCTGGCCTCTTTTCACTCCAGGAGCTAACAAGACAAATATAATAACTCAGGCTCCTGCCAGGTGTCTGGAAGTACCTGCTGGAGTCAAGGCTGCAAACACTTAGCAACTTCTTGTTTTCACATCACTGTAACTACTTGAACTCCTCTCCCATCCCACCCTGGTGTTCCCCATACACACACACTCTCCAGGTGATACTTCACTTGTCTGAAAAAAATGAAAAATCTTTCTAAGATAAAATCCCTTCAGCCCATCTTCCCAGTTACTAGTGAAGAGTATTGCTGAAGAGATCCCAGTGTGTGCTAAATTCTACACTTAATCCCACCATTTCATACACTATGAGTTGAAGAATACCACTGCATTGACCAGTAATAGTGCAAAACATTATTGATAAAAGTTCACACGTATTTCCAACTGCATATTGATTTAGTTGTCTTAGCGATTCCTAGCATTTTTAATGATCTCAGACTAGATCAATCTACTTGTTAAGTGATCTTTTTGCATGGCTTTACAGCAAACTCTTCCAATTTATTGTTGTACAAACATGTAGGCAAATGTATTTTCATGTTCATTTAGCTGCTCTGAGATCCAAAATGATAATTTTGAGTTTCATTCTTTAATTCACTAATTTCTAAACTCATAACTGTTTAGCTTCCAGGCAAAACCGTATTCAAAATTAGTTTCAGTGTGCATAATATTATATATAACATTCGGTTCAAATAGTACAATTTCATGAACAGAAGGACTGAATTTTTTGATAATTAGGTAACCAATAACGCTGTCACTTACACAGCTGATTTGGTACAAAACATTTTTAAATAATTTTATAGCTTTAAATGCATGCATTGCAATTTTCTTCCATTTTTAATATTCTGTAGCTACAATCAAGGCTTAACAAAGTTAGCACTGAATAAAAATTTGTGTATATGCTTACAACATTTTCATAGACTGACAGTAATTTAAGGACTTGTAATTAGCTAAGTTTATGGTCTTGCTTTAATTTAAGATTTAATGCGATCCGTACAATCTCATTCTAAGGTGTGAGACCTAAACTTAGACTTTGGAAAACCTGCAGATGGTAAGCACAGTAAAGGATTAAAACATAGATTTTCCTTGTTCTTTTCACCAAAATCTAATTCTGGAAATAGTTTGGGATTTTATCTTGTCCTTATCCATCCTCCAGGTGTGAATCCCTCTATTTCAAAAGACACTTTTTCAATTTGTGCCTTAACAAAACAAAAGCAGTTGAGATTTGTCCTTTCTGGTATTTTTGGCATTTTCACTTCAAGGAAATGCTAGAGGTGATTTCACTTGGCACCGCTGTCTAAATTAAGATTCTCCATCCCAAAAAACCTCCTATCTTTTCAGCGTGAATTTTGCTTACAAGAGACACAGAAGGTCCAGGTTGGTCTGATAAAAATGAGAAGCACAAAGCACAAATAAAAACTAAAAAAAAAGTAAAGCTATAATATATTATGTATGGGGGATAGCATTTGTAAACTACTAGTGTTTACAATATTTTGAGTGGTGTAACAGTGTAACATCTCTTGCTTTTTCTGCTGCTGAACACAATGACATATAAATGGCAGGGATTATGACTGTGCCTTGTTTATGCTGCCTTTAATTTTTTCATTCATCTTTCTGTTTCTACATTTGGTATGTAACAAAAATTTCTACAGTCATTCCAAGAGTTCAACATAACAATACTTCTGTATTGCTACAGAAAACACTTTCATAAGCAGAGATCATGGAGATGTCTGCAACACTACAGTCTGTGTTATCACACAGCCATTAATTATTAAAAATACCCTGAACACTGTAGCCATACTTAGAGCTAGTGGATATTTCATTAATATTTTCGGTGGAAATAAGAGCAATTATCTTTACTACTTGAATATTAGCCTTTTCGACTGGTATTCTCCAATAAAAGATGTATCCTTTAGGTTTGGAGATAGGATGCTAGAGAGAATGGGGGCAAACAGAGATACAATAATATCTATTTACCATATTCAATCCGTAAGACAAGATGGCAAATTTCTGTTAGGAAAAGCAGTGCTTGATGTGAAAATAAAAGAGAAACCAAAAAGTAAAACCTGAGAGTGAGAAAATGTGTTTCTTCTTCAAATATGATACAGTAATTAGATGACAGCACTATGAAATATCTTGTGTTTTAAGATCTCTGTTTCATATTTACATTGCACAGTATTATGAGATTTAAACTATCCCCTTGGAAATTACTTACTCTCTTAAAAATGAAAGACAATTAAAAATCATTTTGTATCACAACACAGGGTTAAAATTAATCCTGGAATTGCAGCAGAAGATGGAAATAGGCATGGAAGAACTATTAATTGTTGGTGATACAGTTTTGTTGTTCAGGAGAACTGCAATAAAGTGCACTAGAAGTTCTAGAGGAGAGTTGAATGTTTCTCTGGTTTTGTTTGACTCTTCAACAATTAGTTTGATTATTTTTTCCTTATCAGATTTCCTATAATTAGAGGCTATATGAGGAAGATCATTAAATAGTAAATAATTTTTTCATCAGCCATATGGTCACCTCAGAGATTTAGGAATCTAGTTTAGGCCCCATCTGTGCCAGTAAGAGCTTACTGGCAATGTCAAGAACTCCACGCTGTACACAAGTGGACATGTAGCAGAGGAAATCTAAATCTAAGGTGATGTGGTGCCACAGACAGTTTGTGTATAGATCCATTCTCAGATGTTCAAATTCTGCCCCAGGTCATACATGATAAAGTCTGACATATTACGGAAAAAAGGAAATTCATAACTTGGTTGTGGTAAGGTAAGGATGGAACTTCTAATTCATGTTAAAGTTTACAGCAATGTGAAACTGTCAGCAAAAAACCTGCCTTTTGGATAGCTATGGTTCCATGTCTTGGTATAAAGAAGTTAATTATATAGCACTATCTGCTGGAAAGGAGAATTCACTCTCTAATTTGAGGTGGCACATTGAAATCAGGACTCACCAATTTGCAGCACCTTGAGACTCTCATCACGAAAACTCTCTTCTAAAATCAGGGCCTAGCTATGACAAACTGTATTGCAGGTAAGTTTCTAAGCAAAGCCAAAAGGTTGGGTGATTACCTGAAACCACTAAATTAGAAATTAACTCTGAAAGGTTGGATTTCTGTCTAAATATGGCATTGAAGGATATGGTTAGGAGCAATCTTTGAAAGTAAAGCCCTTCAGCACCTTCATTCTACCTGATCAGGTTTGCAAATTGGGATGTAGGTTTTACATAAACTTGTTCTTCTTGGAAAATTCTCCACTTGTTCATGCTCATCATTACAAGCTAGAAAAGAAACAGTTTTTATGCTGCTCTTGATTTCACTCACTGATTCTGGGCTAGGCTGACAATGAGAAGTAAAACAAAAGAAGTAAGGTTTTGCCCTACTGGCATCAATAGGAAAGTAGGCTTTAGTTTACTCAAAGTAGTTCATAAATGTGCAAAAAGAGCTCTCCCAAAAAAGTGAAAAAAAAGAAAAAGAAAGGACAAACTTAAAATGTCTCAGTTTCTCCTTTTTTTCCCAATGAAATGCTGGGAAATGTGTACCCTTATTTTCAAATTTTAGAAATTCAGGAAAGAATTGGTCAAATTATAAGTAAATAATGTTGTATAAAAATCAGCTTCTCTTTTTAGATTGCATTTTTACGTTTAAATGAAAGACCCACAGAATCACAGAATCACAGAATGATAGGGATTGGAAGGGACCTCTGTGGGTCATCTAGTCCAACCCTCCTGCCGAAGCAGGGTCACCTACAGCAGGCTGCACAGGACCTTCTCCAGGCAGGTCCTGAATATCTCCAAAGAAGGAGACTCCACAACCTCCCTGGACAGCCTGTTCCAGTGCTCTGTCACCCTCAGAGGGAAGAAGTTCTTCCTCATGTTCAGATGGAACTTCCTATGCTTCAGTTTGTGCCCGTTGCCCCTTGTCCTATCGCTGGGCACTAGTGCAAAGAGTGTGGCCCCATCCTCCTGACACCCACCCTTCAGATATTTGTAAGTATATATTGGGTCCCCTTGCAACCTTCTCTTCTTCAGGCTGAACAAGCCCAGCTCCCTCAGCCTCTCCTCGTAGGGGAGATATTCCAGTCCCCTCATCATCCTTGTAGCCCTCCGCTGGACTCTCTCCAGTAGATCCTCATCTTTCTTGAACTGGGGAGCCCAGAACTGGACACAGGACTCCAGATGAGGTCTCACTAGGGCAGCGTAGAGGGGAAGGAGAACCTCCCTCGACCTACTGGCCACACTCCTCTTAATTGCACCCTGGGATGCCATTGGCCTTCTTGGCAGCCAGGGCACACTGCTGGCTCATGGTTAACCTGTTGTCCACTAGGACACCCAGGTCCCTCTCCACAGAGCTGCACTCCAGCAGGTCCGTCCCAAGCCTGTACTGATGCATGGGTTTGTTCCTCCCCAGGTGCAGGACCCTGCATTTGCCTTTGTTGAACCTCATCAGGTTCCTCTCTGCCCAACTTTCCAGCCTGTCCAGGTCACGCTGAATGGAACCACAGCCTTCTGGTGTATCTACCACAACTCCCAGTTTGGTGTCATCAGCAAACTTGCTGAGGGTACATTCTAACTCTTCATCCAGGTCGTTGATGAAGTAGTTAAACAAGACTGGGCCCAGTACTGACCCCTGGGGGACACTACTAGTTACAGGCCTCCAACTAGACTCAGCGCCGCTGACGACAACCCTCTGAGTTCTGCCATTCAGCCAGTTCTGAATCCACCTCAATCCATCCATTACACTCATTAAGTAGCATTCCATAATGAAATGTGTCAGGCAAGATAGTAAGGGCAAGAGTTTTTCAAAAAGTGGCTGTAATCTCCAAGTGTACATTTTAGAGCACTGAATATGAGAAAGATACCTTTTTTTAATTATTTTTTAAGAGACCACATGCTCTCAATTTCCATGAAAAGTTTATCAAATGCGTGATCAAATTTAGGGAGTAGAGGGACTATATTCATGTCACTGGTGTAATCACTAGTAGTATAGCAACAGCAACAGAAATAGCAGTAGTATAGTTACTACTAGTAGTATAGAGTTACTATTATTCATGTACCGAAGAACAGACTTGAATGTTTTCTGCTTCCGTTTCGGATATGCCTTGGTTGAAACAAATTGTGACCCCACCAAAACCAACTAGGTTGATGTGCTATAAATTATAGCACAGAACTTAGCAATGTTATGGTATAGATTTAGTGAGAACTAGCTGTTTAGAGAGTCAAAGATTTTTTCTGTCTCCCTTACAAAACGATATTAAGTGGCAAAGGAAATATAAGGAAGTGTCATGCTGTCTTTTCAGTCATAATGGCTCAGTTACAACCTATGATCCTAGCTGGAGCAAAGCAGGCAGTGCTCTAGGCCAAGACCCCTTCTCTAATTCCCTTTTCAGACTTCATACAGCAATGGACCACAACTAGAATCACTGCTGTCTCTAAAGCACAAGTTCCGTACGTGTCTTGCAAAAGGATTAAGAGTGGGTAGCCCAGTGCATATGTTAATATACAAAAATTTTCTAGTATTCTATGACCACATGCAAATGTAAAATATGCTGCAATGCTATACTCAGAGAGGAGAATTCCTGGGAGTTCGTACACAGAGTATTCATTTAAAGATTATTTCAGGAGGATTATCATGGTCTCCTGCAACGTGAAGGCATAAGGTTTTGAGTTTTAGACATGGCTGACCACAGATTGACTTTTACATGATCTACTTGTCACCACATATCACACTTATGAAAATAAAAATAAAGTCAGAAGTAGGCTTATATTTCCTTTTCAAATTTTTAAAAACAAAAATATATTCATGTTATGTGCATGCTGACAGCTGAATATCAACAGTCAAGAAATAGTAAACAAAGAAAAAGCAGAATATCTGCAAATAATTTTAGACCAATTCTAGGGCTGCTGTAATTGAAATGTACTGTTAAAATGGGTAGGGGAACCCTGCTTCAAAAAGCAAACAAATTAAACAAAAACAAAGAAACCCCAAATTGACCAGGCCATTGGTGATGCTTTTTAGATGAAGGTTCAGAAATGCTCCACTGAGCTGGGGTGTTCTGGGAGCTGACTTTACTGCTCGTGTATATGAACCATTGCCCTGGTGAAAGGCTCTTATTGTTACATATTGTTAATTCAGTTAGCCAGACACAGTGCTTCAGGACAAACTATGATACAGCTACACCTCAAGCTGGGAAGAGCAACCTGCAAAACTTACATCTTTTTCCATTCATGAAAGAAGGACCACACCCAAAGACAGAGAAGTCCTTTGTCTCGAACTCCTTTGGCAACAAGGACACCATCAGACTTTCTGACATCGTAACAAGCCTAGAAGGTGTGTTTCAACAATGCAACTTACAACAGTTTGTTGGTTGCCCTTTCCCAGGCATTTTGTGATTGCATCTCCCGTGCCCCTCACCTAGCTCTCTAACCTAAGCCACAGGAGCCCAACAATTATTGTGATTCCATGATCACAAACTATCTCACATACACTTTTCAGGACTTTCTTGTTACAGAGTAGTACCAATTGTTTACACTGAAAATAAATATGTGCAAGAGAACTTGTATGACCTAACATCCATCTGAATGTTTTGCATCTGGTCTGAGACAGTGGTCTACACTCCCTCACTAAGCAATGGTAGATTTATCTCAGGTGTCTTTGACCCTTTCCTGAAAGAAATCACACTCTATCTCCTGATTAAAGAAGGAGCTTAATAAACTTAAATTTGACACAGGATTTTAAAATATATTAGAGAAGTCCCACCCATGCACAGTACAGTTCTCTTACTCAAATTCTGGATCTTGTTCAGTTTCCGAAAGCTGTTACACAGTAGATTTGGTATCCTGAGCATGATGCTCCAGGGCTTCTATGTCAAACACTTTGAGAAGAAAGAGGAACAGAAGTACTTCCTTCATATATACAAATAAAGACAAGTAGAGATGATCTTATTATTTTAACAAGTGAAAACAAACCTTAACTATACTAGAGCAACTAAGAAAACTGATCTTTCCTTTTGATACAGCAATACGCTTTAGGCCAGTTTTTGAGGGCAAGTTGAAACTTTTGAGACTGTTCTCACTGATGAAAAGTTTTTCAAGATCTTGGTCTCCACTGAGCTAGGTGTTGGACAGACGTTGCCTATTCCAGATATCAGAAAAGGGAACATAGAGTCTAACCTGAAACAAAATGCAGTTGTGTTATAACTGTGTTTTTCCAACTTTCACCAAACAGAATAAAAATAAAAATGTTTTTTTTTGTATCTTTTTTGGATTCTATAGTTATTACACCTCTTGTTTTAGTTCTCTCTCATGTTGAAGAGTATGTGCACTGTAAATTTGTTTAGTATATAAGTACACTGTAAATTTACTAATTACTATTTTAAATTTACTATTCAATTACAATTAAAAAGAAATAAAAAAGAAATATGTCAAACTTTCTATTTGTAAACAAGTAGGTAGATGGAACAAAGTCACCCATGGATCTCGCAACAATTGTCACACCTGTTTCCTTTACTCTTTGCTTTACCTCAAAAGGTTGCACTAGAAAGAAAAAAACCCAATATTTGT
Source organism: Opisthocomus hoazin (assembly GCF_030867145.1). NCBI lineage: Eukaryota > Metazoa > Chordata > Aves > Opisthocomiformes > Opisthocomidae > Opisthocomus > Opisthocomus hoazin. The sequence continues at coordinate 72,446,264 of NC_134416.1, read as the reverse complement.
AGTAAGTAGACCATAAAATTTACTGTCTTCTAATGAGCATCAAAACTGCCCAATGAAAAGCAGTCACATACAAAAAACCATACAAATATATTTGGGAGCAATAGAATACTAATAAATGCAGTATTTCAGTGCACTAGAGGTAACAAATAGAGCATTTCAATAAGGGCGTCTTTTGTACTGAATCAAAGAATCATAGAATGATTTGGGTTAGAAGGGATGTTATAGATCATGTAGTTCCAACTCCCCTGCCATGGGCAGGGGCATTATAACAGAAACATTATCAAGAACTTTTAAGCCTTATATCCACAGCCCTGAGACCTGAGGAGAAAATAAACTAGACTAATCTTGATTTCTATTGCTTTAATGTGTCACTTTCTACTAATTGAATTCATAACAATAAGTTTATCTTCTCAGGTTTTTTTTTTGATTTAAAGTGATAAGGCCTATGCCCCCCATAGTTTTGGACAATTCTTTACATTACAGCCTCAGACACCCAGAAAGTCTTGCACAACTCACCAGAGCTCCAATGCTACAATGCTTTAAAAACCCAGACCTTCATGAGTGAGATGTTACCTAGCAAGGCTAAAAAACAACAAGCCTGGAAATTATATGTAAAGGTAGATCTTCAAGCCATGGTTAACCAAGGAAGTGTTGGATAGATGAGTGTTGGGACTGCATCCGTCTTTATTCACAAAAATCAAAGAAGAAATACAGTTTCATAAACAAGAAACTGATCCTCACACTACTTTGGAAGGGATTTCTGGAAAAGCAATTCCCCTCTTCTTTGGGACTTCACTCAGGCTTTGACATTTCATGATGAATTCTTACCAAATACAGGTGTGAACTTCTACTTGGAAAGTAGACTACCCATACAGAGCACATCAGGATGCATGCCAAAACAAATGCGTAAGAAACACAACTGATGGAGCACAGGGTCTTTGCACATCACTGTAGGTTTTATTTCATCACTGATGCTCCACCTAATTCACCTTTATCTGAGTTACTATGGGGCGGGGAGGTAAGGGGGAGAAAAACAAGCTATCTGTCATGGTTATAGGACTAGCTGCATCCCTCTCCCCTTCCTTATTTCTCTGAACACACCTTGCCCTCTCCAAGTATATTATTCTTTATCTGCTTTGGATGGACCACTGCAGAGCATGTGCTTGCCTCCCTGTGCTCTGAGCTGGCTGGACACAAACACGTCAGATACAGAAGCTGGATAGCCATTAGCAGGGCACTGAGCCTCAGCTGGTAAGCCCCACTGAGAGACTAACGGCTGCTGGCTCGTGTCCACACAGGCAGATACTTCAGCTCTGCCTCAGTCCGCAATATCCATTGCACCAGCTGCTCTTGTACAGCCTGGTAAGCTGATACTGGCACCTATGAAATTTCTGTTCAGAAATCCATGATCCACAGTAAATACATCACATAAATCACCTTATTATTTAACCTTATTTATGCCTTGACATACGAAGAACAAAATTTAGATAAAAGATTTGAAAGGAAGAGCTTGCATTCAACTCTACTGTAATTCAAGCCTTTCTATTCTTACACTGACCAGTAGAGCAAGCCAGTCTGGGTGCATCAGATCCGATTCCTCCATAAAACTTCCCCCGTCACAAATTGCTGGAGCCTCACTGGTCATCTGATCTCAAAGTCTAAGCTCTACCCTCAGAAATAAGTCTCTGCTAGAGCTAGAGCGGAGCTAAGGGTTCAGTCAACTCTTCAGTGTTGTTGAAGAGGAGCCCAGCCTGAACAAGTGTTTCCCTCAAAGCAAAACAGTTTTTCCCTCAGTCAGCATCTTTGCTAATGCCAGTGGACAGAGGCAAGATAAAGATTAAAATGCCTTCCTGAGCTGTCAGCGGACAATCTGACTGACAGGAGACATGGCCATCCTACCTTCCCTTTCAATTTGCTATTCCTGACAAAAATTCCCGTTGAAAGGAAGCCAGCGTTTGTGCATGCTGACTGAGCCACGTGGAGCAGCCACTCTGTTGCAGCTCTGCCCCAACACCACTCGGAGCTAAACGCTGGAACCGTCTCATTTCTGAGCAGCAGTTCCCTCCTTCTCCATCCCTGACACAAACACGGCTACGCGACCTGATACCTAAAACATGGCTCTGAGAGTCCACTTGTCAATAGCATGATTGATGCTAGCAGTAGAAATGGATCTTGCTAAGAGAATTGTCCTGCTGTATGTTATAACTAACTTCATCTGTAAACTGCATTTATGAGTCTTAATTCTTAACTGATCAATTATGTTCCAATATTTTAATGCTCCTGAGGAGCCAGATCTGACCCACTGGTTTCAGCCACCATTCAGACCGACAAAGAGGTGTTGTAGAACGACAAGAAAGTCAGAATGAGCTCACCAAGCTAGTGCTGTAAGCACTTCAGCTAAACATCAAAGAGACTATCTCATATCTTAAATTAACACTGAAGTGCCATATCCGTCAAATTTCACCAGGTGCTGCATCATGGAGGAGCTTTTATTTGGGGGGCGGGGAGGGGGGAGGAAGGCCTACAAGTTGCCAAGTCTTCTAAAGGTCTAAAAAGCCTGAAGAAAAAGGTGAGATGTATTAAAAAACAACAGAAAAGATAAGCTAGTGCATTATTGCCTATGTTCAGCCCACCGCGCATTGCTGATCCAGCTCAATGTTTGAAGCCAACAGCAATGTGCTTTGCCCATTACTGGGGCCCTGGACAGGACGACTCGGTAGGGGTGGGGTTATCACAGAATAATCACACCCTTGGGTATCCGGTACGTAATCACATCTCAAATCTTGTAACACCCCAGAGGTGTGATTATCTGCTGTCATGCTTTAATTCTTAATTAAAACAAGAGCTGCAGCTCTGATAAGATCTGTGAGAGGATTATGGTCATTCTTGGTTAGACAAGGGGGAACGTGTATCTTTGGAATTAAAATTCAGGTGCTTGGGTGAACTCTGCAATGCTGAGCTGTGCTTGAATCCAGCTCGTCTTAGTTTTCCCTTTGATATGATTTAAGCAGGAGGCAGCACGCACAAAAACCTGCAATCCCCAGGAACTGAACACTGAATAACCCAGTAAACTGCACAGAGCTGCCATCATTCAAACATTTTTGCACTTTAATCACTTCTCAGCATTTCAACTTAAATAAAACTGTAGACTTTAAGTGTACTTCTAATGATGCTAAAAGACTGATTCTTGTTGCTTGTTACTGTTACAAGCCACAGCAGCCATAAAAACACTGGAGGAACGTCTTGATGAAACGCGTATTAAACCACTCAACTTGCAAATATAAAGATGGATATACAGCCCGAGGAAAAATGAACATAAAGCACTTCTGTGACTTTTTTAAAAACTTAATTTTATTTTTAACAAATATTAACCCAACTTAAGGTCTCTTTTAAAGGTTACATTTGCATTTACAAAGAACTTTCAAGCAATTTAACTACAATGAATTTTAACAAGGCGGCTTCCTGTCCTCACTGCTTACCTATTTTTAAATTTTATGAGACTCTTCTGGCAGAGTTTTGTGGCCGTTAAGATGAAAGCCTGGATGCATGCATACTTTGAAAGTGGAGGAGGAGGAAACAGAAGAATAAAAAGAAGAAAGGAAAATAATCAATTTGGTATCAAATTTATTCCAAAGCCGAAAAGTGCATTTTTTTCTGATTGTGAAAGAAGACATGCAGGGAGGTCAAAGGTCAAGCAAAGAGGAGACAGTATTGTGTAGGAACTGTCACGCATCACCACCTATTTTGACATGCACAGGGCCGTTTGTTGTCTGTCGAACATGCAAATTAAGTGCCTGCTGTCATAGCTAGCCGATATCTGAAAGTGGAAAATGAGACCACCTGTAACCAGTGAATGGAGTGATGGACAAGCATTCAGAGCTCGTCATTTCCAACGCCATTCACACCACCTCCGAATTGCATATGACATGTAAAAATCTTTTCTTAATATTCACAACCGGGAAGTTTGGGGAATTATGGAGGCTTCAACTGCTGCATCTAATGGGTTCTCCAAGCAGACAGCTGTGACTGTGAGCTGGCTTGATAATTAGGTGTCCAGGAAGATTTTATGCTATGAATCAGTTAAAAGGGAGGAAAGAAAAAGAAAATAATGGCAAGCAAAACTCGCTGGAATGGAAATCATATTAACCCTTGCATGTCTTCCTTGGCACTTGGCTTTTACAATTCCTGTGAAGCAAGATTTGCAGAAATCAGACACATAATAATTTGTCTTCTGCCTCTGAGCAGCACTGTCTTCCTACTCAGAAAATTGCACTCCATCCCTGTTTGATGCTTTGTTTTCCTGAAGAGAACTTATAAGCATTAAATCTAAATATGCCAATCCCTCTTCTATTTGAAAGCAAAGGCAAGGCTTTATTTGAATTTCTAGTTAATATGGTACATAGGATTTTAAAGAAAAGATTCATTGTACTAAAGTCATGTCCTGTCATGTGCCTGTACATATGAAAATCAAATAGTTTAGCTTGCTCTTCTGTAATCTTCTGCATGTTATCCCTACTTTTGTATGCATATCTGTCTTTGTGCATGGGATGTCATAAATACTGCAGGCAGTATAATGCCAAGAAAAAATGTGATCTTCCTGATTTTTACTTCTGCTTGATGAATAAAGCTGCTCTAAAATACCTTGGAGTTTAGATGTGCCCAGCTGCACAATAAGCTCACAAAACCTGTTACTTTATTCAGGGCCTAACTAATTAATACCGGTGTTCATTCCTAAATAAAAAATTATGCTCTTCAGTTCGCAACTTCTGTGCTGTGTTCTGAAAACCATTCTGGATGGGTTTCCCTTCAAAAATAAAGAAGACATACATATGTACAGCAGACAGTCAGCATTCAGGAAGGTTATTCAACCCACTGAGGATGAATCAGAATTCAGCCATGGAATATCGTCCATCAGTACTTCCAAACATAACTAGGAAGTTTGGGAAACCCATATGAAGTCCTGCTACGCAAAGATTGCAGCCCTGCTTCAGACTCCTGAGGACTGAAGCCAGGCACTCAGACCCAGAAGCAGGCAAGTTACTAGTACGATAAAAAAGCTTCTCTGAGTCGTGCAATAGAAAACCTTCTTTTAAAACTGTTTTATTTTTTTTAAAAGCATTACACTTTTCTACTTATATTATGCCAAGCTGTAAAAGGTGGTAGCTGTTCCACCATTGTCCACAACCTACATTCACTGCTGCTCTGATTTAGGTCTCCAGTGATTCTCTCTTCCCTCCCGTGGCAGGGAGAGTTTAGAGAAGATGAAACAGGTCTCACTGACCCCTCTGACTAAGGCTGGGAGGAGAAATCAGAAAAGGAAGAGCTGAAAAGAACTAGTGAATAGATACCCAAGGGTAAAAGAGCGGTAGGGACACTGGAAAAAGAAACATCCTACCTGCACATGTTCAAAAGCCATTCCTATCCCATCTTTTCTTGAATAACATGGCTACCCTGACTTACTTTTCCTCTGTGTTCTTGTCCCACTTATTTTAGACCTGCAAGTTTTCTTGGAAGCACTAATTCTCTTAAGTCTCCATATGCTCTTATGAATTAAAAAAGAGATAAGCATCTCAAAGAGTCCCATCTCCCAGCCACAACCCGGTAAACCTCATTTGATGGTTTATATCTCAAAGACTGCTGGAAAACAACGTAGGAGAGCCTGAATCAGATGCCACTCAGCCAATACGACTCTGCCGGCCACAGCTGAGAGGAGTGCAAAGGCATACCTAAACACAACCCTGAAAATCTATCACTCTGTTTCCTTGTTTCTCCCAAGCACTTTAGGTTGATGCTGGGCAGACACAAGTGGAAAACGCAAAAAAACTGGCAAGCTCTCTGTTTCATCCCCCTTCACACTCGCTCCAGAGACTCTCTCTGCCTGAAATCAAGATCCACACAGGACCTGAAGACAGGCAGCACAAATGTGGTGTCTTATTAATCATATTCTAATCTACACTCGATAGAAAATCTAAAACCATCCAGTATGTGCATTTCCACAGCACAAAGTGCTTGGCAATAAAGTCAGATTAAAGATTTCTTCTTCAAAACAGTTTCCAGTTACTATCCACGTGCAACACACACACCCTAGGAGTGCCTTTGCAACTGCTAGGCTGTCAGTGTGACCAGGGTTGAAAATACCCTTCATCTTTGAGCATATTCCAGCCTTTTATCTTTTTTAACTTCCTATAAAACAGGAGAATAATAAGCGTAAGCCTCACTGACGGGCTTCTGATACATCCCTGAGCCAGCTCACTGCCTGTGAGCACAAGCAAGAAGGCAGAACACTGCCACACAAAATCAAAAATCTACAGCTTCAAGTAGGACTTAAAATGGAGTTGCTGCTGAAGGACTACATAGCGTGGATCTGTAACCAGGACCACACTGTTCATCTGCCTATTAGGAAGCTAGGTGGGAGTCCAAGAAGTTGGGCTGCTCTTCTCAGTGTGGTTCTAGGTGGTCGGTTCACTGCCAGCAACATGAGTACACGTGGGCCCTGATGTCATGACTGCTCTTAAGGGATACCACAGATAGTCATTAATAACAACATTTCCCTTTATATATATTTTACTTTGCTATTTTATGAATTAAAGCAAGCTTTGCTTTCTACATATGAGCTATTAAAATACAACTCTATAAGCTTCAACATCTGTCAATGTGCTTCTCAATATAACTTTCTCTAAAATTCAAATAAGAGTTAATTTTCAGACATCAGAAATAGGCTGTCAGGTAACAGGAGGTTGTTATCTCCATTACACAAGAAGTTAGAGACAGAACAAGGTCTGTCAGAAAGCTCTTACAAGGGTGAGAGGGGAGAAGTGGCCATCATGTGCCTTCAGGCCAAACCAAGCATGGACTTGCACATCACAGTTAAGCAACATCACTGTGACACTACCAAGTCTCATTCAGGCCAGACTTTTTAGCCAGCCAACATATTTTCTAAACTTTAATTTCACTGGAAGTGTTTCAAACAGGTCACAAGCTAGCACTAAATGCTTTCCCAGCACAGATCTGAGTAGCAGGGACAGGGGGGACTTTTTCTAGAGAGGGGTCTAAGTGTTTGCTAACATATTGCAATATCAGGAAACTCAAACAATCATACTTGAAATGTCTACCTGCAGTACTTCAGGCCACATGTTGCCACTCTTTCCTTGCAATAAGCAACATTCCAAGTAAAACATCTGATCTGCCTTTCAACACAGGTAACAACGGCAAGAGTATATGTGGAAGAAAGATCTCATGAACATAATTCTGTAAGTCCTCCTCCTCACTGTGGCAAGTCACACCCCATGGAGCAGATCCAAGAAAATGGTCCATGGAGTAAAGTGTTATATTGCCAGTCTTGTCTGAATTCAACATGCCCAGGTCAGTATAGGCCCCCAAATACTCATCACTTCCGAAAATTCATGTGTTACTTGCATTCCTTCAATAAATGTTTTGCCACCTAATATGAGATTTGTGTTTTTGCAGAGAACTTCTTGTGGAGGTTTTGTGTGGTTTTCTTAATCTATTTCATGTGCCTAATCTTTTTGGTAGGAACACAATCCAAGGAGCCAGAAGTCCTCTTTATTCTGGAAAGACTTACAATATAGGTAGGGCAGACAAATAAGGCCCTTCACTTTTGTATGAAGTTTTTGTAGAAATCTGCTTATTCTGTCAAAAGAATCTGTCACTGAGAGGCAACGTGACTGAAGAAAGACACAGTAGATGACAAAGTGAATTTTACTGAACTCAGTTCAACCTTAAATAAGGCAATCCAATGGTTCTCACCATATGAATGGAATCTACCCAAATACAAGACCTGTTTACTGTTCAAACACAAGTCCATTGAAACTTAACCCTAAAAGCTAAGCATGGCTTAAAAGTGCTGTAGACACATTGAATTGTCCCTCTTCACAAGGTAAATTTTAATAGCAAGTAATAAAAATTTTCAAGAGATTTCTAGTAAAATTTTCAGGTTACATTACCGATATATTAAATTATCATTAATATGTATTTAATCAATATCTGTATTTATGTACAGGAAAAATACTTTGCTTGCTTTGGTACACATGATAATTAAAATATTCAGTTAGGCTAAATATTTAAAAGCAGCACCAGAAAAATTTTATCCCTGTATTGATATGCACATGGTCCTTCTTTTTCTGATTATATTCTCCAGTTTCCAAGTTAGTATACTGAAGCCCTCTATTGACAAAATTTCCAGCAATAGATCACAGAATCACAGAATAGTAGGGGTTGGAAGGGACCACTGTGGGTCATCTAGTCCAACCCTCCTGCTGAAGCAGGGTCACCTACAGCAGGCTGCACAGGATCTTGTCCAGGCGGGTCTTGAATATCTCCAGAGAAGGAGACTCCACAACCTCCCTGGGCAGCCTGTTCCAGTGCTCTGTCACCCTCAGAGGGAAGAAGTTCTTCCTCATGTTCAGACGGAACTTCCTGTGCCTCAGTTTGTGCCCATTGCCCCTTGTCCTGTCACTGGGCACCACTGAAAAGAGCTTGGCCCCATCCTCCTGACACCCACCCTTCAGATATTTATAAGCATTTATTAGGTCCCCTCGCAGCCTTCTCTTCTTCAGGCTGAACGAGCCCAGCTCCCTCAGCCTCTCCTCGTAGGGGAGATGTTCCAGTCCCCTCATCATCCTTGTAGCCCTCCGCTGGACTCTCTCCAGTAGCTCTTCATCTTTCTTGAACTGGGGAGCCCAGAACTGGACACAGTACTCCAGATGGGGCCTCACTAGGGCAGTGTAGAGGGAAAGGAGAACCTCCCTCGTCCTGCTGGCCACACTCTTCTTGATGCACCCCAGGATTCCATTGGCTTTCTTGGCAGCCAGGGCACACTGCTGGCTCATGGTTAACCTGTCGTCCACCAGGACACCCAGGTCCCTCTCCGCAGAGCTGCACTCCAGCAGGTCCACCCCAAGCCTGTACTGGTGCATGAGGTTGTTCCTCCCCAGGTGCAGGACCCTGCATTTGCCTTTGTTGAACCTCATCAGGTTCCTCTCTGACCAGCTTTCCAGTCTATCCAGGTGACGCTGAATGGCAGCACAGCCTTCTGGTGTATCTACCACACTTCCCAGTTTGGTGTCATCAGCAAACTTGCTGAGGGTACATTCTAACTCTTCATCCAGGTCGTTGATGAAGAAGTTAAACAAGACTGGGCCCAGTACTGACCCCTGGGGGACACCACTTGTCACCAGCCTCCAACTAGACTCAGTGCCGCTGATGACAACCCTCTGAGTTCTGCCATTCAGCCAGTTCTCTATCCACTTCACCGACCACTCATCCAGCCCACACTTCCTCAGCTTCCCTAGGAGGATATCATGGGAGACTGTGTCGAAAGCCTTGCTGAAGTCCAGGTAGACAACATCCACGGCTCTCCCTTCATCTACCCAGCCAGTCATGTCATCGTAGAAAGCTATTAGATTGGTCAGGCATGATTTCCCCTTGGTGAATCCATGCTGACTACTCCTGATAACCTTCTTTTCTTCCACTTGCTTGATGATGGCCTCCAGGATAAGCTGCTCCATCACCTTTGCCGGGATGGAGGTGAGGCTGACTGGCCTGTAGTTCCCTGGGTCCTCCTTCTTGCCCTTTTTGAAGATTGGAGTGACATTTGCCTTTCTGCAGTCCTCGGGCACCTCTCATGTCCTCCAGGACCTCTCAAAGATGATGGAGAGTGGCTCAGCAATGACATCCGCCAGCTGTCTCAGCACTCGTGGGTGCATTCCATCGGGGCCCATGGATTTGTGGACATCCAGGTCGCTTAAGCGATCCCTCACACAGTCCTCCTCGACCAAGGGAAAGTCATCCTCTTTGCAGGCTTCTTCTCTTACCTCTGGGGCCTGGGATTCCTGAGGGCCAGTCTTAGCACTGAAGACTGAAGCAAAGAAGGCATTCAGTAGCTCTGCCTTCTCCGCATCCTCCATCACCAGGACACCTGTCTCATTCAGCAGCGGCCCCACATTGTCCCTAGCCTTCCATTTGCTGCTGATGTAGTTGAAGAAGCCCTTCTTGTTGTTTTTGACATCCCTTGCCAGTTTCAATTCCAGGTGGGCCTTGGCCTTCCTCGTCGCATCCCTGCACGCTCTGACCATATTCCTGTACTCTTCCCAAGTGGCCTGCCCCTCTTTCCACATTCCATGGACCTTTCTCTTCTGCCTGATCTCTGCTAGAAGCTCCTTGTTTAACCATGCAGGTCTCCTGCCTCCTTTGCTAGATTTCTTTCTCAGGGGGATGCATTGCTCCTGTGCATGGAAGAAGTGTTGTTTAAAGAGCGACCAGCACTCATGGACCCCCCTGCCTTCGAGAGCCCTGGCCCACAGGATTCCTCCCAGTAGCTCCTTGAAGAGGGCAAAGTCAGCCCTCCTGAGGTCCAGGGTTTTGATCCTGCTTATCGCCCTGCTTCCTCCACGCAGGATCCTGAACTCAACCATTTCATGGTCACTGCCAGTGAGAAGGAAAAAGAAAAGTAGAAACACGCTTGTCCACTCATTTTCTAGGTAAGCTTAATTTCCCATGCTACTTTTTAGTTGGTGGTTTTATAAGTATTTTTCCATGTGACTTCATCCATCTATTTTAGAAAGACTCTTTTACGACTCCCTACAACTTTCTGAAATATATAGAAAAGCAAGTGAGAAGAAAACACAGCGTGACTATAAAATGGGCTATCGGAGGAACTAGAGCAGCAACAACAAAAAAAGTGAACGCCGTGCATTGTGATGAAGTCCTCAAATGGGAGTTTTACGATGGCAGCTTAAAGTTTCTTACATGCCCTTGTGTTGCAGCGCTGAATGAGCCAGGGACAGCTGCACCAATTCTACACAATTAGTCAAGGTCAGACAGTGGAAAGGGAGGACACTCACTATTTGTCAAGAGAACAATGGCAGGAGGCTCAGCCTTTCTCCACCAGGAATGTCTGTTCCCTACATGCATTCAGGCAGTGGGGAAATTATGCCTGGCCCTTTTTTTGTATGGTAGAGAGGGGCAACCTTTACAGACAATGGAAGTGTAAGAACTAACAAGGCACAGCAACAGCACAAAAACAAGCTTGTTTTAAGTACTGAAAGCATATGTTCTTGACATAAATTAATGTTTTGACACTTGCGGAGATGAAGGTAAGAATTTCTACAAGCTTCGAGTAAAAACAATAAAACCACTCAAAACTGTTCCTTCATTACTGATTATTGGAGTTGCAGATTTTAAAAAAATCCTGACAGTTACTGACAAATATTTTGAATACTCTGATGTGTTTTGGTGTTTTGTGTGGGTTTTTTTTTAAAAGATAGATTTTTCATAAATGTAGAAACATATTCAGAAAGAAAAGAGTTACATTTTGGGCAAAGGCACTTCGCTCAACATAGGCAGACAACCAGAGATGGAAAACAAGATAAAAAATCCAAAGTATCTGTCATTAGCAGGAGAGGAAAAAAAGAAAAACAAAATATTTATAACGATGAGATTTTATTTCTGTGTTTAATTATGTGCACTTGGAGCTGCATTTTGAGTTTCTTTATGACACAGAACAAATACAGAAAAGGCAAAAAAGTTGTTATGAAGTGGTGGTTTTGATACAGAACTCTCACGGTACTGCACTGGAATAAATGGGTTTAATTATGTAAATTCTGTCACTTGTATGAACAAGTGTGGGTGTGCAGAATGTGCTTTAACTATTATGTGAAGACTATACTGAGACCACCTTTTAAAAAGTGCACTATAAATTTAGATGTATTAAAAATGATTCATATTCACTGCAAACAGTATTTAAGTAAGTTTATGGCAGTTCTGAATGCTAACATGCTTCTAAGTGCTTTATCATATTTGCCTTCATCAAAGGCAAACAATTTTTAGATACTTAAGGTGGGAATTCTTACAATTAAGGAGTTTGAAAGCATTACTCTAAGTACATGTAATTAAAAACATCAAAGGGCAAATATTCTTTTTTCTGGACACCACCTGAAAACTAGAGTGCATTACCTTTGGAAGAAAGGAATTTCTCCTTCAGGTAATTTTTGCAGCTACTAAGGCTGCACAAGCCACACCTGTAGTTGCACACTACCATAAAAGAGGGAAGGATGGAAATCCATGAACAATTGTACCAATTTCTTCCTTCCCAGTAAGAGGACTAAGCCATCCCCAACCATACCTACCTCTTTCTCTGTTGCTGTCCTGCAGACACAGGAGGATGTTTGAAAACTTTTTTTTTTCAAATGCTCACCATCTGTTTGGTGTTTTCTTCCTCCAAAAATCTTTCCCCCTGTGACCTGAAGCTGCATCAGCCCTGCAGTTAAGAAGCCATCTGCCCCCACAGAAAAACTGAGTCTGGAAAGATTCAATAAGGGGAGGAAATGGGAAAGATTTTGCTGTAATTTAACTTCACACCCAAAATATCCTACTTTCTTGATAACGTCTTCTGAATTATAACTGAAAAACAGGTTTTTAACATATTAACTTTAGAACATCCCTTTTCACCTGGAACAATTCAGAGAAATGCTTTAAACTAGCACAAATTTAGTTCTTCATATATCTAATAAAGACAGAGATTTGACTGTATGGACTGCGCCTGTTAATTGAGACAAGAAACTAGTGCACTACCCTCTAATTCTACATTCTTAACTTTGTTATTGCGTTGTTTACAAAGGAAGGCACCCTTGATTGGTTTCTTTATCATATTTCCAATGATGTCAGCTGAATAAATTAGAATAAGAAAACATCAGAGTACAATGTACCTTTTCAAGCCATTTGGCTTAGTGAAGCAGGATAGATTCAGGCAAAATTACCTCTTTTCCAGTCTGGTGGCTTTGCAGGAAGTTAGTTACTTTTTCTTCGTGTTTGGCAGTCCCTTCCCGTTCTCTAGAAAGAAGCCCTACAAGGTAAATGAAATTTGTAAATGGAAGTGACTACTGGGGTCACTTTCAAGCTGCCTGCCATACACATTCTGTATTGATAGGTACAGTTACTGCTTCCTGTGATGAGAATTTAAACATAAATTTTGTTCATTCAGTTCTTCCCCTCCCCGAACCCAAAGCTTTGCACTATCCTCCCCTCATTGGCTCTTATCTAGTTGCTAGTAGGTGAAGACAGGCCCCATGTTTGAAAACAGTGCTGATCAACAGAAAATATTCAATCTCATCTAACACTGAACAAGGAAATTTATTAGAAAAAGCAAGACAGAATTTCTTAAGCTATTCCACTCTTTTCACTAAATCAATCATAAATCAGACAGACCAAAAAACCTGCTTGGAAATTACTGGATCTGAGAAAGAACTTATTCAAATAAATTCATTTAGCTAAAGGCAACTGTTATTTAACTGCATATTTTGAATTTTTCAGTATGAAAAACTAGAGATTTCTATTCCACACTGACTTTTCACATATTTGGAAGGCTGAATTTTGAAACCTCAGAGCACATTAGGAAATAATATTTTGTGGCATTATTGAGAGGGTTTTTTCCCAAATGTGTCTGCTGCCATATCTAGTATCACTACCTGATTGGTTTGCAAATTTTTGCACACAGTCCAAAAAAGGAGAAATATTGCTTGAAACTTTTATGAAGTATAAACTATGCAAGTGATAGCGTTTTACATAAAAGTTTTACCCACAGGGAAAAAAAAAGAATAATAAAACCTACATTAATGTTGAATATCTAGTGACTTAAAAGCTATTTTTACAACATTCATTTAAAGTCACTATGTCACCTTTTCTCCAAACACCATTAGAATCCAACCAGAAGCATTTAAAATCGGAGCAAAATATTTTAAGATTATTCTTCCTGAACACTGTGGGCTGCAGAATGTTCCAAATATATCTATTCAAATATGCATGTTCCTCATAATGAGTAGACAAGTTTTTACACGATTGCAAAACATGTCTAAAATGCTTTTATTCATTAGCATAGTTTTATGATAGACATATACTCTGCTTAAAACTAGGTCTAAGTTTGATGGATGTACAGTTTACCCATCTAGTATATGAGAATTTACAGCAGCTTCAGGGAGTTTATAAAACAGAAGTCACCAATGGTGAATAAAATGCTATAAACAACTTTCAGAACTGTATCCAACCTGTCATTTTGATAGTACATTTATGCATTTGACAGAGAGTGTCTTCTTTTAAACAGGTTAATAGAGTCACAACTTATGTATCACCAAAGTTGAACTGATCTATACAAACTGTCAAGAGAAAGTCAGATGGCTAGGTAGATTAGAAAATGTTGAAATAACTTTCTCACTGCTATAAAAAGGAGGGAGAAGAGGAAGAACTAGGACTTGGAGAATCATTAATTCCTTTCTGATATTGCTCGTCATGTACAAACTTAGGTGTCTATCAAACCTGAGAGTCTGAAACACAGGAAAGTCAACTATAGAGACCTGGGTCTAGAGCAAATTATAAACTGATGTGCAGTTATACTCCAAACACACTGTTAACTCTTAATGCACACTTCTATGAACCATATATATCACTGCTTGCTGAATTCGCTCATTCTAAATGCTATGCTGCACTGAAAACCTCTGAAATTAACTTGTTTGAAAGAGAGCAAATTGATCCAATACTAAGGCATTATGAACAGATCAAATAAACCACTTTCATTTAAACCTAATAAATCTATTTCTAGTTTAATAATATTCATTACTAAGAAAAAGCACTTGTGCAGGCAAAATGCCATTCACACAAAATTTAGATCATAAAACAAATTATCATTGGAAGAACAAGTGTTCTTTAAAGAAGAAAACTACGTCTGAACTAGAATTGAAATAAATACCTTTTTCTGGTTTTCTAAGATTAAAGGAATCTCAATGACAAGTGTCTGCCTGTAGAATCCAGAAATTAAAATCTAGATATAATCTCTGAAATTTGATATGAATCAAGATCAAAAATTCTACTGTGAACCATCCCAAATAAAGATAGACAGAATTATATTGTGAAGCTAAAAATGAACTCTTACTTTCATTATACAGTTTGTGAGCAGGTGTTACTGGACAATAGCAGGAATTTCTGCTAATATAAATCCTATGTTTCGCAGAAATACACTTTGAATAATTTCGCTTTTATCTGTTATTTGACTGTAATACCTACAGGAAAACAACATAGAAGTGGGAGCATCCATCAAAGCATCTAATTTAAAATTCAATAGTTAAAAAAAAAGAATTTTGAATCTGCATTTATTGGTTATTACCTCCAACGTCTGCTAAAACCAGCGACTAACGTAAGTTCTCAGGTTCTGGATATTTGATAAAGGGCCTTGACTTTCAGAGGACAAGTGCTCACCACTTTCTGAATCACTAAGTAGAAAATTAAGGGCTGTGTTCCTCCATCCTGGCAGAAGCATGCCATATGATTTAGGTGATGAGTCACTGAGCTGGAATTTAGATGATCAAATATTCACAATGAGATCCTTGAGAATGAGCTACAGACCAAGACCAAGAATTATTCACAGATGTTATCGGGTGAATAGTTTTGAATAATGAGCACATATGAGGGTCTTCGCTTACACAATCTGTGAAGAAAAAATATCAATTGTGGAACAAAATATTCTTTTTAAATTATGTATCTGGCTCCAAAATTATTTACTACATTATAGTGAACTGCAAGCCTGACTGTAAACTGACTGTCCTTTGTATTTTCTAAGTGCAAAGTTTTCACAATAGGCATGCACTGCAAGAATAAATGTCTGGATTGAAGTGATGGTCCAAGTTCATTGTGGAACACAAAATATATTGCTTCTTTGATCAAAGGTCAAACCTAGCACAGTAATGTAAACACACACCAGCTGGGCATAGGTGAGAAGTCTTTCATAAATCCAACAGAAGTGAAAGCTGTCACTAGTTTCTTTTTATGAGCTTGTTTGATGACAGTGGCCTGAGGTACCAATTAAAGGGAGTTACTTTATGACATTATTAGTGCAAACTGTGTTCAAAGGTGAGCCTATTTGTCATGCCTGATTAGCACCAAGTATGGGAAAAAATTAAAATGGTAACAAACCACGCAAAATCTGTTTTTAAAAAGATCCAGCCAAATCAATTTGACTTTCACTTGTTCAGCTACAAATTCTAGTTCTTTCTGGCTTTGTCTTGGTGTGGTTTTTTTCTTTTTTGAATTAATGATTCAGAATATAATTTCTTACCATCCCACTGGTACCGTGACAGCTATTAATACTATAGTGCAGCTAATTATACTGAGTATTTGGGTGGGAGGTTTTGATTTACTGGACTCTCTAAGCTTGCTGTTATTTTATCCTTTGCTTGTCTCATTCTAAACTACTTGACTGATTTTCCTACCAGCTCATTACTTAATAAAAGAGCATGTAAACCAAATTCATCAGCCATTATAACGGATGACAACTAGGCTTGCTAAGCATAATTTCAAAAAAAATCTCAAAATTCCATAGAAAAACTCCAAGTCTCTTGCAAACTCCTCTGGAGAGAGGGTCTAGAACAACATTTTTCATCCCAAAGTCATGAAACCAGACAGCAGATGTCCTATAATGGTAACCTTTTCCTGGATTGTAATAGTCAGTGGTACTTTCCCATTTTCCCACTTAACTAAAGGAAAGAGGTTTTGTTGACAACTCCCCAACATCCCTAATTTCAAAAATCTGAGATTGATCAAAGTCAGTGATTTCAATGTGTGTCTTCCATTTTCTTCTCATCATAGTGTGGAATCAAAGCAAAATTCAATCATATTTCAGAAAGCTCAAGGGGACAAGATACATCTATTGATTTAAATACTAACCCTCAACTTTTTATTTTTAAGTACAATGTAAGAAAAGATGTGTTAAAATATCACCATTTACCTAAAAGACCTCTTACAATGATATCTAGAATTTAAACCACAAAAATAACTCCTCTTGCCTTCTGTACTAAATAGGACTCAACAGAAGCCAAAAAAAACCCAGCATCAAACCTACATAGCTATTTCCCTCCTTCCACAATATTAAAAACAAACTTTTCATTTCATCATGAATCTTGAATAAAAGTCTATGCTACAGAATGGCGTAAGGTGAACAGCATTTCTTAGACAGTAACATTTTACCTGAAAAAATGTACTTGAACCTAGTCCAGCATTAAAACAGTGGTTGCATCTAATTCATCTTAAACAATCAGGAGGATGTAGATACAGTATAGGCATATCATGTACTGAGAGTCTAGTCTCAGTGGGTATGCAACATGTAGTGTCCCACAGACACAGAGATCAAGCACACGATGAATATACTGGGTCCTCACCCCACTGGCTAAGATCCCCTTTGCAGAGGGAACACAACACATTGAGATATGTTCAACAGCACTGAGCAACTGCCCATTGCATAGCACGGAAAATTTTGTTTACAATTTTTACACCCTTCTAAAAATGCAAAAGATATTACTGCTTTCATTAAAACTACTACAAAAACAGACTTCTGTCACTGAACTGCATATCCAGCTCATGTCTTTTCACAGATTCTATGGGAAGAAATTATGAGATGATCCAAATCAGATTCCCAGCCTAAATTTGTTTCCTTAAAAAGTTCTGGAAGTTAAATGTGCTTATAAATATGTATCCAGTTTGGCTGCCCAAAACTCGAGGTGTTTTAGTAAGTTGATATTCCAGTGTAAGACAAGAGAATTCCATCCAAATTCATTAAAAAAACCCCAGAAGTTAAATAAACAAAAACCCAGTCATCAAAAAGAAATGTTTCTCCTTCAACAGAGAATCAATAAGCAATGATTATTTTAGATTTAACAAGTCTAACCACATTTCTCAACTGTATACCTGTGCATCTTCATGGGAAATTTTCCTAGGCTTATAACGATCATTAGATGACTAAATCTGCAACAATTTCTTGCTCTCTTTCCTTAGCCTGTCCTTGTCATGAACAAGCCAATCTGATACATTAAAAAGTAGCCTCACTTACACTTAATCCTTCATTTCTGATCTTTGTCCCTTATTTATGTCTCTTCTTTACTTTATTTGTCATTTATTCAGTACTATCCATTTGTCTTCCAGATTTCCAATATAGAAGTTAACAACGATCTCCTTTTATATTAAAAACATGAAAGCCAAAAGAAGTGCTGAGAAAAAATGGTTTACAGATTCATCACATTAATTACAAATTACTTTTGGCTCCAGTGTGGGTGTAATTTTCCCATTAGAATGGGAAAATAAAATACTGAGACTTGGGGGCCAGGTGAAGACAATGTACTGACAAGAAAAAATTAGTGAGGAATTGCGGGAGGCCTATGAAATACCAAGAAAGTGGTGGGGAACTTCACTGCTTAACTAGGTCAGGGCATGAATGCAAGATTATGAAAAACAGGTTTTTAAAGCATTGTGCAGGAAAATATCCCTTCTAATAGAAAGGCCAGCCAAAAAGGCAATAAAATAGTAGAACAGAATCACACATAAGCACTCTTATGAATTAACACCAATGGTAAAAAATTCATTCAATCCTGAAAAGATTTGGTCACACTGAGTCACAAGAGTCAAAAGGTTTACAAACCCAGAGAAGAAGAGCAGCAGTAGCAAAGTAATTCCTCATTTTCCCTCAAAATCTTCCCCTTATTATGCTTGGGAGATTGACTATTGACCAGCTACTTCAGAGAAAACTGAACTAAGGAAGTGAATTTTACATTCTGGCCTGCAGCTATGGAATCTGTTGCCATTCTTGCAGGAAGAAGCCAAGCTAGGATCTGACTCTGGCTCTCACCAGCTCTGCCCTTAATGCTTGACACTCTGCTATCCCATTACAGCATTTTAGCCCGTCACCAACTCACCAGCGCTCTGACATCAGCATTTTTCTCCACTAACTCAAAAATAGTAGCTCTGGTAAAATATGTGAGTGTGTCACACCAGCACCAGTGTTATTTTTTAGAAAGCTTGTTTTACATTTGTATGGTAAAAATATTTTCTATTAGAAACTTCTATTAAGCTATAAAATAAGATCCAAACACTATGAAAAGCAGATTGATACTGCAGTTCTCATAGAAATGCTGTAGTAACTAATTAAAAAAAAAAAGTCTTCAGAGTTTCAAGGGGATTAATGACATCCAAAGGGTTTGGATCGCTTTAGGTGTGCAAATAAAGTTAGAAGGAAGTTAGTCTGTTAGCGACTGGGCAATAGTTGGGCCTTTCTGCCTAACCTAAACATATGTTCTTGTATTATATCTCTGTCCAGAAGACACTCTGAAAATTTGTTGTTCTATGCTACATTAAACCATGAAAACGACTCTTCTTTTCCAGGGTCAACTGTGTGTAGGTCTGGAAAGGATTTTTCTCCACCTTCATTGTCTGTGTTGAGTTCAGCACAGGTTAGAAGCATAAAAGAGACCACTTACTGACCAAGGTGGTGTGAAAGAGCATGAGCTGTGGCAAATGCTGAGCATCATTCCCTACATCGATGTGATATTTCTTGATTAAATAGCAAGCATCACACTGAGCATTAGAAGTGTACTGAGAAGGAATCATCACCTTTATCACCTGACTTCCAGGACTACCCAATACAGAGTAATACTGGGATCATTTTGAGGTATCTTGCCTCATCCCTTCCCTAATATCACTGAGGCATTTGGAACTGATGATGTCCCAGTCAGTCCTCTTACTTAACATGTGCAGGAAGGCAACACAGAAACCAGTGTTAGAGCAATGTTCCCACTGTGTTGCGGACCTGCTACCTAGGGAAAGATGATTGCAGAATGCTGAGTTCATCACATTTCCCACCATACAAAGGAACTTGATTTCAAGCTCAGTAATGTTTCCTGTGTCACAAGAACTGTGCACATTGCTACCCACATGCAAACATAGAGCAAGGACTAATGCAGACTGCATACTTCAAAAAAAACCCAACTTCTGATGAAGTGTTACGTACAAGAGAGACATACTGAAGCAACAAGAATTTTTATTCCCCTTCTTACACAGTCTGCTTAAACACACAAAGGGACAATGAAATATACCAACATTACTTAACTATATAACATTTCGTTGCCCTAGGAAGTTCGTTCACTCGAAAGTTACTCCCAGACAGCTAGCTCTCCATCCATGATCTCTTCACGTGTGCCTCAGCACTTCAAAAAGTCAGAACTGCTCTGATGATTTATCTTAACATGCTAAATTCAGGCAGCTGGGAAACAGCCTAAGATAAAGCTCCATCCTCCTATCTTGAAATTTAAAAAAAGTTGCCACACAAAACTTACCCCAGTAATCTGGCATTACAACACGGAAAAGAACAGACAGTTAATTCTGTGCTTTCTGCTGTTCTACTTATTTCTTTCAGGTGTTTTCAGTTCTGCAAGACCTACTCCTTTCTTATCAGTTGCAAAAATATCCCAAAATTCTGTTGCTTAATACCTATTAACATCCACTTTGAAATTTTCTAGTACTTTTTTTTTTTCCACCAGAATTTCTGTTTTCCAAGTTTGGATTTACCAGTTTCAAAGACTGAGAGCACATCTTCATGGAGAAATCAAGAGATATAAAACATAAAAGAAGCATAAAATATTCTATAGTACTTTCGTTATTTTTTTTGTTGGTTTTTCTTTTTTTAAACTAATAGGAAGGCTTCTGAATCTATTCTGATCTTACAGGGTTATCCAACACATATCAGTTTGACTAGGAAGTCATTAATGTCCTTTCTACGATGTTGATCATCAAGGTGACAAAAGTCTTGCTTACTTTTTTGTGCAGCAGTTGACGCTAGTGAATGTATTTGTGAGTTATGTTGAACTGTAATTCAAATTTAAGTGTTCCCATTACATTTCAGACTCTGTTTGGTATACTAAATGGTACAGGACTAAAACTCTCAGATAAAGCAATGTATATACAGGTAGTAATCTTATTGCTAAGAACATATTATATGCTCTTAAACCGAGTTAAATAAGTTAGAAACCATTTTCAAATTTTGAAAAATGTAATTGACAATCTCATCTCATATAGTGTGGTGAAAGTCAAGAATCATTAGGAGAAACAAAGAACTATTTTACAATAAAACATCAGACTACCTTCTGTTCTTTACAGCACAGGTTTCTAGATGAAAACACAGAAGTATCCCAAATTTCCATTGCTGCATATACTACTTAGCTGTTTAAAAGCTGGAATATTGTGTAGTATATTAACAGTCAAAATACTTGAGTATTTTCAAGTATATTCAGAAAATAACTCATTGTTCGATCAAAGACATTTTTTACACTGTCACAAAATTAAAGTTATCTGTACATATGTAAATAAAAACAACAGCGAATGCAGCACAATAGAAAAGCCATTTAACCTGTGAATTGCAAGGTTATTTTTGTAGCTGTGTCCTGTCTAACCAGTGCAGCAGATGATTTATGGTCTCCAGCAGAGCTTCATCATCATTGTTCTCACCTTTATTTCCATCATAGTTAATTAAAGGGAAGGTCATTGTCACCTTATGTTTTAAACCTTCTTAACATAATATATCACCCTGAGTATGCTTTAATAAGAGGACCTGAGAAGGAATTCTGTTATAGGAAAAAAACTTTACAGCATAATCCATCCTGTTAACAATTACACTTCAGATTTACACATAATGAAAGTTAATAAGCAGACAGAATGAAGGCTACATCTTGATACTCATTCAAATCTTGATTAATTTGCTGTGTGATCTAATGGAATAAACAGTAGTATGCTTTTATTGACTTCAGGCGTATGTATGAAGATTGAGCTTCTAAAGGGAAGATCTTCCCTTGAAAAAATTTTAGCATACAAAATACTGTGCCAGTGGGAAATAAAAAAAAGCAAAGCACATATTTTAAATACTACCAAAGAAACATCTTTTGATGTTAGATGTACAAAATAAACCACCTCTAAGTCGAAGATTGGCTCAGACAGCTTACAAAATATTCAGACAATGAAGACAGTGGTTCTTAATATAGTTTCAGTAGGTGTTAGCATTTTTAAACCCCCTGAGGGAAAAATTCAAACTGACTTATAATTATCTACTAAAAAGAATCAACTCTGTAAAACACACACAGATCTAGGGGAAAAAATAATTTAAATATATATTTAAATATTTACTCCAGAAGATCTCCAAAAATCTTCTATGCTTAATCTATATTAAATATTTTTTAAATTATTATGCTGTTTATGCAATCAGCCAAAATATGTGCTAAACATACATGGAAAACAGAGTTCCACAGCACTACTGTGCTTGTTAGCCACAGACAGTCATAAAGAAACAGAATGCTGAGCACTTTATGGCTTCCCAAGCTTATCTCCATACTAGAGAAGACAAAGGTGGCTTTTATTGCAGTATTAGTGGACTGTAGTATAAGACCTAGATGAGACAATATACAAAAATATGCTCCTTGTCATTTGCGTATACAGTGCCTCGTGTCCTCATGGTGTAAATACAGCACCCTTCAACTTGCCTATATATGGACAACATGCCTAGCTGGAGGAAAATTTTTACCTCAGCATTTTACCTGTGGAAGTAAATTAGGGACCACAGAAGCAATCTGTCTACTGATTGCTAAAAAATGGGATCCAGGGATGAAAGACCTGTCCATCAACTCAGCTGGAATCATTAAAGTTGTCTTGCTTGCTATACACACCAAAACGTCTCCACCAGTGGAGAAAACTGGTCTCTATGGGATCAAAAACATACCAATTCAGGACCTCCTCATCCTGGCTGCAGTGCTTCCAGTGCTGCTTCCGTTGAAGGATTATGCATCTCTGACAAGTTAGTGTGTTTTCAGGTGGTAGCTCTAAGATTTGTCTTGTGCCTTAATGGTTTGAGAAGTCAGGAAGCAATTTCATGGTTGCCCTGAAAGAAATTTTTGTCAGCCCCTTCCAAAGACTTAGCTGGAGACATCAGGAGAAGAATGGTTAATAAACTGCCACTTGGGCAACTTGCTGTTGACACCAGCAATACTTTTGAAAGTATACCTCTCCAGACCACAGAAATATGATATTAATACTCTCTGGAGACAATATAAGTACTTTATCTCCTTATTTGTCTTGATTTGTCTTCTGGCAGCATTAATGGAAGCCCTAGAGGCCCGAGATCCAGACCGGTGAGAATTTCCATGGAAAAGTCACAGACTAGTAAAGACAGCATGAAGAATGTTGCCATACACCCAGCACCATGCTGAAAAAATTGTGGCACCTGAAGACAAACATATTAGCATACTCACGCAACAGCAAAACTCCTTCATGCACGTGCAGTATGTTGCTGTGTAATTGTGTGGAATGGTAGATTAAGTAACTGTAACGCTGTATTCAGTCACCACAGAAGTAGCCTTCATTCTAAATACACTGATGTAAAACTTTTCTTAAGCAATTGATTTTGGTTAGTAGCATAAAATATTTACTGCAACAACATTGATCTTTTCAACACATCCTGTGCTCATATCTAGCCGGCACTTCAGGAACTCCAGACTCAGTAGTCTGCTGTAGAGCAGCCAAAAAACAAAGCAGGAAAGTGGGCAACAATGAATACAGGTTTTATGCTTCCTAATAATCTAGCTGTTTGGCTTATTCTGCTGTGAAGTTCTCAGCCACATTCCTGAGAGCAGTCTGTTTTGTTTCAGAAGTATTTCACAGAGCAAAGCTTAAAACCAACGTTATTAATAACGTTTAAATATCCAACTAGAGAAATGTAGCAAAGAAGACCTCTCTTCATACACATTCATACAAGGAAGAACCATGGCTCCAAAGCATAATCTACACCAGTCTGAACAGCTGGAAACCTAAAACAACCACCAGATGTTTTAGTTCATGTCCCAGGCCTTCCAATTGTATTCAGTTCTCCGATGTTCTTGTACAAAATGAGATGTTTAGCTAAAGAATATCTTTTGCATAATTGGGGTATTGCTTTAGCTCCTCCTGAGATGTTAGGAGACCTCTTAAATTAACATTTCTTACTTGATACTACTGTTACCAATCTCAAACATTCAGATATCATGAGACAAACAAAAGTAGAAGTCATGTCCTCAATGCCAAACTCCTGTTGAAAATCACCTGCATTTCTATTACACATTTGGCAAGTCTTCTGACCTTCCGTTAAGGAAGGTGTGTGCAAGTTACTGTGCCAACTCTGCCAGACATAAAGATAAACCTGGCCTCTGCTTTAGAAGCTCCTGCTGATTAACAGGTAGTATTGAACTTACAACTTCTTATTAAATCTCAGCTACTAATTAACTAATTACTAACTGCATGAAGCTTCTCTGCTCTTCATATACCGATCATAGATCCATAATTAATACAACCTTCACAGTTCCTACATGGCTTTTCACTCCTCCTTGAAAGCAATGTACTCGCTCCTCCTGCACTTTCAGAGGTCCTCCATTACCCTCTTCTCCTCCCCAGGCTTGGCTTGGCATTAATGGGAAAGAGAGAAAGGATGACCTATTTTTGCTTTCTACAATGAACTTCACTACCTGTCCATTCCATGAAAACTGTGGAACTAGAGGCAATCAGATGAAGGGTCTTTACAGGCATGGAGACTGGCACTTCTCTCCTCTGATGGTACCTGCCGTAGAGACTAAAATCTAAGTTATGCAACATGTCAGCTCTGACAGACTTCCTGCAAGGCGAGAGAGATGTTATGTTAGCAAACACGGAGAATCTTCCTCAGAAGGATGGGCAGTTCTAGGCAGCCATGTAAATCATTGTCTTCAGCTCATCCAAACTTCACAGATATGGATTTGTTCTGATGTCTTTTCTACAAGCAGCTTTGAACAAGGTTCACAAGGTTCACTCTCTACACACTTGACAACATTTTAGTACCTTCACTAATCTTCAATAACTGATCAACCCTGACACTGATTATCCAGAACAGCTCCAGCCTGTCTTCACGATGACTCTTGTGTGGTTTCTCAGCGTGAGATTTCAAAAATGAGAGAGATGTCTGAAAAGAGAGACCTTGGGATCTCCCTCATACAGCAAGTGTCCTCTGCTTAGATGAGCCATCCCATTAGCAACAGCATCTGCCTCTTGGCACTTGGCAATAAGCTTATCTGTGTTAGGAGGCTCTACTTAGAAAGGAACAAGCAATCCAGAGTGTAGCAATGCAGTGACTTGAGCCTTTGGAAGCAGCTGTGGGACGGACAACAGGAGGTTTTCTCAGGCCCTCTTCCAAATACCAGGGTATCATCCAAGACTCCTTTTTCTCCTTCACAAATTAGACAATGACTAATTATCAATAACTCAAGGAAGAACTTCTCTTCAGGTGGTCATCATCAGCAAGAATGGGATAAAAAAACAAACTGTGAGAGAAGGGAAGTCCTAATTTGCCCTAATTTATAGTGGAGGAAAGCATGAGCTTTTTGGCCTGAGGGACTTGGAGTCTTTACTTGACATTGATATTTAAAGTGACAGATGATTACCCAGAGATGGAAATAATGTGACATTAAAATATTCCCCAAGACATACAGCATTTGATACCCTAGCTCAAGCAACCTAACAAAAAAAAAAAAAAAAAAGTAATTCAGACCGGCTTGGGAGGCAGCACAGGCAGCCTGGTTAAAGAGTGGTTAAAAAAACACATGGGAAAAAAGCTGGCGAAATAACTTTATGTCTATGTCTAAGACCAAGATCTGGTCTTAATGCCTAGCAAAACCATATAAAGGTTGGTTAGAAATCAGTAATGAGACTCACATTGGAACTACAATGAACGAACTTTACTTACTGACATGCCTACCTAACCCTGATATGAAAGATCTCATGATCAATACCATATCAGTAGCTGTATACTAGTCTACAGAGACACAATCTAGTATTATATATACCAATACATTCTCAATGAATTTTGAAAAAAGCACATTCACAACTCACTGATGACGTTCACAGGTTGTAAACAAAGTTTTGCACCCCTAAACATTATGGCAGTTTTCTTCCCTTACCCGCTTCCCCCAAAACACACCTTTTTCTGTTTCTTCCCCAAGACTTAGTCAATTCACTCTGTTCAAAAGTACAGCCAGAGAGTTCTTCAATACAAACAAAATATCACCTGTCAAAAAGCCCCTACATTTTCTAGAGTTTTATGGTTTAAAATATGACAACAATGCCACCTGCTAAAAGTCTGAGGCTGTATTTACACAACTCTTAAACTTTCCCTGATTGTTAGGTTTCAGAAATCTAGCTGGTCTCACAGTGGCCTGCCAGTTCAGCATGCCTCTCTCCAATGTGAATGATTTACTGGAGACAAAAAGTTAAAAATTGTGAAACAAGTTCAATTTTCAACATTACACAATGGGGTTAGAGAATAGCTTGCAGTAGAATATATATATATATTTCAAGCACTGTTTACTATTTATATCTTTATAAATCATGTATAGGATACTGCTGTATTCATATTCTTACAGCATAAATTACGTAAGTGACAAGTTGTGACAGTCATACAAAATCTGATTTTATGACATTTTTCCACTTGCTGCCTTTGGTATTAAAAAAATCAGGTTAATGTCGTTCTGCTTCATATTTATAGTTGCTATAGAATGACATGGAGAAATTTCAGAGTACGTTAGTCACATTGATATGCATTTGTTTTCCTGCACAAGTTGGACTGCTTACATGTGAAATCAGTAAATTTACTGTAATCCACAGATCAGCAAGCCAGCACTGTTCATACTAATTCATATAAAAAACCTGTACACTAAGAAATTGCTATGTATATTCTCTCCACAATTTCTAAATTCACCTGCCTCTTTCAAAATTATTCCCTTTTCTCAAGTGACTCTGAAGAGAAATCACACCAAAAATGTAATGGACTATTTTTACTCCCCTCAAAGCTATCAGCATTGTGACTTACTTTAGTGAGAGTAGGACTAGGTAAAACCTTTCTAACTGTATGTAATTTACAAATCAAGACTAATCAGTTAATACTTTCCTCTGATCTCCACTACAAAATGTTAAAAAAAAAAAGTATCTGGAAGACAAAACTCCAAATAAAGTCAGATTTTCCTTTTTCTTAAATCAGGGAAATATCAAAAAATGCCACTATTTGCCTCATACACTAGAAAACATACAATATTGCTTATGCTGCCAATACCTCTTGTAAAACATGTAATAGCAAATACAGACACACACTAAAGAAACCACAGGGTTTTATTGGTTACATTATGGCAAGCAACGCACCCTGCAGACTTCTTCAAATTATAGCAGGAAGTTACAGAGCAAGTGATGATGTAGTTATCTGGCAAACTGGAACAGCTTTCTTGTTCTCAGCACAAAACTGGAAAGTAAGCTATTTCAGGGCCTATCAGAGTTAGCAAAACAAAAGACAAAACTCAAAAGAAAATGCCATTAGTTTGTTTTTCACACTGCACTTGTTTGGCACAGATGGCAGTTGACCAGAATTTCAGTTATGACACAACTTCCCTGGACATCCTTAAAAGGAAACATGCCAAGAACTTTTTGTTGTAATACTTTTTTGTCTTGTTTTTTGCTTATTGCTTTTTGTTTGGCTGATTTGAGGCTTGTTCTCTTCTGGCTTAGTTTTAGGAGGATTTATGAATATTTTGGGGGTTTATTTGTTTGCTTGCTTTTCCAGTTTTTAATATTACCCTTCCATAGTGTCATATTACCCTGCATAACGCGTGATACTCCCTGTCTGGGATGCAATTCCTGTTCCTTTTACCCTCTGAGAAGAAATAAGGGTTCAGGACTCTGTGCTAACAGGATTTTAGGACTGATTGTCCAAAATAGGGTAGAAGAGTGGAACCCAGGACACAGATCTGCAGAAGATCTGTAGCATGACGCAAAAAAAGAAACAAATAAAACATTCTCACTAGCAAGAGGTTATAGAATCATTTACACCGTTTCAGTCAATGATCATTTCAGATTTAAAATATTGGCCAGATTTCATGTTAACAACAATTTTTTTTTAATAGCTAGCCTGCTAAATTTAATACGCCTTTTTTTCAGCCATATCTTTGAGGCTCTTGGACAATTAATTTTTTTAAAAGATTATGTAGTTTCTATAAGATAACTTAGCATTTTGATACACCTGGAATACTGCCCAGCACTGCAGTAGCATTTTTATCTTTATAGCAATACATTGTTTAAACTCATCTACATGCATCTTTTCCATTTCTATTTTGTCATAAAGCCATCAGGATGTTTTTCAGGCCAATGCAATATTTCTTAAATAGTTGTATGAAGAATAAGGTTTGAATATGAAGCAGAGCTATACTAAACTGTGCTGATATTCACATTATGAGTAACATGTCTTGTGCAAGTTCGATTAACTGACAAATGTCCTAGAAGCCAGAAGGCAAAAATTTATTCACAAACACTACTAACCCTTTACTAAACAAAATACTTATTCTGTTGTAAAATTTGCAATATGTTTTTTGCATCTCTAATTTTCTTCTGCCAGAGACCACTCTAATGGTGTGCTCTAATGAAGGAAAATGTGTAAAATCTACTCCAATGATGGGAGGCCAAAAACTAAGAGCTCTTACAAATCCCACTATTCCACTTTACTGTAGATTTTTCAATGTGCCCTTACAAAGAACTCTACAGACTTTAATCTTTCAGCAGGTTATTTCTGCACTTTCATAACAGGCAAAGGTCTTTCAGCCCTTCCAGAATGTTTTTCAGAGAATATGCTGGAACATATTCTCTGAAATATACATCACAGATCACTTGGCCACAGTGTTTATTAGAAGACAATCCCTACTGAGAAAGTAAGTACCTTGGAAGAAATGCATTAAGTAAATGCAAACGAAACTAGTAATGACGATGCAACATGTTAAATCTGAAAGAACTACCATCATTATCTCGTGTTAATTCTGTCTCAAAGGAGCACCTTCTTGTATGACTACCATATGCTTTTATGCTTTAAAAATGTCGACCCTCTCTAGTGCCTATTAGAAGGATTTCTCCCAGACGTTGTGATCATGTTTCAAACCACTTATACTCTTGGACAGCCAAGGGACTGCATTTGCTCTATCAGAAACCTAATGCTGAATACCCAATACTTCAATGTGTCAAATTTATATACTAGCATGAATGAAAAAGCACCAGGCAGTGAACTAGCAAAACTTCGAGGAAAACACACAGTACTATTCTGATCTAATACATGTATCTCTGTCAAGTTGCCACCTTTCATTGGTTCAGCAGAGCATTACGTGTCACAAATCCAAAACATAAGACATTGGTTCCATATATATTTTTAACATCATGATGTTTAAAAAACACCTAGGTAAAAATTAGAAATTTATATTCTAATTACGTCAGATCAGAAAATAGAATTTGAAAGATTTTTTTTTTCACTTGAAATCTGTTAGGATTTTTTTTTCTAGTTCCAGGAGGAACATA
Source organism: Opisthocomus hoazin (assembly GCF_030867145.1). Lineage (NCBI taxonomy): Eukaryota > Metazoa > Chordata > Aves > Opisthocomiformes > Opisthocomidae > Opisthocomus > Opisthocomus hoazin. The sequence continues at coordinate 72,417,014 of NC_134416.1, read as the reverse complement.
AACCAAAATAAAACAATAAAACCTCCGCAATAATAACACAAAACCTAGCCTAAGTAGTACGTAAGTATGTGGATACCGGTTACTTCCCCAAAATTCTTGTGCTTTTGCCCACATTTTTCATGATTACACATTATGCTTTTCACGCACAGTGTTTCCTGTAATTTTCCTTCCTCTTTCATTGAGCACTGTGCAGTTGACCATCCCAGCCCTGGTCCAAGCAGAAAAGGGAAGACTCTTACAAAGTTTTCTTCTCCTCTTTACCATGTAACTGCTTAACTCTTGTCCCCATTCATCTTGGTCGTATACTCCGACCTTTCAGACCTGGGATGCGACTTCAGGAGTAAACACAGCAGAAATAGACTCTCCCTGACTCTACACGGAGGGCACAAAATCCGGGCAGTCAGCAAGAGTTTCAACTGCAAGGCCATGGTTTCACATAGCATGTCCATAGTTGAATGACAGACACAGAAGAACTTGAAAAGTGCTACACTCTTAAGATAGATGTCACAGCTGACAGTTATGGCATGGAGCTGTCAGCTGGGAGCGACGATACACTCACTGTCTAAATCTTCTCTCTGTCCACCCTAGGGCTGGTACTGACCAACTTTTGAATAACTGCAGGCCAAGATCTGGCGCTTAAAGAACAATTCATGAAAACCCATGTCTTCAGACAATTCACTCCTTTCCATAGATCACCTCTTCAAGTTTTGTGAGCTCTAGGGTAAAATTACAAGTTTGGAGCACGCTTTGTCAAACTCGTGCTGATCAAGGGAACTGACAACATAATTGCTTTATCAAGACAAGTATCTATTTGATGTTCTTTTAAGATTCTGCCCAGCTGGACTGCTAAGCAGGAATTTATGAGGTTTTAGAACAGATGTAACAAGGTTTAGAGCTATGGGGATCCTTCTCTTCCTCCAGACGTACATGTACTCATGTACAAGAGTTTCATATTTAGTTTAAACTCCCTCTCTCTTTTGCCTCTCTCCCCCCTCCTAACACAGACATTTCCTGAGCTGACAATGCCATGGACATTTTAATTAATCCACAAAGTGCCTAAAATAATATACTGTGTTTGCAGCAGTGGGGGAATTAAAAAACTAATAGTACTTTAAAATACTTTCAGCCTTACTATATATTGTTTTAGACCATAGTTATCCCCTAAAGCTGCTAACTAGTTGCCTAAACTTTGTATCTTCCAGTATGCGGAATGCATGGAAGGAAAGCAGCAAGATGTGTTCCTAAGACTGAATACAGACTATTTAAAAAAGTATTAGGTAACTTATTGGTTTGAAAGGTAAAGTATATTTCACTGCATGGCAATATTATGAAGTTTAGAAGAGCAATTTATTAAGCAAAAAAGTGTGCATCTCCATACCATAGTTTTAATAAAGATATTTGAATAATTTTCTCTATGCAATGATTGCAGTCAGCCCAGATTCAGAGGAAGTTAAACTCACATTGTCATTAATTTTTTATATATGAATTTAAAATACTTTACCAAGAGAATCCCTGGGAGGAACATTTAAAATAATTGCATGCTTACATTAGTTAGTAGCAATTCAGAATGATCGTTCTCTAGCACAGGCTCTGAAAGAACTTCTATGAAGTTAGGATGAAAGCTTTAAACCCATCACATGCACAACATTCACTGAAGTTTAATACGATTAAAGGAAATTATTTAAAGTTATATAAATAATCCAATATTAAATATATTTATCTTCTCTAAGATTCTTTTTTTTGAGAAACAGAAGAAAGATGATCACAGTTGGAAGATCTCTAGGAGGATAGGTTTGATGATTGAGGTTTGATTACGTCTTGTGTTTGAGACAGAAAAGATTAGTCCTTTGCTAACTAGTTTACCATCCAGCAATAAAGGGGTGATAACTACATAAAGAAATCACTGACTACAAGATTCAGAAAGACTCTATACAAAACTCTGGCTTATCAAGGTAGACTTTCAGTTAACTAAATACAAATGTATCCTGTGATAATACAAAATGTTAATAATACAGATAATACTAAATACTAAAAAAAAATAATTTTTTAAAAATCATTATTTCTTCTTTTAAAATAATTTACTTAAAGTATTTTCATTCAAATATTGACACTTTAATTCTTCAAATTCTTACATTCCTTCCCCAGGATATTTTCCAGACAGAGGAGGCAACTGACTCTGGACACTGAAGGGTATTTGTTGAAGTATTTTATATTTGGTGGGCTAAATTTTAGGGTGCTTAGGTCTAGAGTTCTTTCTAAAGCTTTTAGCACTAGAAATGTATCACTGAGTTCAAATGTTACTAAGTTCTGAGCACCAACAAGCTGAGGAAGAGTCATTTGGAAGAACAGCAGGATTATTCTAGGCCTGAAGCCAAATCCTGGCTAGAGTTCTAACTCTCATTTAACAGTACTCTACATCTTGAAAGATATTCTCAAGAGACTTTGGCGGCATCCAAACTGAAACCAGGAAATGAACTCTTCCAATTTATGAGGCAATGGCAAGGGAAGAAGCAGATGAAGCAATTCAAATCACAAAGTAATCACCAAGGTCTGTCTCCACACAATTCAAAGGAGACTTGTTCACTTTGTTTTGTCTGATTTTTGGTTGTTAGGGTCTTTTTTATGTTTTAAAATTTTTTAAAGAGCAATAACAAGAAATTTACCTTGTTATCTCTTTCTTTTTGTGCTGCAGTTTTTCTTTACCTCCCTTCCACTTCTCTTACCCAAGATTCTGCCACTGCATGTGCCTCAGTTTTCCAGAGATGCCTGTTCTCATTACTGGCAAATCTTTTTAGGTGACAAAGGAGGATTTTACAGCCCAAAAAACCCATAGATGAGAACCAGAATCCTACAGTCCCTGAACTCCCATGAATAAGGGCAGTAGATCTTCACCCATGTGCTGAAGGTCAAAGACAAGTCTAATGCAAAGATTTATAATGTAAATAATAACTCCCTCATCTCTTACTAACAAAAGATTTTGCTCTGATTTTGAAAAGAAGACAAATGGAAAGGCAAATGTACAATAATTTAATAAAATCCTGGACTTATATGTGAGGGATTCCCATTCAAACTCCTTTCTTTTTTAATAGTCTGTTCAATAAATTGTCAAGTCATTATCTTATCTGAAATAAAAAATCACTTTCAACTCTGTTTAATTTTCAAACACACTATTGTAGTGAATTTAGTGGAAATGCATTATGTTTAAGCCTGGTCCATTGCAAATGCCTCCTGTTCTATCATGTTGATTTATTCCAATAAAACACAAAACTCTTTTGTGCATTTATTCAAACATGAGATAAAATACATACTTGGATACTCATCTTTGTTCTTTGACCGCTATGCCAAGCTCTTGTTTATTTTTGGTGTGTAAACCTTTCTGCATGTAAGGAATATATTGATTAATTTGTCTGAGAGTTTAACTCTGATTTCAGAATTAGCCTGAATCAAACATTCTCATTTGAAATATCATTTAAATTTTCATCAATATACATTATAGAAGAAAAGCTAAATATAGAGATCTTACTCACACACTTTGTTTTCTGTCCTGCGCTAGTATAAATCAAAACAAAAAGAGAATAGATGGCAATATAAAAAAGGCAGGATTTCTATAACACCCCATCTTGCAGCTATAAATGGAAAAACATATGAACGTGTTCAATGGAGCTGAAGTTTAATATTACTATCCAAATTCCATTTTATCCCACTGTCACCGCCACCAAAGGAGGAGTTTTATGTTGGAGATAATATGATACCGCAGTATAAACCCTCCTCAGATTTCAAACAGGTCAACTTGTCAAAGCTTTTTAAGGGAGCCAATTACATTAATTTTCCACAGCAGAGAAATACATATTTCATTTCCATCTCCCACTAGAGATGGGGCCCAGGGATTCTGTTTCGAAAGGCTCTTATCACTAAGTAACATTCGTACCCCCAAAGGAACCTTTGGCAGTCACTGGTCCATTGATATAATTGAGCAAGGTATGAGCTGTCTGACACTGCCATGGCATTGCTCAATAGCGCGCTGTGCACTAAGCACTCGGAACAATGAAGCTTCAGCAGACGGCTGCATTGTCAATAAATTTCAATTACACTAATTGCCAAGAGTTCAATGAGTGCACTTTCAAAGGGGAGGGGGAAGGACGGATGGAAGATTAAAAAAAGCCTATGCCTACTAGGGCTAAAGAATAGGATGCAATAAATAAACTGCAGCTTCTAATGGGGGCATTAATGTATTTTTTTTAACGTGGCTTAACAAGATTTTACAAGCTGTACCAGTTTCAGGGATCCTGTTTTACATTTCTTTGTTACTGTCTCCAAACAACCTATACAGAGACTCAATTATGTGGCATTATCTTTCAGGGAAGAATCATTTTCTTGGGTTTTTATGTTGTTCGTGTTCTGTTCAGGATGGATAATGCATTTGAAAGCAGAATGCTGTAATGTCAATTCCATAAGCAAATGAGGCTGCTCACTGAACAGGCATATAGCAACCAAATGCATCACCTTACCAGAGTGACACAGTCACATATTCCAAATTAATTAGAGCTATGCAGTAAACTCACATATACACATGTGTATTCACTCCAATCACTATTAATAGTAGGCACACAGCAATGTGCACAGTATAGATATGAGTAATTGATATACTTACCTCTTACCCACAGATTATTTACTGCAATTTATGAACTTGCATAAAAATATTGATGACTATTCTGAGTTAAATCTGGGAACATGCAGTTTTCCTTACATGGGCCAAGACCCCAAAGTATTTCCTGTTATGTTTAGTTCTGGTTTGGTTTTTAATATAGCTCTCTGTGTAAAAGGGGGCTCAGAGGAAAAGGCGCTTTGCTTAGTATATTTGCAAGAGTTTATAGAAATTCTGAGTAGTTAAATGTTTAAATCAATAACTATATGATGAAACAGTATGAGAACTTATGGGACGGTTAACAGTTCCCATTTCTGTAGGAATGTATGTAAGAATGAACTGGATAATCGTTTATGTCAGAAGGGACGTAAGAAGGTGTCTAGCTCAACCTTCTGCTCAAAGCAGCATCAGTTCTGAGGTCAGCACAGGTTACTCTAGATGTTATCTAGTTGAGTTTTGAAAATGTAAAGTACAGAGTTTGCCTCTAAGCAACCTGTTCCAGTGCTTGACTGTCCTTATGGTGAAAAAGATTTTCCTTTCATCTGCTTGGACTCTCATTTGTCTTCTAATGAAAGTTCTTGTTCTAAACACTGTTTAATTGCACAGACAGAGTGCAACAGTTCTAATAAACATACAGTCTGAAGAGGTACACTTGAAAGTATGGCAATATCAAGAATAGGATTTGAAAGTGGGCCTCTCTCAGTCCAGTCTACTGACTCTACTGGTATTCAAAAAAAAATATCAGAGCTTCAAAAAGCCATACAAAAAACTTCAGAGGGTTTTACTGTACCCCAAAATAGAAATCTCAAAAAACTCCACAGAAGAGAGTGACAGCTTCTAAGTCAGCCCAGGAAACAAAACATACTTGTAGTTTAATATTTTTCAACATTTGTTTCTTCAATAAGAAACTAGAGAACATAATAACGTCAGTTCAGTTTGATAAAATTAGGTCTTCAACATCTCAGTGCACCACTGAGAGTGGTGACAATAATGACTAAAGCTGTAAAGAGCTCCGTAAGACAGCAGAAGAATTTGCAGTACACTAGCTCAAGGCACAAGAGTTAGAAACAGTCACTTCTCTACACAGGAGATTTTTAACAATTTAGTTGAGAAACATGAGCAGATGACCTCAGCTTTCTGGGTAAAAAGAGAAATGCTTTCTAACAAAGGAGAGGAGCAAACGGTGCAACAAGTGCAAGACTCAAATTCCTGGTCTGCTTTATCATGTTTATGAGTTGGTAGACATCTAAACTTTAACTGCTTTTTCACACTTGTGAGAGACCATATCAAGATTTGCCTGTGGCCATATAGGAAAACTATGGAAGGGCTGAGAGCAGGACTTAAAGCTCCTGGAGGCAATACTACACAATCACAGCATGCAGAGATTTCTGCGGCTGGCATGCTAAGTAGCACAAGATTGAGAAACACCGCAGCATCACAGCACAGGAAGGAGGCTTGTCACTAAGATCACAGGTAATGACACTACGCACCCAGGACAGAGGTGAATGAGGCACGGCCAAGGAAGGAGGTCAGAGGTGATGTACTTCTCAGAGAGCAGGAGGTTGTGGAGAATCTCCTGGGCAGCTCTGGAATGGAAGAAACAATCGCTATTTCCACCTTGAAGGGCAAATTAAACCTTACACAGCAGAAGTAACAAACAGCATTTAAGAGCTATTTTCGGCAATTTGTGAAGATTTTGAAACACCTAAAGAATGACCCCAGATATCACTGTATGTCTAATAAAAAGCTGTGCTTTTGGGGGTTTTGTGGGGTTTTTTTTCAAAAATTACTGCAAAAATAAAAACACATTTTGATGCATGAAGATTTTCTCTAATCCAAAGAAACCAAATTTATGAGTACTCACTGTCAGATTCCTCTTTCCCATCCATCTTCCCCCATTATATTTCCAACAGCCAATCTGGAAGTGGAATTCAACGTGAAAAACATGAAAATTCTGACGAGTCTTCTGAAAAATCAGCCCTTGTAAAGAGGAATAAAGACCAAGTGGTTTTCCACCCAAAACAGGAGAGTAGGGCTGTGTGCTAGCAACCCTGCACACCTGTGGATCGGGCATATCACAGTTTGAATTGCTGCTTATTTGAGGCAGGGTGCTGTGGCCAAAGCATGTAAAGTTTGTTTCTCATACAGCTCACAAAACAGCTTGTTCAGGGTAAGAATTCTCTGTCAGGCATTTTTGTTAACTCCAGCATTTCCTTAGCAATTTCAGAACTCCAAAACAAAGTAACAGTTTCAGGAGTTTCAAAGTGAAACGTGGAACACTGTTTAGTTTCAGCTTCATTACATGTTCTGATCACAGATTATTTTTGTTTACTGAAGAAGCAATATGAATTTTAATAAACATTAAAAACCCCACACCTAGACTTTAACCAAAAGTTACTGCCAGCTGATAAACAGGTTTTCTGATTATTTTTTTTTACACATAAATTTTAGATGCCAAAATTAACCAATCAGCCCAAGTACGTCACTATTTATCATGCAGCTTTCCCAAAAAACACGACAAAAAACCTAGAAAGGCAAACTATTCATCCATCTGGGCATTTATATTCTGCTAATCAAAGCAAAGGAATTATTCAGAGACTTATGATCAGGAGTCATCATGGTCCTGTATTTCAACTTCCTGCGTAAGACAGGCTGTACAATGTCACAGAATCATTTTTGCATGAAGACTAGTAACTTGTGGTTGAACAAAAGCTGGTTTTAATAAGATACCTGACTTTAATTTAAAAAACTAATTACAAAAATTCCACTACTTTTATTGGTATTTGCTCGTGTTTAATTTTTCTTAAAACTATGCACTTAGGTTGCGTTGTTGCCCCTACCCGTATACACTGGACGTTCTGCCTTTTGGAATTTGTTAGGATTGTGTCTACTAGTTTTAAAAGACCAGTAGGTATGTATCTGTGCAAGTCAAAACAAGAGAGCATCAGAGATGCTCTGTGCACCTTTGACATGAAAATCTGCCCTGAAACAAAATCTTAACATTAATGTGAAGACTAATTTTAATATTAAGTTGCATACGCATTTCCTATTTTCCATAGACTATTTTGTTTATGGGTTACATGAACCTAATGGAACATGCTATACACCGTAGCTAAATCACACATATTAACACTTATATACTACAATTAATTTTATGTTTACGATAATAATTCTAGAAAGCTATCCATCCACTTGAAATTATTTTTCTGAGATCAATTTTTGAGTACACTGTGAGATACTTCACTGGTAAAAACAAATTTTCTCTGTTCAATACCACATTTACAAATGAGACCTGTGAGATGTAACAGGTCAGGAAAAATCTCTGCATTTCACTTCGGAAATGAAGATGTTCCCTAGTGTAAAAGAAGAAAAAAAATATTTGCTAGTGAAGAGTGACAAATATTGTTGATTTCACTTTTATAATTTTGGATTATGCTTTCATACGCATTAAAAAATAAATAATAGTTAATTGTATTTAGACTATCATTCAAGGTATTTATTCAAGACAAAGAAAATTATTCTCTTTTGTAGGAAGGCATGCTTGATGCTATTTCATCATAACAGCAAAAATAGTGTGGTTTATACAAGAAAATTGAGGTCATGTACTTTCTGAGTTTATGGGACAATCAAGTAAACTCATTGAAATAAAATAATCTTAAGCTTAAGTTATGATAACTTTGGAATACTACCTTTTCAACTTGAATTTGTTTATTAATATCAGCCTTCATAACAGTTTTTGAATCTACTGTGCTGTATTCTTCAAATTAAAAAACATGAAGAACACATTTTCCTGGTTCAATCCCACTTTTGTAAGAGGCACCCATGAGACTTTGTGAGGTTGTCAAATGATTCCTGATATATGAGAGTAATTTTTTTTGCTTCCTTCCACTTAGACAATAGAGTACTACTTCCAGGATAACAGGACACAGCTACATGCAACTTTCTCTGTGATCCTGCAACATTTTAAGAGGCTTTTGTTTTCCACAGACATAAATTAATTTTACAGTATCCAGACTGGAATGAAAGCTCTCTTTTAAGCTTCTAAATATTTAGTTCCTCTTAGAGCTTATGTCTTACGAAAAAATCTCGCAAGTGTTGTTGAAAACTCTGGGAATCTGTGAGAACAGTATCCTGTCCAAGTGTACTAGAGAAGTATGATATATTAAACCTGACAGGATGATGTTCATTAATCTTTGAAATGTAGTCGGGACACTGGTAATTCCAAGAGGCATTACATTAAAATGAAAAGCCCCCTTATGGCAAATGAAGGTGGTTTTTTGTTTCCTGTCATCATCCATTTGTAACTGCCAATAGCTGCTAGTTAAATCAATGCACCTGATAAATATTGCTTGACTGAGGAAATCTAGAGAATCATCATTTCTTAGCACTGGGTATTTATCTTGTTTTCTTATTGCATTTATTTTTCAGCAGTACTGTACTCTGAAAACCTGCTCATACCATTTGGCTTTTCAGCAATTAACGTTGGCCTGAGGGCAAATTGAGGGAGACATGGTTTCAGACCAAAGCATATACTACAGCTGTTGCTTTACCACTCTTCATTGCAGAGGAAGAGGTTTGTGGACAGAATTTCATAATTCCTAATGTTTTTATTCAACATCTACCTGTCTCAGCTGTGTGGTAATATTTGGAAGACTTTGGAACAGAAAAGCTCTATTTCCCATTCAACTTAGGAAAACCAAAGTGAAATACTGTATCTATAACACAACTCTAGAAAAGGACCTATATCCCGGAAGCAGGTAAAGACTGGATCTAGTCAATGATTTACCACTTCCTCATCTTTAAACCATTACAAAATTCAAGAGAAAAAGAGGAAAATATTTCACTGTTTACTGTTTAACCTTTTATCTACAAATCATGTAGTTATGAATTGTAAAGAAAATGCAGGAAAGTGACTGGGGGAAAAGATATGTATACTTGATACAGTCTTTAAAAATCTCATTTGTTTGTTGGTTTTGCCTATAGCCCACAGAATACGAAGTGCAAATTTAAGGCTTACCCATATTTCTTTACACTAAATATTTCTACCTGTTCCTTATAAAAAGGTGGTATTTCTCAGAAGTACCCATTTACTTTGATTGCTCCATTATTTTACAAGACTAGCCTGTGATCCACACATTTGGGCAATCCAAGATTAGTGATCACTAGATTTTAAAAGTAATGATATGTATTTTTGTATTTTTCTTCAGTGGTAAGATTCCCAAACTATTAAATTGTTTCCTTCAGTGACATGCAAAAACTCTTACAAGATGCTACCTTTTCATCCGGGCCAGTGAGAAGCCATTTAGTTTAAGAATAGAAAGAAGCCTTTTCTAGTGATTTATTGATGACATTTATTTGCCAGATAGGCAAAGAAGCAGAAAAATCAGTACTTTGAATGCAATTCTGAAGCATAGGGTTAGTGGTCTTCTCTGCCAGAAATTTCCTATTTGGTCTTGAGCAAGCTAATCTGAACACTACCTCTCCATCTTTAAAATGGGCCAACAGTTCCATCATATGATGCAGTAGCAGTGTGTAGATACAGATATTATAGAACGAGGCACACAGCTAGCAGCTTGGAGAGCTGTGAGGACACCAACTATAAAGTAACTAAACCAGATAATATCTCAAGAGGAAGTTATTTCACAAGCATGGTATTTGGCAAACAAACAAGTAAAATACACTTGACAAATTTGCTAACGGTTTTGTTCTACAGCCGGTTAGATCCAATGCCAAATCACTCTTCTCCCAAGACAGATAATTCATCAAAAATTAATTTTGCCTCATTATCACGAGTAGGTTTTGGTTCATGACCTCTGTGCCAACTTAGCTGGACTTGCTTTTGTTTTGAGCTACACTCTTACCTGAGTTTTTATAGCCAGATTTCATTCAGAATTTGTATACACACCTGCAATAAAGGCTGGATCCAGCAAAACAACTAATTCATGCATAACTTGAAGCCTGAAAATAATGTCGTGAACTCAGTCTAGCTGGCTACGTATTTAAGGTTACACCTCCGTATATGCCCTTTGACACAAGTCACGAGTTTTGAGGTTGCCCTGTGCATTAATCCAGTTCCACCACAACATGGAGAAAGCTACTATTTTGACTGAAGAACCAAGAACAAATGTTTCAGCACACACAATATGGTTTTCCTGAAGACAAATGGCAAGGGGCAGGAAGGAGACTATACTGCTGTCTGGTACCACACCAGTATGAAGACAAAAGCTGCCAGAGGACTGCTCTTGCTCTGCATCCCACTCTACACGTCACAGATATGATACTAATGCAGACAACTTCACACACAAAGGCTGTGAAAAAAGCTATTGAAAAAAGTCCTAGCACAGTTAGAAAGAAAAGGAAACATTGATGTATTTCGTCCAAAATAACCAATATAAATAGCACATATGTACATACATGCTCCCATTCCAACTTTGCATCATATTTTAATGTCATTTGATGAAGTCTTACACATTTGTCACCGCTTCCATTCAGTGGGCTTTATCATAACCATGGTCATCGTCAGGAATGCTATTATTATCTCTGCCATAATTGTAAATTTATAATCTCTGTAGTAAGCTTTAAGATCTGGCTTCAATACAAACAATACAAGCTGACTCCATGCCACTAATCTACCTCAACAGCCAGTTTTAGTGCAGGTGCCTTTAGCAACCTAGCCCTGGCTGACTGGCATTCACTGTCTTTCTCACATCCTCGTTTTCAGTCAGGAATGCTCCTTTCAGTCAGCTTGCTCCTATGTTTGACAATATATATTTCACATTTGGTAATTATTCTTCATCACATTATCATAATGTACCATGTCCTAAGGGCAACAGCCCTTTGAGATTCAGTTCTCTTGGCCTCTCCCATTAATACAGGCCTACTGGCTGTTTTACATGATTGAGGTTTGACTCACAGAAATACAAATAACATAAATTTAGGCCACTGGCTTTTTAATCTCCCCTTGGCTCCCCAGCAAGGCAAATGACAATATTATAATCTGTTTTCCATTATAATTAAGGGTCTCATTTAGTTTATGGTTTTATAATTGAAGCACTACACCTCAAGAAAAAACACAGGTCCTTTCCACTTCACATGCAAACCAGAGAAATTCTGCACATAACAGAAGAGTCCATAGGCAATAACAGAAAACATATTTAGATAGAAGGAGAAGAGTTGTGGTTCAGAAAGATTCACATTTCCAAGGCGATGAAAAGCGTGTCCACACAGCACAATTGGGCATGTTAGAGACCACTAAGCAAGCTCCAAATTTGTTTGTATCTAGTGCAGTAAAAGAAAGCACTGCCCCACACGCAAAGCAGAAGGATGTGTGTGCCTCCCTGTGCAAGCTGTTTAGTCCTACTGACCAGGTCTGGTCTGCAGCCAGGCCATTTGATACAGGCAATAGGTAACCCATGCCTTGCCCCACGACATGATTTAAACGTGCTCATCACAGTAAAAATATTTCAGGATTTACAGCAGAGCTTTCCTTAGACTGGATCTTTCCAGGAAGGTGAAGTCTTCAAGTTGGCTGTGGAGAGCTGTTCAAATTTGTTGACTTTGACTGGGGGGATGAAGCCAGCTGAAAAGGTGGTTCTCCTTACAGCAAGGAACTGTGAACAAGGGGTCTCAGTTAAGAAAGATAAGAAGTAGAGATAGCCACAGGCTGGACTACAAATCCTGTACATAACAACCTTGGTTTTATTCTGAATAAGGTATTTTAGTTAACAACACCAGAAGACTGAAGTCTGTGTTTGTTCTTTCTACTGTGAGTCATTAATGCTATTCCAAAACAGTAAAACTTTAGTTAGACCATTATCGGCCTAAACACACAGTGTTGATTAAAAAGCACGCACATAGAAAATGTTTTACTTTCAATCAATCACGGACAGGACAACACAGGGTCTCAAGGAAGAAGAAAGTGATAATATCGGATATTTTTTTTTCCCAAAGTCCAGAAGAATCAGGGGAGAGAAACTTATGGAAGAAACAGCAAAGTGACACACAGATAATCTGGCACTTAGTTCAGGAGCAACGACGACAGGGCTAAACTGTGCAAAGACAACAGTAGTTAGGATTACTGTATGTGCCAAAAATCATCATCAGTCAGCATGAGAAAACCAGGCATGGTAACAACAGTGTGCACAATGAAGCAAGGTTAAAGGACTTCCAGTTCTCTCAGGATGCCCAGAGCTCCTGGACTCCACAAGGGCCAGGATCACAGAGCTGTTGGAAGGTTACATTCAAAACAAGTGTCTGCCAAGAGAAGCACTATTGTATTGGCATCTCCGGGGGCATTTCTGACCTGCATTTTCTCAAGTAGCAGTGCTTTTTCCAAGCTCCTGCTGTATACTTGAAGCTGGTGTTTAGTGAAGCAGATGCTATTGCAGCCGGCAAGTGAGCTGGCCTCTCTGAGGGAAACACAGAGATGCACATCTTTATTAAAATAAATCACCCCGTTACCACAAGATTACTCCACAAGTCAGAACATGGTCCCAGCAAGGACAAACATGACAGGGTTTGTACTGTAGGCCTCTTCAAACACTAACTTTATAAACCAGGATATGTGCTGCATGAAATAGTAGCTAATAGCTGTTTACTGTCAGATGCACATTTTAACACCTAACATCCACACACCAAATGTCACTTTCTACATCCCCACTCTACCACATACTTTAAGCTTAAAAGAATGGTCGTTCCTTATCTAACCTTTGGTTTTGGGGGAGCAGTTCTATATTGTTTTCCCTTTGGTTCTCACTGATATCAATTTAGGTATTACTTGCATGATCTATAAAAACAAGAAAAGCAATTGCAAGAAAGTTATTTCAGTTTACTTCCATAGAAGGGGCTAAAATCAACTTCACTTCATCTACAACACTGTTGATTAGCAGTCAAAGAACTATACTTTGAGATTATTATTACTTTACTGCTAGGGGAGCATATTTATTACAAGAATTACATGGGAAATATACCATCTGCCATACAGAAGATACAAGCGAGACTGTACATAGCACTGAGAGTGTTCAAGAGGGATACGGGATACCTGCACCCACTGCACAGTACCTGTCCTCCAGAGAAGCCCACTGTTGAGATGGCTTCCACGCTTCTCTACAGAAATAGTCTTTAATTTTTTTTTTCTTATATTGCCAGAGCAATAAATGTCTCAGCTTTTCAAACAGTAAATTAAACTAGCTACTGGCAAAGATTCAAACTGAAATTATGTCACAGACAGGAGAAAAAAAATGTTTGGCGTTCTTCTACACATTTTTTCCATATTCAAAAATAAAGTAAAAAATGAGAAATAGGTATTTTTACTAAATTTTTCTACTGTTATTCTGCAACTCCCTAAAATTGCAAGAGGCTCTGAAATTGCAGAGCATTAAAAGGAAAGGAAAGAAAATCAAAAGACTAAATCACAGATATTATCAATTTCATTGCACGAAGAAAGAAAAGGATGAGAAAAGAACATGTTAGGCCTGCATAATTTTGATGCTGCCATTTCATCAGTCTGCAGTGTTTTTCACAAATCGAAAAAAAAGAATCAAATGAAAGTTGCTTTACTTTATATTATGTTAAATTTATGTAGAAATTTTGAGCTTGCTTCTATTTTGGTGAAATTGTTCTGCCATTTTTCAACATAATCTACTGACATGTTATCTGGCTTCATCAAACACATTAAAGACCTAGGAAGAGAAAAGAGGTTTGAACAGGTTTTCTCAAAAGCAGTCAAGCATTTCCAAAGACTCTTTGTATCAATAATATAAGTAATACCTACGGTTTAAGCTATAGCAGAAGTGGCTGCAAATCAGTCTGCATAACCCTAAAATCTTACCACCAACTACTGATGAAGCTGAACAGTGGTCAACTCAATTGCACTAAAGCTGAGAGGTCATATACCCCCGTGAAACAGTTGAGAGACCACAATTTTTGCCAGGCAGACTACAAAACCTGAATTTAGCACTGAGCTAAACTGGATTTCGAAGTGAAACAAATTCCAATTTTACTAATTTTGCCACTGTAAAACAGTTTCATAGAAGCTGAATTTTGTAAGAGTTTTACAAAATGATTTGCCAAACTTCACTACTGCTTCCCAAGGAAGACAGTTAAATGTACAAATTAATTCACAAAAAGAATCTTCAAATGCACTTACGCAAATGGATAAAAATATGAAATGCACATTAATCTGATTGATTTAAATGAAATTAAAAGTGGGCAGCATATTAATGTTTAAACTAGAAACCACTGTGGCTTTGTGAAGAAGAAAATTACAAATAAAATCTAAGTCAACAGTGGTTAGTACTGAGTATCTGAGCCATAAAATCTTAAAGTGGATAGGACAAAAAAGCACACCAGGTCTTCAGACCTGGAAAGTTTAGATGTGTACACATGCTTCAGAATTCACAGAATGCTACAGTATCTGCAGATCTTCTGTCATAGGGATGAGATGTTATCTGTCGTTCATTAAAAGCCTAATCAGCACAATTATCTTTGCATTAGATGTGATATCTCTAGAATTAATTCAGATCGCACAGTGGATGTAAACACTCCAAGCTCTCACAAAAGCCAGGAAACAGAACACTTACCTGGTCAATACTAACTTACTTTGCTACACTATTGCATAAAAATGTGATGCACTAAATGCTTTCACCATTATTTAGCTCTTACATGAAATTTCAAATATTTCTTATGATTCTGCAGCTAAAATCATGCTCAGGTCCCACTGACACATGGGCCAAATGAAGCCCTTAAAATACAGGAGTCCAAAAATTAAACTTCAAGGTTAATAAACAAAAAAATCAGAAATTACAGCAAAATACTCTTAAAAAGGAAGATACAAAATAAAAGGATCACTGGCAAATGAAGTAGCAATAAAACTTGAACTCATTTTATGATAGAAACATGGGCATAGCCGCAGAATTCTGACATATATTTTATAGTCAGAAAAAAAACAATTAATTGAATATAAAGATGGATTTTACATGGGCAAATTTTTAGAACATTCTTTTGATACTGGATTTTGAAGTTGTACGTGTCTTCCTTTGAGATGCTGGGAAGAAATTGCAAAACTGGAAGCTACTCAAAGCTAAACTGCTCTAAAGTGGCTGGGCACTGTCTAAGGCTGGACACAGCCACCACATGTATAACTAGAAATATTTTCCCCTACAATTTGTACTCCTAAACTGAAAGAAGCAACACACATTTCCCTCCATTTTTTTTAAAGTACTTTGCTGAGTACATCCAAAAAATGAGTACAATCAAAACACAGTCCTAGGAAAGAAGTCAGTACATGATGGCCAGGATATTATGGTACAGACTGTATCACTTCACGATACCTTTCAAAGAATAACTGATAATCAATTCACCTCAGTAATTCCCCTCAGGAAATATGTATTACTGTTCTCCATTTTACAGTTGGAGAAAGAGGGAAAAAGCCTGAGGAACTCCGCTCTGGCTGGATATCGTGTTGGAGTTTTCTCAGAAGCTGTGTGGTATCCACTAGCTCACACAACTTCTTCACTGCAGTGATTTCAAATATGCATTGTGCCATCAGAAACATGAGCCTGACCTAGTACAAAATAATGATGTAAATAAACAGAAGATAAAGCCCACTGCAGGGGAGATCAGACACAAACACAGACGATGCACGCGAAGTGTTTTTCATATACGAACACAGGACTTGCCGTTCCTGGCTCAAACTTGTCCCCCTCCAGGCCCAAAGCTTCCCCACTGTCTCCAGCAGTAGCCAGCACCAGATGCTTTGGTGAAAGGTACAAGAAACTCCCACAGCTGAGGGATAATCTGTCTCCCTTGAAGGTCTCATCCTAATCCCTTTAGTTATAGATTCCCTTAAAACCTGATGCATGAGGGGGTTATCCCTTCAAATACTCTTTTTTAGCATTACTATCAAACTGTGGATATTCTTGTTATCCACATAATTGCCCGTTCCCTCTCTGAAACTTGCAAAATTCTTGATTTCATTTTCATCCGGAGTCAATGAGTTCCACAGTTTATATAGGCACCTTTTTGGTCAGTGCTTCTTTATTCTTAAGAGACAGGGAAAATTGTGATCTCCTGATCTTTGTTCTCTGCTGCATTCCTTTTTTTTTTAATTTATTTTTTTTAACCACATACTTTATGACACCAACCCTCATCTGACTTCTCAGGTAGAAAATAGTTTCAGATACTTTTATGTCACTAGCCTTTCTCTCTGATTTTACCTGGGCCTGTCCAATCCTGCAATATTTTTTTCCAAGATGGACTTTCCATTAATGCCCAATAAATTTTATATAACACCACACTGCTGGCTGATACAATGACTGTGTATGCAATTACTTTAAATTTTTTCTATATTTCTTCAAAAAGAATGTATCTCACAGTTACCTAGTCTGACTGAGCCCATGTGAAATTCCTTAAGGCTTCTCTGGACTTAACAAGTAAACTACAAAGAGGTTATCTACCAATAACGTGGTGTTGCTGCCTCATTTCTCCTTCCTCTTTCCAGATAACTAATAAATACATTACACAACAACAGACCTAGTACAGAAACTTGTGGCTATTAACCTTTTGCCATGATGAAAATGGGCCATTTGTTCCTGCTTTGACTGCTGCCTCTCAGCTACTTTTTGATCCATGATATTACATTGCCTCACGGCTACTTCGTTTCTTTTAGAAGAGACATTATCAATCCACAGCCTTCAGAAACCATGCATGACTGGCCACAGAATCACGCAATAGCTTACAAATCATGACATGTTAAGACATAATAATAATTCTGTTTCTCCTGGTATCCGATTTCTGAGCTAGACCAATTCAAGATCACGAGCTTTATTTCCTGAGGATCTAGGTTTGAGGGTATTTAGAATTTTTTCTTTTTTTACAAAAACGTCTCATTCCATTTCTGGACTTCCATAATGAAGGTTTGAAAAGAAACAAAATCAGGTAATATGAGGCTTAAGAGAAAACCCTGAGACCTAGCAATGCTGAGTAGTGTCTCACCCATGACCCTGTCAGAAGCCTTTTGAAAGATACACTTAACATCCTCACTATTAATTTGCTGACACTTTTAAAGAATTTTATGATGTTAGCCAGCTGAAGTTTGCTTTGCAGAACTACATGAAGAGATATAGATTATTATCTTCCAACTCCTTTTCTATTTCAGTGTTACTCCAGCTAAGTACCCAGTAAGGTTTATCAGCAAGTAGTCCCACAAAGCTCCTGTAGAACCTTTTTAAAAGACATGGTCAGCATTTCTACCCTCTTATCCTCTTGCCATTTAGACCATTTTTAAGCAAGCTGTTGATTCTGTAACAAATTTAGCTGAGTCACACTTAAAACTCCTTCAAAACCCTTGGATGTATACCATTTGGGCATGGTGACGTACTTCTTTTGAAATTATCACTGTTTTATTACATCTTTCAAAAATATAGTTCGAAAAACCAGCCTGCACTTTTATTGATCACTGAGAGAAAATAACTGTAAATAATCAAATATTGTCTGTGAAAGAATACATGAATTGTACAGAAAACATTTTTTTGAATGAGTTCAATGGTGATCTCCAAGCATAAAGGGAAAAAAATCCCAGATGGAATTAGAAGTATCGAAAAAAGACAAGACATGCATTTCAAACATCATACCAAGGATTACTGTAGTAACTGCAGAAGCCTTACTTATGGCTACTGACTATTTTTAAGTGGTTCACACATTTCATTTCATTTCCTCTGGCTACTAAATCTACCCTGTCAGAGGAAAAAAGAGGTTTCATAATGGGATAATGTCCTTCTGTCAGACCTGGATGAAACAGGTAGTTTTATAACATAGCTTACAAAAAAGCACGCCACTCTTTGGAACGACCCATGTGCATTTACATTTTAAAATGTAAACTGTGAGGGCTTCTCTTCTGCTAGTTGCTATTGCCTTACTCCTTCGAGTCCTGCGCTGTTGCAGATCTATGAGAGAAGCCTGGAAAACATGCAAGTCCCTCTAACTAATTGTCATACTTCGGGTTTGAAAAATCTTACAGATTCAGAGGGTACACAGGATACAACTGGAGACAGTCTGCATAATTCTGTTACCTGCAGCACCTAAAGGCAGACCAGTAAAAACGTTCTGTACAGACCATTGCTAGTTGTTAGCAACCAGGAAGACAAACAGATGAAGAAAGCAGGTCAGGATTTAAAGGAGGAAAAAATAAATTACAGATAAATAAACAAACCCTCTCAGAAAGAGTATATGATGTGGGGAAGGAAACATGCCTCCTTTCCCAAATCACTAATACAAATACCAGCAAGAAGTTGGGAAACGTATCTCTCTTGTTTCACTTAAAAAAGTTAACGGTTTATCTTGTGTTACTGTATTTGTTTCACTATATATTTGACATGTGGGTTCCAGAAACCCAAAGTTCCACAATATTTGAAAAGTGAGATTTTAAAAACAAGAAAAGTAATTCTATTCCCTTGTGAACTTTGACATGGCAGACTGCATAAGTTGTACTTACCAAAGCTCACAAATCAAAAGGAAATTCTGTCCCTCCCGACTTCCACGCTGATCAAGAACTTCCCCGGAACCGATAATTCCAAATGCAAAAACTGTGAAGATTGAGAGAGGACACAGGCCAAGTCCAGGCATCATTGTAAGTCTCCTGAATTTGTACTCTGTGTTTTCATATTGTTATTATGGTCTGACAAGGTCACCATACAATGCCATACGTGATGCTGCTGCACCATTTTGGGAACGAATCGCTTAGTTCTCCTGCATCTGGAAAGCACACCACATGGGAAATATTGGTTTACATATAATTTTATAGCAAAATCTGATTTCCAATAAAGCCTGTAATTGCAAGAAAATATGAATTTACTCACAAATACCGGACAGCATTTACCATTTTCCAAGATATTTTTTGGCACAATAGTGATATTACAGTGCCATCCGCTGACTCTTGCCTGCAAGTACGTGCACTGACACACAGCTGCTGTTTTACATTGAGTTGGCTTAATTCCCACTGAAGGGCCAACCATCCCCAGACAGATATATTCCCAATTCATTTCCTCCTGCAATGATAACTGTGAAATTTACCCAGCTCACAAAGGAAGAGAAATAATTTCTCTAATAGCCTTAATGGGTTTTTAGAGACCTTGGCTAGCAGCCAAGAGAGACTTAGACATGGCTTTGCAGGCAGAATGAATACAGAGCTTACTTTCGTATGTGTGTGTGTACACGTGCATTGTGTGCATGGTTTTATTGTTAGATATGTTTCAGAAAAAAAAATGTATTAATTGAACTCCATCAGTACTGATGCGCCCACCAATAGTTTTCCCTCACTGACATCAAGGGATATGAATGAAAACTAATTGTGCTTCAAAGAAAAGGCAAATCACAAGTCTGTTGTAGGATTAGGTTTTTCTTTAATTAAGATTGTTGAAATAAACAGCAAGAGAGCTGTTATGAACTTTTTCATGTATACTTTAATTCCAGTTTCTCTATTGAAATGTGAGACTATCATGTTATTACAAAAGAAGATCAAAGAAAAGAATACAGCAGAAAAGCCTGAAAAGCTTTTGGGGGAAAAAAAAAGGCAAAACATTAAGCTTTACTTAAGTAAAATTCCCTGAAATAGTCCACCAAATAAATGATTTTAGCATTTTAGTTACAAAGAGCTCAATAATAAACTCTTACAATTAGAATTTCATAGTATGCACCTTACTTATACTCCCCTTCAAACAGAAGTAGATCAGGTAAAGACAGATTTTAGGAGAAATAACTTTGACAATTCAGGGGCTGCTATAGTTACCACAGTAAAATACATTTGCTCACTTTTTGTTGTGATAGATGTTCATTGACTGGCACATAACACGCCAGCACGGGAAGATGTGTCCACACACCAGCACAAACACACTGCAGAGACTCTGCAGAGTTTTAAAAATCCGATGGGGAGGATCCATTTTTGTGACAACGCCCATACTTAAAAAAGGGTGACTGAGCCGTGAAGAGCTTCACATTAAGAGCATATTAGGAAGAAAGAAGCTTGAGGAGTGCAAGGGTCATCCAGCTGGTTAGACTGTTCAGTGGCCGTTGTGCCCCACATGGATATGTTGTTACGGACAGTAAGCGGAGGGTCACAAAGTTATGTATTCTGCCATGCCTGTAATGCATATGGTGTGAACAGAGCTTTAAAAATCCTCCTCTATGGCAGATTGTCACTGCCTGGAGATGGGTTTAAAGCACGTTTAGCTGCAACAGAGTTTTTAGAAGTTGATGCACACACAAGAGGCAGAAGAAACAGGCCAAACAATACATCTTCTCAAATTATCTGCCATAAATACCTGCCCTGGCCATACGGAAGGTCAGGGAGGAAATTCCTTTCAACCACTGTGATTTGGAGTGCCTCAGCATGTACATGTCCTGTATGACTTGCCAGTTTCTCAGCCCTCTCCATCTCTTATTCTTTAGCCCCTCCCCTGTTCTGCAAGTGACAGTCACCCATTTCAAAAGCTCTCACATTTCCTATTCCTACCTACACTGTCAATGGAGCAACAGTTGAGTTGCCTCCATACTGTGAGCTGGCTGGCTTCTCACACATGAACTTTTAGCAGCCAGGTACACGATGAGCAAGGAGCCATCAACCAAGCAAGAGGTGCAGACCTTCACAAGCACCACAGCCACCATAGTGCAACTATTGCTATTCAGTAATTGTCAGGTGCTTCACTGTATGGCAACATCTACTGTTGCTTCTCACTGTTAGCAATTAAAGAACATAGCGAAGTAGCTTGTCAGCCACAAAGTACTACAGATTTCCACAAGTCTCTAATGTTTGTCTTCAGGTACAGCTGGAGAAATCTATATATCTATCACGATTATGTCAAAGGGTTTTAGCACACTTCTACTGATGCACATATATTTTCATAGTGCCTACATGGAAGACTTTTAATAAAGGCTATACTCTGTTACTTTATGAAAGCTGGAAAAAATTGCTAAAAAAAATAAAAAAAAAGAAAAGTTGCAACTGGGAAGTTCTCCCTAGTGAGCTGGGTTCTTGTTAATTTAACAGTCAAACCTCATCTCCTTAGGTTTCAGGTTAGTTCAATGATACCTGACTGCAGGGTCCAGTTATACTGAAAGTCACCTACATAAACACAAGAAAGTGGTAAGAGACAAAGCTATAATATTTGGAAGGAGAAGGGAAAAGAAAATCTTTTTTAACAAAGAAAAGGGTCATGAAGACTAATTTTGTGCTCCTGAATCCCAAGAAACTGCCTTTCAAACTGTTTGGTTTAGTGTTACCAAAATAGACTGGTTTTATTTCAGCTAAACTCCGTAACTGTAACCATCTTGATTTTTTTTCTGTCTCAAAATATGTGTTATTTTTCACAATGGCATTGGAAGCATGGACTAATTTTGTCCTCACAGAAAAGGAACAAAAGTCCAAATTCACCAATTTTGCTTTAAACAAAATTTCTTTCTCAGACCTCTAGTCTCTAGTCTCAGCATGGCAGAGATTAAATGATGGTTTAAGCTCAGCTCTCTTGGGACAGGTACTTAAAGCTGTTTGAACATTTCCGCTTTATCCCTTTTCTAAGAGCTACGGTGCTAAAAAGAATTCTCTTCCTCAAAGACCCCTGAAGTCCGACTGAGAGAGCATCAAGAATTTGCTGGATGTTAGCACTCATGAAAGTTGGAGACTGAGCATACTCTCTAGAAGCATGCCATATATATGCACCTGCAGAGGCAAAATTGCTACGTGTGCATGGTAATTTTTTTTTTTTATTTAATATTGTTTCCAGCACCTGGAATCCCTTCTTCTGTTTTCCTTGCTTTTTCCAATATCCGTTAATGTCTTCTGCTACAGCCTCTGCAGCGCACGTCTATTAACTGGCCAACATATTACTGTCATCTTTTAGGGTCTCAGAAACTCAAAATAGGTTTAGAATAGCCACTAAGGGCAGTAGACATCTTACAGTGCCTAACCTGTGAACTGTAAAATAAATGTCTGTGACTGGAACATAATTTGCATTTTAGGTCCATAACCTTTAATATCGCATACCCAATACTGCTTACTGTTCAGAACTGCTGCAGGGACCCCAGGTCCAGAGGAGAACCTGGTGCCCACAAGTACATCCATACTGTCATTTGCAAGGAGCTCTCTGTTCAGTTCCAGATTCATCCTCTATCTAGGTAGCAACCCCAGACATGAAGCCCTAGGTAAAGCAGAAGGCCATCCTCTAAAACGCACAGAAACCTATATCCCTAAGGACTCCCGAAAGCTTTGTGTGGTTAATACACTGCCAGGCATACCCAGGCAAGGTTTTCCTCAGCTGCTTGCAATGCCCAGGAGGTGGACAGAGTGCAGAACACATCATGTCACAATCACTTCTGTGGACACTTATCAGAAAAGCAGTATAGATTTAACTAACAAAATTAAACCTTAACTTTAACCACGCAAAATTCCATTCAAAATTCTCTTGGATGTTGTGCTTTTTTTCTTTTTTTTTTTTTGTTGTTGATTGTTTTTAAGGTCACTACTCTATGAATTAAGCTCTGTTCTGATTAGGTCTTCCTACCTAAATTCCCCATACTGCATTGGTCATTTGGTTTGACCTGGACAAAACACAACAGCAACATGGATGAATACTTCTTCCAAAGAGCTAGTGGAGAGACTAAAACCACACATATATAGAGGTTCCAAATTATATGACTGCCTCCAGATCATACCTGCAGGACAATTTCTCGTTTGGCATTTGACTTTCTCAATTAAATTCATCCACCTTATTTACAGACTGTACTTGCACTCTTCCACTGACATGGAAACAGACACATGCTGACCTGCAATATCATGTTCTTCAGCCACTCCTATTCATAGTCACAGCAATGTTTTTTCTGGCGTCCTTTTACAGGAAAACTTTAGACTTTCCCTATTTTGGGTCTCTTTCAGAACTATCCAAGTCCCCTATTAGGACCTCTACCCACATTACTTCTACTTGAACCAAAAACTTCAACATCATTTTTTAGCCTGTTTAATTCAGCAGGTAATGTGTAAGTGTTTCAAATTTAGAGGAAATCTGACCAAACCCAGGTTGCCCCCACCTTGGCTGCAAGGCTCAGCCGTGCCCTGTGGTGGGGCCGCTGGAGCCTTCTGTGTCCATCACGGGGCACCCACGGCCTCTCCTCACTGGGGCCGCCTTGCAGACACCCACCAGCCCCTGGGCACCTGCACACAGTACAGACAAAAAGACGAGAATTTACACATCTTAACGCCAGAAGGAACCAGCAGAAGGCTCAGTCTGACACAAAGTATTACATTTTACTCATCTGTGCCCTGCGCTGGCTGGAAGCTCACATTCACCTGCAAAACTTCTTCCTCCAAAAGGTAGGCAGTCTTGATTTGGAGACTAAGACTGAGACTGCATCTCACCAGCTTAGCTTGTTTCACCATTTAAGATGTGTGTCCTATTTTTCAGCTGAACTTACTGTTTTCTGTAGAGTTACTCGTTCCCATTAGCAAGAAGACCATAGGCAGCGCCTCAGTCTCGCCAGCACTACAGATACGCTGCTCTTTGCGCCCTGAAGTTCTTGCAATGTTCAATACCCAGTTTCTCAGTATTACTTATACTTTACCAAATCTCTGACAGCGTAACATTGGTCACTGTTTTCTCAACTGTCACCAATTTTATTGTTTCTTCACCAGATCTGAACAGCTGAAATGCAGCTTTCTAGGTGAAGGGCTGTCACCTACGTCTTTCTAATCTCTCTCTTCCCAGGCAGCATTTGACTCGGTTCAGCAGCCATCTCCTCTTGGGTTTTAGGCCGCAGATGCCCTTTCTTTTTTCTCCCACAGAGATTACAGGCCCATGCATTGTAAGAAGTATCATATTCTGTATGCTCATTTATTTAGTTTTTAATTCCTTACCAATCACTTCTCATACTCAGAAGCTGGAAACAAAAAGAAATGTCAAAATCCCTCTCTATAATATTGGCACCTACAGGGCTGGAGAGAATAAACCTATCAGAGTGTTTACACAGTAACATCCACTCGCTATTTTGTTTCTTTCAGCAAATATAAAGTAAACAGCAACAGATATGGTAAAAGCATCAATAACAGCTCTGTTACTATTCTTTATTACTTAATTAATTATTGTAATAAGTAATAGTTATAATAAATATTATTTATTATAATAAATTTTATTCTATAATAGTTATTATTTTATAAATTATTGTAATAAATATTTATAATGAATATCATTTATTATTATTATTTAAAAGAACACCTAAAAGCTAAGCCAGCATTAAAAATCAGCAATTTATCTCCTACCAAAGTCCCACAACATCACGTGTCTCGCCCTGAAGCAGCCCCAAGATCTGCACACAGAATGGGACCCCCCCTGCCACAGCGCCCAATCCAGCACTCACAAGCGAAACCTCCTCCCCACAGCAAGGATGCTGAGAAGCTCCCACAAGCTAAAGCTAGGCTTAATATAGCACAAGCTCTAAGGCAACAGTCACGACTGCTGAATAAAGCAGCTTGAAACTAGAGGAGGTTTAGAAACCTTTACCCACTCTTCCTTGTGGGGAAGCTAATAACAAACATGCTCAAACCTCACAGTAGCCTCTGGAGTTATACAGCAGCCGCTTTCATCCCCATCACCTCAAGGTTTGGCTGCGTGTCTACCCGCCTTCCATGGACAGCCCATGTTACTAAAACCCACCTCACCCCTAGCCATCCTGACCCACACAACCCCACAGAAATTTAAAATAATAATAGTGAGCACGTGTGATGCCAGACTGAGGTGCATGTACAAACGGACAAGCTGTATGGGCTGAACATTAAGAAACTGTATATTATATTTAAGGAGCACTAAGTCACCACAGAGGGCAGGGCAGACTTGGGAAGTATCCACTGATGGAACAGTACCAATCCACTGACCAGTGCTTCAGAAATTCCTCCTTGTGTTTTTTATTTGCATGTCATCACATTTGTTTGTCTATTCCTTTTCTTTTAAATGTGATTGGCCTTGTTCGTTCCTTAATTTGTTGTTGTTGTTGTTTTCTTTTTTCTTTTTTTGTACTTTCACTAAAATATTATTTTTCTGGTTCTCAGATCTTACGTGTTCCAGAAGACAAGTTGTGTCACCCACTCCTGGTGCGCAGTGCTGTGGAACTCACTCCACAGGTAGAGCAAAGGAAACATATTTGAGGAGAAAGCACTTAGTTAGAAGGATTCTCATTTTATAACACAGAGGGTAACTCAGATCACTTACCAGTAAGTTATAGTTCCTCTACATTGGTAGTCCATAGTGGTATGTCCAGGCACTGTAAAATCAGAACTGAATGTCGTCACCAGGAAACAGAGACACAGAAGGATTAAATGACTCATTCCAATTCCAACAGCAGAATAATCATAAAACCAGTTAAATAATGGTTTTCCAGGGCATTGAAATCAGACTGACTCCTGGCTAGTGGATTCATACATTGCAGCACGGCCATTGTATTACATAGGACATAGCCAAAATGGAGATAAGTAGATTTGAGATTAAGAGTTCTGGCTTTTAGTGTTCCTCACCCAAAATTCTGTCTAGAATGCTAGGCATACAGCTGAATGTTTCTGGTGTAGTTCATATAGTAGTTAGTTGTGATGTTGAGCTCTTTATTATATTACTAAATCACAATATCTCAATTATGTTCTGTTATTATACCAAAATATTACAGCATTCTTAAGTCCCAAGAGACTACGAGAGACACAAAAATATGCTTCACTGTACATAGCATAAAAACTAATTGGCCTCCAGATATAGAACTGTATCCAGAGAAAAGTGGAAATGTACTGTAGATAATTAGGTCAGACTTGAGGGCCTCCTAAGCCTGCTTTTGACCCATTACATTTCTAACTCACGGACGCAGTTACAATAAAACTGTTATACTCCAGAGAGAGCACAGATTTAAAGGTCTTTACTCATCATACCATTCAAGATTTTCTCATCGATAGTAAAATACAGAGACCAAAACGTGTAGGAATGAGGATTTAAATTATAGATTTTTTTTGGCATGGTAATTGAATCACAGAATCACAGAATTGAGCCTAGTAACATTGTTTTGCAGCTCAGAAGAGATGCTAATATTAATACATTTTAATGGTTAACAGTATATGCAGTACTGTGGGACTTTGACAAACACACATTTGTAATTCTAGATTTAATTAATTTGTGGAATAAATATATTTCTCAAATACTAAACATCTCACTTCACCCCTCTGCTCAACCCACTCACCCATACAAACTCATTCAAAGAAATCTAAAGGGTAGAATTCAGCAAGATACAGCTGCTTTTCTCTCTGCCTTTTTTAATGAGAAAGTAGAATAAAACTCTCATTTGATTCCATGATTACCTAAATCTGACACACAGCCAGCCTACTTGCATGAGCAATAAGGAGTGTGGCTATGTTAGTGTTCTGTTCAACTGAGGAATGCACTTCTGTAGCAAATCTCTCAATCCACCCAAGTAGTCGTGTTTTCATTTGTCTTGTGCAGAAGTCTCAGAGAGTTTATTTGGATGACATCAAACTGAAGGATGCTCACTCCCCAGCAGCCCACCTAATGCACGTCAGATGACATCAGGCAGTCAGGCCACTGGGTCAGACTACAACTAGCCGAAAGTAAACCCCATGGAAATGTATACCATAGGGACATTGGATCCTTTAGCCCTAGAAGGCTGTTCCTATTATGTTGCACTAATTTAATGGTTAATATTGACACAGATAGCCCGTCAAGGTATGTCTATAGGCCCAACTTCTGAGGACAGTTCATCTTGACTTGCTTAACATTTAACTACATAGATTCGTAAGGCTACTGCAGCAGGGTATTGTGTAGAACAACAGGACAGCCTGGACAGTTGGAGCCCAGCAAGGCATAGATCCGTGTTAAGTACCCTACTTCCCAAGCAGGTTTTATTATATTTATTTAATATTGTATTTTAAATCCAGTTTCCACAGTTATGTCCACAAACTCTGACTGTAGTTCAAACAGACTGTGCAGTATCATTCAAATGTACCAAATACAATCAGTCCCTCCCTAAAGATCAGGCAGGACACGTCTTCTGCACAGAATAGGAATTGGAACATGAGGAGTCCTGGACTTCTAAATTAAATAAAAGCCAGGCAACCACAGTCTGAAACAGCTTGGATTAATTAACCCTGCTGCTGCTCTGAATGCAGCAAGTTTTCTCAGATCATACTCATTTACCTGTCAACAAGGCCAGAACAAAACCTGCTAGTTCACACTTTCAATCTCTCTAAATCTTGTGGTCAGTGGACTGGAGGGATTGTCTCTCTGATGCCCGCTTCTTACTGTTTCTGAATTTAGCAGGTCAGTGCAGCACGTCCTAACTCTTCCACATCTGTAACACTTCTTTTTAAGAGCCTGAAGTCAGTTCCATGATAAATGTGGATCTAAACAACTAGACATTCACTTGTTTTTCAAAAGTCATTAAGAATTCAGTAGCTTCCAGTGTCTTGGAGCTGCTGGAGAGATGGCAGAAGTCCTGAATCTCCTGGAGGGTGTAGCCAGGTTACCAAGAAAAAGATCAGAGAACAAAAGTCTACTAAGCATTACACTAAACAGCCAAAACAATCAGATGTTTTATCTGTGGAGTCAGCAGTTCCGCAAACTTAATTTTCAGGAGATATTAATGGTATGTGAACTACTGCAAAATACTCAATGTTCCCTAGTTCACCATATTAGCAAGAACTACTCGAATAACTGGGTTTCACACAGGTCTTGTGTACCTAGAGTTTCTGTGGCTGCTCAGCAGTAAGACTTCAAAATTTCTAACCTGATAAAAATAGAACTGGTCAGGTAGTCTTTGCCAAATGTATTATTCAAAGAGTACTGCTGTTATTCATCAAAACTCTTCTTCAGCAAATAGCTTTTAGCAGCATTTGACCAATTCTTTAGCTGGCTGAATATTATTCACTGAATAAACTAATTCATGTATAATGGCAATATTCATTGAATAATTTATTTGAGGAATATTTTTTCAAGTATTTGACAAGCTCCATTAAATTCCAATAAAATCAAAGACATCACCTAATTAAAAATAATTAAACGTCTGTTTACAAAAATTGGCCTTATTCTTCGGTAAATTGTACATTCTTTATGGCATTTGACTAATTCTCTACTTCCCAGATAAAGTTTGGATAGCCCAGACAGGAAAGCAGATTCAGACTGCTCGGAGTTTTAAACTCAAATTTTCACTGCTATTTACACAGGCCAAGACACACAAAATATATGTTGAAAGAAGCTGTGTGCATATCTATACCTGTGTATCTTGCAGACCACAGTTAAGACTTTTATCTGTGTGATTTACATTTCAGACCATCAATATAATACACAAATTGTTACAAAAATTAATTTTTAGGAATTATAAACAGGAATCACATTCTGGTGTAATACATAAGATTTTTTATTTTTTTACTGTGACAATCTTTGTGATTTTTTTCCCATGGAAAGCATTTTAACATTGTAGCAAACGTTATGATATAAATATATTTTGTGCAGTATGTACACATACAGATGCAAGTATAAATTCATACATATAGTTCATTTCCGGTGAAATTATTATAATTGCTATCTCCATATTCCACAGCTAAAAGGTAGGTATTAATAAACTGAGTATCAATATTGTTCAGAAGCCTTTGCCTCCTTTTGTCACCAGTCTTTGAATATGAAACTACTTTTCCATGTTGCAGTTCTTTCATGTACACAAGCAGTGACCAAAACATCAGCCTGCTTCTCTACTGCCTAGTGAAGAAGTCAGACTGAATGCAAAGCATGAGGCTAGTAATTCAGTACCAACTGATTAGTCTTAGGTGAAAACTGCGTGTATATATAGGTGAGATCCATTTATTTAATAGATAAAAATGATTCACCCCTGAAAGAATGGTGAGAAGGCAGCAGAGGGAAGCTGTTCACAAGATTATCCTGTTGGAAGGATTTTCAGTACATACGATTATCTGTAATGAGATTAACCACTGGGAGATCAAATTCTGAATGGATGCTTCAGAGAGACAAAATGCCCACTAAAACAAAAGAGAAGTGGGAGGTAAAAGCTATAGGATTTAAGATAAAGTCTGGTCCTGAAAGTCCTGTTGTTCAGGCAGCAACAATAGGAAGAAGACTGATTGGCAAACATTCAAGCGACTAGTCAAGTGCACATCAGTAAAGGTCTAAAGACAGTGTTAGGAAGAGAGTTTCTAATGAATGGAGCAATGTAGAAATGTGATAAAAGGTGGCCGCTGATTCTGCTACATCAATGGGCAGCTGAGAATTCCTGTGCTAGAAGAAAGATGACGCTGCAAACCATCACGAAGCGTGCTATGTTCCAGGTACGGTTACAGAGATCTGCTCAGAGAGGATCTTAAATAAGAGCCTAGGATGGAGGACAAAGCTGCAAGACATTGTACAAATAAAGTTTATTCTTAAAACCACCCACAAAATTTCAGAGAGAGACATTTGGCAAACTGCCAATGTTTATAGTAATTTCTGAGCTTCTTTTCACTGGTGCAGTGTTTAGACAAAACAGAAGGTGATTTTGAGAAGGGACATCTTGGTATATTATAAAATCTAAAATTAGGTCAAAATCCTGATCTAAATTTTCCAGAAGTTTCAGTTCAACTGAGTATTTTGGCACCTCTAATTAACATCAGATGCCACCAGTAGGTAAGGTTATATTTTTGGGGCATGGCCCAAAGCAGAGGTGGAGATAATACATCCGTCCAGAAATGTAGCTGTAGCTTTGCCTCTCAAACCTTGGGCATTATGCATCTCTCTTCCTGCTCTTGGGGCAGAATCTCACATGGGGCATTGTTTCTCTGTAGTGACTTTGGCATTTCTAATAGAGACATCTGAAGGTTAGTTTTAAGAAAGCCATGGAAGACATTACTCAGAAAAAGTACTCTGCCTATGCAAGAACCATCTTCCATTCACAGGCGTATTTACAGTTCCACAAGTCATAAGATATGGGACTTCTGTTTTAAGTAGAAACATTTATTAGGAGCAACTGGATAGGAACTTGGGTCTGGCCTGGACCCCTCTCCCTGCCCTGTCTCCGTTGTCCATCTCTCACTCTAGCAAGACAGGTCAACACACAGCTGCAGTTTCTGGCATGCTCCTCTGCTGAGACGTCCTTGGCTATTCCGTGTGCCACATGTGGGAACGTGGGAGGGGATGGGACAACACTGGCTACCTGAGGAAGCCCCAGGCTTGCAGGCAGCCATGAAGATGTGGAACTTCACTGTAGGACCATCCTTCAGAAGGAGAGGCAAATGAGCACACGGCAAGCATGGGGCTGTGCTGAGTGGGATGCCAGACAGGGGAAAACAAGGGCTATGTGTGAAGCTGTAAGTCACCAAGCATATTTGAAAGGCTTTCTTGAGCCTTGCTGAAGTCAAAGATGCTTCACCAGGCAACTGCAGCACCCACCAAAGCAGCAGTAGAATGGGCTCCGAGACCACTGCAGCTTAGAGGGATTAAAACACTTACTTCCCATGCCTCCAAAAAGTGTCTGATCAAGAGATTCTAAAGAGAAAAACAACTACTTTTCCTTGAAAAGTTTGTCTCAGGGAATATTTTAGGGCACACCATTTAGTTTAATATGTTTTTTATATAGATGTGTGTGTGTGTGTGAGCACACATTCATTTTCTTTTATTTCAGACATACAATTCAGTATTGTAGGTTTAAATTTTAAATGTTACCTGCTTAATACAGTTCCATGCAAACAGGCATTGTAAATCAATTCATAAAACTTTTGTCATGTATAAGTGAAATAGAATTTCAATTTAAACAGTCTCTACAGAATCCATGTTTATCACATTTCTGTATTCTTAGCAAGCCTGTTTACTCAAGAAAATATTATTCTTACTGTTGTATTAGAGTGAACATAAATTCCACAGGTTTTAAGTAATTAAGATACTCAGGATTTGAAGATTGAAATGTTGTTTCCTAACACAACACTTCTGAAGCTGTATGCACGCTCTACTAAGCATCTCACTACAATATTCCTGACAAACACTCTATACCCCATCTTTTTCATTACTGAGCCTTCAAGAATGCTTGATTTTTCTTTTCAAAAGGTGAATGGATCAGGTAAGGGTAGTTTTGTTTGCCAAATCAAAAAGTGAAGTCAGATACTTGAGCTCAATTGTATATCATTAAATGGAGACACTTCACTTTTTTCCTGCCTTATCTTTTAACACAGTCTGAAAAATAAATAATTAGTATTCAGGCACTGGATTTGAATCCATCATTTCCAATTCTTCACCCTCAGAGAACTGAAAAATCTCAGTCTCATCTGACATTCGATATGTAACTTTTAATAGCTGGGAAATAACAAAGAATCTTTCAACCTCATAAAGATAACCATAGGGCAATATAGCTCAATACTTCCATATATTTAAAGTTAGGAAAACTAAATATTTCCAGCAACTAGAAAACTCATTGCTATGCATTGTAATTGAAAACTTCTGTTATGTTTTCTACATGATCAAATGATGACTAATCTATCATATACTTTGTTGCATTATGCAGTACTTGAGCTAAGTAATTAGCTAGAAGCAAATCTTATTCATTATTTATCATGAACAGTTTTCCTCCCCAAACTAACAGTAGCATGGTAGGCACTAAATAATGAAAAACTGCCAAAAAAACCTCTAATTCACTTAAATTATTACATTATCGAATATTTCTGATGCAATTTGATTGCTGTCTATAAAAAGGGTGCATTATTCTTACGTATTGTTGGAAACATTACATATTTCAATTCTTTTGAAGTATTAGCAACAGTAGAGAAATGTTCACATTTCAACAAAGTTAATTATTGTTTCCTCATCTGAAAGAGGAACTGGCATTTTAATGACAATGTACAGAATTTTCTCCTGCTTAAACATAGCTTTATAGCATTCACTAAACTGTACTCATACGTAGATCCTCTGTTGGAGTGACTGGTAGCATATACCTTACAATTTTCTTAGTAGCAACACTGTTTCAATAATTGAGTTCTTCACTATATAAAAATTACTTTTATGATCCATGCTTGCATTTTTTGGCATCTGACAGTATTTCATAAGAGTTAAGCAACTATTTCTCAATCACCGTAAACTTTGTCACAGTTATTACTATGAAAAATACTTTGTTCATCTTTCTGGAAAATGTAACATTTCTCCTCAAAATTAATCAAGCAAAAAATAGTTCATACTTTCTGACTATCTCAGACAGAACAATTATCAGAAACATTTGATGTTTCTATATTTTGAAATATCTGTAGCCCTCAAGTTTTCTTTGTCCAAAGAAGTCTTCCTTTGTTTCTGAAGGAAGACTGATACAATGTTACTTTTACATTTACTGTTAAAGTTATGGTACATTCGCATCTTATTTACCAAATCAAAGCACCTAAATAATAATGAGGCTCAGCTTCATATCATTATCACGCTGTGTGTGGTGTACTGGACTAATCTTTCTAAGTATTGTGTCCCATAAAACCAATATGATAAATATAAGTAAGACAGCCCATGATAAATAAACATAAAACAACCATCTTTAGATACGCAGCATATTGAATATACAACAACTATTCTACAAACACATTTCAAATGTATCTTTCTAAATTTCTATGGTAGCAGTATCCATAGCTTCACAATATTTTTAACTTAAGACCCTTTTTTAAAAAAAGTCACTGCAAGTATGAAGCATGTTAAGCCTACAAGTGTAAAGTACTCCTATTTGTGAAGCCTTGATCTTAGAGTAGGTGGGCTGAGAATATAAAGCAGCCTCCAGAGCAGCAGCTCCGTTTGAGTCATTCCGACATCCCTCTGATGGAGTGAATACTAAGAATACTTCTCCCTGTTTGTTGCGCTGAGATTTTTTTCCTCACTCAGGCAAGCAAGTGAAAGCTTTAGGCTTCTCTCCTCGTCTTGCCTCAGCAAATGAGTCTGTATCCAGCTTAAAAGAAGTCTTCCACCACAGTTCTCTGAAAACTTTGGCTGGGCTTTACTGTACGCTCAGAAAAAGCCAATTTCTTTTTCCAGTTGCACATCACAGCTCAGAAACTCCTCTCTGCAATGCCCTCAGCAGCAGCACAGTACAGTAAGACTCCACACAGGCTGGAGATCTCCTTCAGTACACAGGCTGGCAAAGTGAAATGAGAATTCGGAAAACTCTAGTCAGGCCCTCAAAGTTGCGATCAGAGGAGCTGGCTTTTTTCTGTACTGATAGCACCTACCCAGTCTTTGCAATAAAGCACAGAGGGCACACAAAGACTAAACATTTGCATTTTACATGGCTGTTAGTAAATATTTCCAAAGGCTTCTGCCTTGCACAGCTCTACCCTACTGTGATGCAAGAGAGGGGTAAAAAGATTTAACAAGGACAATCTCATTAATCAACTCCATGATTTGTATTTCAGGTGGTTCAGAGTGCTGTTAGATCAGTACTTTTCTTTTTCTAATTTTTTTTTCTTTTTTGTGTTTAGCATAAAGATCCTGTAGGCTGCTTGAAGTTTCTTTACAGATGAAAACATCTTTAATCAACTCCTACATTGTTCTGCAAAGGTTTGACTGACCTTTTCAGCCTTCCTCTTATTTACGTAACAGAAAAAACAGAAGACAAGCCTTAAAAGTAAGGCATTGCTTCCTTGGCACGGACAAGAAATTAAAGAAATAGGGGGCAGACAGTAACAGTATGCAGTTTCTGTTTTTCTTGTAGAAGCTGCCCCACTGTGCAGATAGCAACACGTGATTCATGTCCTGGTTCATGCCCAACCCTGTGAGCGTGTATAGGTGAGTTTATGCCCACTGGCAAGGAGAGCAGGGGATTTAGGCACTGCTCATAGAGAAGGAACGTGAGGAACTTTCAGGTCAGACTTGAAAGCCTCTCCAGGATTAGACATTTTCTGAGAGGGAAACCCATTTCAGACCACAGTTTTGTACCAAGGTGTCCAAGCTTTTTTTTTCTGTCATTTGCCTAAGTACAGGAATTTCAGCTACTTTAAGGCAGGTGTTTTGCAAAAATAGTCCTAGCTTCCGCAGCCGTGCTACAACACTTAAAGGGAGGAGAATTGCATCTTCCTGGTTAATGAATCAGTGACTGAATAAATAGGCACTAACAATGGCTTATTTTACCCCTAACTAATATCTTTAATTCTCTCTCCTTTCCGAAAGGCAAAGTTAGCCTACTGCCATCACTCACTGGAACTTATTCACAGTTAAGCTCCTGCTGATTCTGTGTGTCATATCAGCTCTTCAAAACAGTGTAAGGAAGATAGGTTGAGTGTAACTGAAAAGCTAGATGGCTCTAACATTTCATAGCATTGTTCATTAACATAGTACTAATAAACACTTGGAGTCCACTTCATTATTTCCTTTTCAAAAGGACATGTGACTAGAATCCATCTCTAATCCAAACCAAATACAGCGTTGCTTTCAGCAACAAGACACTAGGCTGTCTTAATTTCATACAATTCCTGCTTAAGAAAATATGTGCTATCACAGCATTTGCCAAAAAGGGTATCTGCAGGGATATATAATTAATTTAATAATTAATAGCCACCACAAAGAATCATCTTACCACATTATATAACCCATTAGCTCATAAAGAATAGTTCTTATGAACAGAGAATGAATTACAATGAAAGGTTAAGCAGAAGTAAAAGTGGCTATACATCTATTATTTGTGCTTCTTTTTAAATATCTATTTTTCATTTTGGAGTTTCTCATTCCCTTAGGTACAGCATGAACTTAAAAGCAACCTAGATTCTTCACAGGATTTTCAGAGTATATGATGGATCAATAATTTGTTGGTTTGTTTATGAAATATGCCAACTTACTGGGACAGAGTCATTTTTAAGAGGGAAGAAAGATCAATATATATGTGCATAGATTTATGGGTGGTTTTGTTACAATCAAAACAAGTCTTTCTGTTTAAAGAACTCGAAAAGGCAAGCTTGGCTTTTCTTTTTCATTGACGCATTGGTTTGAGCCGGCCACTAATTCTAAATGCTAAGAAATGCTACTTCTGAATCTTTCATTCTGTTAAAATCCTTTTGGAGTTTAAATTAAGTAGAGTAAGTTCTAATAACACAAGAAACAAGCCTACTAAGACTTTTAAAAGAATGTGACGACCCCAGTTTGCCCACTTCTCTAAATGTGTGAAATGTTTGCCTAGAACTATGCATCTTCTCCACTGTCACATTTTTTCTTGCACCAGGTTATACGGACAGAAGTTTCTCAGGAGAAAAAACAGTGCTAGATGGGAGGAACAGAGGGCTTAGACCCTCCAGTTCCCAGCTGCATCCTACACACAGGGCCACAGATTTTTCCTGGCTTTTGCAGAAGCAGTGCAAGCGTGACAGGGAGAAAGACCGAGCCTGGTGAGGAGACAGATTCAGGTCTCTGGCCCCGTGACGGCAGGACACAGCCCACAGTGGATGCAGTACCCTCTGTATGGGAGCAGGGAAATTCCTCGTCCACATCAGCCTGGTGTCAGCTTTCAATACCCTCAGTGTCATGGTATACTCTAAAATTTAAATACTAAATTTACCTGTCCCCTTCCCTTTTTGCTGCCAAACCTGAAGACACAGAAGTCCCTCAGGGATTCAGTGGTGCTAATACTGTTCTCTAATTTTTTGCTTCCAGCCACAAACACAGCTACCCATCTCCTGGTGGCACACAGCACTCTGGCAGTCATTCTTCACACGTCAGCCAGAATTTCAAACTAGGTGCATCTCTGCCTGTCTTACCCCTAGGGTTCACTTTGATTATTTTCATATTCTCAGACTCCACACAAACCATAATGGTTAGTTGGTGATAGTGCTGTATACACATTATCTGACTTCTACCTAGCAGATACAGCATTTGCCTGGCATAGAGGTAAGAATATCCAGTCTCTCCTCTTCCCAGGCAAGCCGGGTCACAAGACAATTCTGTAAAAGAAAACTAGGAAGGGAGATAGCATCTCTGTCTTAAAAGTGCTGAGCAAACCTTTTATATATGCAGGCTAAGGACTAGAACCTGTATCTCCTAGGTAGTCTGCTGTAAGGTGATCCTATAAAAGAAGAGAGTTTTGACATCTGTCTGCCATGAAAATCTCTAGAATCCTTCAAACCCACGCTGGTCACTTAGCAGCTGTTATCTCACTTTCACAAACAGGCATGATGCATGCTCAGACTGAGTGAGGCATCTTTAACCTTCCTGTGTGTTGCTTGTGGAGGGGATGGATTTGAAATATAAGAATACAGCACTTGATACAAATCTCACTGTAGTCAGCTGTTCACTGAATCCCAGTCACTGGATGGTCTCTCACTGAACACAGCAGATCTGACATCCAGGCTTTTCATGTGACCATACATTCTTTTTTGCCACTGCTGGTATGGATACATTCTCAATTTACTGAAAACAAATTCAGAATGAACGGGCCACTGCCCCGCATAGTATATTGGTTCCACTCGTGACAGGAAAGGTCTTTCAAATCAGAGTAAATACTATAAAGAAAGATACAATTTTTTTCCCCATTTTATACACAAAGAATGAAGATGAATACATATTATTACATACACATTATATATTAATAGAAATAAAATATACATGGGAAGAAAATTAACTCTTATTTACTGGATAGATAACTGGAATACGTGATAATTTTTTTATTTGTTTGAAATGTCATTAAAGAATGGAATTTAGTACTGATTGTTAAAGAAAAAATATACAATTGCATGTTTACAGCCCTTCATGGAGGTTAATTCTTTGCATACTTTGCCCATAATTACAGTGTAATTCCGCAAACTCTGCTTAGGAAAGAATACACACAAAATTGATTTTTAATGCTTGAGCAACTAAGCTGGTTTATTGATCGTTCAGTTCTTTGTGTTATTTTAGATATCTTCCTTAAAAAAGATTAGAACAAACCAGGGTTCTGTGTGGGAAGAGTATAACATGATGCAAGGCACTTACTAAACACAGTTAATTCAACTGTTTGCCAAATTCTATTTTCTTCCTCAATAAATGCATTCACTTCCACATCTTCTCTCTTTCTCAGTTTCCCTCTCCCTGTTCTAGCATCCAGAGAAGAAACAAAAAAGAGAAATCAAGAAGAAAAGCAAGATCACCTCGTTAAACAAATTCAAATGAGCTACTGAAGAAATTATATTTTTGAAAAGATGCTATTATTAATATTTCGATTGTGATGTCTCTCAGAGTTAGTTAGAGTTGAGAAGTAGAACTGCTCAGTAATATACTAAAAGTTTCCAAACTTTGCCATTTAAATAAGGTAATTTAATAGCTTAATATTTCATTATTCTCAGAATTAAAACGAATGTGCAAATTACTTAGGATATTTATTTTTCATTCTTCTAATCTACAATTTTATTACATTTTCAGCAAAAGAGTTGGCATATCATAGAATAAAGTTTTCAAGGATTTGCAGAGTTGCCTGTAACTTTATACAAGTAACCAGAGGAAATTTACCTTTCTTGTCTTGTTCTGACTCTTTGGCTGTCATGGGTAAAATTCTTAGTTGCTGTCCTACTGATTGAAAATAAAAAAGGCATCAAATCACAACATTCACTTCTGTCAGGGCTGTCAAAAAGGTAGAGAAAATTACCCAGCAGTTCTGGCTGTTCTTTGAATAATATGAAGAAAACAGAACATGTTTATTTCCTTCATTAATGTTTTTATTTCTTTCAATGTACTTGTCCAAATCCAAACATAATTCCTTCTTGGGCTTTTTCTATCACTATTGATTTTATTGCCTAATTTTTTAACCAATTCAGTGCAACTTAAGGAGAGCACATGTCACAGATAAGTACCCTGAATGTGAGTGACTACACAAGTGGTGGCCAACTTCAGTGGATAATTTACATATATTTAATGTGCTCTACAAAAACATATCACTCTAAGTGTTTAATATTAATTACTATTTCTTTCACGAATTATGTCTCTGTTAACTGTCATAACTACAGTGAGCTAAGCAAAGTGTGAAATTCTATAACAGACTTTTTATAAGGGACCTGAAACACTATTCTATTCATATGTAATAATTAATATTCATCTCTTGTCCTTTACAGGTTGAATAACAAACTCACTGAGAGGTAATAAAAAAATGTCTGTATCACCCCAGAAATTATATATGCAAGACGCTGTGCTAACAGAAAGTATATATCAAAGATGCTGTGCTAAATTTGGTGTTTACTTTTCCTATAACTCTTTAGATTAAACCTGTTTGTTGAATTTGAGCTGATTAAGAAGATACATTGACAAAGACAAATATGTTAGACCTCAACAATAACCAATTAATTGATGAGTCTACTTAAAATTAGTAAACTCTTTACATTAGCCTGTATTAGAGATATTATTTTCACATTTATTTTATGCATGACTGTCCAATAATCAAATGCATCTATTCTATCAGTCATTGAACTATTCATCTTCTTTCTCAGTCTCTGATATTTTTAGACAAAAATATTTATTTCAGGAAGCTCATGTGTTGTCTAGTATAGCAACACTGCTTTTCCAAGTTTCTGCAACATGAACAAATAATTCCTAGCAATATTACTTGAATAATCTAATCTAATGTCAAGTCATAATGCAGGTGCTGTTTTAGGAATTTTGCTATAATATAAAATGCCCAAAGTAATGATGAGGTGTTAACCGTCTTTGAACTTGCAATATGAAAACTAGAAACGACTTCTTGAATGTGCTCTTTTACAGATTTCATCAGGTTTTTTTGAACGGAGTAGGCAACTCTCGGTTTTATTATTTTTCAATTTGCTGCAAAAGATGTTCCATGATTGAGTAGTTGTTGACTATGCTCAATGTTAGAATTCCTGAAACAATGAATAGTTTTGTTAAAACCCTTGGAGATTAGATTACACCTCACCTTCAGATTCCCAAAGGAAGGAAATTCATTACAATTGTGATCCCATTCTTTGTGCATGTTGACAATGTCTTGGGAAAAAAAAACACACAGTGATTGAAAAGACCACACAAAACAATTTCAAAATGCTTTAGGCACAAACTATGTGAGTGACAACTACAAATTTAAGTACTGTAATTCTTTGATTAATATAAAGAAAGTGATTTAGATTATTTTGATAACAGCCTTTAGGGAAAAAAATGACACTTAAAGGAATACAAAAATTTGAGGTTTGAATTACTCGCCTAAGATGTGTTTTTATAAATAACCTGTCACCTATATTTTGGAGGGAGAAAAAAAAGCTGAGTTATTGGCTTTTACAAAGTAAACTACTTACTGTATACTCCAAAAGTGACACTTACATTTTTTTTA
The DNA here is from genome assembly GCF_030867145.1 of Opisthocomus hoazin. Lineage (NCBI taxonomy): Eukaryota > Metazoa > Chordata > Aves > Opisthocomiformes > Opisthocomidae > Opisthocomus > Opisthocomus hoazin. The sequence continues at coordinate 72,377,059 of NC_134416.1, read as the reverse complement.
CCATATCCAAAACCTCAGGAACTTGAAACATATAATAACCTATTACAGAGCCAGAGTATGGACATGATAAGAAAGCAAATCCAGAATTTACTTCTAGTTCACTAAAAAGAGCAAAAACTATGCTCTCTTCAAAAATGGTTCCATACAAACACCTCTCTTTATTAATAGCAGTTTTGAAGACTTGCTGCACAGATCAATAATGTATAATCATTTAGTGCCTAGTACACTAACATTAAATTCAATTATCTGTTTCAAGAAGTGTATTTGAAGCCCAGTTCTGTTCAAAGGTTCTACTTGTTTGCCATAAAGGAAAAGAATTTCACTCACTTAGGTGGTCAATTAAGAATTAGACACCTAACTGAAACTTTCAGTTTTATCATTATTAATTTTTCACAAAGGAAAAACTGGTACTTATCAGTGCTTTTAAAAATACTTTTTGCATGACTCAGTATGTCCTTGGGAAGGAGAAGCCCGAGAACTCTGTAGATCTCCAAAGAAATCCAACATGTCATTCCTCTCTATTCACACACCTCTGAAGCAAACTGGTATCCCACATGCTGCCCATCTTCACTGAGGCTTCACCCCTGGAATTATTCTGCCATTCACTCTGCTATATCTATGGCCTTGTTTTGTGTAAAAAGCTAAAAGGGAAAGGGAAAGATCCTGAAAAAGATAATTATATTCCTCCTGTATCACTTGCTTCCCTCTCTGATAATCCAAAGATTCTTGCTTAGACTAAGTTTCAGCTGTTAGAGCAATCAGTGCTGACACCAAGTAATGTACGCCTTAACAGGAAGCGAGAGGCAGCATTTGATGAAGTTGCCATTCTCTCATTTTTGTAGCTACTTTCACGTATGTTTCATTCTTCAGCTCATTCTTCAAGAAAATAATTTGATCTTACCCAAACAAGATAATTTTTTAATGCATCTTTAGAAAACTCTTTACTGAGAACTGTCAAATACATAAAACTTGTATATTACATGATTTTTAAAGAAACACAAAATTTAAACTACCTTTTTTCAGTTTTCTTGGTGCAAATAACTATCACTAAATCAGGGAATTTGCAGATGGGCCTAACAAAGAGTTCAGTCAAAAGTCGTATCTATTTTGTACTTCATAATTATTTTGCTTCTAGAAACTGCAAAGTCAGATAAAATTTTATAGCATGACTCGTTGCTGAGGGGCATAAAAGACAAAGCTCACCTAGGCAAGTGAAACTGCAGGTGTCACAGGCCCCTCTGAATATGAGAAATCACAGAGTCAAACAGGAAGAAGAATAAATTTACCTGCATCAAGGTATTAAAAAATTTTTTTCTCTCTTCAGAAGAAAAGACACAGATAGCTAGAACATTCATGTAGAGCACATAGGAGAAACACAAGACAGAAATTCAGTCAAGTTCCTACTAAAAGAACCAACTTATTGGTAAGCTCAGATTATCATTAATATTCTCGAAATTTTAGGTGAAAGTGTTCACAAGGATGTTGCATATTTGGGAGTGTCCACTGTGAGAAGGATTCTTAGGATAGAAGTACAGGTTCTTTGGATAACTCAGGTTAGAAGGGACTTCAAGAGGTCTCAAGTCCAACCTTCTGCACCCTCGGGGGAACTGTAGAATAGAGGAGAGGAGAGGAGAGGAGAGGAGAGGAGAGGAGAGGAGAGGAGAGGAGAGGAGAGGAGAGGAGAGGAGAGGAGAGGAGAGGAGAGGAGAGGAGAGGAGAGGAGAGGAGAGGAGAGGAGAGATAATTCATTTGGAAGGGACCTACAGCAATCACCTAGTTCAACTGCAACTTGCTCCAGTTTATCAATGCCTTTCTCTAGATGGGGTCTATGAGTGCTGAACAGGTGGAAATAATCAATTTCCTCCAGCTACCAGCTATGTTCCTGTTAATTCAGTCCAGGACCTTCTTTTCTGCCAGGATACACTGCTGGCTCACATCCAGCTTCTGCAGAGCTGTTGCCCTGCCACTCTGTCCCCATCCTGTATTCTTGCAGGGGTTATTCCCTTCCCATGCACAGGAGATTGCTGAATTTCAAGAGGTTCCTGTTGATCCATTCTTTCTGCCTGTCCAGGTGCCTCTGAATGGCAGCTCTGGTCTTGATCACAACTGGTCACCTTTGCCCAGTTTGGTGTCACCTGCAAGCTTGAGCAGCAAGGACTCCATTGCTTTCTCCAGGTCATCGATAAATGTGTTTTAAAGGACAGGTTCTAGAATAAACCACTGCAGCTTTTGTCATTCAACTCCAGGTAGACTATGACCAACTAACCATTGCTCTCTGAGCTTGCTGATCCAACCAGTCACTAGGGATCTTCCCTGATCTTCATGTATTTTCAAAGAAGTCATAGAATCTGTCACAGAATGACAGTACGGTTAAGGTTGAAGGAATGTCCAGAGGTCACCTGAAGGAACCACTCTGCTCAAGCATGGCCACATATAGCTGGTTGCCCAGGACCATGTCCAGACAGCTTTTAAATATCTCCTAGGTGGGAGAGCCCACAGCATCTCTGGGGAACCTCTGCCAGTGCTCAGTCACCTTCAAAGTAAAAAAGCATTTCTTTCATATGGAACTGCCTGTGTTTCAGTTTATTCCCATTGCCTCTGGTCCTGTCACTGGGCAGTGCTGAAAAGAGCCTGGTTCTTTCTTCTTTGCACCCTCCCTTCAGTTATTTATATGCATTGATAAGATCTCCCCTGAGCCTTCTATTCTCCAGCCTAATATAAGGAGAGGCTTAGAGTACCAGCTCGCTAAGCCTCTCTTTATATGGCAGATGCTCTAGTCCCTTAATAATCTTAGTGGCCCTTTGCTGGACTCTTTCCAGTGTGTTCATGTCTCTCTTGTACTGGTGTGCCCAGAACTGGATCCAGCACTCCAGGTTTGCCCTCACCAGTGCTGAACAGAGGAGAAGGACCATCTCCCTTCACCTGCTGGCAACACTTCTCATGCAGCCCAGGACACCATTAGCTTTCTTTTCTGCAAGGGCACATTGCTGGCTCATGTCCAATGTGGTGTCCACCAGGACCCCCAGGTCCTTTTCTGCACAGCTGCTATCCAGCCAGGCAGCCCTCAGCACATTCTGGTGCATGGGATTGTACCTCCCCAGGTGCAGGGCTTTGTAATTTCCCTTGCTCAACTTTGTAAGCCCATTTCTTCAGCCTGTCAAGGTCCCTCTGAATAGCAGCACAATCCTCTAGTATATCAGCCACTCCTTCCGGTTTTGTGCAAATTTGCTGAGGGTACACTCTGCTGCATCATCTAGATCATTAATAAAGACGCTGAACAGAACTGGACCCAGTATTGACTCCAGCTAGTCACTGGCCTCCAACCAGACTTTGTGCCACTGATCACCACCCTCTGGGCCTGGCCATTCACCCAATTTTCAGTCCACCTCAGTGTCTGCTCACTCAGCCCACACTTTATCAGGTTCTCTATGAGGGTCTTGTGGTAAACAGTGTCAAAAGCTTTCTGAAGACAGAAAGCAGCCTCACAAGACCACTTGCCAGCTCTCTGAACAACCTTGGATACAGACCATGGACTTTTATGGGTTGAGTTTTGTTAAGTTACCCCTACCTCAATCTGCATCCACTGCTGGTAGTTCTCCTTGAACGCTTTCACAAAGCACAGAGGCCAGGGACATCTTGTTGGTGAAGACTGAAGCAAACAAGGCACTGAGTGCCTCAGCCTTACCTGTGCATGCTGTTACTAAACCACCCATTCCATTCAGCAACAGGCCCACATTTTTCTTGTTCAGAGTTTTATTACTGATGTCACAATAGAAGTTCTTCCTGTTGCCCTTGATATCCAGCACAGGTGTCAACTCCAGTTGAGGTCTGGCCTCCTAACACCTTCCATGAATCTCTAGGCAGTATTTATTAAATTCATTCTTCACAGCCTGTCCCTGCTTGCACTATCTGTGTATACTGCCTGTCTGCAGTGGAGGTCCACCATGAGTTCTCTGCTCAGCTATGTCAGCCTCTTCACAGTCGTGTTTCTAGGCTGAGGTGCCAAGTGGGTACAGGAGTTATGCTGATGTGTTTGTAGTAGAATGGCAACCTAGAAAAATCTGCATGTATCAGCAAATATATTGGATGAACATAGGTAACAAAAGGATGATGTACTGTGTCTTTAAAAAAACCTTTAGCAGATCCACACAACCTTAACGAAACCAGAGGTGAGGGAAACGTACTTTAACAAAATATCTAATGAGGTATGCATTTAAGACTTAGCCTGTTGAGGAAAGTTCTAAGGTCTGCCATTTTTAAAGGCACCTGAGGAACTTGGGCAGCCAGTCCCGCAGCAGTGCCAATGAAGCTCAATACCCATGATCTTTATGCACCTTCGCAAATCCCAGCCCACACATCTACAGGTTTGTGAAAACTTTATAGATTAATGATAACGGAAAGGTTTCATCCTCACATGCTTTGAAAGTCAATGATAAAATTTTTGAAATTAACATGCAACCTGACAGGAAGCCAGTCCAGAGGACAGAGAACAGTAGTGGTAACAGCATAATCACTAGTAACAGGAACACATGGTAGCTCCAGCATGTAAACACATTGGAACCAGAAGCAGTTTATCCGAGGGTGTAACTGATAAAGAAGTACAGTACTGTTACCTCAAGTTGATCAAACATACAATAAACTCCAGCCTCTTACATTTTGTACAGATCCATCTAGGTGCACTTACTGTGCACCTATTCTATAAACAATTGACATCACTGAATATGAAACAGGCATTTAAGTTATTGTCAACACACCACCAGAACCTAGAATGAAAGACCACTAAATTTGGCCAGTTCCATTGACTTCAGTGGAATTTGGATCTATTGTACTGCTTAAATATTACATATTCAGGGTGAATACCGAGAACTCTTCTCAAGGACACTACTGTTTCAAGCAGACTGAACGTGCACTCTAAAAAGAAGATGGGATTCACATGGGGATGTGTATGTAATATGTATTATATACCTGTACATATACACATACACACACATGTATCATTGTGCTTATACGATCAATGATTCTCAGTTTTTGTTCCCTTTTGCTTGAATACAGATACTAAAACTGTAATGCTGTGTTCTGTCTACATTTTCTTATGCTCAGTAATAAGACTGAAGAAACCAACTAACAGCTTGCATGCATAAAGTATATTCTCAGGCATTTTATAGATATTTTATCATTACACCAGAAAGCCAGCTTTTGAAAGACACAAACAGGTCAATATTGAGAAGAGTTTTGATTAAATGATCAAATTTTGCTGAATGAACCTGAAACCATTTCAGTTATAACACAAAAGTATTTCTGCTTTATTTCAGGACAAGAAACAATTAAGACAGGGCTTTTACAAATATATCTCCATTGCCAGGTGGTCTGTTAGTTTTGTGCCAAAAGACTACTTGTTGATAGCTAGAAGTTTAGAACTCTAAAAGCCAAAAAAACTTTTCTGTAATTCTGAAAAAGGCATATAGAAGTGGCTAGCAAAGGTCCCGTGAAATAGATCCCATAAACTTAAGGTCTGTTAGGAACTCCTTTAATCCACCAGAGTCCTTAAATAAAACATCATCTGTAATGAAGGATTGTGCACTGGCTGTTTGAAACTACATGAAGGACAAGAAAAGGTAAATGCACAAAAGAAGACTAAATCAAAAAAGCCTCTGATATGACCAACAATCTTTTAGGATCAGTCACAGTTGCTTCATATGCAGCTCTGGAAGATCTATGCTATCATCTGGAGGCAAATCAGGCCTCATCTTTTCCATCCCTCCTTAAATACTTGAAAGATGATTAAATTAAAATTTTTGCCCAGAGATTTTACTGACCTACTGACAGAATAATTTGGGTCGTCACAGAGTGATTTAGGTATGAAGGGGCCCTGGGAGGCCATCCAGTTGAACATATGGCTCAAGGCATGCTTCACATCAAAGCTCGATCAGATTGCCTAGGGCCTTGTCCAACCACACTGCGAAGCTCTCTGAGGATGGGTATTTCACAACCTGTCCAGGCAAACTGTTCCAGTGTATTAACGCAGTAACTGTACTAGAAGAACAGCACAAGCAATGGGAGGTGTCTGACAGCTGCTGGGACGTTAAGGATTTCCTCATCTTCCAGCAGCAAATGATGCAGGGCTCTGTGTCATGCAGGACTGCCTAGACAGAGGGTTCCCAAGCCGTGGGCTACATACAGGAGCAGTGATGCTTCCACAAAGACTGAAGACTACAAGGCTCTGCAGCCACATGCAGTTCCTGGCCGCACCAGACCCAAGAAGTCTTTGTAGCAGTGGCCTCACATGCCCTGGTCTGGAGGTCTGTGTCAATGATACAAAAGAACTGATCTGGAAAATTAGAAACTGGCTTATGTTGAAGTTGCAGGAAACAAGAACAGGGTGGAGAGGAGCTGAAAAGCTGTACGGGTTCCTTTCAGCTGTTCTGCATGTTAGCACATGATGTTGTAAATATTGGGTAAAATCAAGTTGCTTGCATGCTGGCAACACAAAAAACTACGTAGCTCTCAATAAATGTTTGTTTGAATGAGGTTCTGAACACAGATTTAATGTCAATCATGAGACTATGATTTTCTGTTCTGGAGGAGAGAGATGGCTCCACAGTAGCTGATTATCTCTTGATAACAGTGCAGTTCTTACTTTGTAAGCAGCTCTATCACTCCGACACATACGTAGCTTTTTCTACATTCTTCCTTCTACTGCCCTTCAATCACTCCCTAACCAACTTCCTTTTGCTTCTCTTTCTGAATGATTAACCTCCTAATAAAATTAATTGTGGAACTGACAAGATGGGTCCTGCTATGACAAGTTTACTCCGGTTATGCTCTACATTATTTGCAACTTGTCTATTTAGATTTTCTACTCTGTGTTTGTACAGGGCTGCTTAGCAAAATGCAGATCAATACTTGGCTCACCCTTAACCACTGCAATAATAAATATGATTAACAACAATGTCAGGATTTTTCTTTTCTTTTTTTTTTTTTTATTTTCAGTCCAAGAACACTAACAGAAACAAATTTGCAGAGGAAAGATGAAAACCACAGTGGTTCCCACTGCTGTATTCTCTCAGTTCCACCTGTTGTTTAAATCGAGATCTACAAAGCCAAACAAACAGTCATTCTGCCTCAAACTTTACTCACTTTTTGCACTGTATGAAAGATAAGCCACTGCTACTATACAGAGCACAATAGTTCATCCAGCCTCCAATATCTGATATCCTTTACTTCCCAAAGTTACCTTTAGATCATTAAAGAATTTTATCAGCTAGACCTTTTGCACTCTGATACTCATCAAGAGGAGAAGGGAGCCTCCAGTGTCTGCACGCTGATAAGAAAGTCGTGCTCAGAAAAAATAACCATCTTCTGTCTTATTTAACACTGTTTATTCCTTTTTTTGAACTATAGTCTCTCAGAGTGTGATCAACTACGATTATTGCACTTCATGCAAAACAAGATCATTATGCTGTCCTACCACCTCCCCAACCTGTATTTAGCTGGTTATATTCTATTGTGCTTGTCATAAAATTACCTTATAAGCATTTGTAGGCAATTTATATTACATGTTATACGGCACCTAGCACTTCTTAATCAGGGCACTTTCATGTGTAAGTACTACCAATAATTCAAAAGTGGGGAAAAGAAAATCAATATTTTTATACTGAAACAATTATAATTTTCCTACTTGAAAAGGTGCAGAGCATTCAGGGACTGATAAAAGGTCTTTTGAGGTAAAAAGAAGTCAAAATCTGACAATCCCCTCCACTTCTATGAGCAGAGCGGACCCAAATGAGCAGCTTTTGACTGAGGATGGACCTATGGATATCTCCCATCTGCAGTTCGCCACAATTGCTGCCGCAGCAGGCAGTTACTACCACCAGCTGCAATTTCTTGTGCAAATGTTCATAGTAAAACCAGAAGTGTAAGCAATAGCCACTCTAACCAACACTGAATATATGTGGTAAAAGCACTTACTTAAGAATAACTGTGTTAGCTCCTTATGATAATTTTGCCAGAAAGGTTTTTGCACAGGGAAGGGAAAAATGTATCATTGACATCTGCTTTTTGCCCTCCGTAGCTAAACACATTTTCACCTCTCTTCTCTATACCCTGATATGCTTATGATGTGTTCCTAAAAAGTCCAGCAGCCCACAAATTGATGGATAGCAATTTTTCCCATGAAAATTACTGTGACAGAGAAGTGATGCAGGCAGGGACTTGAGAAATACATGCGGTTTAAATACATAGCGAGAGTGTGCATGGGGTGGGGGATGGAGAGGCGGGAGTCAGATCGTCCTTATCATCAACTGGAGGAGATGCTGGGCTTTTTAGTGGCTGGTTTTACAGCAACTGAGATCTTTTGAAACCATCCTTCACCAATCAATTCACAGTGAGCTCTGCTAACTCCTGTCACTATGCTGTTTTTCTGTCCTTCCCTCTGGATGGTCTTGCTGACCTTGATTCAGCAGAGGAAGACAATGAGGATGAAAACATAGCTATTCAGACAGAGGGCAAAAGAACTCACACTAAAAGATTTACGCTGGGTATTCAGGCCCACAGATGAGGTGGCTGAGTCCGACAGATAGCGCATCACGTTCAGAAAGGTCTCAGGCACTGAAAAGCCAGCACCTTCTCCAGCGGGTGATCCTGATGGTCTCGCTGCACGTTTAGAATAGGGAAATCAGGGACTAAGCAGCACGGTGGCTGGGACAAGTAACTACAAGACTGCTAAAGCTGAGAAACCAAAAGTTGAGTGTCTGAGAGAGGAAAGACCTTTTAGCCAAACTGTTTAAATTTTTGCTTTGTTTCTGCAAGAAATATCACCTGCAGTTATATCATCTTAACGTGAAAAAACAATATTAAAATTTCAATTGTCACAAAATCTAGTAGAAGAATACTTACACTAAATAAGGGTAATAATATTTTCTATTTTTGATCACTCTGTATTAAAAAGTAGAAAAATTCTTTAAATACAAAAGTCTTTCAGAATGTCAAGAAGAAAGAGAAAATGAGCCAATTTTTAAGTGTTGTGTAAGACTGCAGAAAATCCAAATATATCACCTGTCTATAGTGAGATAAGCAATTAAAAAAAAAAAACCACTCCCCAAAAATCCCCAAAACTTCGTAATACTCATTACTTAGTCTACTGTGCAACATATTTAAGCAGATTCTTAAACCATGAAGTAGTCAGGCCAGTTTCATTTTGTTTATTCATGGAATCAATATTGTTGCACTAAATATTATTGCATGAAATGAACAGAACTTACAAATAGCTACCACAGTGCTCTCATGACCATGAGAAGCAGCAAGACCTCCTCTGGACTTTCTGACCAGGACTGGTAGCATGCTTGCTGCGGGACATCTTCTCACACAGCTTTGCCCAGGTAATTGTTTCTACTGGTTGCTGTATAGGAAGGGGTGCAGAATCCTCACCCTGCCTCCACGTACTTTTCTCTGCTTTACTGGAAAACTGACTAAGGCAGGGTTAGAGAGAGGAAGACAGCCATATTCCAACCGAATGCAAGGCCTATTATTCTACTTTGCCTTTACAATTGTGGCTTAGTGGCAGCTTTACAATTGTGTCTTAGCCTGCAGCCGTGCCTTTCTTAAGGTTCGGGGAGTACTCTGGACTCCAGAAAGTTTGCAAGCTAGAAAGCAGGACCCAAGTGCGGTGCATATAGCAATCAACGCCTTATGCTACCAGTAATTTTTTTTTTAAGCGTAAGGTAGAAGATTGCTGACAACACAGTTCCAGTAGAGTCAGTCAGTCCGGAGGTGGTAAAATATGACCACTGTATCCCTAACATAAATTCCCCATGCACCCACAGGACTGTGGGTCAAACTGTGCTGCGCTTTGGTAAGGGCCAACTCTGTCCAGCTCTGCCAAGCAGCAAAGGCAAAGTGTAACATGACGTTGGCCAGACAGAGCAGGTGTCGTTGCCTGGGAGGGCTTCTCTCTCTCGTGTTGTCAACATAAGCCCTAAATTCAGTGATAAATAAAGTGTGAAGGAGAGAGCTGTATATCAAGCCTGAGGAAAGGCAAGTTATGATTCCATATTAGCTGTTAAAAATCTCATTCAAAACACAAGATCCAGGATTTTGCAGCAGTGCAGAGTGTTTCAGGCTTCATAAAAACACATATTCAAGGTTTTAATTAGCACTGTGACAGTTTCGAAACTGCTGTCAATCAATCTTTGCGAAAAAAAAAAGAAAAACTTGTCATGCCCAGGGAGAGTTAAATTGAAATTAAAGTGAATTTTAAAAGATGAGAAATAATTATGGCACCAGGAAAAAGAATCCAGAGAAAGAGAGAGCTGTGAGAGGAAAAATATGTTACTAATTACGCTTTTTACTTTTCCTAATCAACCCTCATTCCAGTCCCAGGCCACCTTTAATAAAATTAATGAATGATTATACAGGGAGTGTTATACTGTTCAATATATGGTTATGCAGATTTGCCACACCATGTGCACACATAAAAGCATGCCCAAATGACCAAGTATGTGCCCATCGGAAATGCAGCAGAATGGTCTACACTAAATGCATGAGATTCCCAGACTCGTATGTACATTTTATTAGCATATTCACGCAGCCCAGTTTCAAGTGTGAAAGCAAAGTTGTGTATTCCCTAAAGCCTGCTCAAGCAGATTACAGAGGATGTTCACACAGAACAAAAGGGTATCAGCATCAAACACTTCCATTCTCCAGTCGGTGCAGCTCCCGAGCAAAAGCTGAAATCTGGGAGGACTGCAAACATTAGCTTGTGAAAGAGAAATGTGGGAAAGGCATAAAATTACTGTGAGACAGACACCCAAAATGGTAAGCTAACAGAGACTGCACAAAGCAAAAGCAGTAAGGGAGTGAAACACGGAGGGACACCTGACATTGTGTTCTGAACAGGCAGCTGGGTGAAAGGAATACACCTGAAACCCTCACTGGAGAAGACCAGCAAGACTTTATTTCGCTAAAGCAGAAATAATAATCATTGTCATAGCTCCTGAAGCTACCACATTCACATAAACACATATATGGGAGTGAAGGGATGTGCATACATGGTTTATAGATAGGAACATATACAAGACATACAAAATGTCCTATATAGGTATATACAAAACCCCATTTATCTACAAGGTCTGCAAAGAGATGCAGTGTCATTTACACATTTTCAAGCAACCAGCTGTTCATGGTCCATACCTGAAATGTCTGTATTCCTTTAAGGCAAAGATCCTGATGCTATTGTCTTTGCAGAGAGGTCTAATACACAGAATGAAATGACATACCCAGTTGAATAGGAATGATATCTATAACTGCTGTGGCTGTCCTGAAACATGGTTAATACACTATGTCTGACTCACTGAGCAAAAGTGACATCCTTCTGCAATGTTTTGTGAACCTGAAAATTAAGCGGCAGGTAAGACAGGACAGGGAAAACTCAGCTCCCAGGTAGCAAAGGAGTCCAGTTCCCACCCACTGTCCTACTTCAGGATCCCTAGCTTTACCATTAAAGGAATACAAGAGGTTGCTCCAAAGTGATAGTTCACAATCCTAATGTCAAAAAAAGCTAAAGGCAAGATTTTGCTTATGAGATTTTTACTATAGACTCAGAGGAGCTGCTCTCGCATAGCTGCTCTGTGCATCCATGGGGTTCTACTTCTGGGGAAAAAAATGACGTACAGAATTCTGGAGAAGTCTACGTGCACTGTTCTCTCACGGCCAAGCCCTCCACTGGGAGGGTAATATTATTCCCAGCTCTTTCCCTTTCTTCTCCAAGAAAGTGACCAGAGTTCAGGCTTGCTTAAATGTGAACCTACATGTTAAGTGATGTTGATGTAAATAAGTCAGAGACACAATCTCTTTCATTCCCTTCATATTTAAAATCTTACTGTGTACATGAAAGTAAATCCAGGACCTCTCCATACCTCACTATGACTCTTAATAATTCTGCAACTCACCCATAAGATGAATGGGCAAGCTGAATTGCCTCCCATATATTCACTCTTTTTTCTAAGTCAATTTTCTTATCCTTACTTTCTCTTTTATTTCCCAGGTAGAGATGCTGGACCTTCAAACAAGACACAGAACTGAACGGTTTCCTGCAATGCTCCCAGTTAAACTGTTAACTGTATTTTATCTCACCTTTTAAACAAGAAGGGTACCGTTGCTTTTATAAGGCATCTAAAATAGCCAACATCTACACTCTTTTTTCTTGAGGACCCCATTGAAACAAGGTAAGTGCACTAAAATTGTGTTTGATGAAAAAGCTGCTTTATTTCCAAAAAAAGCAAATATTACTGGAACATTTCTCGGCTTCAGAATGACTGCTGTTAAACTTTTTGTGCAAGAATATTGTTAGATGCATCAAAACACCTATGTTCAGTTTCACAAAGTGATAATACTTCAAATGACCAACATAAATAGCTTACCATGAACCCTACCTACCTTTACGCATGTACAGTTCTTCTGCTGGCAAATGAATAGTATCTGAAAAGGTACTGCAAACTGAAATGGTATCAACTGTTTAACTTAGACATGTACGTTAAGGCTCTACTTGCTGCAATTTCTAATACATGTCCTGTGAGAAGTATGTTTTTAAAATATACCCTTTGGTGCCTACAGTTTTAACAGGCATGTCACTGCAAACACGTACGGGCAGATATTGTGACACGAGTTCTTCATTAGAATGAATGCTGGTCTATACGGTGGTTTTCTTTTGTGCATAGAGAGTCAAGCATCAGATAGCTTCAGAAAGTCAATTAAAAAGAGAGACAGTGCATCTTAATCACGGGGCTTTTCCTATCTATTTTTTCCAGTAGTTACTTAAAACCACTAACTTGAAATCAGTCACACGCTGTCTTCAGAAGTTCACTCAATCAAAGGGCCAAGCTCCGAGTAATCAAAGATCTTAAATCACTGGAGCTCCCAACATCAGCCACAGGAGGATTAAAAATCCAGTAGCCAGAACTCAATTCTTCGATCCAGCGAGCGCTAGCGCATTATGAGAAGTCCCTAAAGCCCTAGATCACAGCCCAGCCTTTGCCTACTGTGGAGCTAAGTGGAAACCGCCTTTAATTCCTTAGGAGATCCTATCTTGCCAGATGAAAATAGATATTGGCCTCTGTGTGTAGGATGATTAGAAGAATGGAAGAGGATTAAACAAGATGCAAGGGGAAAGGCTCAGAGTGGCTCATTTACATGGTATTACCGCTGACAGATAGGTGTTAACAGAACAGAGCAACCTAAAGGCAAAACTGTATCTGAATTAAAGCTGTATTTATTTACTCAAGTTATAAAGGGATTAAGTCCTGTTTATTTTACCACATCCAGCACTGTTTTATCTATTAAGCACTTTGATGCTTACTCAATTGTTCTGTGTCATGCATTGCACAGCTGCTTGGGAATGTGTTTATCTTCATTTAAAACAGAAGCTTTTAAATGTTTCAAACATAAAATATAGATGCTAATGGCAAGTTAAACATTCACAGCTGTCTTCTTGTCTCCCAAAATGGAGACATTTCTAAAACAGACAATGGGAAAAGTAAAAAGCACATTTTTAAGTACTTTGTAGATTGCTGACAGGAAGAACCAAGTACAGGAAAGTGTGTGTCACACATATACACGTGTGAACACAAAGGCAGTTTCCCTGACACAAAATCATTGTATTTCTATTAACTTCTCAATATTCAAAAAGTTTTAATTGGGAAGGAAAATGATGTAGCAAAAATTCCATTCAACCCAAACCATCAGTCTTTCCGGGAATCAGTGAGTCTTATCAAAAGCCAGTATAACACCTCATAAAGTAGCTACCTTTTTACTCCGCGTGGAGCCCTGTAACAGCTGCTCCCAGGTGACCCAGTTCTCAGGGGACTGCAGAAACTTTCCCTGCCCTGCCAGCAACACCAGAAAATCAGTTATTTGCAAGACTCAGTCTCAGTGCTGCTTGACTGCCCTTATACCCGCAGCTGCCTCATTTACCATCCAAAGTTTGCACATGATCCTTATTATCTTCTGGAAACTGAAAAGCTAACTGCACCACTTAGCTCGCCCTTCCCAGCTTGTGCTCCAGCGGACCTACTTTCCTTCTCCTCTCTCCTTCTCTTCCTGCTCATTGTAATAATGCCACTTTGCAAGTGTTTGTGTCACAGTCCAAACCTAGCCAACCCATTTTGCACACACAATGGTGAGAGTGATGAGAAGTGAGGAGGGGATGAAGACAGGCAGAGGGACTGAGAATCTTCCATAGTTTCAATTTTCAGTCCCATACAGAACTACCACTGCTCAGTGCTGTTATGGGTTTGCCTATGTTCACACTCTCCACAAGGAAACATTTACAAGGCCATCAGGACTGCCTGGGAAAGGCTGTGCTTCTTTTGTTATTAAGGCGTCTCATTCATCTTAGTGGAAGGCTTATTATCCATAGGAAGCTATCTGTGCCATGATGGCCAGTAAAATCTGTGCAAACACTTATGAAGCCAAGCCCCATGCCCCAGAAAGGTTATCATCAAATGGGCAAGAAAAATAAACAAGCAAGCAAGTAAACAAAAAACTCCCCCAAAAAACACAAACAAACAAACAAACAAACAGAAAAACAGATTGAAGACGTAAGTAATAGATGCAGTCCTGCCTTGAGAAAGCACCTGGGAGCCACGTCATGTAGGGCAAGTAACCCCCTGCAGGTATAAGGGTCTAGCAGTATGTCTGTAGCTGGATTCATATCACCATGTTCATCACAGCCGGGTCCTCCTTCCAGGCACCTGAGCTGTCCCTGGCTCTCTCAACACGCTCCTCAACCCTCCCAAGCACTCTCTGCAGTAATGTTCTCGACCCTGCCTGCAGCTGAAGCATGACCTACTTACATTTGATTTTGAAAGATAGTGTGACCCTGACATTGTGAAGATTTTTTTCTCAGTAGTGCAGTTCCTTGTATTCTCCTACAAGATCAGACTCTGCCATTAATACTTTAGATGTGAATACTGGCCCTGTTACATCAGGCACACTATTATGCACAAAGGAAACAAGATTGAAGTAAACAAGATTACAGGCATTAAATAATAATAAAAGAACTCAGAGACTTTAACTAGCCTTTTTACAGAGCTTCGATGCCTCTAAAATAAATAGGTCAGTGTTGATAGAAAGTCTGGGCTCTGATTTTATCCCTCTGTATTTTCAGAATGCTTTCCAGCATCCAAGTACAATATGTAGAAAATCCACAGGCCTATCTGTTCATGCTTCTCTAGCCTTAGTATCGATATTAATGCCAACAAAATTAGTAATTTGACAATTAGTTTTCCACTTACCTGAAAAGACATGAAAGGCAGAAAGAAAGTAGTTTAACTAGATTATAATGTGGCTGTGACAAGTCAGGTTCCTGTCATGTTATAGCCTTCCAACTTTAACATTTTCATGTCTGCTTGGCAGGTTATTAAAATAAATGAGGGTGTGTTGGACTGCTGTTGCACTTTTCTCTAATGGGAGTTCAGGAATTTGCAAGCCTCTACCGTAAATTGACCGATCGTGAAGTCTGAAAGAAGTTGGCTAAAGTGGACAATTAGGAGCATTTCTCCACAGCTGAGTGAAATATTCCTTGTTATTTTAATAATTCAGGCACAGGCTAATTTTCGGAGGCTGAGTTTGTCAAGATAATGTGCCTTGTGCTTGTCTGCTTGTCATTTTTAACTCAATCCCACATGTTACAGGTGCAGTCTAGCTTACAAAACAGGCAAATCACTCACCGTGGAATCTGCATATGGAATATAGATATATTGCACCAAGGAAAAACAGCCCAAGAAGTCAACAGATAGCTGTGATAGGAATGCACATGATGGTAAAAACTTTTGATGTTTGATAGCTGTTGTATCCCTCTTCATACTGATATAATTAAAGGTCTTACTTGGCAGTATGCATACACAAATATGTATAATGTAAAGCATCATGTAGATTTCTTCGTAAAGAGAGACGGTAAGGCCACAGGAATCCCACGTGGCGTGCAGATGTTCTGGGTAGACTCAGTTACTTTTTTCAGCTAAATACATCTCAATGTCAAAAAATGTGGAACATGCAGGGAACAGTCACATCCTCCAAGTGAGAGGGTGAAGTCTCCTTTATAAAAGATGAAGTAGCTTCTATAGACATTATTATATCCAACTTCTGAAAGCAAAGGCTACACAACTGAGCCAGAATTTTGAAACCTCTGATTCTATTTTCTCATCTATGTCACTTACCAGTTGCTGCTTCTCTGAGAGGCAGTGAGAATGGCATTCTCATCATGCATTTTTCTCTCTTTTTCTCAAGCCAGATTTCTGGCCTAACCTAACACATACAGAAGCGTGTGTTCAGGTCGAAACTGGTTAAGAAATTCTTTAACTTGCTACAAGCTTCCCCTGCAGATTTAAGACTCCGTGATGAGCCAGAAGAATCCATTCCAAGACAAAACAATTGCAAACTTGCAGTGGATGAAGCTTTTCTAGGACAGCTTCTTGAAGGTCAGCTCAGACTTCTAAAATACCAATCTATAATGAAGACACCGGGAACTATATCATGCTAAGGAAGATCTTCATACTGCAGCAACCTTGGGGAAGGCACTGCGTACCTTCCCTGACATGCCTTGCCAGCTTCATAACCTCAGACGCCCATTACGATGACCATCAGTGACAGAAACCCAGGGAACAAACACTGTACTCATGAGAGTGCAGCTAGAAGCTTATACAGAGGGTAAAGAATCTCAAATTACTTGTGAAGGCCGAGCAATAGCTACCTCTTAGTCTTCTCCACCATGAGATATACGCGCACACACACAAATATATGTACGTGTATATGTATCTGTTTATATATGTATTCATATATATGAACATATATTTGTATATACTCATGTATCTATTTTAAGGTGTAGGCACATTCAATTCATTACTGCCATTATATCAACCAGATTTCTCCCTTGAGGTCATGCAAAAGAGCTCTTTGATAGAAGGCAATGCAACATACCACTCATCTCACCAGTGAAAAGGGTCATGATGCCACTTGATCTCTCGTGTTGCCATCACCCCTGTATATTCAAGTAGTGATGAAGCAAGGCTACCATCTCCTACTATGAAACAAGACTGAACGCAATTCTATTAACTGTCTTGAGAGATCAAGGATACGTATCCCAAATGGCAACAAAGAAGAGCCCATTAGAACTTGTGCGACCGTGAAAGGTCTGGCGGAGAGAGAGTGCACTTACACTTAACAGTGATGTGGTATGAATGCTTCAGATAATGCACCACGAGAGTTCCTGTTCTCAGGCCACTTCTAGAGATATTCTAAAGTACCAAAAACAACCTGAATTCCAATATTTGCATGTATACCAGGCTATCCATGTGTGAAGATGAGTATTTATCATATATTATTCACTTCTGATTGCATTTTGAAAGTTTCGGTCATTCCACCAGGAAGCAAACTCAGTCCTTGGCAGCTGAGGTGGCCACTCACTCAGCATGAGGAATGAACAGCACAGAGAGAATGCCTGAAGCAAACAGTTCAACAATTCACTCTCAAAGACTATTCTTATAAAATTGCCCATGTAACAAAGCATATCCAAAACCCAGCAACTTGCACTCAGCAATTTGCAAACAGAATTCACGGAATCAATTACATGTTAGAAATTAGTCTGAACAGCTCTGATCTTCACACATGAGGAGCAAAAGTCTTTATTGTCAGACCTCAGATATTGCTAAATAATGAAACAGTGGAGACGAGGATTTGAAGTCTGTGCACACTACCACTTTCCAAGAATTTAACTTCAGAAGCTTGAGAAAGGGGATCATGGATGTTGCATCTGGTCTTGAGGGAGGAAAAAGTCAACATATGAGTCTAAGACCATTCTTAAGGAACTTGCTATCTCTGCAAGGAAACAATGATCAGTAAGGGTTGCCAGCAAAACTTGTCTCTGCTCAAGTAGAGCATGAAGTGTCCAGAGATCAACACTGTATCAGAATCAACACAAATGTCAGACCTCCAATTTGAGAAGTGCCTTCATCAGGGAATAAAACAAAGCTAGCAAACCACGTTACTGAAATGGCAAAAGAAACTGCTACTTTCTCATCCCCGCAACTATCATCCTATGGTACATCAAGTTTAAAAATTAAAATCTTTCCCAGGAAAGGCAACAAAATGAGCAGAAGAAACATGCAAGCTCATGACCTCCCTCCTCCTGCAAATAAACTGTGTCTCAACATGTTACTGATGCCGATGTATCCATTTAGTTCCTTTTCTCTCCAGCAGATTTTAACAGAAAATTTGTCTCCATTGTGTTCCCCAGTCCCCTGGTGCTCTCAGAGAAGAAAAGGGAAGAAGGGGATGGCATTCTTGTATATGTGTCAAGCTAATACTGATGTAAATATGATAGCGTTGTGTTGCTTCATATTCAGCTGCAGGATCAAGAGGCAAGACATCACTTCTAGTAGTATACACTTCATATCTTTTCAGCACTAGATAACATATAGTCAATTACCTCTGAAAATTAGTGTAGGATCTTGTCTGCTTGTGGTTCAAAACCCACAGTAAATCATTTTGAGAAAAAAAAATATGTTATTTTTGTTAAAGACAGGTACTTGAATCCAATGTATGTCAACAATATGAATTAAGTACACTGAATATGAACTTAAAATGTTAAGAACATTACACCTGACATTTTAAAGTTGTAACAACAGAAAACATGGTGTGCGTTTGGTCCTCACAACCCATTTTAGTGGCCAAGGGGAAGAAGTGAATTGCCATTATCAGAAACAAATTGAGACCAAAAACTAACCATAAACAATTCCAAAGTATTTAGAGTTTAAGGAACATAATCACAAATGCTACTGTTTGCCTAACTGCTTATGTGTCTACTGTTGAGTAAATCTGAGTTCACACACGCTTTGTCTCTTTAACACTAGAGGGAATATCTTAACAGTCAGATTTGCAGCTGCTACTCTATAGAATGAGAGCACACCAGTGTGTATAAACGCAGATATTCCCCATATGTACATGCAGATGTAGTATTTTAATGCAGATGCAGTGAAGGTCCTGTCATAAAATTAATCTTAAAATTAACTTAAAAATAAACTTAATCTTAAAAATA
Source organism: Opisthocomus hoazin (assembly GCF_030867145.1). Lineage (NCBI taxonomy): Eukaryota > Metazoa > Chordata > Aves > Opisthocomiformes > Opisthocomidae > Opisthocomus > Opisthocomus hoazin. The sequence goes on along the minus strand of NC_134416.1, from coordinate 72,357,972 downwards.
CTTACATTAAAATATTTGCATGTAGAACTGACTTTGAAGCAGTATGTGTAAATTTTTACTTGCTGGACTCTTGGTCTGGTTAATATCTGCAGTCCTTTCTTGCAGAAGCATACAATTGTTAATGTTTGCATTTTATTACAAAGATTTAGATTCAGAATCCTGAATTTTCTGACAGAACAACAGAGCAACTACATTTCTGTTATCATGCTTTTCTCCTTTTTTTATTCAGCATAATTACTAAACTATCCTACTGCCTCAATCATTTCTGCAGCTTCACCTGATATTTAATAAACAGAGACTGAAACTGGTTGAAATTCTCTCAGGTGACCTACCTTGTATGTTTGTAACAGGAATGTTAAGGATAAATCTCAGACAGGTTAAAGAAGCCTTGATATTTCTAAATCTGCTATATAAGTCCAACCTGCCAAGATATAAATGCAGACAAAAAACATGACAAAAGCATAACGACTTTTGTAAGTCATTATTTATTATTAAAATAAATCAAATATATACGGCACTTGAAGCAGCTTTGTGATGAAAAGATTATATTACTCAATGTTTGAGATTTTATCTACCTCAGTCCACTGTAAAAATGGTTGTCGAGCACCCAGTGAGACAGTGGAAAATATGAAAATACGCCAAAATATATTTGCACGTATTTCCCCAAAAATTTCAGGGTGACTGCAACTTGATTTGGAACTGTCAATTCAGTGTTTGAACATAGCAAATAAGACTGGTTATGTCATGGTATGTTATGGCATATTAAATGTGGGTGATAGTATGTAATCGTATTATTATACAATTATATAACTATACAAAATATACATAATATTTCGTATCAACCTTATAAAGAATCTTTCTACAAATAACTCTTCTCTTACTGTCTTTTCCCCTTCATGAAGCTTTTACAGAGAAACCTGCCCTTTACAGAAAAATTATAGTGATTAGTTCCAATAACTTGGACAGCTAAATAAATATTTACAGTATCAGAACATACAGTAAAAACTCATTTGCATGGACCTAGGTGACCTCATATGGATTATCAATTTTTGCAATTAGTGTGCAAATAAACAAACAGGATTAAGAAAGTCAAGGATACTGCATCACACAGTGTACTTTATTCATTTATTTTGACAAGTACTGTTTTGTTTTAATTGTGAATAATATTGCTACCAATTATTTTATACTTAAAGTATTACGGGATGTTTGATGAAAAGAAAGTGCTTTGAAAACATATCTGCAAGGATACAACAGGGAGATACGTTCAAAAGCAAATTTGATCTAACAATATCTGTCTTTTGAAGTGAGTTTTAAGGTTTTCCCTTTCATTTCATCACAAAATCTCATTATATGTTTTAGTTTCAATAAACCACAAAATGTTTTTCCATTTATCAGTTGCTGAGGCAAAATATATATATTTTTTTTTTAATTTCACACTTTTACATACTTTTTCCTTACTTTACTCTTTTTCCGGTGTTTTCAAGGGTATCAACTTAGTTGTGTAATCTCGGGCAAAGCAGATTCTCCGTGCTTTGGCTTACCCATCTACAAAAACTGTGTAACATGCTGATTGTGCAGAATTAGTGCGATATGCAGTGTAGTTCCACTTTTTAAATGTTAAAATTATTAATGAGCCATGCTTTTCATGTCTTAGAGGCAGAACATGCAATATTTCCTCCAAGTCAGAGCTGCCATTTTGCTAATGCAGCACTGAATATCCTGGACATGTGTTAAGGTACAAATGCAGCTTCACAGCAGTGCTCCTGAGACAGAAAGACTCAGAGTTTTTTCAGTATGTTTCATTTTATTTTTCTCCAGTGTATAAAAATGTTAATGCTTAAGAACTGGACTTGCTATATGTCATCAAAATGTCTTTTTAATGTCTCCCAGCTCTGAGCTATGTTCCCTATGACCAATGTTGTTATCAGATTGCTAACACAGCAGCTGCTTAAATAACTGTTAAGGATTAATTTTTACCATTATTTCACAGGAGTTTCCAAAACATATTGGATGCTAGATAAACTTCATAGCATGATAGTGACCGTCCCCACCCTGAACTCCCTATCCCCCCATCCATGTGATGGGAAAAAGTGTTCAGATGTGTTCCTAGTTCATCGCCTGTGAAAGTCAATGAACAATCAATCAGGCCACGCTCTTGCAACTAGAGGTCAAAATTAGAAAGTCTGTAACACTGTACTGCTTCACAGATAGGATAGCAATCGTAGTGCAGATGCTTAGTAAGTAAACCAGCAGGTTTTTCTCACCATTAATATTATTTCTACCTGCTAAAATGTATCTCTTTAAATAGATTTGTTGGTTAATAATATTTTAAATTAGTGTCTTGTGTTGATCATTAAAGAACAGATTGGAAACTGATGTAGCTGTGCCTAATTGAGTAACTATTACTACCCCTTTAATGGGACACATGAAGCATTTTATCTGCTTTCTTTGCAGATTGTTAATTTAAATGGATGGCATAGTGATAAACGAGTTAATCAGCTGAACAAAACTGTAGAAAGACAATGTAAGGATCATTTTACTGCTAACTCAGAAAACTACAGTTGTTGTAAAATATGATAATTAATAATTAATAGACTTGATGAGAAACTAATTTCTGAAAAACTGGACATCATTCTAAAGCTAGTCATGGGTAAAAGTCCCTGAATTACTTCAGCTAACAGCCTGAAAAGGTCTGATATTCTAATGAGAAAAACTGAATTGTAGCAAAGGAAGCAGGTACTTCTCAGCCTCCATACCGGCACTGAAAGCAACTGCAAGGGCCATGTAGAAAGCAGCAGCCCCAAAGGGCTACACTATGAGTTGTAAAACCACAGAAATTTGCTTTCAAAATTAATTAAAAATCTTGTTACTATCTACTCAAGTCTTCAGTTGCCCACGGATCTTAAACAACAAATTGTGCTTTCAAATTATCAGTGCTAAATAGTATTTTTTTGTACATGTTTTCTCCTACATTCACAGAAATTTTGGGGTTTGGGGGGCTTGGGATTTTTTTTTTTTGTAGCAATATCAAATTAATAGTATACAGCTTAAAGAACTAGGACCCTGGCCCTACTGTATTCATTCATATAAACGTATTTCTAGTGTGACACCAGTTCCATCAAGGTTTAAAAAAATCTGGACATCCTACTTCTGCTTGGAATCGGAAGGGCAGTGGAGGGAAGACTCTCTTGTCTTGGTATTAATGTCTGATTTTGTGACCTCAGAAGACATCACTAAACATTCAGAGTGTTGGATCCTCATTGTGATCCATTCTTTGGGGACATTTGCCTATGTGTCCATCATAAACTATAACTCCAAGGACCCTACAACTATTACAGATGTCACCAAACAGCACTTCTGCTTCAGAATGTATGGGAAGCAAATGAAAAAATATCTATTATTAACAGACAACTTCTTCAAACTGCACAATTCTTCTCGAGGTCTATTCACCTTGTGGTCACCATAGCAATGTCTTGTCCATAAAGTTGGTGTATTGTAATCTGATTACTCAGGCCTGCAGAGCACAAAGGATTACAATCTGTAAACATAGTTTCTAGGTTAACATATCAGGATCTCAAAGGGGACAAATCATTACACAAATAGACTGAAATCAGTAGGACTGAGCAGCAGTAATGGTCTGCTGAATCTTAATCAAGTTTAATAATGGTCTGGATTTTAGGCTAAATAAAATCACTACTTCTAAACAGCTTTTACCCTGAACTCCATGGACATGTGTTGGAGTTCCTATGCAGAGCCAGCCATTTCAAATCATGCACAAACCTGGGATGGATAGTTAACTGCCACAGAATTAAATGTGTAATGCCAGGGACAATTTATACAAAACAGACCATGACTCACATATTAGCAGTTTTGATGTTCCATAGGTCAATACTAGAAAAGAGAATGAAAGTATCTTTAATGAAATTATGAACATGACAAATACTACATCTCTTCAGAATCTATCGGTAAGAACTTTATAGCAGGGGGTTTAGTACTGTATGTTTTACAAAACTCGTCTGCTTAAAGGAGTAGAGAAGGGAAGAAAGATGGCTTATGTTTTTGCATAAATCATAAATCTGTGAAGTGGAAGCAGCAGCACCTATGTTAAGGTACAGACATGAAAGATATGTATATATAGGTTTTTAAAGGATGACATATCAAAGACATTTGCAGGAATACACACTGGGTCACTGAACCTGATAGAAGGAGGATTGCAACATTTAAAATCCCTTCTGATCTTTGCAAGGTCAGAGAAATGTTTAAAATAAACTACAAGGTGAGAAAAAATAGAAAAGCAGGTAAGCCAAGTGTTGTACTTACCTGCCTTGCCATCCTCCTTTGAACCAGTAGGCAGAACAGCCATGAACCAGCACAATCTCAGAATGCCATGGAGATGTAGATGTCTTTGAAATGTCGTCTTCTTAAACATCTGTCTGAGCAAATGTATCAGGAGGGTTTCTTGTCTCACCAGCCCTTTGCCAGTCTGACACTGCTGTAAAAATTGCCATTTCCATGAAAATGCCAGCCCTTATTCAGAAATGTATCCAAAGTCCTTGTGAGCACGGACAGCTCTATATTCATTATACGCATACTGTTTGTATCATGGAACTGGATTACTTTTTGGTTTGAAGTCGATACACTTCTTTGTTGACACTCTGTAAATGTACAAATGTATTATTCCCCTTTCCCAGCTGGAATCTACTTCTTATTTGGAGTGTTTCTTATCATTATCATTAGTAAACACAGTAGGCATGAATTGTCCTATGAGTCCTATGGAAGCTTTGTTTTCATTCAGGGATCACTCAAGTCTCTTCGTTTAAGACTTCATAAGTTTTTAGAATAGTTGTGCTCGACTTCTTAAAAAAAAAAATTTAGCTTTTATCCTTCTAATCCTCATAATTTCACAGCAACACTGATCCATAAGCCTCCTTCCTCAACAGGGGAAACCAGCTGCCCCAGCAGTCCTAAAGCCAGACAGAGATCAGTGAATCATGGCGTACTCCCCTGACTTCCAGCTTGCTGTATGGGGATGCAGACAAGCAGAGTCATTCCGCAAGTCTGCACTGTAACGACAGTTGCAAAAGGAACTGGGTCTGAAGTCACATTCCCATTCCTCCGCTGCGGTGGTGGACACAGCTAGCTGATGAACAAAGCACTAGAATCTGCAAAGACCATCTGGGGAGTTATAAAGAAATGGTGGTTTTACTCCCATCCTGGAGAAAGGAGGAAAAGATTCTACTATCACTTCCTTCTGTGGTGAAGAGAACTCAAGAAAACTTGGCTATTCCAGCCATAACAGCACTCTAAGACAACGTATCTTTCAATTTAAAATGTTGACATTCTTGTAGAAAACTCCATAACTCCATCAAAAATCATCCTGTCTTCAGATATGAAATAAAAATTTCTTATTTCCCTGCTTATGTTGTGGCACTTGATCAGTCTAGCTACTTGCGTTCATGAGGGTATAGACACCTCAGCAATAAACATACCTATAGAACAAAAGCTCCTTCTCTTTAAGTAATATGTAACAACCAACAGCTGGATAGTCAGACAAGATTCATAATGAATCATGCCTAAACTACATTGTACAGGTCACTCCAAATAAAAGGAAAGGTTAATTTATAAATTCAAAACTCCTCCGGTCCTGTGCCGATTTCCACTATTTTCCACTATACCACAGAGTCAAAACAAGAATCTGATGTTTTGACCCCTTGGGTCCTATTCAAGCCTGTACAGAAATATAGTTATTCTTGATGTTGAAATATTTTCTGCCATCAGTGTCTTCTCGCAGCTAAGCACCAAATGTTGCCATAACATCTCCCTCTCACCCCGGCGCAGTATTTGACAACACAAAATGCTGCTCATCCAGACATGAAAACCATATATGGATGCAGTCTTCAAACAAATGCTGAGCACTCCAAATCTTCTTTCAGATCCAGCTGCTATACACATCTGTCTGCAAGTACCAAGCTAAAGCTTATTTATGCTTTGTCAGCAAGCAGACTTTCTGTTCCAGACTTTCTCAATACCCATATTATTAGTACATTGAATGCTGACTTATCAGAGGATAAGCAGGAAGCAAAGCTGCTCTGGTTGCTAACTACAGGGGAGAGGTGGAGAAATAGCAGGAAATCAGAACATTCAACAACGGCGCAGGCAGGCAGCTTCTCCTCTGAAAAACGTCAAAACAAAGATTAAATCTCTCTCCAGCCATCTTCTCTTCAGTTCCCCTAAAGGGAGCATGTTCTACCTCTTCCTAATAATATCAGTCATTCTCAAAACTTAAATACAATTAATTCTCATCAAATACAGAATACCAGATCCACACAAGAGGAAAAAAAAAGGAGAAAAATAAAATACATGTATTCAAATCTACAGAGCCTGGCAGAAATCATTTGAGAAGACAACTGCCAATCTTTCTGTAATCAAGCCGTTTTTGATAAAATTAGCACCATTCCAGACTTCTACAGGGAGAGCTCCTCACCTCTTCTTCCTTGCTATCTCAGTCTCAGCATGGCTGCTGTGCTTCCTCTACCACAATAATGGGTCTGGCAATGATTTCTTAGCTTTGAATCAGTACCTTATCCCTGCTGCCTCAGAATATCCCTGTCGGCTTACCTCTCACCGCCTGGTGAAGAATGAGTGCCCTGCAACATTTAGGACTTGGTGTGATCTCTTAACTACTCATTTTTGAGAACTTGGAGAGATTGGTAGAGTAGCAAAAGTGAAACAGAGCACCTAAAAGGAAGGAAAAGGAAGATGGAGGGAGCTACAAAACAGACTGATTTCAAGACCCTAGAACTACGTATTAAGCAATCAGCATTTAAGCATGCAGAAGACAAAGATTTTTCCAACACATCAAGAATCTGTAGCATCAGTTAAAGCTACTTACCTTCCTTGATAGCGTAACTGGCATAATGCAAAGAGAGAAGCAGTAGGTGTGATATACTCATTTTTCTAAAACTTTTTTTTTCTAAAACTTTTCCCTCATGATAGTCTTGTGAGTCAACCAGCAACGGCAGTGGAGATTAAGTCACAACAGGGTGACCACTCAGTAGAAAACATGCACATCAGGAATGTCAGTGTCAGCTTGTGAATACATTTCAATTGAAGTAGAACATTCATTTGTCTTTGGCCAAACTCTATTCAACACATTAATTTAAAACTTGAATAGCCAATAAAAAATTACTAGTTTGCAAATGTCACCCATCTGGAAGACCTCACACCAGAGATAGAAGTGGTATTAAAATGAAGTTAATAAGTCAGGAAGACATTCAATAGGAAAATGCAAAGAACTGCAGCCTAAAGAAATGAAGTGCATAAATGATATAAAGACTCACTGCACAGCTAGAGCAGTGAAGAGTTATTATGGTCCATAAATTGACAGACTCGACATTGTGATGTTGCTGCTGTGAAAGGAAAATCTGTTTTAGCATATACTGGTAGGACTATAAGTGATAAATATCACTCTACTCTGTGTGCAGTCAGCTTTGGCTAGAACACAGCAGCTAGTTCCCAGCACCATATTTCAAGAACAAAGAGAAATGAGAGAAGTGCTGAGGAGAAGAATGGTGACAGGTTTAGGCAACATGGCCTGTGAAGACAAGTGGAAGGAATTATGTTTGTCCAGCCTTGGAAAAAAGTACAGAGGAGAATCTCAAAAAATAATGTAAGATTTCTTGTAAAATATAAGATGATGAATACTCTTTCATATTCAATGAGAGAGAGAGACAAAAAGCAACCAGCTTCAATGTTAGCAGAAGACGCTCAGGTTAGCTCTCAGATGAAATTTTAAGAAAGCTTTTGAAGAAAATGTTATATGTGTATTTGTAAGGGATGTGCTAGGTATGTTTAGCTATGAATGGAAAGGCACTAGTTGGCCTTTCTGAAGTTGTTCCCAAACTCACATTGCCATGAAAGTTCTTACCTGCTTTGTAAAGGATTTCAGGAATGCTGTCAGGACCTTGAGTGCACACTGCAAGGTGGGGGAAAGGTTTTGCACAGCCCAAAGTCCAGCCTCCATAGTGCTTGGCTCAGAGCTCAAGAAGGTTTGAGGCAATGGACAGGCAGCAGCAGAGGCTGGCTGCTCCACAGGGGAAAGGGACTCAGGAGACGAGGGTGACAGCGAGGCAGGCAGAGGCTTCATCAGCAACGGAGCAGCCCTGCAGTACCTAAACTAGAAGAACAAAGCAGGTCTAGTGGCAGCAGTCAGGCTGAGCAAGAGTCCAGACTACCGGGCACGTCTGTAATGTCGATGTGGGTCTACAGCCAAGCTAGGCAGTTAATGCACGAGTCAGTGTCCGGCTCAGCAGAGTACATGGCCAAGAACAGGCACAGCTGTAACAAAGGGCAGGCAGCAACAACAAGCAAGGGTCTGAGCTTAAATACAGCACTCAGGCAAAACGGGAACAAGCCCCAACAAGGCTTCTCACAGCTGTTTCTCACACAACTTCTTTCACAGCAGTTGGTTCCAAGGCCACACAGCTGTGCCACATCAGCACTGACCTTGAGCCCAGGCTGCCAAACCTGCAGAGGGGAGTGGGTGCAGAGACCCAACAAACACCTAGGAAGTGACACGGAAACCAGTGCTGCATTCATATACCTTTCTTCAGCAGCTACCTCTTAATATTTTTGTGCTGTTTATAAATATTACCTGCAAATTCCTACTCTGGCATAAATTAACATTTTTAGCTGCTTCTTCAGGGGTGCTAGTACAGTGCCAAGGTGAAACAACTGATCCAGCGTAATACTATAAAATCCTGGCACATGCATGGCTAATACTAATATACTAAAAATATTGCCTTTGTGGAATGAATACACCTACAAACAAGTAGAAAATTCTAGCAAATTACTATAAATGAACAGATTGCTTATAGTAATTGCAATATTTTTAAATGTTAATATTGTTTTAGCCAGCTAAAGTTTATTAAATAGATCAATCGCAAAGGCATTCTCTAATTGCAGTATCATTATAAAAATTAAGAGAGATGAGGTTTGCAGGTATTTTTATTGACAGAATAAATTGAAGTAGTTGAGAGTATGCCATATATTGAGTAAAAAATCTTAATTTAAATGTCATTAAAAATTAGTAGCAATGCACCAAATATTTCTTTTTAAAAAAGCTTCATATATTTCAAAGCTACACTATTACTGGAGCGGCGTACCTGGCTTCCATCCGGGGATCACCTACATCCCTTTATAGTAGATATTTAACCTGACCTTCTAATCTAAAGCTTGTGCTTGCTACTTTACAGTCAGCTTTTCTTCAAGCCAACTTGTCAAACACATGGGTCACATTTTCCAAATGCCAGCGATAATCTGAAGCACGATCACCCAGAATGCCTTATCTTCGGGAAAGCAAGAGGTGGGGTCATCCTATTCTGTTAAGAAAACAGAAATAAGTGTTCAACATGACAAGTCTCAGATCTCTGAGGCTCCGCTAGCCATGCAAGGCTTCACTTATCAGAACCCACAATTCCCCGTCAGCTTGGATCCCTCTCTCCTTTCCAGCTAAAAATCTACCTGCCAGCTTGAACTGCCACACAGGGCCTGGGCTTCCCCACAAACCTCCTCCAGAAAAAGGAGCTCTGCCCTAGGCCTGCCACTTCCCTGCAGGCAAGTACTTTGCTCAGGTCTCATCAGGAGGGTCAGCGGTGGCCTGATGATATACTGGTGAGAAAAACAAATAGCAACTGCAGTATCAATTATTGTTTCGCCTGTAAGGAAGCTCCAACACTGCTGAAATCAACAGCCAAAGATCCAGAAAAGGAGTGTAGCGTTAAGGAGGCCTAATCTTTTAATCTTTGTTATAAATGCGAGAAGTTCTCTGCTGTGCTTAGTTCAAGTGTTGCAAATCTAATGGGCTATCTGTTGGGTAAGACTGTGATTTTCAGAGCTAATCTAGGTAGGTGATAGAGATGCTGCTGCTTCTGTGTTTACATTCCGTCTGTCCAACATTACCCTTTACCTAAACTGGCACATACTTCAGGAACTGTGCTGCCTGTGGTAACTGCCATCAAATCATTTGATATATAAAATATATGCAACTGAATCCCTTTAATATTCTACCACAGAGTGTATAATTTGATGAATTAAGTCAGGTTAGTTGATGCTTAAAATAATGGAACTTGCCAAATTACACTGGCTTGGGGTGTTGTAAGAATGTGGCAAAAATAAAACCTAGAGTTTGATGATAAATCAGACATGTTATGAGATGTTGTGTTAATCAATCAGTTTATGATTATTCCCCCTATTTGTTTGCCAGAGCCCAGAGTAGTTTTGGATACTTTGGCATATTTTCATAAAAAGGCCTTTGCATTATTGACCACATTCCAAGAGCAATGAGTGACTGAAAAAAAGTCTCAGTGTGTGAGCTCACATGTTTGTGGGCCAACAATACCTGGAGACAAAACAGTGACTCGACCAAATGTACTAATGAAAATGGGACAAATGGAGACCTTTCACTTTGGATACGAAATATGACAGCATTTTATATCATATATTAAATAATTTCTCCACCAAATACTTTCCTTCAAAAAAAACACAAAAACCAAGCACGTAATAGTTTTTCCTGTTGAAGTCATTCCTTCTGCATCCTGGATTCCGGTTCTTCCCTTCTTCTTGGCTAGCCACCCTCATTTTCTTAAAAACTTACTGAAATGCTTCCTCTGGTTCTTTTTGTTTAAAAACACATGCAAGATACCTTTGTTTTGTGAAAGTTACAAGCAGGTAAGATTTTAACAATTAATAGTATGTTTTCCATACTAGTAGTACCAATTATATGCTGTTTAAGCTTATTATCTAATTGCATGCTAGCGCTGGCTTCAGAGATGGAATGACATTAAGTCAGACTTGTGCTGCATTCCCCAGCAGTGGAATATTCAATTATTTGTTCTGACTCATGTAATTCCCTGTATTCCAAGCTTGTTAATGTCATTACAGGGCTGAAATAAAGTGATTACTCTAAATGAGTATTTATCCGATAGGCAATGCAATTCCTGCCCCCTCCAGCTGACAACAGATGATTGCAAGTGTTCTTTGCTACTCCCTCAACTGCACCTCCCCCTCCTTCCCCTGTCAAGGAGGAGACCATAACATTGTGGTGCTCTGTGAAATACTGTCAGATGGTGTAAAATACATATAATAAAATAAAAAGGAGTGCAACCTTCCTCAGCAGAGTTAAAGCTAATGACCACTGCTTCCACTCCCAGTCAGTGATGACAGGTTGAACTAACTGATAATGGCATGCCTGCTGTTGAGCTGGCCACTTATGTTATTTCTCTTGACATGGTTCTGGGGAAGGCCTAATTTTTTTGACATTTGACCATGCAAATTTGAGTCCTGATACATTATTCTGCATTTACATCCTCCCAGTGTTGCTGTTTAAAATGTGCTACAAGCTCCTTGAGTTCAGCTAATAAAGGCCACAGAATGAAAGAAAGTTAAATATGAATGTAAGAGGAGACCTAAATGAAGGGCTAGCTTGTACATCTCAGAGATGACCTTCTGGAAATGAGAAAGTGAAAAATCCTCTTTAAAGCAAATGGTAAGAAGTGTAACACTGATTTTTTTTTTTCTTCAAAATTTTTTTTAAAGATTCTAAAATATTCACAAAAAGGAAAACATTAAGTTTTACATGGACATTTCTTCAGTCAGCAATTCAGCTGAGTGTATTTTAAGCCTAGGTTCCATTAATGACTCTTAGTAATACACCTTTCCCAAAGAGCCAGAAATTCACAGTGCTTCATTAAATATAAGGAAATAATATGGCTTGAGCTCTCTCTCTCTCTCTCTTTCTTTTCACTTGCTCTTAAATTTTTCACATTGTTGAAATCCAAATGTATTACCTGTGAGCAAACTCAACTTTTTTCCGTCTCTTAAAATTAATTTGTATAAATTCACTGCTTATGAATGGCAATAGCTTGACAGCTCTGAGAAAAACACATCTCTGTTTAGCTACAGAGTGGGTGCAGGCTGGGCCTGTGGCGCCTCCGCTAAGGCTTTTCCATCAAACCTGAATGGGTCATATGCAGGGAGAGGTCAGCATTGCACGGGCCTTTTATATGTCTGGAGTCAGGGAAGTTGTGGTAAAGCTCTCATTCCCAGATTTTTCTCTGTTGTCTTCTCTCTTATTGACTCTGTTTATTACAACAAAACTCTCAGTGCATAAGCCATTATCCACCGAAGTAAATATAGAATTTTTTCTGGCTTATGTGCTCTGCTTCACTCTCACGTAAAAACTCCAACAATGAGAAGGCTGCAAGAGCACTACACTGCATGCAGCCTCCAGTGTCTGGCATGTGGTTACCACCCGGAATATATCTGACTTATCCCAGTCAATCACCCTGGAAAATAATACATTTCTGAAGAGCATAAATCAGCAGCTCTAAGCACAAATAAAACAGCAGTCTCCCATGAACAAGAAAACTTTGATGACTGTGCAGTCTGGGCCTCCAAGTAAGCCATCCACTCTAAAGATACTGTAGCTTGTTCTTTAACAATACTCATTCATACTCCCCTTCCTTGCAAGTTCCTCTGCTTTCACCTGTGTTTGCCAACAACTAAAAACTAAGGCATATTCTGTGTGACATTGGTAGGTTTCAGCTAGAAATCTTGATGTTAATATTGCACTGAATCTTGTTGCAATGACATTATACTAGATCACACTGTTACCAGTTTAGGATATTATGTCATAAACAAAATGAAGTAACACCAAATGACTATTCCATTTTCTTTTTATTTCTAATATCTGCTGATATCGAGACCCAGATTTCAAATTGCTTTTTTGATGCCTATGTTAAATGTGTAACTTAAATCAAGCTCAAAGTGACCAACACTGGGAAAAAACGTCAACGATCTTATCATTGCTCACTAGCCACATAAATATGAAGGTACTTCCTCCAGTTTCCAAATAAGTGTTTCTTTTGCAAGACCAACACCAGTGACAACTTGATCGGTCATCTTGTAGTCACACAGAGGACAAGGAACATGAATGATTTCCTTACTCACTCCAAATGGATAGTCCCTCCAGAAGACTCCGTCAATTTGCACACATATCTTATTGTTAATTCTTAGTATCTCTTCTCTCCTTCTCACCTGACCAACCAGGAATAGCTCCATGAGAAGGGAGTCATTTGCTGTCTGTTCCCCAAGACTAAGGTAGAGCCAGTCACCATCCTCTTCTGTCTCTGTGGCTTACACAGGCAACAGGGAAATGTCCTCCCTTGCCTTGTGGAGAAGTAGGTGACTAGCAGGCAAGTACTCAAACCCACATCAAAAAGAGGAATACAGCAGTCCAAATAAATGTCTGCATATTCTCATTTTTACCAGAGTATTCCTACTTCTCCTGTGACACCCATTGCTCTTAAAATGTTTCTTCAAGCTACCTGGAACAACCCAGTTTCTCCTTTCCTCCATTTTCTAAGACACCTAATTAAAAATAACATGGTAGATTCCTAGTACTGTACTGACCAGAGTTTGCATATCATTTAACAGAAACAAACTAAACCAGAAACAAACTGGAGTATGTATTCACTGTGTTAGATGGTGTTCTGAGTGAAAATCAAGGGAGGACCCAGACTTTAATAGTTTCTCTTCTACTGAAGTAAATGTTAATGACATTTGAACAGCCAATAAACCAACTCAGAAATCAATTAGATTACTACCGAAAGCCTCCACTCAAGCAAATATCAATATCTCTAGCTGGTCAGAACGTGGCAGTAACAGCACTAACACCTAAAAAAATTCCTGTAGATTTTTCTTTTTGTACAGCTGTCTAAAATATGTTCTCATTCTGCTAAAGAATGAATCATCTTGAAAATCCCCCCACCTCAAATGCTGTTTCATCTCACAGGAACTGAGGCTGCAGAGGAAGCCATTGTGAAACAGCTGGCTACGCAATATCGTCCCATTATTTACCTCACTTAAACTATGGAGGATACAAACAAAGGCACATACTCCAAATCAAACAGCATTTCCCTCCGCAATACTTTAATTCTGTGAAGACTGATAACTGAGATGCAATTAGAACATCCATGTTGGATACCCATGCTACAGTTTTTAAAATGACACTGTAGGCATGAGAAGTCCCAAATTCACTTTGTTACTTTTCCTCTGAAAACTGAACAGAGACCTGCCACATTTGCTTCACTAAAAGGGAATCACATTTTGGCATTGTATTTCCCAGAGGGAAGGGGGGTGAGGGGGTCACGAACACCCCAATATTCATCACCAGTCTGTTCTCGTAATCCAGTAACACAATAACCATGAATCCAGTAAAACAGAAAATAAAAGATCTGAGGCAATCAGCCACCATTTTTTCAAAGAACTGTGGTGCAGACAGTTTTTTAATACTTCAGAGTTTGTTTGCCTGGGGGAAAAAAGATCCAAGGGCACAGTGGCAAGAATGGAAACTGGAAAAGGGAAAAAGGACACTAGCCAAAGCTATAGACACCTTGAAGATCGTGATTCCTCCCCTTTTACTATTGGAAAAAATTCTACTGAGGGCATTCGGTGGATAAGGAATTGGTTGGATGGTCGCAGCCAAAGAGTAGTGGTCAACGGCTCAGTGTCCAGATGGAGACCAGTGACGAGTGGAGTCCCTCAGGGGTCCGTACTGGGACCGGTGCTGTTCAATATATTTATCAATGACATGGACAGCGACATCGAGTGCACCCTCAGCAAGTCTGCAGATGACACCAAGCTGAGTGGTATGGTCGAGACACCAGAAGGATGGGATGCCATCCAGAGGGACCTCGACAAGCTGGAGAGGTGGGCCTGTGTGAACCTCATGAGGTTCAACACAGCCAAGTGCAAGGTCCTACACCTGGGTCGGGGTAATCCCCGCTATCAATACAGGCTGGGGGATGAAAGGATCGAGAGCAGCTCTGCTGTGAGGAACTTGGGGGTACTGATAGACGAAAGGCTGGACATGAGCTGGCAATGTGCGCTGGCAGCCCACAGGGCCAACCGTGTCCCGGGCTGCATCAAGAGAAGCGTGGCCAGCAGGTCGAGAGAGGTGATTCTGCCCCTCTACTCTGCTCTGGTGAGACCTCACCTGGAGTACCGCGTTCAGCTCTGGAGCTCTCAGCACAAGAAGGACATGGAGCTGTTGGAGTGGGTCCAAAGGAGGGCTACAAAAATGATCTGAGGGCTGGAGCACCTCTCCTATGAGGACAGGCTGAGAGAGCTGGGCTTGTTCAGCCTGGAGAAGAGAAGGCTGCGGGGAGACCTGATTGCAGCCTTTCAGTACTTAAAGGGAGCCTATAGGAAAGATGGGGACAATCTTTTTAGTAGAGATAGCAGTGACAGGACGAGGGGTAATGGTTTTAAACTAAAACAGGGTAGGTTTAGGCTGGATATAAGGAAGAAATTCTTTACAATGAGGGCGGTGAAACACTGGAACGGGTTGCCCAGAGAGGTAGTGGAGGCCCCATCCCTGGAAACATTCAAGACCAGGTGGACAGGGCTCTGAGCAACCTGATCTAGTTAGTGGTGTCCCTGCTCGCTGCGGGGGGGTTGGACTAGATGACCTCCAGGGGTCCCTTCCAACCCAAAACTTTCTATGATTCTATGATTCTAAATATTGCTCAGTAGTTAGTTAGTTACAAGGGTTGATGTACAGCAATGTAAGCTCAAGTGTTTCTAGACCTACCCAAGCTGTCTCCATTTCACTACCAACATTTCTCACCTAAGCACTTCCCAGGGAAATGAAGAAAAAAAATAAATGCTAATAGATGACAACACAATGGGATCCTATTAAGCCCTTAGTAGAGAGCAAAAACATGATAGCTGCTACTCTGTTTCAAATATACAAGGCCATTTCCAAAGGCCAGTGTATTACACCTCTACTGTACCAACAAAAGAAAAGTTAGAACTTGAAAATACCTTCCATTTACAATCTGATTTGTATAACATATAACAGCACTGCATAAATTGCAAGGGCTGACTGTCTTCTCACAGATTCAATTTAGCCTATTTCTACAGCAAATTACTTCAAATATTAGCATTTTCCTGCTTATATCTCAGCAAAAACAAATTTTGTACCTTATTAAATAACACCAACTCACTACATGCTTTGTCACCTTTTTTCAAGTGAAAGTGACTTTATAATGAGAAATACTAATATTGTTCATATTTATGCATTAGATACATGCATATATACTACTGTCCTGTGCAGAACAGAATTATACAACCTGTAATGCTCTCTTTCAAGCCAGAGTATGTTTTTAAAATATATGCAATAGATTTAGAAGTATTCAACTTCTATCTATGTATTCACATAACTCAAAGCATAATATCATCCCTTCCTGAGTTAGAACCATGTTCTATGAAATCACATTACATCCATTCAGAGTTTTGCACTGCAGTTGAAAAGTATTTAGCCAGCATCTGCATCTTTAAATCATATCCTGATTTACTGAACAGTTATTAAAACATTAGTAAAACTCCCCAAATAGGACCTCTAATGATCAGTAGAATTTAAGGGCTATTACAAGGCTCTCAAATAAACTCATAAGACTCACAGATAAGTGAGCACTAAAGCTTAGCTCTCTACTTAGCTGGGTTATCAACAAGAAAATCAGAATAACAAGTTCAGCTAATGCCTAAAAAGAGAAAACTGGTCTATGCAGAGGAAGCAGGTAGATCCCTTCGAAAGACCTCTATTTCTCTAAATCCCATCTCTTTACAAGATTAATACAGGATTAATATCAGTGCAGCTGTATTTTTGTCACTTTAGCTAACCACAGATATTCTGCTTCTACATGACATTACCTTAATGCTAGCTAAGTATAACTCTCCACGCTCTGGGGTTATTTGCTGTTGCAATTTTAGCTTGCGTTCATACTTTGTCCCAAGCAATAAATAAAAAAAAACTCTACCTGACTAAAATAACTTTTGCCAGAGCCGTTTTGATCTTGCCTGTCCCTACTTGCAATTTCTGCTACCTATGCAGTTTCCGTTATTAATATATATAACCTCTATTAAGCAACAGAGTTAGGCCAGGGGCTTTCTGCTCTATTAGGCCTTGTGCTCTGTTAGGCTACAGGCTTTATACTCAGGTTACAGAAGTGACCTGGATCTTCCTTTTTTTCAGAGAATCTATAAAGTGGCAGTTAGTTAATTTGGATAGAAGAAGAAACAGCAACATACAACGCCAAACTTGTAATCAGGAGGCATAAAAAACTCTCCAGAGGCCAGCCTGAACCAAGAGAGAACAAAGTAACAACGAGAAGCTGGGCAGCAAAGTCCAGACAAATAACCCAAAAGAGCAAGAATGCATTCCCTACAGGGAGGCTGCAGTGACACAAGCTGGAAAGGATGTGGCAACACGGAAAAATTAAAAAGCTCTCAGAGACTCCTGTGCTAAATACACCCAATGTCTGTTGCTTCTAAAAAGAAGAATCTACAACAAAAGTAAGAGAAAGACCACAGGCTGTGAGTGCCCTGAAACACGGCTCGGCACTGGGGAGAGAAAGACTCTTTTGGACTCTCCATCAAAAATTCTGCCCAGTTCTCCCTGCCCTTGTCCCGAGAAGCCTGGGAAGAGCAGCCCTGGCAGGTCCCACACTGCTTGCTACTTGAATCAATACTCATTTACTGCTGTTTGTTTAGTCTCACTATCAGCAATAAACACAAACAAAGCAGAATATATCAAAAGCAAGCTGAAAGGAGGAGGGGAGGCAGACTTGGGAAGTGGGAAGTGGGGAGGAGAAGGTTTAACAGTGAAATATGTGCTCCAGATAACTTCAGGCAACTCAACAGTAGCTGCAGTAAAGCATCACCAACACTTCAGACAGTCCTGAAGTAGCTCTGCTGTAAAATGACATCCTGATACAGAAGCCATGACTAACTCTTAGCAAACCTCAAAATTTACTGATGCCATTTCTGAGTAGGACTTGAACAACTGGACCCCTAGGAGATGGAGCATGCAAGCTGGCAATGTAATGCAGCATGGGCCACAGCCACCAAATATTTATCATAGAATCATTAAGGGTGGAAAAGACCTCTAAGATCATCAAGTCCAACCATCTACCTAACACCACCATGCCTGCTAAACCATGTCCTGAAGTGCCATATCTACACATTTTTTTGAACACCTCCAGGGATGGTGACTCCACCACCTCCCTTAGCAGCCTGTTCCAATGCCTGACCACTCTTTCAGTAAAGAAATTTTTTCTAATATCCAATCTAAACCTCCCCTGATGCAACTTGAGGCCGTTTCCTTTTGTCCTATCACTAGTTACTTGGGAAAAGAGACAAACACCTGCCTCACTACAACCTCCTTTCACATAGCTGTAGAGCTCCCCTGAGCCTTCTCTTCTGCAGACTAAACAATCCCAGTTCCCTCAGCCACTCCTCATAAGACTTGTTCTCTAGACCCCTCACCAGCCTTGTTGCTCTTCTTTGGATGTGCTCCAGCAACATTCAGCATTGTCAAGAAGCAACTGGGTCAAGCACAATCTGATCTCAGTACAATGTGTTATCAATGGCTATGTCTGTCTTTCTTCAAGAGTGGCTATCACTCACTTTCCTTGTGTGGTGATCTCCTTACCTCCCGTGTAGCTGCCATGTGCCTGATCTTCCCCAGATACAATGCCTTGTTCTCCTCGAGGCATTTTCCACTGTTCTGACAGGAAAAAGGGAATTCAGACATTTGTCCTAGATTACAGATCAGAGCAGAGGGAGTAGCATGAACTACTTGCTTGATACTCCAAACTCAGTCACAAATCATTGAATCATAGAATCATAGTATGGTTTGGGTTGGAAGGGACCTTAAAGACCATCTAGTTCCAACCCCTCTGCCATGAGCACGGACACCTTCCACTAGAACAGGTTGCTCAAAGCCCCATCCAACCTGGCCTTGAACACTTCCAGGGAGGGGGCATCCACAACTTCTCTGGGCGACCTGTTCCAATGCCTCATCACCCTCATTGTAAAGAATCTCTTTCTTATATCTAACCTAAATCTACCCTCTTTCAGCTTGAAGCCATTACCCCTTGTCCTATTGCTACCTGCCCTGAAGTCCCACTCCAGTTTTCTTGTAGGCCCCCTTCAGGTACTGAAAGGCTGCAATCGGGTCTCCCTAGAGCTTTCTCTTCTCTATGCTGAACAACCCCAACTCTCTCACGCTTTCCTCTTAGAAGCGGTGTTCCAGCCCTCTGATCATTTTTTGTGGCCCTCCTCCGGACCCACTCCAACAGCTCCATGTCCTTCTTGTGCTGAGGGCTCCAGAGGTGGACACAGGACTCCAGGTGGGGTCTGACCAGAGCAGAGTAAAAGGGCAAAACCACCTCCCTCGCCCTGCTGGTCACGCTGCTTTTGATGTGGCCCAGGATACAGCTGGCCTTCTGGGCTGCGAGCACACATTGCCAGGTCATGTTGAGCTTCTCATCAACCAATACCACCAAGTCCTTCTCCTCAGGGCTGTTCTCAATCTATTCTCCGCCCAGCCTGTATTTGTGCTTGGGATTGCCCCAACCCATGTGCAGGACCTTGCACTTGACCTTGTTGAACTTCATGAGGTTCGCACAGGCCCACCTCTCAAGCCTGTCAAGGTCCCTCTGGATTGTATCCCTTCCCTCTAGTGTGTTGACTGCACCACACAGCTCAGTGTCACTGGCAAACTCACTGACAGTGCACTCAATCCCACTGTCCACGTCATCAACAAAGGTGTTAAACAGCGCTGGTCCCAATATCAACCCCTGAGGAACACCACTTGTCACTGGTCTCCACTTGGGCGTTGAGCCATTGACCACAACTCTTTGAGTACAGCCATCCAGCCAATTTCTTATTCACTGAGTGGTCCATCCATCAAATCCATGTGTCTTCACTTCGGAGACAAGGATGTGTGGGACAGTGTCAAATGCTTTGCTCAAGTCCAGGTAGATGACGTCAGTTGCTCTCCCCTTATCCACCAATGCTGTAACCCTGTCTTAGAAGGCCACCAAATTTGTCAGGCACAATTTATCAGGCATAATTTCATTTTTCAAATGACTACTGTGTGCATGGATGGCACGCTTTGGATTTACTACTCAGGTGCAGAGGAGTCACTCTGGCCACACAGTGCAACCTCAGTGAGTCCACAGTGCGTCAGATTTGCTGCACACACGGTGAGCCTGGCATGATCGGTATGTCGGAGTTGTTGCATCGTCTGTGTGCAGGCACGTAGCTGAGTGCTAAACTGCTGGGCAACTGAAGTCCCAGTTGCACTAGAGCCAAGCTGTGGGACCATTTGCAGGCTCACTGTCTGTACACACAACTGACTCGAGGGTAGCAGTAGGACAGTCTTTTAGAGACAGTGCAAACCTACCTGTGAATCTCAACACATTCCTCACCCAACAGCCCTGCAGCCAAAATGGCCATGGAGGTGCAGAGAGTGGCAGCTGTCATTGCAGGAAAAAAACCAAAGTGGCATCCCTATAAAGAAAAATAGGGATGGAGTATCTGTGAAAGGAACTATCAAACTGCTATCCTCTTTCTCTCATTTTCATGAAATTTCTTGAATACATGGTGGCTAAATCTCCTTAGGTTTGCCAAGGATATCAAATCTACAGAAATGCTACGTCAATCTTGACCTTGCAGTTGGAAATGACACAGCAGCAAGCACAATGGAGCATAGTTTAGTCATAAATAAGCTTGCCCAAATGAGTTGGTCTATCTATACAAACCAGCGCTACGCAGCAAGAGTGTCCTGAAAAAAAAGTGTACTTGCATTACTCCAGCATAGCCCTCTGCCTAGGCCAAATGCCTCTTTACAGAGCTAATTAGAGCAGAGCACATTAATCCAGACACTCTGCTTATCTTGCCAGCTGCTCCACTGAGATGCAGCACACAGTTGTATCCTCTCAGCCAGCCGCAAGACAAACGCATGAATGTCTGGTTTGGAAAATTCATTGTTAATACCCATACCGTAGCTGGCAAGCTCTCATCTGTTACCAGGCTCATGGAGTGACTTCAAAAGATGATGAAAAGGTCCCTGCAAAACTAAGAATCTGGCTGCACATTTAAATATGACAAACACAAAGGTGGATGTATTAACAGGACCTTTTCATGGAGACAAAAGCAGAACAAGCATCAGGGAAACAAAGCTGGCATCCAGTCTACCCAGCTGAAAGCAGTGGTGGTAGGTGGGTGAGTTCAGAAACTCTACCAGGGCACTCACATGAACCAGGAAAACAAATGTTAGTGAATGCAAAGTTCTCAGAAGTCGCAGCCTCTCCGCTAGTGCTTCTGGAGTGCAAAAGTGTACTGTCCTGCTTGGGGTAAAAGATCATGAACTCCTATTTCATAAAATAGCTGACAGAATTTGCTCAGAACTGCCCTCCGGGTTTGGTTACTCTTTCAGAAAATTACTGCATTTTTATATAGTGAAAGAGGTATAACTCATTTTGGTTTCCTTTTAATCACAGAATCACAGAACATTCGGGGTTGGAAGGGACCTCTGTGGGTCATCTAGTCCAACCCCCCTGCCGAAGCAGGGTCACCTACAGCAGGCTGCACAGGACCGCCCAACTTCCATTTGAAAGTTGTTCTTCTGTTAATGTCAATATTGTTTTGTATTGTTTCAGAAGCCAGATGATGACCATTTCACAACTTGGCTATAGTGGTCGTATTTTAAAACATCTACTTTAGAAGTGGTGAAAATTGGTTATTCTAGGTAATAAAACTGTATAGCACAGCAGCATTTTCAGATATTGAATCCTATACTGAAATTCTGGTTTTGTACCTTTTAAAATCTTTGGATGGCATATAAAATTTTAAAGCTTGTATACGTTTTATTTTAATTCTCTCCTTGCAATGCTAGTTTTCTGATAGTTTTGTGAGGATTAGGCTGAATCAAAGTTAAGGGTTTGTGGGTTGTTTTTCTTTATCTCCCAAAAAGTGCTGGAATCTGGTCTGCGGCATCATTTTCAGTAATCTGGAGCTGCTATCAGGCTTTTGATCACACCAAGCCACACAGACAGAAAAGTTCTACTTTAAAATTCCTGATGTGTTTGGAGATGTCAATAAAGTTTTTCTAAAGTGTCAGAAGCGATTGCTCTTTTTGTAGTTTTGCTAATACTGATTACAATGGTATTGTCTCCAGTCAGAAGAGGGCATAAAGACACAACTAAATGAACCCTTCTTTTTCCCCTACCCACTCCAGACAATAAATTACACACAAACACCTAGGCACATAAATGGATGCACACATGCACACGCATGCCACTCTGCTTCTGTGGAAGGAATACATTAAAGTATTTGCACTTCGGGATAATGAAGGAAACATGCAAATACAGCACTCTATTCTTTCAAGAAAAGCTTTCAAAATGCACATGCTCCACTCCCCTCAAATTATAATAGAAGATGGGTCATAATAGCTGATGTAATAGGCAAGAAGGGAGAATGGAGCACAATTCCCTAAACTGGATAAAATAAGCAATTACTCTTGTTATCTGAATGGCTCTGTCAGTGGAGAAGTTGTCTGTGTCATAACAGAATCTAACAAAGCCTGTTGCCTTTAAGCATCAAAGGCTTTGGCCTTATTATCTTTCTAAGATGTGCATGTATAATAAGTTTTCCCAACGAATGGTGAGGAAGCATCCCTGGCAAAATATAAAATGGTGATAAACTATGTCCAAATGATTAATTCACAGAAATTCTCCATCACACTGCAGCTACATGTGCCCGTCTCTTCTGTTATGCCCTTGGAGATTTTCATACTAAACGTATGTGCATATTTTTCATGGCCACTGGTATTTGAATTGCAGCCTGCTCCCATGCAGAACATAAAACACTTCAAACTGCATAATGCTGACTAAATTATAAGTTCTCCAGTGGCCCGAGGTAGCAAGGGCCATAATAATGAGTGTGCTTAAGTGGTTTGTGTAGATTTTTTTCCCCTTTAATTTTAATGCCCTGACTTGCTGCTGCCTTTTCTAAAGCTAGGGATTGTCTCATACAATCATAACAACAGGGAAATAGAAACTGCATTATGCTTTGAAAAAATGTAGGATGCAAAGCAGAAGTTTCAGTCATCAAGCACAGTGATAGGCAATTCAGTCCTGTCGGTCACATAGAATAGGAAATGCTTTAGTGACTTTGTTCATATTGGTAATCATATTTGGGCTGTTTCATATATGGAGACAATTCAGACCACGTTTACTGGATACACCAAAAAAACTGAAGTCCTTCCAATCACATTCATATTGCACACACAAAAAAAATAATACAATAAAATAAGAAAAATACACAGTTGAAATCTCATTTGATTAAAATGATAATGAAACCAGGTAAATGAAGCCTGCCAAAATACTGAGAGCTTTACTCATGGCATTACAAAAGGTCAAAGTGGACATCTGTATGAGCTGTAACGAACACTTACTGATTTTGCAATGTTTTCAATGTTATGTTATTGGTTATTTTTCTTGGTTTTACTCAAAAGACAAATGGACGAAAATGCTTACACTGCAGCAATGCTCACTTCCATGGTAATTGGAAAAATATACACAAACTGTGCTAATATCCACGGATGTTTATAGTCAGGCAGATAAAAAAGGCCTGGGCATATGTTAACTGTTTCCATCGACTTCCCCCACCTCAAATAGAGACCATTTTTTGGCCAGCACATTAAGGACCAAGTAACTATTGACTTCACAAATTGCGGCAGAGGAAGATGGGCTTCTTGCAAAATCCTTTTCATATGCCCCTCTTTTGTCCCACAATGTTTTAGGAAGCTCATTTCTACATTCCCTGCTTTACAGAAATGAGGCAGATGTTTAACCTCACTTCTCACAGGATTCAGATTGACCCCCATCTGCACCTAACCACTTCATCTGGCCTATAGTCTGAGGCCCTCTTTGCAGAGGACTGCAAGATCAAGACCAATATGACTATACAAATCTTCCTCTGGCACCAGTTTTCGGACCTCTTCTTCATTGTGAAAACACAAACAAAAAATGTTTTTTAAGCAGTACCAAGACCTAAATGGGAGGAGTGAACACTTGGACCTCTGCTCCACCTCCATGTTGCTCCAGAATCCTGGTGTGAAGCTCCTGGGTCAGTGAACAGTAAGGGCAGCTCCATTGGCATAGCAGCAAAAGATCTGCAGTGGCTCTGCCTACAACAGGTAGGAAGTCCTGATGCAACACCTAGTCCTCCCTGGAAGCATCGTCTCTTCCCCCTGGCCTTTCTTATACATCTTGCTTTTTCTCCTTCCATAACTGAGAATTATGAATACATATCTCTTGTGGATGTTTAATTCCCTATTGTTTTGGATACTGTTTAGCCTTTTTACTTACTCAAAGCAATTGCAAAGCGAGACAACAAAACTAATAGTTTTTAGAGGGCACAACCCTACTTGTTGCAGTGTCTTGACCCTCTGCAGCTCATTTCCTCTCTTTAATTTTACACTTTGTGATTAGGGTATTTGGTTACAAATACAGATTAGAATTATTTATGTTTTCATACCTGAAATAAAAGCATGGCACAATTCACAGAGTCACAGCATGGCTTAGGCTGGAAGGGACCTCTGGAAGTTGTCTTGTCCAATCGTTAAACCCCCTCAATCAGGGCTACGTAAACCTGGCTGCCCATGACCATGTTAAGATGGCTGTTGAATATCTACAAGGATGGAGACTCCACAGCCACTTGGTTCCGTCTTCTTTGCACCCTCCCTTCAGATATTTGTACACACTGATGTGATCCCCTTAATGATCCCTCACTGGACTCTCTCCAGTTTTCAGTCCACCTCCTGTTCTGCTCAGCCAACCCATACTTCATCAGCATCTCTGTGAGAATCTTATGGGAGATAGTGCCGAAAGCCTTACAGAAGTCGAGGTCAACAATATCCACTGCTCTCCCCTCATCTACCAAGCCAGTCATTTAATTGTAGAAGGTTATCATGGTGGTCAAGCACGACTTGCCCTGGGTGAATCAATGCTGACTACTCCTGATGATTTTCTTGTCCTTCATATGCCTGGAAATTGTTTCCAGGATTAGCTGCCCTGTCACCTTCAAAGGGATGTAGGTGAGGCTGACTGGCCTGTAGTTCCCAGGGTCCACCTTCTTGCTCTTCCTAGAGACAGGAGTGACATTTGCTTTCCTCTGGTCCTCAGACATTTCTCCTAGTCACTATGATCATTCAAAGATTATGGAGAGTGGCCTCGCAATGACATCAGCCAGTTCTCTCAGCAGTCATGGGTGCATTCCATCAGGGCCCATGGACTTAATGTATGTCCAGTTTGATTAACTATTTTCTGACCTGATCCTTTTCCAGCAAGGGTAAGTCTTCCTTGCTCCAGACTTTCTCCTTGGTCTCTGGGCCCCTGGATTTCTGAAGGTGGCTCTTTCTAGTAAAGACTGAGGTGAAGATGGTGTTCAGTACCTCAGCCTCTTCCATGTCGCATGTCACCAGGGCCCTTGCCCCTCCAGCAGCAGGCACACATTTTCCCTAGTCTTCCTTTTGCTATTTATGTACTTTGAGAAGCCTTTCTTGTTACCTTCACTAGATTCAATTACAGAGAGGCTTTGGCTTTCCTAACAGCATTTCTGCATGCTCAGCCAGTGTCTCTTTTTTCTGTTTGAGTTTTGCCAGCACCTCCTTGTTAATCCATGCAACCATCCTGGCATTTTTGCCTGATGTCCTGCTTGTTGCAATGCTCTTGAGCTTGGAGGAGGTGATCCTTAAATATCAACCGGTTTCCATGGGCCACTCGTCCATCCAGGGCGTTATCCCATGGGACTCTATCAACAGATCCTTGAAGAGGCCAAAGTCTGCTCTCTTGAAGTCCAGTGTTGTGATCTTGCTTTTTGCCCTGATTCTTCTTCTCAGGATTCTGAACTCCACCACCTCATATTCACTGCAGCCAAGGCTGCCTTCGACCTCCATATCCCCAACTAGCCCTTCCTTGTTTGTAATTATGAGGTCCAGCAGAGCACCTGTCCTCATTGAGTCCTCTGTCATTTGGGTCAGGAAGCTGTCCTCAACGCTCTCCAGGAACCTCCAGAATTGCATATGCCCGTCTGTGTTGTTCCTCCAGAGATAACAAGTTGGTTGAAGTTCCTCATGAGGATCATGCCCTGTGAACACAAGGCTACTTCTGTCTACAGAAGGCCTCATCCATTCATTCCTCCCGTTCAGGCCACCTGTAGCATACACTCACTACAGTGTCACCCATATTGGTCTGCTCTGTAATTGATACCCATAAGATCTCAGCTGGCTCACTATCCATCCCTAGGCAGAGCTATATATACGCCAGCTGTCTCTCACATGAAGGGCAACTCCATCACTTTGTCTTCCCAGCCTGTATCTCTCCATTGCAGCACTGCAGTCCCACCAGCCATCCCATCTGATTTCTGTGATCCCACCATCATTGCTCTTCAGCTTCACCCAGATCTCTGCTTCCTCATGTTTATTCCCCGTGCTGCATGCATTAGCGTACACCAGCTTCAGAGAGGTACCCCAGGATGCTGGTTTCCTAGTAAAGGTCTGGGTCTTTTCCATAATGGTGCCTTGTAAGATCTTCCTTGCTTACTTGCAAATGCTTGAGGTGACCCTGCATAAGCCCTGTCTTGTTGACTTTGTTTACTATCGTTCTTAGCACTGTTAATATTGAAGCAGTTCCTGAAAGCCCAGTAAACAGGAAGGTGTTTGGTCTCTGAGCAGTTATTTTGGCCTTGAGTATACATGGCTACCCGTAAGTAATGACATATACATTTATTCATGATTGTTGTACAGTGTATACCACCACAAATGGGCAAGACTGACTCAGCATACCCAATTTGCTTTCAAGGAGCATCAGCCGTACTTCATAATCTCCTGAAACATCTATCTGCATATTTTGGTACCTCAAACTGTCCGAATGACTGAATTTCCAATCTTTGCAGGCATAGCTAGATCAGCTATGTGATTTGGGCACCTTTTTCAGTGTATAATCTGTTTGGTACATTGCCTTTACTGGCAAAATTATGTTAGTTATGTATTTTAACACAAGAAAAGTCAAACAGGTGCATTGGTTCATCAATCTGAATTCATGTGACAGAGATTTTTAAAATGCAAAAACTCTAAAATTGTTCTATTCAGATGCATGAAGACCCTTGCTTGCCGAAAAAATAAATGGGCAGTCATCTGGCTTCAGTCTGTTCCCTTGTCTCTTCCTCCAGCGCAACCTGTCCCATATTTTAAAGTGTTGAAACAGCTACTGTTTGGTACAGTGGAAGTCTCTTGCTCTGAAGTGCTTCTGGGCACTCCAGGCCAGCAAGCACCTGCAGCACAGCAGTCTTCCTGAAGTCAAAGGTGCTTCACTCAGCTCAAGTGGACAGCTAACCTTCAAAGTGGCTTTCTGAGGAAAGTGCCAGTTTTGATTTGTATCCTTATTCAGAGAGCAGTGAGCTGAGAACTCATCTATGGCTTCAGGCAGATTTTAATTTAAAACTAAAAATACTACTACTACTTCTGCTAAAAGAGAACAGTCAGCTCCACTGATGGTGCGGCACTTAGCCATCCTACATAACACTCTTTTGCGGCAGGCATTCCAGCTCTTACAGCTGAATAAAGTGTTTTCTTTATTGAACTGAATTTTGATTATCCCCAGAGGTTTTTCAGAGAAAGTTTGAAAATAAAGGTGTGTTTTAGGAAATCTCATTTACAAAACAGTATGTAAAATAGTCATATTTCATTACATTTTAATAAGCAGGTAAGCTTTGTTTGGACTTAGCTTCAGAAGTGGAATATTTATACCACTTTCCACAGTAAAACAATGCACCACTTATCTCTTGGGCATTCACGTCTGAATCTTGTCAAGATCTACTGCCGAGTTTTAAAGTGTCATTTTTAGGATGAAAGATTCTTACAGAAGTATCTCACAAACAAACTTTCAAGAGCTGATTGATGTTTGAGGCATCTTGCTGTGAGCAAGACACTGTAGTTTGTTCAAATTAGTTTACAAGATTTCTCATTTCAGCTCATTAAAAGCACAAATGTCAGATGCTAACAACTTCTGGAAGTAAGGTCATTTTTATGTATCCCCTCGGAACACACCCCACATTCCCTAGACCTCTTAGGCTTTAATATGTCATGAAAGGTTCAATTTAGAAAAGAGAAGGCTAAATTAACAATAAAAAGGGCTTCCATCCAGTACTTCAAAAGGACACTTATGGCATGCCTCTAAAGTTCTGCTTTAATTAATTTCTGACTGAAATGCACACACATTTTTCAGTCCCATTGAACTACACAAGTTTTGAGCACCTACCTCCAACAGGCCACCTGGTAAACTGGATCCACCTTTTTCTAAATCCGAACCTAGTGCTCATAATTGTGCTTTGGATAAACAGTCACAAAAACCAGAAGCATATTATTCAAGAGAAATGCTGCACAGAATGGTCACTCAAACTGAAAAGCTTATCTAACAAGGCCCTGTTTGTGTGGCTCAGCCTCCTTGTTAAAGGATTTCCTTTCCCCATAACAAACAAATTCAGCTTTCCTACCAAGACTAGCCCTAATGAAACACTTATCAAGAGCAGCAAATGAGCCGATAACTTGGTAATGTGGTCACCTGTCAGTTAGGCACCGGTCCAATATTACTGACTGATTTCATAGAGGCCTCAGAAAAAGCATGAGCTTGTAGTAACTTCCAGGTGTAACTGACACAGGATGAATAGATCTGGTGGCCCAGAGGGAGTAGGTTGCTTATGCTGCAAAATTTTAGTCTCCCCATCTTGGAAGATTATCTCTTTGCAAGCTGAAATAAACTGCGGACACATGTTCCCTTTCCTTAAATTACTCTTGCTTTGATGTCGTTCATGGCATGATTTTAAGACTGCATAAACAAAATACATGCCTCTATGTTAACCAAGCACTGGGCAGAAATATGACTGTAAACTGGTTCCACTCATGGCTCTAAGTAAATGTAAGCATTGTAAGACTTACCTTCTAGCTTCCATGTACCACCCAGTAAAACCTTTGGCTGGGGTCTGTGAGAAATTATCCACAGCCAAAACGAAGCCACAAAAGCCGGGTACTTAAATTAACCCCTTGCACATGCCCGAGTAGTTAGGCACCTCTTTCTGCTTGGATTTACTGTGATGCCTCCCACACACTATAGTTACCTAATAGCCCTCCAATTTTTATCTAAAAGGGCGCCAGACCACTTCTCTATCCCACATCTTGCCACCAGCTGAACAAAGGTACTAGCTCTGGTTCTTGTGGTTCGAGAGATACCGCTGTCACTATCAAATTTTCCTATTGGCGTAACTGAACACTTTCCAGAGCAGTCTGGCCCACCCTAAGGAGACATTGCTGAAAGACATAAAAAGGAATAATTACTGATTACACAAATGTTCTGTTGTCAGAATTACATACAGCATCTGCTCTTTATGTTGTTTAATTCAGTTTGGAGACTGCGTCCTTCTGACGATGAAGACAGGTCATACAGCTTTAGTGATGAAAATGAGTACCTTCAATCCCCTTAATTTATAAAGTATTTAAATCTTTGTACTTCTGCAAGGGCTGTCACTTGCATTATTTGTCCTTCTCTGTTTAATGGATAGTTGTAGTTCCCCTATGTTGATCTGAAATCTGACACATTCTTTTCTAATTAAGGACATCTAATGGGAAAGTTACAGTTACCCATGATGCCCGCTACAATAAATCCTTCTAATTATTAATGTATCCAGGCAAGTGGCATCTCATTATTTTGGGTGACTTCACAAAACCATTTGACAGGAAATAATGATGACTCAAGCCCGAACCTAAATTCGGAAGAATTTAAGCAGATCAGAGATTTTCCACTACCATAGAAATTTTTGATTCATGTGGCTTAAACTAATAGGTGCTCTGTCCGGAGGGTTCAGACGAGTTAAACGCCTTCCCACTGCAACATGGATGATAACTGCAACGGAGAACAACGCTGGCGTGTTTTGAGGCCGATGTGAGAACACGGTGCTCCTGTCACTATTCCCCTCCGTGAGCTTTCCATACCCTGTTTCTGCAGTAAATGCATAGCGTAACCACTGCGGCAGAGAACGCACAAGGGTGACTTTCGACCAGCAGTCAAAATCTGGTTTGCCACCCACTCACCAGTGTGGTTTTGTGGGTTCTCCTTTCCTGTGTGTAAGCAGGGGGAAGCTCCGGCGAGCGCTGGGCCAGCTCCCCCCCACGCCCCACGGCGGGGCCGCCAGCCCACCAGCCCGTAGGCAGCGGCTGCGTCGAACGGGAGAGCGACGGCCAGAAGCGCTCGGGCGGTGCCATGAAGCGGCTCTGGCAGCGCAGGCTGGCTCCTCAGCCGCCCTCTCCCACTAAACTCGGGGACTCTGCTCAGATGTTGCAAACGCTCTACGCGACCCGCGCGCTACCTCAAGTGCCAGGGCTGCCAGCGCCTGCACAGGGCCTTCGGGACGCGTAGCCCCTCGTCGCCGCGACACTTCCCCGGCCTCCTCCCCGGTCCTCGGGGCACAACCCAGGGCGGCGGGCCCCACCGGCTCCCCCCTGCTGTGTTTTGGAGGCCCAGTGCGTCTCGGCCGCCCGTCGCGCAGGAGGGGAGGGCTCCGTCCCCGCCGGGAAACGCGGGGGCTCCCCAAGGGCCACAGCGCAGCAGAGGGCCCCGTACCAGCTACCCCCCCACCTCGTACCAGCTATCACTCACCCGGTACCAGCCATCCCCCCCCGCCCCGTACCAGCCACCCCCCAGCCCGGCCGCTTTCTGCCGGCGGCCTCCGCGGCGCCAACGCCGAGTCGACAGCGCCCCCTGGCGGGCGGCTGCCGGCATCGCGCTCCTCTCGGCCTGGCCGGGGCCGGGGCCGGGGCCGGGGCCGAGGGCCGGGCCAGGGCCAGGGCCGGGGCCGGGGCGGGGGCCGGGGCCGGGGTCCGGCGGGGAGCGCCGCGGGTCGGCCCCGGTGCTGAGGGCGTCGCCGGTAATCTCGTTTAATCTTTGATCATTCTTATCACGGTGCCGCAGCGCGGTCTCTTGGAGCTCTTTTGCCGAGAGAACGTTAATTTCTGTGATGGTCAATATAATGAATAATTCAAGGCGCTGCTGCGGAGGCCGAGGTGCCCGTGATAAGGGTGTCGGGGGGGTCAGAGGAGGCTCAAACTGTTCGAAAGTCGAGGGGAAACTGTTAAACTACACCTGTGCCGCGGGGTCTGGCCCCCGTCAGCTGGCTCTCTGGTGGCAGTTTTCACCCAGAAAAGCCTGGAAACCCTGAACGCGCCCTCTCCTTTCCCGAAGCGCGGCCGGTGGGTGCGGGGAGCCGGCAGCAGAGCCCGACGCTACCCTCTCTGCTCCGGGGCTGGACAGGGTGGTGGGGTGGCTTCCCTGTGCTGGTGGGAGCTGCGCGGTGGGGTGTCCCCACGTGCCCAACTTTCCTTGCGCGGAGCCAAGGTGGGAGGGAGCGGGCAGCACGGCGTCCGGTGGGAGCCCTTTGTTACAGATCCATGGCGTGAGGGGACCTCGAGAGGTCTGGTGCTCTAGTCCAGCTCCCTGCTCCAGGCAGGGTCAGCCAAGAGGTAAAAGCGGTCTGTCCAGGGCTTCATCCACTCAAGTCTTGAGGTCCTGCAGGACTGGAGACTGTGCAGCCCTGTCGGCAACCTGCTGCACTGCCTGGCTGTCTTCATGGTGAAAAAGCATCACCGATACGCATTCTTGTTTCAGTCTATGCCAGCTGCCTCCTGTCCTCCTTCCCTGCATCGCTGAGAAGAGCGTGGCCCCATCTTCTCAGTGACCTCCTTGTAGGAATCAGAAAGCTGCTGTCTTCACTAGCTGCATAGCTATCAGAAGGTCCCACGAAGCCCTCTTCTCCCCACACTGAACAAGGTCCATTCCCTCAGCCTCTCCTTACACAACAAGACCTCCAGTCCCCAACAAGTTTCATGCCCTTTGCTGAACTCAAGTCCAGATTATCCGCATCCTTCCTACATTGGGGTCCCAAAACTGGATGCAGCTAGGGGTCTAACAAATGCTGAGTAGAGGAGGATTGTCACTTCTCTCAGCCAAGATGTTGTTGGCCTTCTTTGCAGACATAGGACACTGCTGGCTTACGTCCACCAGGCCCCTCAATTCCTTTTCCACAGAGCTGCTCCCCCACCACTCTGCCTGTATTGTTGCACAGGGTTCTTCCTTCCCAGGTGCAGGACTTGGCACTTGTCCCTGTTGAATTTTGTAAGGCTTCTGCTGGCCCGTTCCTACATCCTATGCAGACTCAACTGGATGACCTCCCTGCCCTTAAGCATATTGACAGGTTCCCCAGTTTGGGGTCACCTTCAAAGGGTGAGCAAACAATACTTCACCTCCTGCAGGTCATTGATAAAGATTAAACAGGACAGGTCCCAGGACAGACCGCTGAGGTACTCCACTTACTACTGGCTGCCAGGTAAAGCATCAACCATTAACTACTACCATCTGAGCTTGAGCATCCAACCAATTTTTTACCTGTCTAGTTGTTGACTCGCCCAAACTATGTATCTCACCTTGGATATAAGAATATTGTGAGACACAGTGTCAAAAGCCTTGCTAAAGTCAAGCTGCTGTCCTTGCATGCACAAATCGAGACATTTTATCACACAAGGCATCAGGTTGGTCAGACAGTTGGTAAACTCATGCTGACTCTTCCCAGTCACTTTCTTCTCCCAGCTTTCATTGTAAACCTTGAGAAGGAGCATGATCCAAAGCCTGGAGGATGCTGGTGTTCCTGTCCAGGCACAAATACGCTTGCAGATGTTTTTTACAGTGTTTTTAGTTTCTCATTTCAACACCCAGAAAATATCGAGCAAGTCAAAGAGCAGTTTACCACTAAGGGCAATGTTAATTCTTCCTGGAGCTTTCTGTTGTCAGTGTTGGTCACTGTGTAAATAGCTAAGGATGAAATATTACTAGCTGTCTATTGCTGAAGGGAAACTCTGGCAGAAAATTGATTTATTCAACATCACACAATGCATCTGTTGTCAAGGCAGGAGCAGAACTCAGGATGTACTCCCTCCTGGTCACATACTCATCCCCAAGTTCGTCACATGACAACTATTGCCAAGAACATACTCTTCCATTCAGACCCGTGAGACAAATAAATACTTCCTCTATCCAGTGACCTCAGCCTGAGGTTTCATTGCATTATAAATATAGATGTCTAATTTACAAAAAAAAAAGCAACACAATGGTGATGTGAATTATCTGCATTGCAACATGCTCTTGGCTCTGATAATAAGCACTTACAGGGAACGCAAGCTCATTGGGGAACATTAAAAACCTAGGATGACAGACTGAAAAAAGCAGGTACATGAACTGAAAATAGCAAAGCTGGCAAAAAGATTTTTGCTGGAAGTGCAAAGAAAAAATTACTGATTTGGTGGTTTTATGGGAAATTTCTAAATGGGGGGGGGTTGTTTGTATTTTAAAAAATACTACATTTCTACTGAAACGTAGTGAAGCAGCTCTCATGTTTTAAAACTTCCTATGCAATTGTTAATTTGAAAATGCAAAAAGCACTGGAGAGGGTCTTTCTCCTCTTTTTCCCTTCCTGAATCATCCTTGCTCCGAGAAATCACTGGTGTGTCTTCGCCAGAAGTCCTCTTAAAGGCACAAATGAGAGAATCCAGAGGTTTTTTGTGTCTGTGTGGAAGTACCCTAGAAGGAATCCACCATAACATGGGGAACTATACATAGCAGGTGAAAAAGGTGTAACATGGATTTCCATCACAGCACCAGCTGTGCCTTCTGTATTTGCTTTTTCTTTGGCTTTTCCCACCTGTGAGGAAGAAGCAAGTTGCAGCATAAAGCCAAGAGTGCTTTTGTGAAACGAATCTGCGACCCTGCCTATATTGCACGTTGTCTCCGGGAGAGAATGAAGCTGTTAGTCATGCTGTGCTTATGCGCAGTTCTCCCAAGTTAATTTAAAATATACACATGTATGTAATGGCTAACATATGAAAAGGCTGTTGCCAATTTCCACATAATAAACAGGCTAATGAGTTACTTAGTTTTGTTGCTATATCCAGCCAAGTCGGGGTTTTCTGGTGGCTTTTTTTTTTTTCAGTTTTCTTTTGTCCTCTTTGTCCCCTCATCTCTACGTACGAATTGCTCTTTATGTTGCTTTGATCCAACAGAAAAGAAAGGCGATATAAAACAAGTCAGTTACTAACATTTGTAACGCTTGTTTTGCCAGATTGCTGCTTATCAGACTAGAGAGCAGCACGGCCTTCCAAGGTGTTAAACAAAGGTGCAGCGAATGCCAAAGGGGAGGTGAGCTCCAACAAATTAAAGCGATATCTGAAGGAACACAACAGACGCATTCTTCAGCTACTTGCCTAAGAACATACCCGCAGTCTCCTTGTGTACACATCACGCTTGCAGAGAAATTATGCAGTCCAGCACAGTGGGTGGGATGCTCCACTTCTAGATTGTCTCAGCCCAGATTCTGTAGCAGTTCCCTCCCTCCAGAGAGGCTTGGATTTGGTGGAGTTACACCAGTACAAATCAGGGCAGTATCTGGCTCTCGTTCATTCCTTGTTTACCAGAAGGTACAAAGGGATGTTGCTTTTTTGTTAGAACTTCTCAGCAAGCATATTTGCCATAAGTAGAAAACCATTATTATGTTTAAGCAGTGCTATCACATAAACCCAGCACATTTAGGAGCAGTTACGGGGCACTGCCTAATCTGACACCACTGTTGTCCTCTAAATCTGAGCAACAAATTGACAATATTGACATTATGAATCAGTCTCTCTGTCTGATTATCAATGTTAACATTTCAGGATACTTCAGAAGGTGCATCTCTCCTCAGGCAGAGGAAATAAGGAAGAGCTTGGCTGCAAGTAATTATTGCTGTGTGGAAAGCAGCACCTGGAGCGACGGGCTTCCCTGAGAGTTGGGCCCAGGTCTGCCAGCTGAATCATACGAGTCAGCGTGACTTCGCAGTCTGTTATCTGGATAAAACACAGGAAAACACCTGTGGCTACACTAATAAGAGGTGTTCTATTATTGCAGGATTTGATGTGTGTTTTTAAATCTAATAGCTTGTTTCCTAACTGTGCATTTATTTGAATGAATTTTTTTTTATTGTACTCATCAATGTGGTGAGTGCCACACTAAATTGGAGAGCCATGGATTTGATGGGTGGACCGTTTGGTGGATAAGGAATTGGTTGGATGGTCGCAGCCAAAGGGTAGTGGTCAATGGCTCACTGTCCGGATGGAGGCCAGTGACGAGTGGAGTCCCTCAGGGGTCCATACTGGGACCGGTGCTGTTCAATATATTTATCAATGACATGGACAGCGACATCGAGTGCACCCTCAGCAAGTTTGCAGATGACACCAAGCTGAGTGGTACGGTCGAGACACCAGAAGGACGGGATGCCATCCAGAGGGACCTGGACAAGCTGGAGAGGTGGGCCTGTGTGAAACTCATGAGGTTCAACACAGCCAAGTGCAAGGTCCTACACCTGAGTCGGGGTAATCCCTGCTATCAATACAGGCTGGGGGATGAAAGGATCGAGAGCAGCTCTGCTGAGAGGGACTTGGGGGTACTGATAGATGAAAGGCTGGACATGAGCCGGCAATGTGCGCTGGCAGCCCACAGGGCCAACCGTGTCCTGGGCTGCATCAAGAGAAGCGTGGCCAGCAGGTCGAGAGAGGTGATTCTGCCCCTCTACTCTGCTCTGGTGAGACCTCACCTGGAGTACCGCGTTCAGCTCTGGAGCCCTCAGCACAAGAAGGACATGGAACTGTTGGAGTGGGTCCAAAGGAGGGCTACAAAAATGATCTGAGGGCTGGAGCACCTCTCCTATGAGGACAGGCTGAGAGAGTTGGGCTTGTTCAGCCTGGAGAAGAGAAGGCTGCGGGGAGACCTGATTGCAGCCTTTCAGTACTTAAAGGGAGCCTATAGGAAAGATGGGGACAATCTTTTTAGTAGGGACAGCAGTGACAGGACGAGGGGTAATGGTTTTAAACTAAAACAGGGTAGGTTTAGGCTGGATATAAGGAAGAAATTCTTTACAATGAGGGTGGTGAAACACTGGAACGGGTTTCCCAGAGAGGCAGTGGAGGCCCCATCCCTGGAAACATTCAAGACCAGGTGGACAGGGCTCTGAGCAACCTGATCTAGTTAGTGGTGTCCCTGCTCGCTGCGGGGGGGTTGGACTAGATGACCTCTAGCGGTCTCTTCCAACCCAAAACTTTCTATGATTCTATGATTCTATGCTTTGTTTGCTGTGTGTCTGAGTAAAGGAATGTGAGCAATCAATTTTGAACCGAGTCTGTGATAAAAAGTAAGTGCTTTGGAATCCTGAGCTGCTGAAGAAAGTGAGTCCCAGGGCATTCAGTATTAATTCTGACTACTTAAGAAACAGCCTAAAGGAGACGCAGATCCTGGAAAGTAAACCAGTAATCCCAAGCTAGTAAAAGTACTATCTGTGCTTCTATCCCTAAATTTTTTTCAATTTGTTTTCATTTTATTCAATCTTCCCCTTCTTAGGATAAACTGGCAGCAGAGGGTGACATGGAAAAAACACATACAGAGAAATCTGTGGAGAACAATGCCCGTGGTGATCAAATCTATCACACTTTGCTGGCTTCTCTCTGTGCAAAGCGATTCTGTTCTGCAACTCGGCAAAACAGAAATCTCTGCTCCAGCTAATTGTAGGCCACCGATTCTGTGATGTTACAAATTGCTTAGGCTTACTAAAAACAAGAACTCACACCCACCTATTGAGTGTATGCGTGAACACAGAATATTTTTAGACCATTTATAAGAAGGTGTCTTGAATGGGCCTGTTTTTCTACATTCACATGTACCCATTTATCACCTTCAAGAACCCTGCTCCAGTACAGCACCAGCCACTCTGCTAACAACCATGATGTGGCACTGCTCCTAAGACCAGATAGAATTCTTCGCTGTGACGTTTCAAGGAGGACACTGCATTAACAGTATTTCAATAATACAAACGTCCGAGAAACTGGAAATTAAGTATTCCAAATCAACTTAAATATAGCATAAGAAGTTTTGGGTTTAATGGACAAAGCCTGTTCCTCCTAAAAGTACCCTTGTACTGCCAAGAGGGCTTTGAAATAAAATAAAACCTAGAAGTGGCAAGTTTGAGGCTATTAGTGTCAGAGTCAGACCAGCCAAGCAATTCTAAACTAAGGTGATGCTGTTATTAAAGAAATCTGTTTACATGAACTTTTATGCTCCCCTTCACTCTGGAAACCAAAGTTGTTCCCTTGAGAAGATATCTGGCTTCTGAGGCATCTGCTGAAGCATGAGAACTACTACAGATGACTGCTTGAATCATTTCCAGATAAAGTATCTTTATTTAAAATCTGATCTTGATTAATGCTTGAAGTGCAGAAAAAAAGAAAATGAATTTCAAAGAACCTTATAAAAGCTTCCTGTAAAAAAAAAAAAAAATAGCAACGCTCCTCAGCAAAATAAGACATCTTACAGATTAGTCAAGGCCATAATTCTAGACTGAATGAGAACAAGAACTGTTTCTTGTAGTGTTTACTTCTTCGGCAACACCCAGAAGATATCACTTTTTATTATGAGGTAAGCAAACTTTGCTAACAAAGATTTTTATTTAAACTAAAAAGGAGGACGCAGAAAGTGAACAGCAAATGGGGGAGAGCTTTTCACATCTAAATGTCTGTGACAAATCAGGACAGATCAATGACACGACAGCCTCCACCTCTGAATGGTCTCTTTGTCCAAGTGACTGTTTGCCACAAACAAACTGATCATAACCTTTACCTAGTGTCATGGCTGGCACCCTTTACGGGTGCTTTGGATGCCTCAGGGCACACAAGTGCCAGTGGACATCTGGACAACCGCATCAGGCTCCTGGTGTAGGCCAGTCAGACACTGGGTTTTGAGGCCTCGGTGACTGCACCGGCCAGACCTCTACTGACTACAGTGGAGTTTATACAGCCACCTGTGCCAGCCCTTACACACAGACACGTAAATACATGTGTCAGACTCAAACTTACCACCCCTCAGAGCCATAAGCAGCAGCCACGGTAAGCAACCAGTTTTGTTTCTCTGCTTACAGTGGCAGCTAACCCAGGCAGAAGGAACAGACCACCTTTAAGCAGTAAGTGCAGCACAAGGTATGAAAGGTTCCCAAACTTTGACCCCATGTGGTTTCATTCCTGTGTTAATAAAGCTAACTCTTCAGATAGCGGGGCTTGTTGATGGGACAGTCTGAGGAACCCTTTCTGCCTCTTGTATAAACACAAAGAGCCTACACTTGTGCCTCGGTCGGCCTCCTTTGACAGAACTGTGTGCCATTTAAATCTCCTTGCTGCTCGTTCTTTGATGCACTTTGGCTAACATTCCCGAATTTGTAGCACTGATTTTATCCTCAGTCACTATGTAGCTTAGGAATTGGTAAATAAATAAATAAACCAACCAGAGGAACTGAAGCCTAACTCTTCCCCATCCCAGGCCAATGTCTTACAGGGCTACACCCCATGAATCCTGAATTCTTTTCTGCACAGTGAGACAGATTCAGACAGAGGAACGAAGCACGCCCCTACCTTGCCTTATAGCCTTGAGGCTCCTACGGTCTTCTGGGCAGCGGTATATATGACTATGAACCCTCTTAGATTGTAGAAAGAATGGCATCTCTCAACCTCCCAAAGTGTTTTTCACACTGAACTCTTGTTCAATGTCTTACTGAAAGGACCTAAGAAAAAAAAAAAAAGAAACCACCCACCCCTCAATTTATTGCAGGCGAGTACTTCTCCTTCCAAAGCACAAGGCCCGCACGCTCTGAACAGCAACGGCTGAAGCCTTCTCACCTTGAGGCTTCCCTGTCTGGGGGCTTGAGGGGGCTCTCTGCAGAGCACACTGGATGTCTGGATTGCCACCCACCGCACCGAACGTACAAAACTGTACAGGGAAACTGTGCTGCCACAGAGCCCACCGGCACGAGGCAGTAGGCGAGATGGTTCGGCTCATCACAGATCACTTCTCCTCAGTTACCCTGACGGGGGCTCCAAGGTGCCACTGCACGCTTTCGGCTCAGAAGCACCAATTGTCTCCTAGCCTTAATGAGAAGCTGTAATTATTTCTCTGCTGCATTTTGAAGCCTTTTAACCAAAACTGTTCACATGTTTCTTCAGGAAAAGACAGGGCCATTAGCTTAATACTATACAGTATGCACACAACATTTCTGTAGATCTGTCCTGCCACGTCATCTTTAGTAGCAGCTCTTGAACTGTGAAAACAGAAATTACGTATTTTTACCCCAAAGCTAAAATTAATCCTGAAGCACAATTCTGCATAAGGAGTGATTTCCTTGGGCATAAGACAAGTTGGAAACATAGAATACCACACTAAGTGGTGATCGTGTTGTAAGTTTTTTGACATATGTGCACTGAAAAAAGAAAAATGGAACATAACTTATTTTGTACATGGCTATGCCATGAAGACCTGAAATGCTAACAGCGTGCCCGCCAAGGCCCACAGGGTACTAACAGGCTCCGATTGCCCCAGTCAGCTCATAACCATCTCTTGTGTGCAGTAACCCCCTGTAACCTCTTCTCCTCTTCCTCCCGGGCATTTCACTACCCGTGCTCAAGGTCAGCTCCGATACAGCACAGCTCCACAACCTGGCGCAGCTCAGCTGCTCCGCTGTGTGCTGGCAGCAACCTGGAGCGGTACCTCAGATGGACGGGCAAAGCGACGAGGCCAGCGGCAGAACTAGCCGACGCACCCGGAGGTACCTGAGGGACAGCAGGGGCATCGCCGCTTTCACCCCTGCCGTTATCTCCATCTGTCGCTACACCCACTTCTACTAAACCCCACTAAAACCAGGACAGTGGAAGAGGGTGGAGAAATGTAAAATCTTTAGTTCTGTACAGAAGTAATTACTTGAGATCGTTCCTCTGCGTTGGAGCTCCAAGATCTCCTTGACTTTACCTGCATTAGTACTCCCAGACTCACACTGAATTCAGCCAGTGGTAAAGTTACAAATTTGTGAGTCATCAGGAAGATAAATGCAGTTGTCAGAGGCTTCTGAGGACTTTTAATTGCTCAACAAAAATTTGTGTTTACTAAGCAGAAAATTATTTCCACTCATACTTACTATACCAGTCCTTTCAAAATTATTACAAAAATAAAGCTACAAAAATGTATTTTAAGGATCTGCTACTGTTACTGTTCAAAAAAAATCCAGCCACTATCAGTTAAATGGTTTTATTCCCAAAATAACCGATCAGCAATATAAAATATTTTAACACTATTTCTATTTAAATATTGGTGACAGATTATGCATTTCCTTAAATAAACTTCTATTTTTACAAACAGGTATTTCATATTTACTTTTACTGCTGTTCTAACCTCTTAATATTGAATAGATAAAGTGTATTTTGGTTAATGAAATATGCAGCATTCATTTTCCTTTATATTCCTTCTCATAAAACCATTACATTTTCAATTTGGACACCTTTATCTGTATCCAGTCAAGACAGGCATATTCAGTTTATATATTTCTCCACGTAAAAGCTCTCATAATCCGTGGTGGTTTTCATGCCTTCTTCCACACTCTTGTTGTTGACTGTGCCCATGTAGGCCTCCTATGGGTTCTTCACCTATAAGCAAGAATAGAATGAAAACATGAATCTTCTTATATGGTCATTCATTCTTCCTGCTCTTCCAACTTTGTTCTTCTCAAATCCAGACCACTGACGCCTCAAACAATTCCACACTTAAGCTGAACTACAGAAGCAATTTCTTTATTATTTTCTTTGATTCACTGTGGGATTTAAATTTTAAGTGCACTACTGCAGAAAGTTCTACAGAGATGTAGTTAGGAGAAACTTTTCAAATTTTCATTTGTACACTTCGATTTACTCAGCCAAATGCCAAATTTCACCATAAGGAAAAAAATCCAGTAGCTACCTTTTTGGAGAAACAGCTTCTTGTGGTTTTGCAGAGCAGCCAGGTGCTGTAAAAGAAAAAAAAAAATCTGAAAAACTGCAGCCAGCAAGACTAACAGCTTTAAAAAAGACAGAGTAATTCCACAACTACTGGAAACAGGCCCACATTTCCCAATATCATTATTATACCATACTCCAACAACTTGACCCTGTAATTGATTTTACTCATCTTAAGTCCCTTCCTGTATGGAGAAGGTATGAAAGCCCAGTGTCACGTGTGAAAAGGTCACCTACCGCCACAAGCCTTTCCAGTATCTCTCTTTTCTCAGTGTGTACCTTTCCACCAAGCAACTACCTGATCCTGTATATTTTTATTTGAAAGTCTGTATTGGTTTTGTTCCTATTTTAATTCTCACTCTGCAATCACAGAATCATAGAATAATTTGGGTTGGAAGGGACCTTAAAGATCATCTGGTTCCAAGCCCCCTGCCATGGGCAGGGACACCTTCCAGGAGACCAGGTTGCTCAAAGCCCCATCCAACCTGGACTTGAACACTTCCAGTGAGGAGGCAGCCACAGCCTCTCTGGGCAACCTGTTCCAGTGCCTCACCACCCTCATCGTAAAAATCAGTCTCTGTGATTCCCTCATTTGATTGATATTTTTGACTCTCAATCGAAGAGCGGAAAGTAAATATACAAACAACTCCCCACTATCTTCCACTTTATTCTGTTGCATCTTTTAAAATACCTATATATGTATCTGTAGAAACATATGCGTAAGTATGTATCAATATAGAACAACAAACTATCATATGTAAAGAGAAAGGGGAAGACCAGAATTACCACAAAGAATTATAGATTGAATGGCATCATACTCTTTTTTCATCGTAGCATAGTTACTCTTCATTTAACTTGTATCTGGAGAATACTCAGTTTACTCTTTGGTATCTAAATCCTCCCTTTGTACAGTGCCCCTTCTAGATGTTGGGGTGTTCTCTTTTCTTCCCACCTGTTGTAAGAGAAGTGTTATGTTTAGGTGGGGGAAAGCAGCTGGATGTCTATACCAAGTGATGAGGCTCATTTTTTTTTTTTCGAGTATTTCAATAAAATTGATACTAGAAGGTAAACTAAGCTAAGCAGCAGTTAGCTTTACCCCCAGCGAATCTTTGGTTTGGGTTTTTTTCCCGTAATTAGGTTAAGAAATGCCTTAGTAGAAAAAGAAGATTATATCCTTCAGAGCATAAACCCTACATGCTCTCTTGCTTTTTCCATGTCATTTTTGTAGAAATGGCAAATTCCGTTACAAGTCCCAGGCTTGGGCAAGGGAACTCCATAAACTGTTTCCATTTTTTATCATCACATCTAAAATGTAACATTTCCTTATATATGTATTATAACTAGCACATGGGATTTTATTTCTACTCTTCTGGAAGAAATCATTTCAGTCAGTTTGCTCTTTTTTTTCCATAGAGTTTCATAGAACCCACGTGAACTTTTTTCAGCTTTTTGTTTCTGCTTTGGCAATTCTGCGCTGAGATGCAGCTCACTCTTTTGGTGTCATTGCTTTCAATTAACCTGCAGACCACTGCCAAATCTGTTTAAGCTCTTAATTATCCGCTTGATGACTTCATGAATGTTGACCTGTCCTCAAAAAAAACCCACAAACAACAAAAACCTAAACAACTGGTCCCGGCAATTAGGCATTCAAAAAGTCTGATTTTCTTTATTACCAGAATCACATAAGCAAAAATGTCACCTCAAACTACAAACATAAACACTTCCTGAGGTGATATAATTTCTTAGTTTCCTCAGAAATCTGGACTTCATGCTGCCACTTGCTGTTTCACTGAAGTCAGACTCCAGACCAAGGAGGAGCATTTTGTTCCTCAGAGCAGTCATCTTGCCTCACGCCTCCATGGGCTGGTCATCTGCTCTAAATTTAAGTGGTGAGGCAGCAGGCTAATTCTGTGTTTGATATAGTTCACTGGGTTATAAAGAAGCAGTATCCTCATAGTAGTTTCTCTTGTCAGGGATAGGTGATTGGCACACATTAGCAATTTTCAAGCCATGATTTTTCCCCTTGAAAACTACCAAAGTGTCAAAAAGCCCCATAACATTAATTCTTGGAATGAATTAATTTCAGCAGAATTATCTGAAGGTCACCAGTTCACTCCCATTAAAAAAAGAGACTGAGGCAACACTCTCCATGCAAGTACTGTGTGCCTATTCAGAATAGGGACAAGAACTACGGTGCCCCCAAACCTAATGGCTTACAGGTCAAGCCGTAATTATTTATACTGCAGTCAGGGCAGTCATCTGCCCTATGCATTTCAGACATGGACTCCCACAGCCTAACCTAGTATCACTGCCGTGGGGTGGGAAAGAAGCGGTCTCGGTATCCTTCTGACAGAAAACAAACATATGTCAAAGCCTGTCGTTTCCTGCAAAGCAGAATCATCTCAATTCCAGCCCCGAGGATGACACAGCAACTGACATACAAAGGAATCCTTCTCCCAGCAGTGAGATTTATTATAATTGAAATAGCTCATCTGTCAAAACCCAATAAAGACTCAACAACTTTTCTATGAATTCCTGTAGTGAGTATCACAGCGAGTTCAAGACCAATGACTTCAGCAGGACATGCTCACCCAACAGCTAGCTGAGGATCCAACAAGCCAGCAATTGATTTTGAACTGCCAAAAAAACATCCAGAAGAAACTGTAGTATCTTCTCTAAACAAGCCTGTTGTGTGAAATTAGTTGTACTACCCATGCTCTGCTGATGGTCTTGCTTTTACCTTTTCTGCCTATTGTTATTTCCTTCTCCTGCATTCCTTAAAAGCGTAAATGTAGATAATCACTGCAGTTCTCTCTTCCATTCTAGAAACACTTATCTAGGTGCTTTTCTACTTCTGTTGCCTGCCACCTTACACCAGGGTTGACAAGCAGGAACAGGTCCTGACCCAGCAGCAGCAGAAGAGGGATTGAGCCTGAGCAGTGTGGACTGGGGCATTTTGGGGGGAACTGAGCTAAGTGGGCACCAGAGGTAGGGTGCAGAAGCTGTAGACATTCGCAGGCTTGGTGACGGTAGACAGCCTACAGATCTCCTACAATTATAAGGTACATTTCCAGAAAGGGAGGATTTAGTTTCTTTTCCCCTGCTTTTCCACTTCTGAGTCTTATGGATATATTCAGCTTGTATTTAATTATCTTCTTTACATCCCTAACAGGCTGGAAAATTCATAAAAGCAGAGCTACACTGGCAGCCACTCTGTTTTAGGTATTAACCTTTTAAAATGACTCAAAATATCAAGAAAGTCACAGTGACGGGTGTGAAAACAATGATACTGACACAGCTAGAAGAGCAGGATGTTTTTATTATCCTGTGGGTTACACATCCAGCTTTCTGAAGGGGCAAATCCTGAAGTGGCTTTCTTGCTAAAGGTGTGCAGACAGGCTCCTAGCAAGAGCTGTAGAGAAACCAGTGGTTGTGGACCATGCAAAAAGCATAAAGATTTCACATATTACTATTCAAACACATCACAGGAGGCAGCCAGTTACATATGGCACGATGCCAATCAATGATTAGACCATAACGAGCTAGAGAAGTAAGTTCACATCAGAAAAACTGAATGTATTCACCATGCAAAAACTTGGGAAGGTTCCCATATCAGAAGCCTTCTTTAAGTGGGAGTCTAGAGTATCTTAACGTGAAGTATTGGTAGAAAAGGTTATGAAACAAATACACAAAGCAAATAATAACAAATAGCTAAGCCAGACGTTCTAGAGGGACACAAGGATTAAGCAGCTGAACTGCTGAGTACAGAGCACAGTTTTGAGTTTTCTGG
Source organism: Opisthocomus hoazin (assembly GCF_030867145.1). Classification (NCBI taxonomy): domain Eukaryota; kingdom Metazoa; phylum Chordata; class Aves; order Opisthocomiformes; family Opisthocomidae; genus Opisthocomus; species Opisthocomus hoazin. The sequence continues at coordinate 72,313,285 of NC_134416.1, read as the reverse complement.
TTTAAATCATCACGTAACTGACAACTGATGCTAATTTTTTTTAATGTATTCAGGAGGAGATCCAGGGAAACACAGACCAGTGAGATGGCCAGTAGTACCAGGCAGATTAGCATAAACTCTAACAAAGAAACTGAAATTTTGTGGAAAGCAATCAAAAAGGGATTTGAAAAGTCTTGCCTCACCAACCTACTGGAATTCCTCGAAGGTACCAACAATCTTGTAGATAAAAGAGGCCCACTTGATGCCTGGATTTTTACAAGGCATTCACAAGGTCCAAGGCTGGCTCTTAAGACAATAAGGAGCCCACAGAGTAAAAAGAAAATTTCTTGTGTGGACCAATAATCAGTGGACAGAAGGTGGGAGTAAACAGTGATTTTTTCCATAGTAGAGAGATTCACCGCTAGCATTTCATAGGGATCTGCATGAGGACTCAGGATATTAACATGATTTTGAAAGGGCATACAGAATGAAGTGACAAACTTTCCTACGTTATCCATGTAAATATAAAGAAAGGCAAACAGAAGACTGGCAAAAGGACTTCATGAGACATCAGTGCCCAAACAGTAAGAGGGCAGACAAAATTTGATGATGGTAAACATGACACAGGGTTGGACTAGATGACCCACAGAGGTCCCTTCCAACCCCTACCATTCTGTGATATGGAAAAAACAATGTATGAGTGGTTATATAAAATGACAGGCTCTGAGCTCGAAGTCAGTAGATAAGCTGGGTTGTAAGAGGTAGTTCCAATCAATACCAGTTCAGTCTTCAGTTATAGCCAAAAAAGCAGAGTACTAGAAATAACTAGGAAAGGGCAAGAGAACTGAAAATAGAGAACACAACTAAAAAAGAAACATCACCCTGTCATGTGTAAATCCACGGTATGCCTACATCTTGAATATCATATGCTAGGCTGGTATCTCCAAGTCTGAAAGGATACAGTAGAAAAGGAAAAGAGGTCAGAAATACTATGGTATAGGGAATGATTAAGCAGCCTATTAAGTCTTCCATCTGGAAAAAACATGACTGAGGAAGAGTATCACAGATATCTGTAAAATCATCAGTGGCATGGAGGCAATGAAGAGGGAACAATTGTCCACTGTATCTTCTGATCCAGTAGGATGAAGCAAAAGAAGTCAGGACATGGTAAGTTCCCAGAAAATGAAAGCATGCAGCTCTTCATACCAATGTCAAATGAGACCAGATGAAAAAGCTGAACACAACTGTTCGGACCTTGGATCTGACTCGGTACAGCTGCTCTTATGCTCTAAAATATTACACATTCTGGAAATTACTTCAAGTTCCAGAGACTGCCTAAGGGCCCCACTGCTACTTTTTAAAACAAAAAGCAGCTTACCTGGTGCAGAAACTTCTTTTATCTATATGTTCTCTTCCTCTTCCTTCTCTGTTAGTGCTTCTGTTGCTGTTTCACACACAAACCTGTTTCACAGAGCTCTCACGCACAAAACCCCAAAAGCTAGATCTCTGATGGCAGCCTCCTTGAAGCATCTTGTCAACTGGCCAGCAGGAGCAACTGTTGCCTCCATTCTTACATTGGGATGTTGTCCCCAACTCTGTGCCACCACTACTGTTTTTTGCTGTCTTCAAGACACTTTTAAGCTCAGTGGTTAAGCTCAGCAAGTTGCTCAAAGACATGTTACATCTGTATGCTTCTTCAGTTCTTGAGTAATTCCAGTTCAGTGCACCATGTTATCAAATCCCAAATAGCAGCTTCCGCTCACCTAAGTAGCACCTACAGAAGAGGCTCTTCAAGTCTGGGATGTTATAAAGAGACATCCAGAAATTCCCACACATGCTGACTACTCTGAGAATGGCAAGTAAGCTGCACAGTGCATACAGTGACACCTGGTAGTGGCTTTCAGCCAAGCCGACTGTACAGAATACAGAAAGTAGCCCACATTGACCAACTACCCCAGCGATGACCAGTTTTCCCCAAGACAGCAGCAGGACTACAGTTAGCACCTGCTTTCACGTATCTAGTGATATTCAGCTGACTGAGACTGGAACTGGGACATGCTCATTATTAAGGCCTCGTAAAGCATACAGTATCTGAAATGTTATTTAACATAACCACTAAATAAATGATTTTGTGAGTGGATGCAAGCACCAAAATAAGCAACTGAACAGGAGTAAGAGGCACTTTAACATGGTGAATTTCTCAAGGCCATGCAACGGCTTTCATGTTCCCCCTAAAACATGGATCCAGAAACACACATATGAATAGGTTTTGCCCCATTCCTTAGCCTTAAGTTACAGATGCATAGCTGCCTTTGGCTCAGGTGGCTGGCAGGACAGACATCTGCAACTTTTATATCTAGGGGTGACTGTGGTAAATGTATTCATTTGTTACAGGTCAGCAACACCTTTCTGTACATTTTGATTTCAGATAGTTCCTCTAGCAATAGCTAGCAGTTAGCACTGGTGGTTGGAATAGATGTATTCCAAAGAAGCTGACTACAGACAATCATATAAAAATATTGCCTATACAAAATAACTAAATGCATACATACATAAATACATAATTAACACAGCTATCTAAGTCAGTATACTAAATTGTGAACCTTGAATATATTTAACGTACTTGATCACGCTAAAGAAAATTGTCTCCTATAAAGAGTATGCAAAAGTAAATTATGTATCATACAAAAATGCACCTCCCATGCTGAGTTCTTCCTCATGTTCAGATGTTCCTTCACTCTGAGGGTGACGGAGCACTGGAACAGGCTGCTCAGAGAGGTTGTGGAGTCTCCTTGTCTGGAGATATTCAAGACCCGCCTGGACAAGGTCCTGTGCAGCCTGCTCTAGGTGGCCCCTCTTTGGCACGGGGGTTGGACTAGATGACCCACAGAGGTCCCTTCCCACCCCGACCATTCTGTGATTCTATATATATACACACACTATATACAGTATACTATAGTTCGCTATACTTACATCCATTTTCTATGTTTAGTAATGAGTAAGAAAAATCTTATGCTTATTTCAGATAGTACTGAAGCGTGTATAAAAATTTACAGATTTCTCTACCTTTTTACCTTGTAATCTCTTCTACAGTCTCGGCAAAAGACACTGACACACATCAACCATTAACCCAGAAAGCAGTTAACTGGCTTGCTTGTCACATTCTGTCTTCTAGCCAGTATTAATTAAAAGTATCCATACATTTTTCAATTAATTTCAGGTGCTACTTACACTGGGAATGACCTGGAGGTCGTGTGTTGCTAACACTACTCTCAAAGGAAGAGTGGAAGTTGTGTATAGTTTCTTGTAAAATCTGTCTCTCTCGACCCTGTAAAAGCACAATAAAATAAGGTATTCTTAAAATTCTGTTTAAAGAGTCCACAAAAAAATGTGTAAATATGTATGTCTATGCCCAGAGAGTCACAGTGTACTATTAGGAATAACAGCATATCATTACCTCCCAGATATGTAGAAAACCTTGTAGTAGTCTTTTCCTGAAACTACCAGACAGCAATAGAAACATTTTCACAATGTTCTTCACAGCTTTACAGCACGGAACATCATCCACCTCCCATAATTTTTAGCCTCACCACTTGCTGCTTTTGATCTTAACTTGGGGAAATTACGTTTTGTTCATCCAGGCTTCCAGTATCAGAGAGAATAGACCTCAGAACTGAAAAAGCAGCTGAGAAGCATCAGCAGACCTAATTAAAGAGATGCTCCAGTCCATAATCCCTCTGACAAGAACATTGCTTACTGTATGCCAGTCTTAGCAAACTTGTTTATGTCAATATAAAAGGCAATAAAAGTGTAAGGAATGAGAGAAATGCTATTTACCTAATCACAGAAAAATCAAAAACTGTTAGGCAAAACAATGGAGACCTTTCCTTTTACATTATAATCTCTAGCTGGACTATAGTGGCCAGATGATTCTTTTTAGCACCGCTGAAATCAGTATAGAGTAACTGCAATATTGCCGATGTTTATGTTACCAGTAGCTTCTGATATAACTTCCAATACTCTGTTAAAGAACAGTACAGTCACTGAACTAGGAAAGAGTCAATCAAAGAGAACAGCAAGTACCACAAAGGAAGATGTTTTTCACTAATCAAATACATTAAATATTTTGTTTGGAAAACATCCATTTGGCTTTTCTAACTAACATCTGCAATCGAATTCTGAAATTTATGTTGAATTAGCAATAAAAGCAAACCTTGAATTAATTTACTAAGTAAATTGTACTAAGTACAGTACTTCAAAATATACCTTTCCTGCATTCAGTTCAGAAATAGCTGCCAAAATTTGCTGCCTTGATCCATCGGTTTTAATACCCAGCTCTTTCAGATCACCATCTGTAAGTGTAAGGAAGGCTTCCATATCCACCTGCGTATGAAAAAAAAAAAAAAAAAAGAAAAACATTATTATAGGTTAAAAGCATTTGGGTTTTTTTAATTGTACAGACTTACTGTAAAGACTGTGCACACAAAACTTTTTACTGAATTACCAGCACCAAATGGTACCCACTTTACCACTTTGTTGTCAGGTTTTAAATCTGCTGTTAATAATTCAATTAATTACGACACTATATTTAAAATGTTAATGGATTTTTCTTTCTTTTCAGACAAGCTCTGTCAATACAAAATATATACTCTCCACAAAAATTCCTCTGCTTACAGTAGCAGCTAGTTGAATAAGCCTAAGATTTCTCTCTTTTACTTTCTCTCCCCCCCCCCCCCCCCAAGTATTTTTGGAATTTCAGAATACCGTGTGTACTTTTCCAGTGTCTCCTGAGGAAAACCTAGGGTTTGTTCATGTATCAGTTTTTATTATATCAACACATCCATAAGGCTGTGATCAGAACAAACATCTAAAACTTTTCATATTGATATAATCTTCACACACAGCGCACATTCATTTCTACAAAATGCTCCCTTCCCATCATGTAGGGCAACAACAATAAACCTAGTGTATTGTGATGCAGCTAAATAATCTGTGTTTGTGGTGCTGAACTATGCAGCAATGTCAATTTATTCTATGTCCATTCACTATCCTCTGCCTTTGGCCAAACAAACACACAACAACTGCTCACGTCTGATACCGTCTTCAACGTTGTAATGAATTAATTCTACTTATTTTCAGCAATGTTTCCTTTCATTTCATCCTTCAGGCAAGTCACTGTCACAGGCCTCATCTACAATGATGCTTAGGTTCCCCAATTTAATTCTCCTGTTGCTTATTCACAGTAGATAAAGAAGAGAAAGCAGCCATCTTGGTGACTCACAACCTGCTGTTCTCCATCTGCAAATGAGGTTCCAGCTGTGATTCCAGGGATGATACAGTATGTTCTATGAACTGTTTAGCCACACTGGATATAGCCATATACAGAAAAAGCAAAGAGTAAAAACAGAGAGGGGAAAAAAAAAAATCTGAAGCACCTATCTCTATCAAAATTCTAGTTCCAGTGCTAAAAGCACTGATACTTGCAGTATCCTGGAGAATGCCACAAATACCACTGGGTATATGTTTCAAGGTCCTCTCTGCAATCAGAAATGGTTGTAAAACTTTAAATTTGAGATTCTGGACCACTGTTCTGATGCAATGAGTGTCGCACCCTATTTTTTCTAAAATGGTAAGAAATAAATCTTTTTAAAAAGACGTACCTCTTGTTCCTCAAAAATAGGCTGGTATTTCTCAAGTGACAATTTTTTAAGGATGCCAGTCAGCTCATCTGTAATAATACAAAACGAAAAAAAAAAACCCCCATGGATCAGGAAAGATTTTAGTGATGTCTGAACTGTTAACTGCTGAAAATATATATTAAAACATATATTCTATAGAGTGATATAGGATAACAAAAACCCAATCACATTTACTCTGCATCAGAAATTAAAATATTGGCTTATCGTGTTCTCACCTACTTCTGTATATGTAATTCAATCTAGTCTTACCTTGCTAGGATAAAATCTTTCTGTTGTATTGCCCTTTCTTCCTCATTAAAAGGATCTTAAAAAACCAAACCACTTTAAGGCCTAAAACGTAAATGTGCTTGGCCCCAGATAGCTGACCCAGATCATGCAGGTTAGACAGCAAAACTCCTCAAGCAGGCAATGATCTGAATGGCCTATTTCCATGTCGTGGTCCAGGAAGGCAAAGGGTAGAGCAAGCAACCACCCAGATGCTCATTGAAAATACTGATACAACAAGGGTATATCTGAACCTCTCCTCCTTAAGTGCCTGACATCCCGGCATCCTGAACACAGACAGCTGAAGTCCAGCTAAGATGAAACCTGGGCAGATTTTAAGTTTCATAAGTTTACCTTCCAAGGCTAACACCACTGGGTATTGGGTTTCCTCTCAAAGTCCTAGGAAATTAAAAGTTCTAGGACCTGATACTGACTCTTCCCACTAATTTAAAATGTGGTTAGCCAGTTAAAAAGTGTAAGTGCAGTTTCAGAATAACCCGCTATTACGTCACTTAATTACACACTACCTCTCTTAACTCGGGATTCTGTTCATTTTTATTGCTTTGCTGTTACAAGTGGCTAATTCTTTTTTCCTCCGAAGTACCAAAGTGGTCAGTTAAACTAAGGGGTCAAAGTCAAAATGAAGAACATGAATGATTACATTACACAATCAAACTACATCTAATATTCCCCATATAAACTCACGTTCATTGTAAACACACCACTATTCCATTCCCAAATGTACTTTATTTATTTCACTTCTTCTAAGTCTTTTGACTGTCCCTTTTCTTTCATCACCAGTAGAAATGTGAAAGAAAATCTCACTCTCTAAGCTTCTCAAAAGGCATCAAGTATCTTGAGGTGGATACACTTTTCTATGCACAGCTCCTTCTTTACATAGAAGAGCCCACAGAAAACTGAAAAGAAAAATTCTAGCTGTCTTATTTTCTGCTAGGGTTTTGGTTTTTTTACCTCACGGTCAATTAATTTGGTATGCTTAACATGATTTGTAACGGTTGGCATGGTTTCAGGCTAAAAGCTTTGGTACCCTAACTGAGGTTAATCAATGGGAAAAGGTAACCAGCTTTAAAAACATAGCATGAGAACTTCTCCATGCAGTTTGATGAAAAATATCATCTTACAGAAAGAAAACAAAAGTTTCATTAGAAGCCCTTAAATATGTCATTACCTTTCTTTTTTTTAAGGATGTTAGGTAACCTCATTTTTTATCACACTGGTGAGCTCAGATTATAGGCTGTGATATCAGAAGAAACTTTCAGGGTCTCTGAGCCCAGAGTCCTGCTGTGACAAACAACTGTAACACCTAACACTTCTCACACACAGAGACAATATTTTCAGCTGTAGGCCTTTCATGTTTTCTTTCCTGTTTTCCTCTTCTAGTTCCTGTATCATACATTAACAAAATCTGAAACCTCTGTTTTATAACTCTTGCATAACATATTGTTTCTCCTTTGCTTTTTCACTAAGTCTTTCTTTTACTCTACTCATCTCTCGTCTCGTTACCTCTGTCCCTGGAGAAAGCAAAGATTCTCAGAGCTCTTACTACTTTTGCCGCTTTAGTCCCATTCAGCACCTTTTGTACTACTCTGTAGCAGTAGGGTAAGATTACCTTTCTCCAAGTTTTCAGAGCCTCCTTTTACTCTCACATGGTTCCGTCTTTCATGATTCTCTACATCACTGGTTTTCAGAATAGGGACAAGCTGTTGATGGTCCACCAAGTGGTTGCCTAAAAAGAAACCATGCACACCTCTGAACCCTGCTGCCCACTGTTCCTTCACAGTCATATTCAATGCAAGATAGTTTTCTAATTCATTTAAGTTTACTTGAAATAAAAAGAAAAGTTAACATTGCAGGCCTTCTGTACTTATTCTAATTACTGATTACTGCTGGGCCTACAAGCATTCGACTGTTGCTGCTGAATCAAGTAAAATCAGTAAAAGAAGCCCTTGAATTAAAGGCCCACTTAGCTATGAAAGCTTACAAGCACAAGGAACCCAGAACTACTTGGGCTTCTGATAATCTATCCCTCTTCTACAGAGGAAAGTCACTGTACCATGGCACTAGTGGTGCAGCCACAAAGCCCAGCTACACCAGGTGAGATTAGAACAGCTGATTCCCCTTGCTATATGACAGTGAGTTCTCTTCCCTTCACGTATTTCGAAACCAAAAACTCTTATAAGTTATCAAGCCATCATCACAAAATGGCACTAACTAAAATGTGAAAGGATTTTCTCCAGCAGTCTGCACAATATGTTACAGCTAAGCCATGATAAAAAGACAGAAAGCAGGTCAAACACCACATCTCTTTAGTGTCTAATGGAAGTACAGTGTCAATGGACAAAGTTAGCATAAATGAAAATAAAATCAATACAGACACTTTTGTAAAAAAAACAAAAATAGTAGAGTGCCTCTTGCAGAATCCTGACAAAAGGTAGCCCCATCTCTTATTTAAAAGATTCTAAGTCATGTTATTTTTTTCACTTTTTATAAGATGTTTACCGAAGAAAAAAAGTAATTGATATTCTGTTTCCAATGCAGTAATATTACTTTTTAAAATGAAGTCTTGTTATTTAGACCTGAAAGTTCAACTTAAAAGGCAGTAATGTTATTCAAAAAGTAGTAACATTATTATCCCTTCTTATGACCTAAAGTTAAAAATAAGGCCAAAATAAGGCTATTTTTGCAAATAAAAAAAAATACATGCAATACAGCTCTTAAAAATCAACTGCATGTAGCTACAACTTGCTACGAATCAAAATTGTATTTCTGCAGTCATGTGCTTCGCTGCATTTAAAAAAAAAAATCATTTCAAATGTGGAGAAAGTGCATTTTCTAGCCTCAGGAAAGGACGAAAAACAGGATTTAAACCAGAAAGGAGGTAAGGAAGGAGGCCACGTAAGAGGGCCTATCTACATGCTCTATGCTAGGTTTGAGATGGCACCAGTCTCCTTCCAAATGGAAGGGGATTACAGCTTTTGGGAAAGAGTTACTGCCAGTTACTGCAGGAATGCCAATCTTACAGTAAGAAACGAAAATATTTTTTCTAGAAAGAAAAAATGTTCTCACTCTCATGTCGATACACACTAATCCAGCGCAGTTACAGCTTTAAACACTTTGTGCTCTTGATGAATGAATCTCCTATAATTACAGTGACCAACTCACCATCTTCTGTAATAGTACCACTGCTGGAACCATTGCTCTTGGCCTGTCTGTGAGAGGACGAGAGAGGGGACTCTGCGCTGTGAACCTTAGGAGACGGGGAGGGTGATGGGGAAGGTGTGAGAGTTGGTGATGTGCTTTTAGAAGTAGATGAAGTCCCAGATGCAGGTCTTTTGTTCATCTCCAGTTTCTGCTGTAGTTAATGATACAATCATTTCAGTCAAAAAAAGTGTTTACCTATATATGATACCTCAATTCTACTTAAGTTGCGTATCATTTCTGCAGGGCATGTAATCACACCTAGAAGCTTCTGCTTGATTCATATTGAAATAATTGGAGCAAATATTGATTTATTACAGGTAAGAGTCTGTCCCCAGAAAATACCTTTATTAAGGCTGTCATTTTGGAATAAGAAAATGATTTCTCATAAAGCAATACTATATGCAAGCACTACATTTATTTTTATAAAAGCTGAAAATATTTTGACTCTGAAAACAGGTCTTTTTCATTCAGAGATTTAATTAAATAAACAGAGCCTCAATTTAAGCTTTTCAAAGTATATCAGATGCTAATTTAAAGTAGCACTTCATGCTGGATTAACCAGAAATATGCAGCAAGCATAAACTAAGTTTCGGATGCATTTAAATCACTTGCTACACTGGAATGAAAGTTTCCAGACAATGCTTAAACTCGTTATTACCTAACATAAGTCAAATTATTTCAAATTATTATTATTATTTTGAAAATATTTAATACATTTGAAGGCATAGAAAACAGGAAAATAGACAAATTATAAATGAGAAATAAGCACAAGAATATATATGTATGCGTATCAGTCTTTTCCGAAACAAGTTAATGGACCTCATCTCCAAAATTCCTCGATCTACCTATCACTTCACACATTTCGACGTTTGCATTATATGGCCTAAAAAGAAGCCTAGGTGATTTTCTCCTGGATTCCTCAATTCAGAGTTTAACGTAAAATACCTTTTGTCAGTCAGGCTGATACAAGAAAAACATAAGAAAAAAGGTGTTGAGTAACAAGGCAAGGAGGGATAATCATGGTGGTTCCTGCCTATCTACAATTTTGCTTCTGTGCTATGGCATAAACAGAACTTTTCTAGTTAACAAAAGAGATGGAGATGAAAAAGATAAAACTGACTTGAGTGGTAACATTCTTCCATTACTCTGTCCTATGCTGGGATGTACTACCGCCTCAGCCCTGCACCTGAACTGACTAAAAGTAATGTAGCATGCTACAAATTTGAGCGGTCTTTGAAGAGCATCCTCAACTCATTTCATTTTTTCATCCCTTACTACATTCCCAGATTTCCCTGTATTCTGTTACTGGCCATCTGTGTTTCAGAATGGTCTTCCCTCTCCAGTGCATTGCCTGCATTTATTTAAATTACATCACCCTGAAAATTGTTATTCAGTTTTTCTTTTCTTTTCCTTTCTCTAAGGCTTGTACGTTCCCTCCCCACACACACCCCATATAACTTTTGCAAAACTGATCCGTGTTAACATCACTGCATTTTTAGATCTGCCATTTCCAAGTTTAGACAGCACGATCCTAATGGGAGGGCACAAGGATTTCCACAACAGACGTTAGATTTCCAGCATTTATGTTGTTTACAACAACCAAGTAGGCTGTTCAAGATTTGCAGCCAGTGTGGATCCATATGTGATTCTGTACTCCTAACAGAAACTGATGTCCCAAAAATCACCTCAGACGTGCAATACATGAACATCTGTAGTGAGATCCACACTGATTACATGTTTTGTTATCAGTGGATAGAATGAAATTCATTTAGACATCCAAGCAAAGAGCACTGAAAGAGCTGTTGGCTTTCCAACATACTGGCATCACTTTCATTTAAAAATCTTTTCAACAATATGATGAACTGCCTACCCAGAGGATGATCTGCAGGGTCAGGGCATTGCACCTCACTACTTATTTCTCCCTTAAGGTCTTCCACTGTCAATGGAAATAATATTTAAACTTCTTAGTGGCAGTGCTGTTGTAACAACAGGCCCCAAAATCTGCAGCCTAAAGCTCACAGGCACAGGTATTATCTCTTAATAGGCTAACTAATATAACCAGAGAAAAATAAGATTTTTGCGGGGACACAAGCAGCTTTTCTGAAATTATTTCCAAGATAAAAACAAGCTGAGAGGAACTGCTGAGAGTTTAATTAGCAATATATTGGTCAGACCACCTCTGAAAGAAAAAGCATTTGGTAGCTGTTCAGTAGAGGAGACTTTAATGAGGATAATAAAGTGTCTTTGCCTACAGGAAAGAAACAGACAGATCATTTATAACCCGGGGAGCAGTTACATGGGATAGAAAGGGAGGAAACAGTATCATGTGCCAAAGAATCAGCATGAGTCCACAGCTTTTGGGGGTCCAGCAGAGTTACAAAAAAGCTCCCAATCTCATCTTTGAAAAGTAACCAGTAGTCCCTTCAGAATCAGGACTGATGGATCAGAGACAAAGTGACTATTCATGGAAACTATTTTGACATTGGTAGTTGCACACTTTTCTTCTTCTGATTTTTGTCCTCCAGAAAATTCAATTAAATCACTGAACAACTTTATAACTTCATTTATCATTGATATTTACTGATTAAATATACATATTGCTTCTTGTTGCCATATAAGACATCACAGAATGAGACAGCAAATGTAGTAATTTTATACTCTGGTCATTTTTGTTTCTTCAGGCAAAACTTCCAGAAGCAGCTCATGAAAAGATGCAAATAAAACAAAACAAAGCAAAATGAGCCGTTTGGAGATCACAGAAGCAGAGTTGAGAAATTCTGCTCTTGGTCATGCATTCTAACATTTTCAGAATACCAGTCATTAGAACTAAAACCCCAAATTATGTGCTTTCCTTCTCTTGCTCTCTGAAATGTAATGTTTCCTTGTGTGAATAAACCAACACATTTCACAACAGTGCATCACAACTTCTGTTACGATGCTGCTTTCTAACTTGTGTGTCTGCAGATTTTGAAGATTTAAAATCTTAATCCTTAAAAATTTTGTACAAAGCAGTTGTTAACTTCAAAGCACATGCACAAAAATGGGCCAGTCATGAGGGTAAAGCTATTCCAGGAACTTGATAGGTAAGTCAGCACACATAATATGGCCTGCACTCAGGAGCAAAACCTGACTTTCATGATGACAGCTAAATGTTCGTGTTGTTTAAAAATAACACCTGGTCAAGCAGACTGGATACACGCATATTGTTGTGGTTGACAGATCCTGGTACAAATTATCTCATGTTCTGCACTCAGGTTGTGCCTTTGGAGGGAAACTCGCTGTACCACTTCACAGGAAAGCCCAAGAACAACTAACTTAAAACACTGCACTCAGGGCCATAGAAAGAAATAATGAGAAACCAAAATAACAATGCAGACCTACCCTAGGATCAAGTATTACATTTACTGCTTTTAAAACAGAGTGAAATTGATAATAAAGCAAAATGATGTTTTATTATTAGGCCTGCTCTTTTGTAGACTTGTAATTAAAAGCAAGGTTTGTGGAGCCTGTAAAGTTTCCGCTACTGTAACAGGTGTTCATTCATTTTAGGCTGTGCAATGTCATGCAGTTGTATTTATCAACCATCCATGACTGAGACATGACCTATTAAAATTAACCAGTTTGGAAGTACAACAATTTACATTTCTCTGTACCTTTACAACATGTCCATTGCCAACACTTTGAGGACACTGCAAATCAGACAGAGTGGATGAAGGAGTTGACTGGACTGGACTCTGCTGTTGGCTGGGTTTCTGTTCAGGTAAGCCTGCTGCTTTTCTTCTTTGGGCTGCAATCTGAGACAAAACATTATCTGCACTGCCACCTAAGAAAAAATAGAATAAAAACAGAGTCAAGGAAACCATCCCTTTAAAATGTTAGTTAATTGTTAATTCACCTCTCTCCACCACTCACTCTCTTTTAAAAACTGGATGAAGTGAGAGAGAGAAATGTAAGGTTCAGACCTGTTCAGCAGCTTTCAGGAAAGCGAACAAAAATCAGTCTCAGGAGAAGGGAGAAGTCAGCCTTGTCCATACACACCCAGAGCTGGCTTTCATACTCCTGGATATAGGTTTCATGAGCTGCTTCTCCATAACGTCTTTACAGCTGCCAGATACAATGCTTGCAGCTTTGTTTTTTATTGAAAAATTACTTCTATTTTAAACAAAAATCAAGCAACACGGGTGAGAGACAGCTCTATGAAATGTATGTTGCAATGAACAAGCATCCTCTGATTCACTGTGGGTGGACTCCACAAAAGCAACGTGTTTTTTCTGAGACAGGGGCTAACCTATGAGACTTCTATAACAGATGTTAGGCTTTTGCTCCCTTAGGTAGGTGTCCGAAGTCCAATTCTGTTCCACCAAAATTCACAGAAGTTTTGCTTATATATACAGCACTAGGAGGCCACAGAAAAGGTTTACTATCTTCTACCATCATCACAAACACTAATTTTTTAGCTAAACCAGATACACATTACTTTCTTATTAAAAATAAAAGCAGCATGGTACCTGATCTGTTATGCAGTTCTCCTCCATGCCTGTTAATTCCTGCAATGTTATTGGATCCACCAGAAGAATGGGGAGAATGGTTGAAGTTGTTGGAATTTGAAGGAGATGCAGGTCTTCTTGCAAATGTTGGTAATTTGACTGGTCTAGTACCTTTGCTAACAGATGTCTGGAAAGCAAGCAGAAAAATAATTGGCGTCTTTCTTGTTTGAGCAAAATGAAGATCAAAATGCAACTGCCATTTTATTTATCCTAAGTTCTGAAACTCCAGCAGAAGAACAAAAAGGTTATCAGAAATAACCTTATTTTACATACACAAATATATAAAATATATATTTACATAAATATATATACTTTGAATATATATAATTCAACGAAAGAAACGACACCATAATAAAGGCATAAATTCTTCTTAACCTTTGGCCAATGTAAAATGAGTATATACAATGCACCTGAGTTATGACAGACACAGTATTAAGAAGGCGGGGGCGTGGCAGGAAATTACCACATGAAACTTCTTTCCTGCAGAATCCTGGTCTTGTCACTCTCATCATACAAAACAGCTACCACCTACTTCTCATCCATCTTATCCCTGTTTCTTACTAAATAAGTTGCAACATGTGACATGAACTTTCTCTCCTCCAGTTCCATTTTCATATCCCTCTCAATCTAAACATCTACCTGCACCATTTTATTGACTACTGTTAACTGAGGCACTAATGATCTAGCTATATGCTAGTCAAATCCTCAGCCACATTCAAATCCTCCTCCAATTCTTCTGCTTTTACACCACTGGCCACTGCCAACCATCTGACATGTGACTCTTCCAGCTCAGCTTTTTCATATTTCTTATCCTGCTGCTCAAATCACTTCTTTCCAACTCCGACTGACTCAGTTTCTCTCCTTCTACCTATTACCACAGCAAAACCGTTATTTCCCCACTGACGGATCAATGGCTAGTCCTCTCCTACTTCCTGTGCTCCTCACTTTAAATATGGGTACCAATTACCCACTGATGTTATTACAGTCATCATTTCTAGGAAGATGAACATTTACCTTCCTGTGATCAACCACTTCTAATATTCCACCTTATTCCACCTAAATCACCTCTACTGCATTAAGTTCACTTGAAAAAGGAAGACGGAAAAAAATTCCTCCTAAAATGTATTAATTGTCCCATTTCTAGAACTGACATGATATACAGTTCTGGACTAGTAAAATAAACTCTTCTTTACACTTGGCTATTAGATTTTAAAGTCAGGGGAGTAAGCACTTCTCCTTTTTCTCCTGCTATAAAAGCAAATGTTGTTGAGGTTGTTTTGCTTCCTGTCTCAAGATAAACAAGCTCTTTTCCTTTTGTTTTGCGTTTTCACTAAAATCATTGTAGAACCAGGCAAGCTTCTATAAAAAAAAATGAATTTATTCAGATCTTTTCCCTTTTTACAGTACTTGTACTTTAAGGCCAATATGCCTTCAAGCCCACCTGATCACTAATCGCTAAATTTTGTCTATTACTCATCTTTCAGAATGTTATGTCTCTGTATTTATGTCTCACTGATATTTCTTTCCTCCACCCCCCAGTTCCTAAAAATTGAGAAACTTTCATTCTTTTCTTCTGCCCCTAGTCTTCTTCCAAACCAGAGCAGTTTCTGCCACACTCCAATGACTGTACCTACTTCGGCAACTAAAACACACAGGTGAAACCAGCAGCCACTTTAGTAGTTCGCAGCGAATTCATTATGGCCTGACTTTATTCCAGTTTACAGCAAACAAGTAATTTCATACAAAACTTTTGTTCCATTTATGCTCCTTCCATACAGATGAGTATTCACCCTAACAACAGAGCTTAAAAGGATAAGCCATTACTGACACAATGAGTTTAAAGTAATTTCTAATCAGAAACACAGTGTGGTTCACCAGTCAGCATGGCCTGGACATAACACAGTACTTTCATACACATCTGGTTTGCTTACTATATCAGAGTTCCCACTGCTGTTAAAATCATGTTTGATTGCTCTCTGTGGCCAGGCAGTTCTCATCAGTTCAGCTTTGCCATCTTTGCTGATTCGTGTTCGGTCAGAATTCCAAAGCTCAAAACTCGAGGGCGGCAAGAAAGGCGGTATCACTGCTTTCAGTTTATCATTGGGCAGCCTGGTAAACGGAGCACTGCTTCTCAACTGAGAGAGGGAAACAAAGAAAGGGGTTAAAAAATAAGACCCTCTTCTTAAGAAAGATTACTGGGAGCTGATGATGTAGTCTCAAAATTGTAAGTTAAATAAAAAGATAGAGACAAATGCATTTTTAAACAAAATAAAATGGAAATGAGACACAAAAGTCGTATTTGTGAAGTTGTACAACACATAATAACAGAGAGAATCCAATGGACATTCTGGTACCGACCAGTATGTTCATTCATTTAATACATGAATATAGTCCAGTAAGTGGCAGAAACTGTCTCTTCCTTCATCGGGCTGAATCTTGCTTCAAACTGCTTTTAATAGGAATGTTAACAACTAATTTTCAAAGAAATAACAAGGTAGTCCTCTCTGTATTCCCAGACAGGACACCTGGAAACAGTGAACAACTACCTGTTCCAGCTGTATGCGTTCTTCAGAAAGAGAAAAAAACACCACAAATGATCCGGCTCCCTGGAGTTCTGTCAGTCAGTCACATCAAAAGTTACCCAATCTTCTTGAAAAAGAACATAAAGGATAACCAGACACATTTAATGACATCTCCAGGGAGCAAGCTGTAGGGGAATTTAAAGCTACAGCACAACAAAAGGAGAAACAGAATAATACAAATAAACAACCTGAACTAAATATTTAACAGTTGCATCTTCTAGTAATTTCTCATTTTCACAGTGTACCACGTTCCATCCATGTTTTCCTCAGAGCATACTGCTTGTCAGCAACTAATCAGCTGTTCCATCTATTTTAGTAATTCATTGCTGAATACACAAAGGTATGGGTAACTCTTGAAAAAATTCAGTACTCGTTAACAGCTTCCACACCGTACTACTTGTAGTACTTCCTAGTCTAAGTACTACTGATGTATCATAGCCTGTCAGTTCCTGTCTAGTGACTGTCAACACACGAAAGCTCTCTTTCTAATCACAGAATCATTAAGGTTGGAGAAGACCTCTAAGATCACCAAGTCCAACTGTCAATGGTGACCTCTATAGGAGGTTTAGAAAAAAAAAAGGGGAGCTGCATCATCTTCTGAATTAGGCTGAACATACCAAAACCACTGCGACATACCATAGTTGTCAATAATTCATCATCCTTTCCTCCTTCTGCAGTGTTTGCACCTGAAAAATATATAAATGATGTTTTATTGTTTACATGCTTCTACTTTTGTTCTCAAGGATAGCTTACTGTTTTCAAATATGCAACAGCTTTACCCTCAGTAAGCACACAGAACCACAATTTCCAGTGATGCTATCATGTACCTAAATTCAAGTTAAGCCACTCGTCCTATTTCACATCGCAAACTGTGGGAGTTTTGCAAGGAGAGCTGTACAGTTTCAGTAAATGTGCTTTGGGCTTTTCCAGTCTCTCTTTCTTCTCAGATTTATTTATTTATTTAAATTGGTTTTCATTACATAGATTAGTTCATCAAAGATACTAACAACTTTTGAGTGACCTATCTCTACCATCCAATCTAATGATGCTTGCTACAGAACAGTAACATTGTTATATGAGCGTTTTTCTGCTCCCACAATGCTGCACTCAGTATTTAGTGTGAACAAGAGTCAGGAGCACAAATATCTCTCTTTTTATATACCACAAATAAATTACATGTCTTTTCAGTTATACTAAGCTAAGTAAAAACTATGCCAGTAAATTAGAAATGGTATCATCTTGACTACCCCATGAGAGCTCACAAGACAACTCTGGCTTTACCACTAGCTTTGTTATTTGTGATCCGAGCTGCAGCAGCATCAAGGTTTCCAGAGGTGTCCGTATCACTCTGTGAAACTGCTTTTATGGTGGAATTTAATGATGGTTCAGTCTCATCAGGAAAAGGCACAAACTGATTGGAAGGAAATCCATGGCGCAATGTCTGAGTCAACTTCAGCTTGCGGAATCGATTGGACATCCTGCTCCACCAGGACTAGATTGACAAGAAGACACAACAATTTAGTTCCAACTGAAAGAAAAAAAGAGGAAAAGAAATGTCCATTTAAATAATCCTTACAGCAGGGATAAATCTGTCAAGGAGTTTTTGAGATAAACTACAAAAGCAATGTTAAAGTGGTTTGCAATTACCAATCCTCCACCATAATTTGTATGCATAAGATTAATCTCTTTCCTTATTTTTCATCTGGCTAATGCCTTACAATATTTTTCCACACTATCTGGAAAGACAAGGTAGATGAAAGCATTAGGTCAAATTGAATAGGAAATTTTTACAGCTACATCACAAATACTTAGTCTCCCCATTAACTTCCAATTTCACCATCCATTCTTACACTCCCTGGCATCCATGAACCAGCATGTGTACTTTCGGACTTTTAGAAGTGTACATAGAAGTTTATCCAATCTGCATGAAAGCATCTCCTTAACATTTTCAAAATCAGTGGCAAACTGGAAGAGTTCTGATAGTATTCCTGTCAAACTAAGGATCTACAATCCATACAGTGCTGCTATACAGGTAACTTAAACCCTGCCAGACTGGAAAGACTATAAACTGAAAAAGAGCAAGGCAAGGAAATACCAGCTGCGAAAACAACACAAACCTCAGGACTACTGCACCTACAACCTCCATCCATACAGGTATCACATATGCAGAAACTGTTCCATGAAAGGACCATCTTTGCTCAAAATAAAATTTATGCAAGTATCTACAGACTTACACATTTTTACAGGCAGACAGTGCAAGATGCTTCAAGTATTTACCAGGACATTTCTCTAGACTATACGAGACCTATAAACTATATTAAGAAGACCTATGCAATCTGTATTAAAGATTATGTAGCTTGCATGTAAGTAAATCAGATTATAAATATCGTCTGATTATTTCTTAGTAAAGCTGCTTCTTCCCTTTCTGGAACACTTTCAACAACAAAAAAAAAAAAGTCACGTAAAAGTGATGATACTTCATCAAGGCAGCTTTACATGATATCCGATCCAGATAACACACTTTCCCGGTTTACTCTGAATTCTTAGCCATTCCTTCTCACCATACATACACTCTCCTCTCTCCTTTAGCGTTTTTCAACTGCTTACTGACACGCCTTCCCCACTGTCATACAGTAGAAGTAGGTAATATAAACTGTAAACATATTCCCTGTAAATCAATCCTTCTAGCAGATGATCATTAAAACGATTTTAAGTCTGTACAGAGCATTAGTAATGGATAGAGTTCTCAGACCTTTGTATCTCTTTGGAGCCACAGCTAATGAAGATTTACATTACTTTCAGCAACAAAGAACTGATGGAAAAAGGCAAGAGAGAGAAACAGTTCTGAGAAAGCAATAAAACCCACACAGTTCAGCATTTATTCACCTACCAAAAGGAAGTGAAAGGGCAAAAGAATCCATCTAGTTTTAACACAGAGTACAATGAGTTCACCAAAGAGACTGTTTGCACAATGTGGTTAGTTTGTTACAGGAGCAAGCCAGCTTCAGTGAACAAAAAGATCATTTCTAAGTTCCTAACATCTTTGTTACTCTTCTTCACATTGCTTCTGCTTCATTAACATGTGCTTGCACCACAAACTAACCTGAAATGGAGTAAGTACAGCCACTATGCTACCATATAAAAAAAGCACTGCTCTCCAGCAAGAAAGGAATGATGGAAAGGGTCATCTTTTTCTCTGGTATTCAGAGTACGGTGGTCTGAGCTCTGGAGTTTCCAGTCTGCTGCTGCAGAAGGTTGTGACCTTTCCGTATACCCTACATTACACACATACAGAAGCTGGAACAAAGGGCTTTAAACTAAACTGAAGCAGTCAAGTAACAAAAATGGATTTGTGGTTAAAAACAGTGTCTGTCAAAAGTACTGTGAAATCTAGTAGCAGTGGGAGAAGGCAGTAGTATCGAACAGAAAAATCGTATTGTCACTTGAGAAAAACATTTATAACAATATTACGAAAGAATAAGGGGAAGAACTGGAAATTTCTGCCCTCAAAGAATTTTAATCTAAGAAAGAAACTGAATGTGATAACTCACACTGCTCTATTACTGACATTGAGAGTATAACTTGTTGAAGAAGGACAGGCAGGAAGAAAAGGGAGGAAATAAAATTTTTGCATATGGAAAAGGCTCAACTTTGTTTTCAAGTCCACAAAATGGCGAGAAACAAAGCAGTTAACAGTTCCTGTGTGAAAGGGGTAAAGGAGTAAGATCATTGGTTATCCACTGCATAATCAGCAGGTAAAGGAACAAGGGCCTGCATTATGCATAAATTACAAATAAAAGAAACACACAACAAAATAAAAAGTCTACTAGTTAATGACAAAAGTGATCAAACAGGAGACACTGAAAAGTGTTTGTTTTTTTTAAACTTCAAAAGCAGCCTACTTGTGATCAGGCATTTTTCTATGAATACCATTAACAGGAATAAGGTAGGAATGTATGTGCATTTGCTTAACAGAGTAAGAACATTTAAATGTGCTTACACAAAACCTAGAAAAGACTGATTAAAATTACCCTAGAGTAATTATAGGCAACATGACCTCTGAACAAATATTGGTTACCTTCAAGAGAAGTTAAGAGGATAGAAGAAGTTACAGAAATCAAGCAAAAGGCAAAAAAATAATTACCCTTACCCCAAAGAGGAAAGTCTGAAAAATTTACCGATCAAAAAGCTTAACCTGAAAGGATTCAACTGAAAAAAAAATTTTTAAGTCATCACAGCTCATAAGAGACAGCTAGCATGGGTTTATTGGGAATAAATCCCACCAAATCAATCTATCTCTCTCTGACAGAATAACTGGTCAAGCGGAAAGAAGAAAGGAAAAGCCGTAACATAGCTTGACTTAAACAAAGCTCTTATTGCTATTCCAAGTAACATTCATTGAAAGACTTACGAAAATATGGTTCAAGCAAAATTAATATTGGGAAAGCACCATAGCCCAAAAAACTTAAGAGAAAAATTACCTACAATTTGATGTCAAATTGGGAGGGCATACTTCGTGGAGTGAAATAGGCAATTCGAAATGTTCATTAACAACAGCAACAATGAAACATAACCTATTTTGCACAGTCTATGGAAGACATCTATCCGGAGAGTTTCATAAGCACCTCAGATACTCTAAATTTAAACGCTGACAAATTGATGTTATTCAACAGGGGCCAAGTTGACATGTAGATGAAGAAATCAAGCGCACAAACACAGAAAAGGAAGTAAGCAGCAAAGCAGCTGCAGGTGAATTTCACTGGTAACAGCATGCAACACACAACTGTGCAAGTAGTTTTGTATGCCACTATGTGATACTGAGACCCTAGCTGGAATCTCAATACTCTGTTTGGATCTCTTACCTTCACATACACAGACAAACTACAAATAGTACAAAGTTTAGGACACATAACATGCAAACAAGGAAATGTGAATGAATTATTTTTTGTTTAGTCTAGAAAAATAACTCCAAATAATATAACTCTTTAAATATTTATACAGTTCTTAAAAAAATGAAAGTGGCCACTGAACAAGAATCAATCAACTTAATACACACCAAGAGAGATATAGATCAGATCTGGGAAAAAAATTCTGACTGCAAGAAGTGACAAGCAGTGGAACTGGATGCTGACAGAAACCATGGGACCAAGGGATCTTCAGCACAGTGAAGGAAGAGAGAACAGAAACTTCCATCAAGGGTGTTCTTGGCATGTTCATCCTGTCTCCTTATTTAAAGGCAGGTGAGCCTCTCGAGTTCCCTCTCATTTTTACACTTCCATGATTCTGTAGACCCCACATTCTGTTATTTGCCCTGATCTAGACAGAAAATTTTTGTAGTGGCTGGGCCACCATAAATATCTTCGGTTTACAGTCCTGGCTCAGCACAGAGCAGTTGTCCACTACAAAACACAGGAGAGGTCCCTCACTTCAGCACTCTCTTCACATGCTGGTCCAAAGAGAGGTAATTTTGATGACACCCACACCTCACCCAATCTGAACATGTCATTTTACCCTCTCTCAACATTTGTAAGGAGAGTAAGATACATAACATACTTGTGGTCAGACAGAATGGTTAATAAGGCATTAAGCAGTGATGGAAGAGGGGACTCTATTGACTTTCAAGTTATATATATCAGAGAACTACACAGAATACAATTTCTGCTGAAAAAGCCCTTGATTAAGACTTAACTTCTAAACACTGTAATATGTTGTAGTTTCGAGACCAAATACTTAAACATTCCACACATCAAAATATTAAATTTGTGTCAGTACTCATGTACATATTTATCATTGACAAACCTTGTAATTTTTTTTTAATTTCACTTCATAACCTTTTATGATCCTAATTCAAGACTTTGCATCATAACACTGCATGAGCTCCAATCCGAGCTGTTGTTGATCTGTGTTCCATTAAGCCAAAAACTGTTCTGACAGTCTCCCATCTAAGTAACTGCATTCTTAAATAGGTCCATCTAAATTGACACTGAAGTTGTATCACATCACATAATAGAATAATCATATGAAAATAACCACTTGTTACTTCATAGTTAAAACTGCAAAACAGATTTCAGCTAAAGTAGAACTTTAAATGGTCTTTAAACTCATGTCAACAATAGCCCAGAAATTACCAGGAGTATTTCCAAGACCCTGATAATATTTATACTAAAAATGTGAGATCATGGCCTCAAGGAAATTGAGGTACACCATAATAAAAAATTATTCACCTAAATAAACAACAGCAGCAACAACAACAAAATAAACTAATATTTTTTCCTTCTCTTTCACAAACAGACAATGTAAATCTCAATACCTTTGCTTAAGTGGCATGCACTTGTTCTGACTCTATGTTGTTTCCTAGTGAACTACTGCAAATTTCAAGTTAAGTAAACAGCATGCCAGAGGACATGCAAGCCTGAACTGCACATTCTTCCACTACTTGTTGCAAATCTCTGCTATAATCTTCGTAATTTTCAATGCCAACAGCCTGTTTCCACTACTTGTTGCAAATCTCTGCTATAATCTTCGCAATTTTCAATGCCAACAGCCTGTTTCCATTTATGGTTGAAATGAAGTCTACCCTCTGTCCTAGAGGTAGACAAGAGAAATAGCCTCTCAGTCTCTTGGGCTGTCCCGCACAGAGTCCCAGGAGTATTTTCAAGTACATTACCAGAGCTCCAGTTTCGTTCCTACATCATCCTTCCTTCTTCTAGAATCTACTAAACACCATGAAAGTAAAAGAAAGGAACTACTGCTGCAATTCCTACATACAACAAACATATAAACACGCAGTGTCTCACTGTGTAGGGAGACATTAGCCAAATCTCCATAACACATCCACTCCAACTTCAAAAAAAAAAAAAATATCAATGAGCATAAAAACAGTCTACTAAAAGCGGGTACATACGGATTTTAAAGGCAGATTTAAAATTAAGATCATAATGGAAATTCAGTTCCAAACTTATGAACGTGGTACCTTCCACTACTTAATTATGAAATCTTTTTCTAGGCATTGAAATGCTTTGATGCAAACTCTTCCTTAAATAGTCTTCACTTTGCCTTGCCATCTGACAAAAGGAAAGCTGAACACATGCCACATTTCATAAAGCCAAGCAGCACTGCCAACAAGGAATTCGGAACACATACCCCACAAAAAGAAACAGTTATGTATTAGATCCAAATTACTTTCTCTGCTTCATACATTACAGGAAACAATGCACTGGTTATTTATTAGGAGTGAATCTATTTACCTTTAGACCTCCTTTGTCATCTGGCAACACTGGGACATTTAAGGATTGCCTACTTCTGGAACAAGGCAAAGATGATCTGTTGTTCAGTTTATTCTTGTCTTTGTCTACTTGCATGCATGCCGATGCCAGTAATCGTACAAGCTCTGTGTCTAAAAGGAAACAAATTAAGATAATGTTTAGTCTGTTTTGCCTTCCCAAATTATGACCAGTACACTGACACTTTCCCTTTAAATCCCATATAAGTAGTAATCGATCTACCTTTCAAACATAAAGCAGACGAATCCCCAAAACCTCCTTTCTTGACCTAGGTTTTCCATGCCTTCTTCCCACGCAGTGGGCTGCAGTCTCACCATCACCTCTCTAAAGGTATTTATCAATACAAACAAGCATGCTATTCAGTCGGAATCAGTCATGTGTGACCAAGTGAACGGCCTCCTCTCACATTTTGTAAAAGTTAAGAACAATACCGTGATGTTCCCTTTTCTCACCTGACACAGAAGAGAGTAGAGAAAAACGAATATTCTTTCTTCAAGTGTAGGTTGCAGAAAATAAGCTTGAAATTAAATCCTAAAGAGAAGAGAGGCGTCCAGCCTGGACAATGAAGGGACTGGAAAGACATGGTAAGCAAAAAAGTGGACAAGAAAAGTGAGAAAAAAACAAAGGAAGAGGAAGAAAAGAGAACAAGCATGAGACAAGGACAGGAAAGTAAAAAAAATATTCTGTAAATCTATTTTATACAGAAGTCAGGAAAGACTGTCGGAAGGGCAGACAGAACTGACCTACATATATATATTTATATACACATAGACAGGTAACAAGACAAACTACTTTTTCCTACAGAAGTTAGTCATAAAATAATTCACTGTATTCATTTTCTAAAATAAATAACAAAGGAAAGGTATCTGCTAGTGACTAAAAACACCATAATGAGTAAATATAGAGAAAACAAACATTTATTCCATCAGCAGTACTTTTTTCGCTTTAGATAAAGTAATTCAGGTATCAGGCAGGTTAACAATAACAAATTATATAGGCTAAACAAACTACAACCAAACCTAAATGTGTTTCACTGAAGTCTCCCCAAACTACACTGCCTTTTTCTAAATCACTCCCGTAAAAACAACCTGAACCCTGAAGTGTGATATATTCACAGCTTTTACAGACCTAGTGGGAGGTTCAGCCAGGAGTTCACTAGTTTTGTTCTGACTGCACTCTTCGTCCTGTCCCTTTACTGCTGTTTACTGAGTGGAAATTTCTAGCTCCAGTTCATAGCTCTGTGCTATGGAATACCTGGGCCACCACAGCCAAATGCCACTGAACTGGCTCTGGTGACACAAACACCACATTTTGGAGCATCTTCAAAAACGAAGGCAAGAGGAATGCACAAAATCTGTAATCCCATAAACGTATACACTCCTCTAACCAATTAACTCAAAACCCACCATTTTCAGGCAGCATCCTCTCTTGGTCCAGTCCAGCCCAGACCTCAGAGGATACTTCCTAGTAACTTTATATCATTTGCTGGATTGGAAGGGATGTTCATCTGTTTATGTTGTACATGTCCCCAGCGCTCTTTGAAATAACATACCTGGATCATTCAGCAGCATTATCAGGTCAAAAGCTGTGTATCCATTTTTTGCACGAAGATTAACGTCAGCTCCTTGATTTAACAAATACTTCACAACATCTTTGTTTCTTTAAGGGAAGAAACAAATGCATTGCTCATGTTAAAAAACAAACAAAAGAAACCCCCTCATACTCCTTTTATACCACTGCTCCTCAATTAGAGTTCGGTTTTACCATTTCTATAGCTAACCAAGTCTAAAATTTGTTCACAAGCTATTCAGAAGCTCCCATGATTCCTTTGTCAGTCACTGTTTAGTCACTATGCATGCATAATCACTAATCAACACGTGGAAAGTCAGCCTAAAAAACCTAATTTGCATAGCCAGTTTCTTAAGCTGACCCTTTAGAACGGACTCTGGAATTTGTTGCCAAACACCTTCCCAATGAAAGGCCACTAATGCCTAGGGCAAAAAAGCAGATGGAAAGACAGAGGTCAGTCCAGTAGTCATCATTCACCATCACTAATACTTCAACACAACTTCTTACCTGTTCTGCATATAAATTGCATACAGAAAAGCCAAATTGACTGAAGATAATTTATAAAATCCAAACAGTACTTCACTTTAATTAGAGATATAAATTATGTAATTGAGAAAGCACATTATCACTTCCTTGAAATTTTTAAAATGCAAAACCAACCAGCATTAAATGATAACCAACACAAACACGTTCCAACAAAAGCTCATAAAAGCTAGCTACATAAAAGGAACTCACCATCCCCTTTCCATTAGCCCCTCTCCCCTCGTACACCTGAATAAATAAGCATGACTTGCCTCATGAGTTGAAAACAATACCGTAATTCAGCCTACAAAATAAGCGAACAGACAAGCTAGGGAAAATACATTTAATACAAAGCTCCTCTTGAGTAGAGACTGACCTTGTATAAAAACAAACAAACTCTGACACGCATAAGCAACACAGAGTACAAATGTTCTTGAGCAGCAATAGGTGACTGCAAACTTTAATACTACAGCTGACAAACAGATCTCAACCTCTCCACTTCAGAGCACTACTTCTTGTACAGGCAAAGTTTTCACTTCTGAACTCACTCCAGATAAAATCAACCTAAAATGGAGAAGGAAGGTCCCTCCTCTCTTCTAACAAAAATTCTGCTTATCCCCACCACAGCTCTTCTGTATATTTCTCATTACTTTTCTTCTCTTCCGTAAATTTGCACTATCCCCCCATCCTGCTTTCCAGTCCTGAACCTTGAGGGCATACAGAGACACAATCCCTCAGTGCCCCTGGCTCACACAGATCCTGTGTCTCCCTCCTTCAAACCAGAGACATTCCACACCACCATTGCTCCTGAGCAGGGGTAAGCTGAGGCTCTGTGGAGGCTAAAGACTTCCAGTTGTTAAGAAAATTTGCAACTGGCCCATGCCAAGGTGAAAGGCCAGGACACAAAGTATAAAAATACAAGGGTAAATATCTATTTATGCACATGAGGTGTCCCAGCCAAAATGAGGCACCCCAAATATGTTTTTACACTGGGTTCTTGCACCTTTCAAGCATTCAGGTACAACGCGATTTGACTAATCACTAACCGATTACTAACACTACCAATTACCAATCACAGTAAAACTTTGCAAATCAACTGTATTTCTACAGCATTCTTGCTGCTGGTCTAGTTTTCCAAATGTCCCTGAAGTCAGTCTTGCTATTGTTGCTTACCTATGATGCCAGATCACACTGAGAGGGTTTCAAAGATGTGTTAGAGGGGCTACGATGCTGGTGTCATCTTGGTTGACTTTCATCTTTCATGGACAGCTCTAAGCTTCCTAGAAGCCAAGTCCTTACTTCCTTGGCTGGGATGCCCTTCTGGTCCTTCCACTGAGCTGGTGTCCTTCAGTTTGTTTTACTTAAACACGAACAATACCAACATCTCCAGTAAAATTCCACTACCTCAAACATTCAGTGTATTAAAAAAGGTAATACGCTTTCATACTATAAAGACTGACAGACACAATAGGAAAGGGAATTTTCGTAACACAGTCATCCAGGAAACTGAAAGGGCAGTATCTGAACACACGCAGAGCTCAGCTGGCCTCTGTGCCTCCGCAGACAAGAGGAGTGCCTGAGCACCAGCACGGGGACATGCCAGCAGCCCTGCACATCACTTTCTGCTGGCTGCTTCTACTCCAGCTGCGCGCTGCAGTGGCTGCTGAGAAGCAAAAAGGCCACATCAGAAAAACTGATCTTCAGGCACCTCTGTGAAATACCAATTGCTACTATCAGTCCTGCGCTGGCAACGAAGCAGAGAATTTCATTTTACATAGGTCCCAGGAACAACTTCAGAAAATTTTCACAAAGCAGTGATGAGCTATCTTTCCCTTTGTTGCTCTTTCATAGTCCAATGAGGTCTGCTGACTAAAAGCAGAAGCTAAAGCATAATATGTCCATTTTTACAATTAATGTGAGCATTCCCAGGCAGTGAAGTGAATCTTAACCTTGCTAAGGACCTCATCTACAACAATGGAGAAAAGTTCACCTTCTTAAACCAAATATACTGTATTCAGACAAGTAAAGCATATGACAGTGATGACATGTGAAGTACCAGGTCAATTTCTGGGGTCTGACTCTTCAGTGCCTACCCACATTTATAAAGTAGCTTTAGAGAAAATGACAACCCGTTCCCCAGCGGGCGCATTTCAGAAAACTCCATGAAAACTAAAGGCTGAAGGGGGAACACAAGAATGGTTTTAATACTGGAAAATATGGTACATAGAAGGGTGATTGCCTTGAAGTTTCACAACTTGATGTATTTAGGCCTACAACCCTGACAGAGGGTGGTGCTATCTTATAAAACACTAAAAAACATCGAAGGATGAAAGCTGAAATCTGCATCAAACACTTTTTTTTGAGCACTATGTTCCCAGCACTTATTGTGCAAGATTCAGGTTCCCAAATGTGCCATTCATTCTGAAATCCAAACAGCATTCAGGTCTACTCTGAAAAGCTGAGGGCAGTGCAAGAGCTATGGAAAACTGAGGTCACAAGTCTCTCAATGTCTTGTTAGGAGCCCTCTGCTTCCAGAGTCAGCATCAAAACCATTTTTTCTGTTGATATGTAAGAAGAATGAAACTTCTTTACTGTTAGACCCAAAGAGAGCACGTATCTTACCCGTGGTATGTGGCCTGCATTAGTGCTGTCCAGCCATGAACGTTATCCTGTTTGTCAGTATCAGCATTTTTCTCAACAAGGAGCTGAACAAGGAGCAGCTGTCCAGTTACAGCTGCAATCATTAATGGAGACGCGCCGTCAGCATTGGTGATATTGACCTGACTTGGGTCTTCATCAACGATCTCTTTCACCAGCTGAAAGTTTCCTGCAAAACAGCAATAAAACATAATCTACATGAGCAACAAAGAACTGCTTAGCCACTGAATTTGTATGTATTTTGATTTGCTGACATCAGTTCACATTTAGTGGAATTAAAGCAGAAAAAATAAAGTACTAGAGCAACTGCAGCACTAAAGCAAAATATCTGTGCTGATCTTTCGTCTTTCAGTTAATCAGTACATCTTCCCAGGCTATGTAAAATTGTGGCATAAGCACATGACACTGTTTTCTCTCATTTTCTGTACCTGTACACTTACAGTACTATCTGATTACAAGGATCACTTCTGAAATGAACGACTAAGCTATGAAGGTTATATAAACTGCAGTGCATCTCACATGTGAAGACACAAGTAGGGAATATTTTTTATTAAATTGTCATAAGATGATGTTGTGCATGGAAAACTGATGATGCTGAGACACCATGATTTGTCCTTCAGCACGACAAAGATCCCTGTTCCATTTCCATAGGCTGAAATCACAGAAAGCGACAAATTTAGAATCAAAGAGAGCAGGTACAAAAGCACTCTGAAAGGTGGTGGAGGTCATCCCTTGCCTTCAGCGGGTAGAACAACACCTTATGTCACACTGACCCATAAGTTCCTTTTACAAAGGTGGTTCACTGATTCTGGAAACCTCTACTGATACAATTCCACAACCTCCCAAGGAATTAATCTACTCCAGTGCTCAACTTTTTTATATTCAGATTTTGTTTTTTTTTTTAATTCTGCCTCCAATATTTAAACTAAATCTCCAATGCAAAACTTCCCTTCTCCTTGCTCAAGAGTAATGCGTTATTCCTGTTATCTTTGTAGTTCTTTAGAACATTTGTTTCCACATAAAGAGGCTGGTACTCACTGAGTTCTTGTCTAGATTAAAAAAAGCAGTACAAAATATGCTACTAAACATATAATAACCAAGTTGTGGGGTTTTTTTTCTAAATCTTAATAAAAGTAGGAATAAACACTTTTTACAAATGCATGAGGTAGTCAGGGTTATGTTAAGCAGAGAGCTTAAGCTCACCCATCTTCCCTACTTTTTTGATGACATATGCCAGGCAAAAGCAGGGAAGAAGTTATGAGGAAAACAACATCTCTGTGACCCAGTATGTACCACCACAGGAACAGAGGCAAGGAGAAGCAAATCATCATCTGCCATGCAAATGGAAGAAACTGTCACCTTTAAAAAAACCTTAAAATGGTAAATGCTTCATGACATGGGGCTGCCTTCAACTAAATCACAGGCATGAACATTATCCTTGGAAAGCCAGTCAGAATCCCAGACAAACCCTGCAGGCACTTGAATGCACTCATTGAAACTAACACCCACTTGTGCCACTCAGCTAGTTTCTTGGAATGGGAAAGATACAAAAGCACAGAACCACTTTTTTTATGTCCCAATTAGCAAAAGACAGCAGGTGGCTTTTTTAACACAGACCTGCATCATAGACTTTGTTAAACAGAAACCCTGGAACTTACAGAGACTCCAGAATTGACTTTGAACTCTGGCATGGGCACTGCTTAACTTAGTGAGCTGTTTTTCTAACAGTGCTGCTGACAACCACAGTCAAGTATTTCAGAAGAAAAACAAAAGGAGTATGCTGACCAGTAATCATTTGGCTCCCCCCTTAAGACTCCCTCCAACCCAGCACTAACCTTTAGAGATCTCAAACTAAAAGTCGCAGGGGTACAAGCAGCGCAGCTGAACTCCAACAGACCTGAGGCTTTCCCAGGAAGAGGTCTTTGTAGCTTACATGTGAAGAGTCAACATTTAAGAGAGCTGCTGGTACTGCTACCTATCACCTCTTTCTTCTCCACCATTATGTCTGCCAATTTCCAGTTCTGGTAGCCTGAAAAGCCATGAAGCTCCCGAGATGGTGACTTATGATGGTTAATTGAAAAGCAACTGTTGAACTGTTGTACCAAACCCAGGATGAGATCTGAACACTAAGTCCAGGCTTGACCATTTAAACCACACCCCTAACTTTTCACTAGGAAAGCAGCGACAATAAAACTTGGAAGATAATTGACAGTTTAAAGATGCACGGCTGAAATCCATTTGGACAGATTTTCAGAAAAAAATGGCATTTTCCTTCACAAAAATCACTTATTTACAAATAATAATTAAACAGGATCTAAAAACCCATCAGAAACTGTGAAAGCTGCTAACTCAGAGCTCTCTTCGGGTTGCAGTTCTCTGTTGAAAGCATGAAGGTGAACCATACGAAAGGCTTCATGATTATGTTACAGTCGAGAGCAGGTACATGGACCAAAAAGCTGGAATGAGAGCTAATTGTGCTCAATTCTAAAGCTTACTTACTCTGTGTGCACATATCACGGTCGGGAGGGTACAGCCAGCTTTCAGTAGGCTGTGATCAGATTTTCCATGCCACAGCATCAGTAAGGATTACTAAGTCCACTGCACGTGCAAGGCTGTATTCCCAATGTTTCCTCGTTGTCTGGGGCATTTCAGTCCCAAGTAAGGGCTGACTGGAGAAGAGAGCCCCCCCCTTAGGTCTCATGGGACACCTCTCATGACTTCACTGGACATAAGATTTAATCTCACATGGGAATGACATCTTGCAGTATTTGGAAAAAAAAAAAATATTAAATAGACCCATCAGGAACTTTTCTTTACTACTATTTTTCTTCTGATTGTCTATATAGCTAGGACTGCTGGCAACAGGCTAAACACGCCATCAAATAGCTGAAAACATTTAAATGGCAAAATACCAAATACAAAAGCAGAAATCAGATAAGGTTCAAATACTGAATCTCTCTAACCCGTCAAAGAGATTGCAAACAGCAAAGAGTGTTCTGACCTGCGACATTACCAGGAACCTCAGCAGAAAGTGAATAGTCTTGTTTCCCATGCCAAAGCCATCAGACAGCAAGTGTCAGGCCAAACCCTTCGTTTCAGCACTTTTTTCTATGCTAGAAGATCCAGGAAAATAGGTAACCAGAAGCAGCTTGCCATCCACCAGAGGTGCAACCCATCAGAGCCTAGATAAAATTTAAATCAACAGGATGGCACTGGCTCTTTCTGTTTGCCATAAAACAGTTTTACCAGCTGTGTGCTCATGAAAGTTACTCTTGCTCATGAGAGAGCAGGCAAGGTCCAAGACACTTAATCTTTTCTTGAAGAAAATTTAAAGAGCAATTACAATGCTCATACGAAGTAGAGGCAGCATATTTTTCCCACCAGTTAGCACTTCTGTTTTCATACTTCAAGCTTGTCACGAAGGAAAAAAAGGATCATACTAAAGGTAGCATGGTCTTGGAAAAACTAGAACTATTATATCACACCACTTTGACATGAAGGGCACAACCAGGAACTTGTAAATATTTTCTCATATTTGAACACAAAGAAAAATAAACTACAGAAATAAATGTATTTTTAAATTGAGAATTAAAATAAGAAAAAAACCAAAGTCGCATGTAAAACCAGAACACGTCTGGGGTCCCTTGTTAGCAAACAAGCAATGCTCTAAAATTACAAGAGCCAGACACGGTGGAAGAATCCTGTCAGTACTTACCCAGTTTCAAAGCATGAAAGACGTCAGGTTGCCTTTTTTCTGTATCTGGAGGAAATACAAGTATTGCTGTTAGCAATCCTTAAAAAAGAAAAAATTTCTAGTAATTTTTATAGCAAAAAGTATTAAAAAATTTACATAAAGGTACTATAAAACATATATTTAGACAGAAGAACAAAGAAAGCACTGATAACCTTTTTATTCCCTTTGGGAAGAATGACTCACCTGTATGGTTATCTGTGCAGAGCTAAAGCTACAAACTGTTATACAGCACCAGTACATGCTTTTGCCTTTCAACTTCCATTCTCTATTAGAAAAATGTATTTGGAAACTTCTATGTTTCCTGTCTGAAAGACTAAAATATCAATTAAAGAACCACAGGATGGTTCTGTGGTCTGGTGTAATCCTCTGTACAAAAGCAAACACTTGAGTAGAACAGGATTGTTTTGAAAGGTGACTCAAAAGAAGTTTTACAAGCTGTCCCATTTCTATTTCCTCTTCAGTACTGCCAGATTAATTTGCGAAGGTCACAAAAATAATAGCAATGATTTAACTACGCAGCTTGCTATTTGTGCATTAATAGACATCCTTCAGCTCCATCCCCTTAATAAGAATTGTAATTATCACAAATTTTAATATTTCGAGTGAAGGATCATTCCTTCAACATGCCTGCAAAGTGCTCTGCAACTGCGGACACTATGTAAGATGAGGAAAGAATAGTGACATATTTTGCGCCTTCCACTCAAGCCATGAAAACACATCCTCTTCCATCTTCCAAAGTGTTACTAACACTACAGCATCAATGGGGTAAAAAGGTTTTAAAGAAAACAAGGAGATGAGAGATTTCCTGAGCCCAATTCTGCTGTTCCTATGATAATACAGAAAAGGTCAATGTTCATAGCTCGACTCCAAAGGAAGTAATTGGAAAATGCTGAACAAAAGCAATTGCTGGAAAGCCCCAAAAAACCACGAGAAACTCTTATTTTAAGACTGGGAAAGACAGCAGTGGGCCCTACATTTTCTTCTGGCTCAGAAACCGTTCTTATAGAAGGAACTGTGTATGAGCTCACCCCTGGAAAGCAGATTTCGAAAGACTAGTTTAGGAAAGGACCCGACTCCGTACTTGGCATGTGAA
Source organism: Opisthocomus hoazin (assembly GCF_030867145.1). NCBI lineage: Eukaryota > Metazoa > Chordata > Aves > Opisthocomiformes > Opisthocomidae > Opisthocomus > Opisthocomus hoazin. Next base: position 72,280,113 of record NC_134416.1, on the reverse strand, counting down.
AAGCCTGGAAGCAAGGCAGCCTCAGGGAGCAGGAGACCACAAGGAGACGCCAGAAGGAAGGACTGCCGTCCGGGTAAGCCAATACAAGGACAGGGACAGAACACAGGCAACACCCAGGCCATTCCGGGTAGTTCTGAATTTGCTACTGAAAACAGCCCTGACAAGAGAGTCACTTTCTTTTGGGAGGCAATTTGCCCTATCTACAGCATTGGATCAGAAGACAAGTTCCTTTTCTGCTGCCTTTTGCAGGAGAGAGAGCATCTTTTATCTTCCCAGGATATACAAGACTCCAGTGCTAGGAGGAGACTGAAGCCTTGGTCAAACACCAATGTGGAAATTTGTGTGGAAGCTTAACATTTTCAGTCCCCTCGCTGTCCCATTTAGTTGCTAACCTTCTGCTGATGGAAACCCCCCCTCAACAGAGGTGACAGGAACACTCCTGTGCAGTCCACTCTCCTAGCTTACAGAGATTTCTTCACACTTTTAGTCATAAGACTACATCAGACTTTCAAGACTCACCAGGCCAACCCTGCCTGCACACACGTTCTGTACGAGCAAACACACAGGCAAGGTATAAAGCCGCCGCACCAGTAAATCCCACAGATGTCTGATTCTCTCTGCGTACCGTCTGCTGTCTGTTCCGCAGAGACTGGTTGTGAGCAAATGTCTACAGCCAGCCAGTTCTGTCTGGTAGCCTGGCTGTACGAAAGCCCTAGCTTCAACTTAGCCTATGAGTCAACATCTGACTAAGTTAACACCTTCTCTGAAGCAGAAACTAATGTCAGATTTCTGTCCTTGCTTCTTAAAGTACAAGGGAAGCTTGACTTGCAGGAATGACACCACATGTAAATAAAATTAACAATTTGGGGGATTGCGTACATGTCCAAATGGCAGTGCAATACAGACACAATTAGGTAAGATTTAAACAAACGTATTTGGGTATCACAAGTGTCAGAGAGCTTAGAGTGGACTACCCTATCCTACAGGCTTTCTGCCACCACGGCTGGATGGGTGGTAGCACCTGGAAAAGGTTCTTTCTAGAGCTAATCACATCCTCACATTTCATAGTAAGCACTCCAAAGCTGAAAAATCCAAATGCAGCTCTTCCAAACCCTCTCATTAAGCACCTCCCAGCACTGGTCTGCATCACACAGCACAAACACCTTGAAAAGTGTCCCCGAACAGCCACATACAGAATAAGGCCTCAATCTCTGAAATGACTTACTGACATTCAAATGTCCAACACAATGTCCAAACCAAACTAACTGATTTCAGGAACAGATTTAATGCATTTCTGTTATCATAAACAAACCTCTGGAGAAGGAAAGAGAAGGCAATACACAATGCTTTAACAAAACTAACGTCTGACATTTATAACATTATTTCCTTGAACCATCTATAAAAGAAAGCTAATCTGGGACAGATATTTGGGAGAGATATCCGCAGTAAGCAAAAAATTTTTAAAAACCAAATTCATTTACATTTCATACTGATAGGTGACAGAAAGTAGGTTTAACCTTTTATCTTCAATAAAAATAAAAATCCTAGGAAATTACATACAAAAAACTGTCAACAGAACACAAATTTGCTTACTAATTAAAAAAACTTTGAAAATTACTAGCAAAGACACACAATATGCTATTCTGTCCTTTTGGCTGTGTGTGGTACTGGACATACTGGTTAAGACTGAAGGAAAAATGTTGTGGTCTAAGTTTGTTCACACCATCCTGAGCCTTCAGATCCCCCAGTACAAGATATTACCTCTCTCTACAAAATCCTGCATTTTGTACACCCTTTCACTCTTATGGCTAAAGCTACATGACCACCACGCGTTCTCTAATTACAGAGTCACAAAATGTTTCTTTCTCAGTTCTCTTGTCTCATTCAGTGCACATAACAAACTTACTACACAGCAAAATAAAAAACCACAAAAGTAGCATTTCTTAACTTCATTTTAATTGAGATTTGCATTGAAAGAATGCTATTTTAATCTAGTTTTGTACATACACTAGCAGTGTGTGTGCCCATCTCTGTGTGTGTATACACACACAAACAGGAATATTCGTGTTTGAAGGGAGGAGGTTGGCTATAAATTATATGAAGTCTTGCAGTTAATTAAGTATTCCCCTCTCCTGCAAGGAACAGAAAAGTAGGGGACATGCCTACTTGTTATTCATCCACATTAATAATTGGTTTTCTCAGAATACACAGTCCACTACCAAAGGAGTTTGAGGAGGTGTCACCTATTCACAGAAAGGTAGAAGAAACCGTTAGGTTAATGCCATCTGGTTTCCTGCATGTCACACGCCTTGTATGTGACACTCAGTGAAGACAATCTGATGGTAAATTTTAGAAAGGTATTTAACCTTCATTGCAGCCGTTGGAGATTGCACACCTCTACTAAGTCACTCCAAGTCTAAGCTTCACCGCAAAACACAGTGTCTTATTTCCCATTCAAATTCTTCTAACTTTAAACTCACGGGGTTTTTTTATTTGGCTGGCATATAAAAAGGCCCTCCAGTATTGGACTTCCTGTTCTTAACGTGGATGCTTTATTAATCACACCTTTTAACCACCTCCCCATGAAACTAGGCAGACCGAACTTCTTCAGTCTCTCCTTACAAAGCACATTTTCTAGATTTTGTATCTTTCAGGTTTTCTTTGAGTCTGCCATATCCTTTCTTTGATACCCTATCCTGTCTTCTATGTCCCTTCTTTAGTGCCATTTCAAGTATGCTTTTGTCGTTTTCTTCATAAATAAGCACCTAGATCACGTGTTTTAAAAGCAAAAAAACATTTAAAACACTGAAACATTTTTAATGCTTCATTGTATTTTTATTGCAGGACAGGAATCTCATCATACTAACATGGAGGTAATCTGCTGAAGTTGGGCATTCCTGCCTCACCTGAGGTACGTGTACATACTCCAACATTTTCAAGAGAGTCTAGTTACAAGTTATAAAGAACATTATGTACATACAAAACTCCTTCAATTTCTAAACATGCAATCAAAATTTCAAGAAAGCGAAACAAAAAACTAAACGCTCCATACCTGCCTGGGGCCTGATCGTTGTGAGAGATTCCAGGTAGTCCTTCATGTCTTTGTGTTTGAAGCCAACAGATATTTCAAAGGGTGTTTTATGCAGTACATTCAGGTGATCAGGATTGGCACCTTTCTCCATCAGCTGCTGTGCCAAGCTCACCTTTCCACTAACAGCTGCCAGCATTAAGGGACTCCAGCCCATAGTCTTCACAGTGTAATTACAATCAGCTCCCCAGTCTAACAACAGATGTACCACCGCCTCATGTCCATGCTGAGCAGCTGCCATTAGTGGAGTGATATCGGGAAGGTCATCTCTGCTGCTATTAAGTACACTTGTGCTAAAATGGTCGTAATTGTCTACAAAAGCTCCAGATTCCAGCAACAATTTCACCATGCTGACATGGCCACCTCTGGAGGCCATTGTGAGGACACTAGCTCCTAACTTATTTTGTGCATTGAGATCAGCACCATTCTCCAGTAAGATGTGAGCCACGCTTAGGTATCCAAACCTTGAGAGAAAGAGATAAGGAGGAGAATTAACACCTTGGATGGCAGAGACTTCTCAAAGAAAACCAACACACTCTGAACATGGAAGACTGTTAGCAAACTGGCCTACTGACTAACACACTATGTGGGAACATGCACACATCACTCAGCGTGACATTGGTCACCTTACTGGAGGGGAGCAATCAACAGCTGATGACTGCAAACTAAACCATCCCACATGTACCAGTGACCACGCTTATAAACCAGGCACCGATTATAAACCAGGCATCGATTTAAGAGGATGTCCTGGCCAAAGCAGCAAAGTGCTAGCCTCATTTTCAACTGCATGATGTCAACACGTAACTTCTACAAACCACACAGTCACTTTCATCCTCTTATTTCCAGGCCTGTATCACATTCAAGAATCACAGCCAGTTTTTTTTCAGAGATCTTAATTAAGTACCCTCATTACTATTGAACAAGTAGAGTAAAAACTTCAAAAAGTCAATGCTAAGGGGTAGGAAAAAAAAAATAGCCTTATGAATTGGATAGCCAGTCTTTTGTATTTGCACCGTCCCTTGCTTTCCAGTTGTGAGCCACCAGCGGACCCCCATAATGGAGGAAGGCTCAGAGAAGACAGGCACATGCCCATGAGGCTCAGGGAAGAACACAGCCAGCGGCCAGAGCTGTTGTAAAGTAAGCCGAACTTCTCTCAACACAAAGGGGACCAGAGGGTGGCCTTTGTTTTAGAGAAACAGCTCGGTCAGTAGAGTGGGACAACTGGCTGTGTGAACGGCCTTCCCTAAAATAATCAATCAAAAGAAGGTATTATCTTCCTGAGCCAGCCAGACCAGCATAGGGGGAGTGTCTACGCAGCTCAGACCAACACAGAGCACCGAAACCGAGCAACCAACGAAACAGATCTTGAAGAGTGCAAGGGGCTTCTACTCCCTGGCAACTGGGGATGGCCAGCATCATGATGGTGAACATACAGGGACTGGCAACAGGAGTGCTGTTGGCCTTGCGGTTCAACTGCGTGTTGCAGTTGCTATGTTAGGCTTCTGTTATGATTTCAGGAGGCTGCTGTATCACTAGGCTAAATCAAAATCCTGTGTAACATCAAATATCTTCCAATAAGGAAACTTGGATTAAAGCATTAAACCCTTCTTGTGTGCAATATCTAAAAGAACTTTGTCCAAGTACTGAACTCTGGCACCAGTTTCACCAGTAACCCAGCTTTGATACCACTTGACAATCAGAGGCTCTGGTAGTTTCTCAGTAAGCAAAAGACAATCATGCAAGCCATACACCCAACCAGCTAGTTAATGGAAACCCTTTACTGCTCCTCAGCTCAGGAATCCCACATTTTAATAAACGTAATACATCGACAAGATGTGTATTTTGTGCTCTTGTTGCACACATCATGCATTACTGTATGCTTGTGCAGTGTTTAGCACAATCGAGCTTTGACCCTGAAAGCAGCCTTTGCACACTGTGGCAAAGCAAGTATTAGTTGAGGAAATCCCAAAGAGTGCTACCAACCACTAGCAACAGACATGAGACCAAAAACTCCCTAGTTCCCTTTCAGCAAGTACATAATTGCAAAACAAAGCCTCCAGGGCCTGTTTAGTCCCTAGGTCTACCCTGGTAGCCTCTATTCATTGTGTCACTCAGTAGAGCCTGCAATGACTGTACACATTACACATGATTAATTTTATGCATATATGCTATCTCCTATCCAACTTCAACAGGACTAACCACAGCCAGAAAATTAAACATGCACTAAGTTTGAGACTTGCATTTGTACAAAGACTATGTTACCTTCTTGGTTATCCATTAAAAAGAAGAAAGAAGCATGCTCTTCCACCTTAAGCTTTCTCCACAGGTTTCATTGACACCTACGATACTTTTCAATGGCAGCAAGTCATTTCTTTGAAACAGTGAGAGGGTTATAGTAATTTGAGTTTATTGTTTTTAGAGAATGAGCGTACGGTTTTCATTAAAGGAAAAAAAACCAAGAATGTTTCTGCAACTTTTTTCCTTCTTTTAACCTTCATAAAATAACAAAACTGTTGAACCTTGTCTTCCTTGTTCTTACTGGGAAACCAGCTGTGTGACTCACTCTTTGGGAACTTTCTATGGGCTTTAATGGAAAAGAGAAATGTTGACTTTGAAACAGGCTCTTTTCTTCCAAGTATTTTAATCTGTTACAAAGGAAGAAAAAGAACAAACCCAAAAAACATTTATCCTCTCAATTAAACCTTCAGCTGTTACAGGAAAACACTGCCCTCCAACCCTGCAAAACACGACTGTAAACCCAGAGGGTACTTGTATACGTAAAGCTAAGTGCAAACGCGAGGATTAGAGAACCTCCCACAACCCGCCAGCGGGTTACACGAAGCACAGCATCACTGATGCAGAAAACAATCCAGTTTTGTCATTAAAACCCTCAGCAATGATTAGCCGTATCCTCCAGCGACGCGCTTGGGAAAATACGGAAAACCCACGTGAAATGAAATGTTTCTGTTCCTTCAGCATATTTTACGTAAGGGGCAACTTTTCAACAGGTAGGTAAGCCACATATACAATAAAAAAAAGGTAGAAAATTAAGGGTGTGCCTGTATCTTATTTCCACTGACGAGGGGAGCAGCATTTCCACACTCAGGTTACCTCTGACTGCGATTCTGCACTGGCTTTACCTGAGAAACAGCCCACGGAACTTCAACCACCACATCGTTAGTAAGGAAAAAGAAAACCTAATCCCCTCCGCCAAGCGCAATACTTATCCAAATTTAAACCCGACAGCAAAGGTTAACAGGTGACCACTCGGATTCCCGCCCCCCAACCCCGGGGTAACGGCGCCGAGCGGCCGCCGCCTACAACATGGCGCCTCCCCGCCCGCTCTCGCACACGCTGACCCGCCTGGAGCCCCCCTCAGCGCTCCCGGGCGCCCTCCCCCGGCCTGGGGAGCGGGGTTCTGAGGGGGAAGGAGCCGAGCGCCGGCGGCGGAACCGGGGCGGGGAAGGGAGGGCGGCCCTCCCTTCCCCGCCCCGGTTCCGCCGCCAGCGCCGTAGCCGCCCGGCCGGTGCCGGGCGGCGAGGCGAGATGGCGGCCGCAGAGCTTCCCCTCCCCGGCCCCTACCTGGCCGCTTGCATGAGGGGACTCCATCCGTAGTGGTTCCTGCTGTGTACCGAGGCCCCTTTCCGCAGCAGGAACCGCACCAGCTGCTCGTGGCCCCCCGCCGCGGCGAACTGCAGCCCCGTGTTGCCGGCCTCGTCGGTGCAGTCCACGGGCACGGCGGGGGCCGGAGGGGGGGACGCCTCGCCGCGGGGCTCCGCCGCTTCCTCGGTACCGCAGGAGGAGGAGGAGGGGGGGGCCGCCGGGTCGGCGGGCAGCCCCAAGAGGCGGCGGGCGGTCTCGCAGTCGCCCTGTTCGCAGGCGCGGAGGAAGAGCTGGACCTGGGGGGCCACCCCGCACTCCCCCATGGGCAGCGCCGGCGAGCCCCGGGCCGCTCGGCCGCCCGCCGCCCCCGCCGCCGGGAAGGCAGCGGGGAGGAGGGGACTCCGCCGGCGGGAGGAGGCGGCCGCAGCGCCCCGGCCGCTCTCGCAAGGCGGGGAGGGGAAGGCGGGCCGGGCCGCACGCCGCGCTCCTCGGAGCCGGGGGGGGGGCTCGGCGCCTCTCCCCGCCGGGCCGCCCCTCCTTCCCCCTGACACCTGTCCCCTTCCCCAGGCACTTTCTGTCACCCACTCGCATCTGGGCCGCAGCCGCCGCCGTCTCCCACGCAGCCGCGCGTGTCCCTGCGTGGGGTCACGGCGGCAAACCCCCGCTGCGGGGCCTGCTCGCTCCCACCCGGCGCGGCACTCCGTCCCGCTCCCGTGCCGCGCAAGGGGACCCCCGCAGCCTGGCACCGCCGCGCTCCCGCAGCCCCGCTCCCCTGACCTGGCTCTTCAGCCTTGGCCTGCACCTTCCTGCTTTGTTTTTTCCCTGTCGCGCAAAACCAGTCTCTTCCTTCACCGAAATACAGGATTCGCGGTGCAGTCATCCCCCCCGAAAACAAATTTCCTCCTCCCTGACGGCGCAAATCGGTTCGGCTTTCGCGTTAGAGAGTTCGAGCATAAAATCATGATTTCTTGCAGCGTTTCCAAGTATCTTCTCTCCAGCTTGAGCCTCCCAGATAACCCGAAATCTTGTCCAGGTTATACTGATTTACAAAGCGAGAAAAAAAATATAAAGCACTGATGAAATAGTTCTGGAACTGCAGTTGACCTGTCACGTAAAGGATATTATGTCGTGTCCCTGTGACTTTGGGCAGGTTGATCTTTATTAAAATCAGTGACCGCAGTGTCAGAACGCGGCACTTGGTGCAGTGGTGGAGGGTTTGGGGACCAGAGGCCTAGGAGGGGTTATGGGGAGGGTAGCGAAACCACCAAATCCCACTGGAATGAAGCCATCCCCTGGTTTTAGGCAGTGGCATCCGCATCTTCCAGGTTATACGGCTTTCCGCCTCTGATCCACTTGCAAATCCGGATTGCCAGACCGTCATGGCAAAAGGCCAAACAAGTTACGCTCGGAGAAAGACTCCAGCAAACGAGTCCTGGCTGGATTTATGGCCACCTAAACCAGTCCGCTGGGAAAGTACTTTTCACAGCAAAGGGAAGAAAAAAATTACTTACACCTTTGCAAATTTATCATTACAGAAAGAACAGGACAAATTCCTGGACAGGGTAAATCTTCAGTGATGCTTCCTCCATTACAGATACCATGTCTTAACTCATGTAGAATATGTAGATGTTTAATGTATGTGTTTAGGTTAAAACGTTTCCTTAAGCATAAAGATGCTTATAGTGCTCATCATCAGAGGCAAGATACATGGCTGGACAGACTTTCGGTCTAGCCGCTATAACCATTCTGAAGTTACAATAGTATGAGGAGCTTCCCATTGTCGATAAAGCTGGACGGTGCAATTCACTCTGTGAGATTTCAGAGCTTGGAGGAAGGGAATGGCAAGAGTGATTAATGCAATACATCATTCATGATTTAAGAAAACTGGGTCATACATACCATATCAAAGTGCATACTTGGATATAGTCAAAGTAGTGACAGGATCACTCCAGTTCATCTTTGAGATAAGCTACTGAAGGCGTTGATTGTACAAATTTAAGCTGTGTAGCTGATGATCGCGCTATCAAATTCTACTAACGGTTTGAAACTCCAGACAAAGATACCATGAATGTAGTTGGGAACCTAACAGCAAAAGATGCAACTCTTACTTTAGGAAACTCGTAAGTAAGCAACAGGAAATATTTGTTGGGATTTACAAAATGAGAGGAAATTATTTGTGCTAAATTCTGCTGCTGTCATCTGATGGTCGTTGCCATCTTCAGTCAGCGTCCTAGGCTTTCATACAGGTATGATCACTCCGTGATTTTTGTCACTGATAGAGAATCAAATTATCATGAGGCAAGGGAAAAATAATCAGATCTCTTCTGAAATGAATAAAGTGCTATAGAATATTCTCGTGGTGATGCAGTACCAAGCTCTCTGGAAAATATAGTACTTGATTTCTTTGCCAGTGAAAGAACAACCGAAGACTTTCAAAATGTTCGTTAGGGTAAGAGGATGGAGAAAGCTTAGGTTGGAAGATAATACAGGTGAAAACAAAACTAAGATTCTCAAGTGTAGATTGTGTGTTAGTCATTCGGAAAGTTTGTCCAAACTGCATCTGGTTTGTCCAGTCAGTGAAAAATGTGTTGCTTTTGACAAGAAATTCCTTCACGTCACCAATGTGCTGATTTGTGTAGGTCAGTGTTCGATTGCTCTGAGGTTAAAATAATTTTAAATGACAGAGAAAAATCTGATTAATGAAAATGTGACTTTAGACTAAAGGAGATGAGAAAACTGCGAGGAACAGAACAGGCCCACCAAAAAAAAGCAGAACAGATAAGGCAAGAGCAAATGTGTGAGGTCAACATTTGTGAAACTTCTTCTAACAGAAGTCTCCACTGCAGATGATATCAAAACACCAGCAGGGAGATAAATGTGTCAAAGTAAGCTTTATGAAAGCTACTCATCATACAAGGTAACATAAAGGAGATAAACTTCGAGCCATCGTTCTGCAAGAGACAGAATCCATCACTGGCAAAACAAAGCCTACAAAACCATGAGGGCATGTAACATACCTGTAGAGCTAGTAGAGTGAATATAATATAGCAAATGTGCAGTGACGCAGAGCTACAAATTGGCCAGGTAACATGACAAAAAACTCTGTTGCTTTTGCAGTAGTAGTAGGATGTAACACATTTAGACATGTCCTTATACCATGATACATGAGCATATTTCTACCTCATGAACGCCAAGGCCGAATCAATCAGCGATGATCGTAGTGCCTCTGTGATGACAGATTTAAGAAGGAAAACAGCAATTGCAGCAGGAGAGAGGAGTGAGAATATGTGAGAGAAACAACTCTGCAGACAGCAAGGTCAGTGAAGAAGGAGGGGGAGGAGGTGTTCCAGGCACCAGAGCAGAGATTCCCCTGCAGCCTGTGGAGAAGACCATGGTGAGGCAGGCTGTCCCCATGCAGCTCATGGAGGTCCACGATGGACCAGATCTCCACCTGCAGCCCTTGGAGAACCCCATGCCGGAGCAGGTGGATGCCTGAAGGAGGCTGTGACACTGTGGAGAACCTGCGCTGGAGCAGGCTCCTGCCAGGACCTGTGGCCCTGTGTAGAGAGCATCCCAGGCTGGAGCAGGTTTGCTGGCAGGATTTGTGACCCAGTGGGGAACCCATGCTGGAGCAGCCTGTTCCTGAAGGACTGCATCCTGTGGCAGGGACCCACACTGGAGCAGTTCATGGGAAGGACTCATGTCGGAGCAGTTTGTGGAGGACTGTCTCCCATGGGTGGGACCCCAGGCTGGAGCAGGGTCAGAGTGTGAGGAGCCCTCCCCCTGAGAAGGAAGGAGTGGCAGACACAACTTGTGACGAACTGACTGCATCCCCCATTCTCCGTCCCCCTATGCTGCTTGGAGAGAGGAGGTAGAGAAATGGGGAGTGAAGTTGAGCCCGGGAAGAAGGGAGGGCTGGGGGGAAGGTGTTTTAAGATTTGGTTTTATTCCTCATTACCTTTCTCTGATTTAATTGGTGATAAATTAAACTAATTTCCCCAAGTCAAGTTTGTTTTTCCCGTGATGGTAATTGGTGAATGATAACTCCCTGTCCTTATCTCGACCCATGAGCCTCTCGTCATATTTTTTTTTCTCCCCTGTCCAGTTGAGAAGGGGTAGTGATAGTGTGGCTTTGATAGGCACCTGGCGTCCAGCCAGGCTAAACCACGACCATAATTCAGATCACGTAATATAGGAGACAATAACATCACCTTCATAATCAAAAGCATCTCAGAAAGGGCAAAATGCAAGTAGTCTCACAATCTGTTCCAAAGAAATCCAGAAAACTAGAGGTAGCTGACTCAGTCATAATCTTCATTATGAAGGTCTGGGGATGATGACATCTTAAATCTCCAAAAATGATGGCATTATTTTCATGTCAATTCAAGAAGTAAAAAAGCTTATTTTCTACTGTAAAACCTTACTGATGTGAATCACAAGGAAGTCATGCTTCTGAGGAAAAGAAAACTGAAAATTTTAGCATGTGTTCTGTGTGAAGACTCTTATCTCTGCCATAACGAAAAGGCAGACGCATCTATTAGAAAGACCATCACAGAAAAGCAAATGCTTCTCCAGTATCATTAGACTCATATATGTTAACTTTGGTCCTTTCAGGCATAGAAACAGAAATAACCTTTAAAAAATTACTAAAAAAAAAAATGGTGGGAAGTGCCTCCAGTATAAGGTGACTAAGATTAATTCCACCACATAGTATCCCCTTGAGCTCTTGGTTCAGAATTTCAGTCATGGGGTATATAGCAGATCTCCACTTTGTCTACTATAACCAGCTGCTGTAACTTTGTGAGGAATTTGCTTCCTTTATAGGTTTCAGAATATGCCATGATTTTGACCAAACTGTCAAAAATTATTTGCAACTCAGTATTTTAACTCACTGCATCTGCACAAGAATGTATGAAAAATCAGTCAGGTTTCCAATGTAACAGACCTTCGGTAACATGTCACGTCATACCATGTTCCACACACAGAAGTGCAGTTTCGTTCCAATCGCTTTTGACAGCTAAGCTTGCTAGCCATGGCTTCCTTTATGCACAATATCTCTTCTACTGCCTGCAATTCATCTTGCTGTTTAGCTAAAGAGAATGTTTTTATATCAACAATACAGACCTATAGCAAGCAAACACACTTTGGCATGCATATCCTTACTACCTTTCAGCTATCCTGGCTTACATATGACCTTCTGAACAAGGTGTTTTGTATGTGTGTGTATGTGTATATGTATATATATGGAGACATACGTATGAACATATGCACGCACATGTACTACAGAGATCTGCAAACCGTTGCGGGCTAGGTCTTGCCCAAGCTTTTTTTTATTGGTGCATTAGTATGAGAATTACACAGCATTTGTCAGTCTGACAGAAGATCTCTGAAACAGCCGACAGTTTCTACCTCACTCACCAAGTCCGTGGTTTTCATCTATTTTATTTTCAGGCCTCCGTACGCACTGTTCTTCCTCTCGCCTAAATTCCCGATGTGTTCTGCCTCTGCACTACGCACCCAGCTTCGCCCTAGGCCTGAGGCCCGCCCTGTAGAACTGGGTCCTCCCTGCAGCACCCAACCTTGGGCACAGACCTGCAGATGGGAAAGGTTTTGCCTGCACTCCACAACTGCCTCAAATAACGACACTTTCAACACAAACATTTTAGTAAAAAAAAAAATCCTTGGCACTGGTCGAACAATGCGCTGAATAATAATAATAATAATAATAATAATAATTGTTATTATTATTAATAATAATAATAATAAAAATACAGGTGCGCTTATGCTGACAAAGGAAAGACAGCAACAAAGATGGGAGATGGGGGTGGGGGGTGAGCTGTTTCTTTGCAGGGCAGAGCTATTTTACACTCAAAGTAATGGTGAACAACAACAACACATAGGTCCAAAGCTGTGTCCAGTGGGTGTGTTTTGAAACTTGGCTAAATCTTCTCCTGCTTGAACAAACTTCCTATCTGCAATGTATTTGTACATTGTGTTCCTCTGATAATTTTTTCCTTTTTTTTTAGAATGCCTAAGCACTGGCTGTTACTAAAACAAGGAACATTATTTTGAAGCATATTATTTGATACTTTCTTTTCTCCTGAAAGCACGAATTTAGGAAGCCTTTTGAACTTCAGGTTTATTTAAAATGCAGTCTCTATCAGCTGATACTTCTCCACACCACATTTCCATTTTACAATTTGGCTTTATTTTGACTTAAAGTACAGATCTAACAAAAAAAAATTAAAAAGACAACTTTTGCAAAATTTAATGCCTCTATTTTTTTCCTGCATGTGTATGTCATCACTATAAAACAAGAATAATTTTTCATAATAATAGATGTGTAAAATAGTTCATCTTAACTTACCTCTTCAAGTTTTCCTTGTCTCTAGACCGATTTCTTCAGTAAGCTCATGTATTTCAGGGAGACTAAATATTGCTTGCAATTCAAGTGGCTATTTCAGTAAGCAACAGATACACTCTCAATTTCAGCAATTACATTCACTACAATGTATTTTTATGGTCAATTACACATTGTTATGTTTAGTCTTCTTCTCCTAGTGCTTTTTGAAAGGTTCAGTTGATACTTTGTTTCTTCTTTTTTTGGTGAAAAAACACAATTTCACTTTTTAAAAATAAACTCTTCAAATGTATTAATTATTCCACTGATCTTCTGTTTTAATTTTGACAACTGACCACATAATAGATCTTCCTAGATACATAATTATAGGTTTTATATGACTTGTCCAGTCACTCTACTTATTTCTGACTGAAACCCCTGAAGCAACCAGATTTATAGCTCACTAAACATTCTTACTGATCTTTAAAAAAAAAATCTTAAAACCAATTGTTTTAACTTCCATTGTTATTAAACAAGAAAAAAACCACAATTTCTTAAAAGGAACTTTTCCATTAAAGCATTGCTACAAGCTTTACTGATGGCAGGACACTCATTTTCCTTATTAACGGTGTTTGGGGGGTTTTTGCCTCTGGGGCTTATTTTTACACTCAGAGCAGATGTTCTTATACTTTAAATATTTCAGGTCAGAAATGTCAGTCTTCCCATCTTAATTAAACCCCACAAGTTTTTAAAAAGGTTTCAGAAAAAAGTGCCTTTGACTTCTTGTCCAAACTTATTTGTGAATGCAACCGATTTATTCCTAATGATTTTTGCATTAACACCATTATTGTACTCTCCCTTCCTAAATTTCTTCAGATTGATGTCCTTGGACATCATCCCCGGGGAACTACCATTTGCTAGCATTACTTTCAACGCTCACTGCGATGCCGATCACAGAAAGCCTTCCCGGAAGCTACTTTGCTCTCAGGGCGTTATTACTACCGAGAGCTGCCTCCGAGGCAGGGCAGCAATGCCTCCCTCACTTCCCCACCAGCTGTAACCTTTCCTGCTTCTTGAATAGCCAACTCAATGCTCTCCTACCCTTCCTTCAAGCCCTTTCTTCCTTTTCAAAATCTGACTGAGAGGTAGCTGTGCTGGTTTACCTTCTTCAGCAGTCTTGTCTGATCTTCCCCTGTCTGCTGCTGACGGCAGCTTGCCTCCTGCATTCCTGTTGTATTCGGTTCTCAGTTTCCCATTTTTCATCTCAAAACTTGTTTTAGTCATGTGATCATATTCTTGTGTTTCTTCCATATTGCTCTAATACTTAAAATAGTTAATAAAAAGTCTTATTCTTCTAATGTTTAAGAACCCCTTCAGCAGAACTCTCCTGTTTTCTTTCTCACTGTCCTTAACTAACCCTCAGTCCTACATTTTGCTCTTTACATCCTCCCAACCTCCCCCAGTAATTTCTTTTCAGAGTCCAGGAGAATCTCCTTCTCCTTTGATTCATTCCAGGAGGTCCTTGTTAGGCTCCTCATGCTTAATATTTCCATTCCCCTATTCCAAGTACTTTGCAACCTTACACAAAGGGAAAAACCCAAGACAAGGTTGTTCCAGACAACCGGATCTAAACCAGCAGCTTATTCCAGAAACATTGGCTGTATCTTTAGGGTTTACCCCTCTATCAGCCAGCAACTAGGGAACCCCTGCTATAGACTCGGTACACCACTTGGGCTTCCTTTTTTCAGGAAGAATGGCGAGAAAGGAGACAACGCAATCACCCGGCACGCAGTTACTAGTGCCACCTAACTCCAGACCCCAAGCTTGCCAGACACGGCTTCCTTTAGATACAACGCGTATTCTATGTCCAGCACATTGGTATTTAACAGTTGTCTACAAACCATGTTTACACGTACACTTAACCACTATGATGTTTGTTATTCCAGCTTGTACGTATGCTCTGAGACTGGATTTTTATAAATGTATAATTATCTGTGATAGGTAACTGTATAGCTGAATAAGAAATAATGAAGTTAAATCTACACACACACACGCATCTGTAAATCCACCTAAACTACTTGATTCGTGCTAATTTGCCAGCATCTGGATGACTCATGATTATTCAGCATCCTTCTGTCCAGAGCAAGGCCTCCACAGCAGGCGACGGCCTCTGTGTTTGTTGTCACATACAGTATTTATTACCCTGTAAAATCAGAAACAGCTGATAGCTGAGACCCTGTCTGGTAGGGATGACATTTTTTCCCATTCCTTAGTGTCAGAGGTGATTTTGTCCACTCCTCAGCAGTGGGATGAACCCAAGCATGGGTGAGCTCCGCCCAGCGCTGCTGACCAGGCTGACCTCCCGCTCCAGGGATGACCGGAGTCCTCTGCTGGGTTGACCTGGACAGGCCTCCAACAGCAGACGGTAGCGCAGTAAACAGTCTTTTGGTAAAATACACAGAGCAAATGGCACCCCAGAACTTGAGTTTCAGCTCCCTACTGATCTTGGGAGATAAACTGTTACCAGTTATGTTACACTTACATTTTTTTTAGACACAAACCCACACAATCTCATGGCCTCAGGATCTTAAGGTTAGACAGGCAGGGCCACATCCTGTTGATGGGGCGAAGTGAGAAAGCAGCATGGATGCGTTGTTGAGTATAAAACAAATGGGAAAGTTTCGGCTAAATGCCACAGTTGCTTTTTTTCCGTAATTCTGCCAAGTCATAAAATGGACTGCCCGTTATCTGGATTGTCAGGCTGGGATTTTCACTTGTCTGTTGGATTTCTCTCTGTGACGCCACATTGGTCGACATTTTTTTTTTTCAACCAAGAATACTGCTTTCTCCAGTGGAAGAAGAATTCGTCATTAACCCCATGGGTTCTGTTGACTCCTAAAGCACCCGCTGTTGGCAAGGCAGCGGAACGGATGAAGCCTGGCTCCCTACCGACTTGTTTCCTTCAGCTCCGTACCCCTTCCCAGTCCCTCCGTGGCAAACCTCCTCCCTCGCTGTCCTCCTGCAGCCCTGGCTATGTCTGCCAGGAGACAGCAATCCTTGGGGCCATTCCCATGATCTCCAGCAGCCAAAGCAGCTCGCTGTGGCCGTGCCGGCCGTGTGCCCAGCTGAGTGTCCCCTTGCTGGGGGTACCCGTGCACGGCCACCACACAGCTACTGGCGTTCACTGAGGTCCCTCAAGCTTCGGGGTGACCAGGTCAACCCCTTCCTCGAAGGCTAACGGCAACCGGGCGAAGGGGATACTACTTCCTCCGCCGCCCCCACACCCCAGCAGCAGCGGGCTGGCCCCGCTCCGCTCCCCGCCTGCCCCCGGCAGCTGCCGGACGAGCGCCCGGGGCCGGGCCAGCACCGTTGCTGGCTCCGTCGGTCGCGTCCCCGGCGAGAGCCCGGGGCAGGCCCTCCACCCCGCCCCGGGGCCCTTCCGCGCCGCGCCCCGGCGGGCCGGCCGCCGGCGGGGCGGGGAGGAGGGGAGGGAGGAGGAGGAGCCGCCGGCGGAGCAGCCGGGCGGGTTTCCTGGCGGCGGACGCGGGCCGGCCCGTCGGAGCTTCGCCGCGTCCGCGTCCGTGAGGGGCCGCCCGCGGCCCCGCCGCCCGCTCGGCATGGCGGGCCGCCTCGGCCGCGGGATGTGCTGGGGCAAGCGGGGACGGGGCTGCCGGGGCGGGGGCACGCTGCTGGCCCTGGGGCTGCTTGCCGCCCTCGGCTTCCTCGCCTGGCGGCACGGCCCGCCGCCCCGCCGCGCCGCCCGCCGCGCCCCGCCGCCGCCCGCTGACGGGGAGCGGCTGCGGCAGCCGGTGTACGCGAAGCCGGCCCTGGACCCGGGGGCGCTGGGCGAGCTGGGCCGGGCGGTGCGGCTGGAGCTGAGCCCGGCGGAGAAACGCCGCCAGGACGAGAGCGTCCGCCGGCACCAGATCAACACCTACCTGAGCGACCGCATCTCGCTGCACCGCCGCCTGCCCGAGCGCTGGAACCCGCTGTGAGTACCGGCCCGGGGCCGGCGCGCCGGTCGTGCCCCGGCCGCAGCTCGCTCAGACACTTAAATCTTACTTTTCCCCCCCAAAACCCCCCCCTGCTCCCGAATCGCAGCGTTTGCTCGCAGAGCTGAAGCCGTGGCTGGTGTTGCGTGGGTGCAGGTGCCAGGCGTGTGGAAGCGCTCACAGAGACGCGCGACGCTCTTCTGAACGGGGGCTTGGCTCGTTTCCGGATGCCGAGTTGCTGGGACAACTTACTTATCACATTTGCCATTACGACACCAATGGTAAACTGAGGATTAGGTGCTGTTTGATGGGGTGATTCCAGCCTGCAGGCAACCGTTCAGCGCGGTGGTGGAGTCCGTGCCGCGCAGCGGGTCCGGCTGTGCGGTCAGCTCCGGCCTGACGCAAGCGCTCAGCCCAGCGAGCCGTTCCCCGCGGCGCGGGCTGGGCAGCTTCAGCCACGTCTCTTCAGCCAAAGGGATCGGGACAGAGCCACGGCTGCTCCTGACTCGAGTTCTCTCCTCTGTTTCACCTGGTCTTGGCTGCAGCCCGTTTATTTCACTGCGACAGGTTTGTACGGCATGGTTCAGTACAGTATGGTACGGTACGGTCGCAAAGAGCTGTGGAAGAAGAAGGGCTCTGTCTCTGCCACACATCGGTGTGTCCTGCCCGGTAGTTCACCCAGCTCTAGTTATAAGTGCTGAATATAAATCATGAATCCTACAATAGCTCTTAAAAAACCTGCAATGCAAGTGCAGGGTCTTTTTACCCTGACAGCACACTTGTTTTTTTGCTAGTTAACTCTTTCTTCCCCTTTAGAAGCAGCCTAAAGGCTGCTAACTATAGGCTAAAAAGGACAATTTGGCTGCATTTCTGCAGGAAGAATTTAAATCATTTCAGTGAATTATTTTGGACTCCCGCCATGTCTCTCAGACAGGATGTTGGAGGAAATGGGAGGTCACAGTTGTTGAGCTGGGGACATTATGGATGGGGCAGAGATTCTGGAAATGAAAATAATACAAGTGGACAGATGGATTTTGCTACAATGGCACATCCTCTTTCATTTGAATATTTGGAAGTTGAAATGACAGAATGTCAGTCCCAAAGGACTGCAAGGCATCAGTGACATAATCTCGGAGATAATTGCCTTCTAAGGCTGGGGCTGTATTGTACTGTTGTGATATATGCTGGCATGTGCTTTATGCCTTTTCACACAGTTAAATTTAAATTATGGCAGAAATATAGAACATCTATCCGACTCACACAGAAAATATAAAAAAAAAGAAAACAAACTTTTCCAAAGACAATTTTGCAGTAAAGTTATTAACTGTCTTTCTTACTGCAATGAAGTTGTTAACCATGTCTCTTAAGGAAGAAGACTATGTTTGAGATTGAAGTGTAAAAAAACAAACAAAAAGTCTTGAAAAAGGTATCTACAAGCCTGCAGTGATAGAAAATTCATTGCACTTCAGTGTAAGATTAGAGTCTGTGTAGGTTGAAAAGTCAAGTCTAGGGAAAATATGATTTAGTTTCTGTATTTTAAGGTTGGTAATGCTTGACCGTTCCTGATCTTTAATGAACATTTGTGTGAGGCTGCAGTGGTAGGAAATAAGTAGTAACGGTGGACTTGAACTAGACTTCAGCTGTCCACAAATATGATGCAAAGGCTAAATTTTTAGATGTGACCAGTGAAACAATTTTGGTACCCAAAGGCCAGAAGGTGACAAATATACCATTTTTCAGCAGAGTCCCAGAGAACTGTGGGCTGGCAAGCCTTGGATCTCTTCCAGGCACATTATTTACAAGCTGTGGTAAGGAAAAAAATTAGTGGTAAGGAAAAAAATTAGTGACAGATAGGTAGGTGTGATCTACTGAGAAAGAGTCAACTTGGCCTTTGTTGGGGATGACGTGTCTAACAAACCTGTTGGAGTTCTTTGAAGGTTGTAATTATATGGTTAAGAAAGTGCGCTGTTATTTCCAGAGGCTTTTGATGGGTTCCTTAAACAGCTGTGAAATAAGGTGGAAATTCCTTGCATTTGTAGGTAACTGAATGAAAACTGGGAAGCACTTGGGTTTTTTTGTTTTGTTTCATTTTTTTTTTAATAGTGGAGGGTCACTGGTAAAGTTCCACAGAAACATGTGTTGAACCCAGTGCTGCTCAACTTACGGCAACACTTCTGTAGAGAAGCGACTAACTGATTTGCAGCTCTTCAGGCTGAAAGACAGACAGGCTACTGAGAGGGTGCCTCTTGTTGAGCCGCTGCCATACTAGGTCGATGTATGAAGTGGGTAACACAAATTCTGCCACCTCTTTGTTCGAAAAATCCATTTACTGTCAAGTATAAGGAATTCCATCTACTAGACAATTAACATCAAGTATTAATGAGATATTGACAGATACTGTGCTTGGAGATGTTATTCTGGGCTATGGGCTTTTGGTCTGTTTCAGCATGTTTTTATGCGTGCGGAGGTGAGTCTGGAAATTGTAGATCCCAGGTAAAAGGCAGGAGGAAAGAAAGGGAGATAAAAACAGGCAACATCCCCACCACCTGGCTGCCCCACTGCTCCTTTTGACCTTAATGCCCTCCCACACCCATTAGTGAACCCTCACTCTGGGTGTGAACTGTGAAAATCACAAATGTGAATCTAGTGAGAAGCAGAGTTTTGCTAATAAGATTGCAAATGTCTGAACCAGTGAGCCTTTAAGCCTGGTCTGCAAAATGATGTATACAAGGTGTTGCTGTATGGGAAGCTGATGGCAAAAAACTTTTCTCGCTGCTACACGTTGTACATCCTGGATCTGCTATCAGGCCAGAAATGTGGCAATAGTTGTTTGCTTATACCTACGTCTGGTGTAGGAAGAGAAGGTGATTAGTTTGCCTGAGGCTACTCCCCCACATAATGTATTGTTTGGTGATACTTACCTATGAATCCTATACAGAGGTTATTTACTTTATAATAAAGTTTCTTCGACTTTAGGTGTTTATTTTAGCAATCTATTTCTGCCAGTGTAAATACTCAGAAGACCTTTATTCCTTCTTGTTCTCACAGACCACTGTAACATGTTTTTCTGAGAACTGATCCTGTTTCTGTCGAAAGGCGGACCTGGAGATCTTAACAACTTCTATTGTTTCCTTTAGACAGTTCCTGCTTCCTGTAACTGTCTGTGCTTGAGATCAGCAACTGCTAACACTTTGTTTCATCACGCAGAAACTCCTTAGTTTTATTGGTGCTTAGAATTCTGTGCGTTTATGTATGTTTATTTGTGTGTGTGTTTATATGTATACATAAATATATATATTTAAACATACATATAAACAAACATATAATAGATACATAAACCAACTATAAAAAAATGTTCTTTTGGTAAAATGTTATGCATAAGCATGTAAGGAAATTACTAAATAGTGATGCAGTTTGTACAAGGCTAGAAGTGAAATATGCCGTAGGGTCAGAGAATGGGAGAGGTTGCGCTGAACCTCTGGGGTTTCTAGTCCAGCCTCCTGCTCGAAGCAGGGCAACCTCAGTGTCAGTCCTGTCGAATTTTGAAAGTCTCTACTGTTTTTCTTTCCTATCTTTTGTGAAAATGTGTCAATTTTCTTTGTCATTATGTCTTAGGTTACTAGTCACTTGCAAACATGTTCCAGAAGAGCTCACATGATTATTTTTTGACGCTTTTTCTTTACAGTTTCTGGTAGAGATCCTCAGCTTCCTCTTATGTCTAGATGAGTGCTTGGTTTCAGTTGATTTCATTTTTAACTGGACGGAGTTCCCAGACCAGTGATAACAGCCACAAATTATGATGTTTTTTTTTCTTTATTCAAACAGTGCTTTTACTATACATGATTGTCTGCAAGGACCAGGTGCATCCACACCCTACTGGTAGTGATGGTTACAATAACTTCTTTCAGTTATTGTATTACTTTGTAAAAAATTTTTCTTGTCCTGTATCAAATTATTCAGATCAAAGTAAGTTTCTGAATGTAGGTGTAGGAAATCGTATGGCCCTGTGCAAATGTTAAGTGTATTTCACTACCCTGGCAGAGAATTGCAAACATGGGTAACCATTTGAACAAAACGAAACCACTATTTCTAATCGGCAAATTGAAATAAAAATTAATTGCTTTTTCACCACGAACACATGCAGAAATGCCTTCTTAGCTGCACATCCAGAGTATTGGCGAGGCAGGAACTTCTGTTGCCACCTTCTAACAATTTGGAACTCGGAGGATCTATAGATTTCTTAAATTTGTGGATTTTAGGATATAGATGTAGTCCACCCTCATAGACGGGCTTTCTAGACAATTATTTCTTAATGTATTTTTAATCTGTTTTAAACAGATTTGCCTTTTTTTTTTTACTTATTTGCAAATATTTTCTTCTATTTCAGACTTCCCAGCTTTGTTCCTTGCTTCTCACAACTTTTTTACACTAGCCCACGCAGCCCTTTATTATCTGAAATCTTAAAGCGGTGCTTGGCACCCTGTCTTGTCAAGACCTTATGGTTACTGGGAGAACTGTTCTTTAAAACATCAAATAATCTGGAAAACCATTTCATAGCCTCTGTTTTCAAAGACTTAATCATCTCTCTATGTCATAGACTGAACAGTATCCTGGGGGGCTCTTCGCTAACGTGGTTCGTTTCAGCAGACACAATTTGGGGAGCAGTTACCCAGGCTGCTGGGCTAGGAGCGGGTGGTGGGGAAGCATGGGCCAGCATCGCTTTCACTTGCCTTGCTTACGTGTTCCAGCCTTGCCCTGAATAATTTGGTCGTTCTGGGGGTTATCGGCACCTTGCTGCTATCTGCTTTGCTGGTCAGACCAAGACACGCCTTCCGTAAACGTCAGCGCCTTTTTTGTAATATCCAAACACACGTGGGGTACGTAGGTGTGCAAAACCAGGTGCAGCCTTTCCAGGCTCAGATAAGGTTGTTTTTTTTTAAAAAAAAAAACCAAAAAAACAGATCATATATTTGGTTCAAGGTATTTCAACATGAGAAAAGAAATTAGCGTGGAAAGTTGGGTAGTGTTTGGAGGAGATAAGAATGGTCTGATTTATCATATCCTTTAATTTCAGTGGAAATGTTGCGCCTCTGCATCCCGGGTTTCGATGCGAAAGGGCTGTGTCGCTGTTGGCTGGCGCGCTGGATTTTATCAGTAGGTTGCTCTCCCCCGAGGAGGGGTGTGGAGTGGCTGTTTGTATGTGTGTTCAGCCTGGAGTGGGTAACACGGCCTTGGTAACGTGGCAGGGTGGCTCGGAAACCGGCGCCGTGACCCGTATCCTGGTGCCGAGCTTGGGATGCTCGGGGGTGGCCCTGCCAAGCCTGGAGCTGCTTGGGAGGGGAGGGAGCAGTGGAAATGCAGGGGAGAAGAGGACCCCAGCACCCATGTGTCCTCTGCCGTGGCTTTGGGAGGGAGGAGGAGGAGATGTGGTCTCTTGGGTGGAGATGCCTGGCAGAGTCCTGAGTTCACATCGCCGCCTCTGCAGTGCGTGTGGTGGGGAGCGGAACAGGGGAAATCGGATCGAGACGCCCGTTCGTCCCGATCAGCGGTCTTTACTTACGGCCGCGTTTGAGCACGCCTCTTACTGAAAGGGCATCTGCTGTTCGATTCAATGTCCCGGCGCTCTTCAAATCGGGAGGGGAGGAGGAGGTGGTGGTGTGAGCGTGCACGTCCACCACCCGCCGTGACAAACCCAGCAAGCCAGGCTGCGAGCCCGCTGCATGCAGCCCAGCCTGGGGCAGGGTCCCGACGAGCTCTGCTGGGTGATGCTGCGGTGGTGCTGTGTAATGCAGTCACATAAATCACGTTAAATCAGATAGAGCAGTGACACGCTCTGGTTTGAACTTCCCGAGCGAAGCTGCGGAATCCAGAACTTTCCGTATTTTCAGGCATTCGTAATGAAGCTTCAAATGCAAAACTTAAAAATTGCAGCAGTCTAGAACAGTTCTGGTTTTGTGGATTGCCAAGAACAATTTTAACATCTTGATTTTCGAAACACACTTTTTTTCCATTAAAAATGTTCCAGTACATTATTTCCAAAAGAGAAGCAGACCTTTAGAAAGCATGAAATAATTTGAGGCAGTTGTATTCTTAACAAATCTTGGAAAATTTACAGAACATTTCATATTTTTTCTTAATATACAAGTAACTTGGCATATAGAATTTAAAGATTAAAAACATGTTTTTCTCTTGCCGTATTGTTGTTGCAGTTGTGGTGAAAGTCTCCGACAGAACTATTTCAGCAACCATTTCTAATTAACTCATGGCAGCATGCCCGGTGTGCACACATTCACGCTCTCTCTCCCTGTGTATAGACACGCATCTCTAAGAGAGCAACAGCTCCTTACAATGAAATAAATTGAGTGATTACATTAGTTGACACAAATGTTCTCTAAAATAGCCCATTTAATTTTATTTAGGCATTTCCTGACTGATGTCTCCTTAGTTTGTAATAAATAACCTATTGTAAGACTTGCTAACGGGAGACTTTGTAGTGTGGTAGATTACAAGGTTAAATTATTAAACTTGTCAGCTACACAGTCTTGCTTAGACTGTGACTTGCAAATGCAGCATAAAAAGGTAAAACCAAAAACCCGCAGGAATGCAGATGTACGACGATACACCTTTACGTGCTTTGCTTCAGTTTGCATTTTGTGGGATTGAGATGTTTGAGTAGATGCAGTAACGAAAGATCCAGGAAAAATGGTACGTGGTGAACTTGGTTTTGTGTCTAGGCACAGTGTTATTCTTTCTCTCCTCCCATATAGGAATTTAAAGATCCGTGGCTGAATACAGTTAAAATTTTTTAAATGCAGATGTTTATTTTACTACAAATTGATAAAGAAAAGCTGCGTGGCTTGGTGTTTCTTGGTCTATAGCTGCCTTTTAAGCCGTGGTGGTCAGGCAGGAGGATTCCTGGAACATCCACGGACCCAGCGCGGCCGGGAGTGCCAGCGGGAAGCTTAGGGGCACCCCCGGCCGCCTTTGCTCTGGGTGCTGCTCTGCTGAGCCCAAAGGCGCTGCTTGTGGGTTTTCCAGTGGGGCTGCAGAGAACGGGAGCCATCGGAGGGCTGAGAAGATGCCGCTCCTTTGCTTCGCATTACTCGTTGTCGTTATCCATTATATATCGGTGTATTTCAGTGAAATTCAAGTGCTATTTAAAACGTGCCTTGGTTTTGTTGGCTTTAAAAAAGCTGCTCATGTGCGCTGGCAATGGGTTTTTTCTCAGTGACTGATCCAGGTACTTGGTAACTTTTTCCAGAATCAGCGTGACTTAGAGCTATGTGTACTTTTCTGAAGAAAAGGAACCCACTCAACATGCGCACATTTTAACTTAAGTGTTGGGTTTTTTTTTTAGTGTACGTAATTATTATCTATATAAATGGTAAAGTCTCTGTGGTTGAGTAAGATAATGAGAGTAGTGAAGGAATATGTTGGACCGCAAATGACAGTTCTTCTACACTCATTGTCCGTGCTTGGAAATGTCAGGTTTACAGGCAACTCATTTCTTCGTGTCTGTGTTATGTTTTTACAAATCGTGTGGCAGTTGCAAGAACTAGGTTCAAGGTGATGTATCAGGCAGCCAGTAGTAGGGACTATAGGTAGTTTCCTGTCGTTTAACTTCAGCCAGAGAAAAGTTAAGCACCTGCTCTATTGTTAAACCTCTATAGACAAGGAGGATGTCTGTTTGTCTGTGCTAGATAAACAGATTAAGGAGGGTGAGGCGAATCACCTGTGGATTTGTCTTTGTGGACATGCAGCATCCAGACAATTAGCTCAAAGATAGCAGCTAGCTTTGAGATGGCTAATGTGAGGTGCAATTAATCCTGTGCTAACAGGATCCCCTGTATTGGAAAGGGACAGTGTTACACATTTGAGGGTGGCACTGAAGAGCACCGTAGTCAGAAGCTGAAAGCAGCTTGCAGTATGGGTATTATTAATATACATTCCCAATATCTGCAAAAACATATTTTTGGACTGCTGTCACCAGTTTGTATCCTCCCTGTCATTTTAATGACTTATCATAACTGATACATGTTTGTTTTTGTGAATAACCCAAAGTGGGAGTGAAGTGATTCACTTGGAAAGTAGAAGCTCAGTTACTTGGGTGGCACGCAGAGAACAAAAATGCATCCTGAGGTTTGCAAAGGTGGATACAGAAGATGCACTGCTTAGGTGGTTCTCTTGTAAACAGGAGGTGGGAAATGGAAAAGCTGGGTTATGAACACTAGGCTTGAAGTCAGCTTCGTATTTGTAGTCAGTTTTTTTGAAGCTTGTGTACCTTGTGAAGTGGTAATGTTTAGTGTCCAGATGCATGCTGCTCAACTGCTATTCAACAAGACTTCTAAGCATTTCCGCTACAGGGGTTCATTCTTTTTTAAAATTATTTTCTTACACTATTATTTTTCCAGAGTTTAGACACTTGAGGTTTCTAATCTCCCCGGTGGGATTATTTTTTAAGACTGAGAAAAACTCTTTGAAATTTCTTTCAAAACAGGAAGGGAAATTATGCTTCATTTTGTCAACAGTATTTGACACTGCTAGCCATTGAGATATTGCAGTAATCTAGTAAGGAATATGTATCTTGGAGATAATTTCTGAGATAAACATGCAAATCTGCATAGAAGTTGAATAACTATTTTTTTCCTAATTTTTTAAAAGCAAAAGTTTCGAAATATTAGTTGGTCTATATGTGGTGATGTGTTTTCCCCAAAATAAACTCAATGTGCTAAAAAGCTAAGCTTTCAGTCGTGCTCCCTGTATTTCAATATGCAAAATGAGAGAGGGTCGTCAGCCTTGTCCAGCGGGCCCGTTGGGCAGGGGACCTGGGCACCGCTCGGGGCAGTGCAGCGGAGCCGGCCAGCCCGGTCTAGTTTTGGCCTCTTTTGCCCTCAGAAACCTAAGAAAGGTGGCCTATGGTACGGCCCGTAGTAAGCCGACCTTTTTCCGTGGTGTGGGGCGCGCTTATCGGGGGAGGCAGCAATGCACACGGGGTCACAGACGGTTTGGGGATTGCCTTGCTCTGGGCCAAGTCGTGTTTCCTGTCTTCATCATGTAATTTTCAGGAAAATCCGTTGAAGTCTTTAATCTATAATTAGGTTTATAAGCTGCTTTACACCTTTTGGATTTCTTTTTTTAAAGAATGGAATACAACGTTATGCTTCCAGGAACCTTTCTGAGATGTTTTCCCCAGAAAGCTTTCCTGGAGCTTTCCTATTTATTTCCTTTTTCTTTCAGTTTTTTAAAACTGGTACATAAAGATCCCATTTCCATCCAGAAGTGAACTGAAATTACCTGGTACAAGTGACTGTGACTGTGTTATATAAGAAGAATTTTTTCCTGGCAGCACTGAGCATAAACATTTTTCAATAGGCTAAAGTCAATATGTATTTCTGAAATTAGATTCATACAGTAGGTTTTTCTGCCTTTTTTTTTTTTTAAAAAATAAGTTAATTAAAATGTCACTCCATTTTCATGTGTTAATACATGAACATTTGGCAAAATGAATCACTTCTGTCACCAGCCGATGGTGTGAGGCAGTTCTCTGTGAATGCCCCGATTTGCCTCGGGAGAAGTTACAGCCTGGAGGGACGGGGATTTTTGTACTTCACTGTATAAGCGTGTGTGTATATGTATCTACCTATCTATGTGTATCTGTGTGTGCATGTGCGTGCATACGCATCATACACAAGGAGTGTTGTCGCACAGCATTCCTTTCATGTTTGAGAAGCACCCTTCTGTGTGCCTCCTCTGCCCAAGTGTCATTTCTCCTCATTGCTTCCTCATTTTCAGGTATTTATTACAAACGTACTCTACAGACTTTTTTTTTTCCTCATAAGAATTTTAATTTTAGAAATATTCAGATTCAGACTTTTTTCTTTGCTTTCTGTACTACGATCTTAATAGCTATTGCCAGATCTTTAAAGATACCTATAGGAAGTTCTTTTCATTGGAAATGCAGCAGCATTAAATAGCCAGTAAATATATTATCAATGTGCTATAGGTAAGCAGTTTTCTTTTGGAGTCATTTCTGGGTGTTCTGGGGAATTTTGGTTCCCCTAAATTGACCTAAGGGATTTTGCTGTCGTGTTTTCTACTGATGAGTTCTGGTTTCCCTCTTCAGCTCCCCATAGCGCAAGGTTTTGGAGGACTCGCTGCTGGTCTGTATTCTTGGGAGGGATGTCCTTCGGTATCTATCATGACCCAGTAGTCTACAGGTGCTGAAGTATGTCCTTCTGCTCTGTACAAGCCCTGGTGACTCCAGGCAGTAAGCTAGAGGCATAGAAAAGTTCGGTCATCTCTAAACCATTTCTGTTGTTTTTTAACAAAGCTGCTCATACAGAATGCACTAA
This sequence comes from Opisthocomus hoazin, assembly GCF_030867145.1. Classification (NCBI taxonomy): domain Eukaryota; kingdom Metazoa; phylum Chordata; class Aves; order Opisthocomiformes; family Opisthocomidae; genus Opisthocomus; species Opisthocomus hoazin. Next base: position 72,252,738 of record NC_134416.1, on the reverse strand, counting down.
GAAAAGGGGAGAAATGGTAACAAATACCATCTTTATTTTAAAATTCTTTCAGACCAGGGGGATCTTTAAGAATTTACACATTTGGCTCAGCTGTAAGTTTCTTGTCATCCTTATGTTCATTTAAGGAAGTTCATATATATATTTGTAGGAGATACATTCTGGAGCTTAATGCAAAGGTTTGCAAACTTCCTGGCTCTCCATAGAGCCAAAAACATGCAGTTCTGTGTCTGTCTGTGTTTTTTGTGGATTTCACTGTTATATCTTGGCAGTTCTGTGGTCTTCCCAAATTCTGCTTCAGTGTACATACGTCTCAGTTCTGTTGCTGTTTTTTTTTTTTCCTCTTATATATTGCTGTTCCTTCACAGTTACATTTTTAATGTCTAGCACTTGTTTTATTTTCCAAAGCAGAAGTTATCAGTAATTTATGGTACTGTTTTTACCACACTTATGTTTTGTATTTTTTTTTTCCCCGTTCTGTAACCTGAGGCATGTTTTGGCCATTTCTTGTTCCTCTGCTTGGGGTAATTTTGTAGAAAGACAGCTACTGCATATACACCACCCCAGAATACCTCCTATTATTTTTCTATTTAGACATTTAGGGGGGGTCTGCAGAATTTTAGTCATAAAGCTGCTGCGGAAATGGGACTTCTGGAAGACCAGCTTTCTGAAAGCGTTTGCATGACTTTTCTGTGTATATGCAGTTCTTTTAAGATCCTTTATATGTTCTTGCTTACGGTGGGTAAATAGCATACAAAATCTTTGTTCACGAATAGTTTTTTAAAATTAACAAATGCTTTTGTGCTTGTACTGAATGTCATCCCCTCCCTTACAGATGTAGAGAGAAGAAGTATGATTATTACAGCCTGCCGAAAACCTCTGTTGTGATAGCTTTTTATAACGAGGCTTGGTCAACACTCCTGCGAACCGTTCATAGTGTTCTGGAGACATCTCCAGACATACTTTTGGAAGAAATTATCCTTGTAGATGATTACAGTGACAAAGGTAGGAAGAATAATTCTAAATAATGTTGATTGTTGATGGGTTTTTTTGGTCAGCCAGTCCACAGGAGAAAAAGATACGCTGTTTGGGTAACATACCATAAAATTGTACAACATAGGCATCTAGTTGAAAAATAGTTTTTCTTGTAGCGTGCCAGTGAAAAATTTGACTTCTGGACCAAGTTTAGTTTAGAATGGGGAAGCACGTTTGCTATGTTTAACATGAGTGCTTGCATATATAGATAACCTACAGTCTGGTTGGAGCATTTCAAGTTTCTTAATTTGAGCAAGTTTCAGTTGCTCCGAGGTTGCCCTGGTATCTAGTATGGTGAGAGCTGCCTGATTACCTGTTTTCATTTGAATTATGAGAGACAAGCACACTTGTGGAATTTTCCACTGCACACGAACTGTGTTAAGAATAAACCTACACAGAAAAAGTTTTACATAACATTTGAGAAGCACTTAACAATTAGAAAGTGAATTACAGAGCCAAATATGAAGCATTCTATTTCTTGAAAGTAACTGTGACTTGTGTTCATCCAAATTCTGCCCTTTTTACTTGTCCCTTCTTAATTTGGACTGTATAGCAGAATCAGAGTTCAAAATGCCGATATCTTTCAGGCACTGCTAGAAGTAATACGCTGCTGAAAAAAGAGCTTTCTGTAACATGACATAAACCAATCATTCCAGAACTATATTCTTCCTTTCTTTTTTTTTTTTTTTTTTTGTTTTTGCTTGTTACAGAGCATTTAAAGGAGACTCTGGAAAACTACGTGGCTGGCTTACGCAAGGTGCGTCTCATCCGCGCAAATAAGCGAGAGGGGCTGGTTCGAGCCCGGCTGCTGGGGGCATCTGTGGCGAAAGGAGACGTCCTGACCTTCCTGGACTGCCACTGCGAGTGCCATGAGGGCTGGCTGGAGCCGCTGCTGGCGAGGTGAGGCTGGTTCCCTGTCCCGCTGCAGGAGGATGAGAGACAGCGTGGCACGCTTCTGCAGTGGAAAAAATGGCTCTTGGTAGGCGTCTGGTGAAGTTCGCCAAAGTCTGGCCCCCAAGGCACCGTGAACGTTTGGTTCATGGTGGGGGGGTAGCAAATGGAAATGCGAGAGGTCAGGAGGTGGGTTTTTGTTTTCTCCCGAGGACTGGGCTGCTCCTTTTTCTTCAGAGAAGGGAAAGTTTTGTTTTCAGGGAGAGGAATCCTCCCCCAGCTTTGAAACTGCCTTGGGAAAGGTGGCTCCTTCTGTCAGCTTGGGTGGTGGGTGAGAAGGTCTGGGAAAATGCGTGCCCTGGGACATCCCCGGTTGCAGGGCACCGTACACCTAAGCAGGCTGGAAGAGAAGTCAATAAACGCCGTCTTCCCAGTCCTGAGCTAATCCATCTCTCTCCAGCTGGAGAAAGATTTCCAGAAGCACACACTATCATGAGGCGTGCGAGTCTTCCTTATTCCTAGTGGAACTTGTGTTCTCAAACTCCCCATGTCCATTTGAAATTGTATCTGGAATAATATTTTAATTTTTTTTTTCTTAAAATTGTCATATTGAACTTGTTTCTAAATTTCATACCGAGTATATTCCAGATAACTGTGGGGTAACCATGAACAGTATAGGTAGTACAAAAAAGGAAAAGGGGTGAGAATTGAAAAATAAGCATGGTTCTAACGACTGTCTTCTGAAGAAACAGTACATAACTGTAAAGAAGATTCTGTAACTTCTTCACTTCTTTAGCAAACCACTAGATGGCAATCTTTAGGAAGGATTCGGATATTTTTAAGTGTAACGAATCACCTTCTGTAAAAAGTTAGCCCTGAATGTGCCTTGGAATTTTTGCGCTTCCTGCTGCAGATGCAGACGTACATCTCTAAGGGGATGTTTGCGCGGCATATCTCAACTCAAGTGTATGCAAGCAATACAACAGTGTTAGCAGGTTGCAGGGCAAACATAGTTGTATTTGTAAGCTGCCTGTGCATTGTACCATCGAGTTAATTCTTAACTTACAGAAAAGGTGACGGCTTTTCACTTATGTGGTGTCTTTCTTAACTGAAATCTTGTGCCAGATACCTAATTTTTACTTCTTTTCCTTTACAGGGACAACTAAGCGTTTTTACATTTTGCTGGAAAATTTTTTCCTCTGTGCATGTATCATTCCCATTGCTATGTACATAAGCTTTATGCAAGTGAGACAGGAGATAGCAATATTTGTATAAGCAAGAGGTGTCTAAGCCTTGTGTAGAGAAGCTTACTAAAGAGTGGTTTAGGAGAAAAGCCTTACCTGGAGCTTGTGTGCTTGAAATTGATCTCTCCTGGTACTGAGAGGCCTTTCCAGAAGCTGAAGTGAAGGCAAAGGATCCCATGGCCTTTTGTAAGGGCAAATGGTTTTGGAAGGGAATGCAGAAAACCCTGCATGGTACTAAGAAATGGGAGGAAGGAGTTTGTCTCCTTGCAGGAGTAGACCTGCAAGCAATGTTGTCAGCTCTGATGTATTCTTGGTATGATAAAGATCTTAACTATCTTTACATCGGCCTTGCTGACAGGTGTGTCATTCCACAGTACTATCTTGCTTCTCCTTTTTGTCTCCTGTGTTGTCAGGTTTTCTGAAGGCCTCCTTCGTGTATGTTTCACTGTTGGAGATCTAATTCCTGTGTTGCATGTTTGTTTTTTGATGGGTTTTTTTGTTTACGCTCATGGCTTCTTTTTGAGTTACTGTTGTAGTGCTCAGTATAACTTTTTGCAGATGATCACAGTTACAAGAACAACCATGAGCCAAGAGCCTAGCTACCTTATTCATCCTTGCAGAATGATAGTCATGCTGCTTTCTAAATATCTTGAATGCAGCTACCCGTACAAAACAAAATAGATGTTTTTGTTGAGAATGCTGTGCTGGATATGGCAGCCAAGCCAGATGCTGAATGTGTTATCTCAAGCCATCTGGCAGACCTCACTTCCACTGTCCAGGAAGACTGATGTTTGCCGGGTGCCTGCAGCTGACTCCATCCTGATGCATCCTCGGCAAGAAATTGGTGGTTATTCTTGTAGCTGTCCTTCCCTTGCATTGCAGCATGAGTTGAAAAGGAGCAAAACTTGGCATTTGGTAGTTGTAAGCATTCTCTGTTCTTGAGAGTTCTAGTTTTTGAGAGGTGTTTCTAATGGAAATCACTCTTTTCTTTTAAAATCGTGTTAGGATTGCGGAGGAAGAATCGGCTGTCGTCTGCCCTGTCATTGATGTTATTGACTGGAATACGTTTGAGTACTTGGGAAATGCTGGTGAGCCACAGATCGGCGGGTTTGACTGGAGACTGGTGTTCACTTGGCATAGTACCCCTGAAAGAGAACAAAAACGGAGGAAGTCCAAGACTGATGTGATAAGGTTAATTTTTATGCATCTTATGAAACTATGAAGTTACAAGTACTTTTGACTTAACTTGGGAATGCAAGGTGCTGAAAAATATTTGAGAAATGAATATGTTACTAAAAATTATGTATCTTTAGTTCTCCTTTTTTCCCAAAATAGTTCCTGCACACTATGCTTCTGAAAAAATACTGCACTAAAACCTGAAACACCTGCGTGATCTTCCATATGGAATCCTTACTGCACAAGCAGTCTCTGGACTCGGGCAGGCAAACTCCCACAGATTCTTACCAGCACATGGAAAGGTTGTAGCTGATTAACTAATACTAAAGGATGTCCTCTGTGCAAAGCAGAGAGATCCACGTTGTAAAAAATGTATCATGGTCAATGATGAGAAAGGGGAAAAAAAAAAATCGTCAACCCATAAGAAGGCAGAAGTAATTTTGAAGACTTCATCTGTGCCGTAGTGATGGTGGTGGTTCCTTGCTCTGTTTTCAAAGGTGAACCAGTTTGCCAGTTCTTCACTGGGCTGAAATGGTACAGCTCTACCCACCACAGTTTCTATGAAGGGCTAATTCACAGGAGCTCATGCAGATGTCTTCCTTGTGGGTTTTAGTTTTATTTTAAGACAAGTTGCCATCAGTCGGTATTATCTGTCACTCCATACTGTGTTTTTAGGAGAGATAAAGTAAGAGTACGAACAACGCATCTGGAAAATGGATACTGTACACAAAGTCCTGATAGCTGAGGGTCTGCTACAGTTGCTGTGTTTCAGTAGTGTATTGTAAGAAATGAAGCAGTTGTTTGGCATTTTTAACATCATGATTTTGTTAGTCTTTGGTTTTATGTCTAATCTGTTATCTTGCAGACTACAATAAATACAGAATTCTCTCAGAATTTTCTCAGTCTTTTCTAGGTTGCTTATCATGGTAATAATACCCAATACTTCATGAATATTAATGAACTTATCCTCAACTGAGAGAAGAGAACTTTTTTTTTAAAAAAAAAAAACAACACAGGAAAAGGGAGGTAGTAATTCAGTCATCCTCCTGGAAAAAAGTTTCAAAATAGAGTAAATGTGTTTGAAGCCTTTAGCTTAAATATGATGCTTTTCTTCTCCACGACATATCTTTGGCATGCCAAGGGGATAACAGTGAGGGATAAAGCTTCACAGTAGCGCAAGGACTGTGAGTTTGGCCAGTGTCTGGAGAAGGCAGCAGTGCTGAGAGTCATGTCATCGACAGCTGTGTTTGGAAAGAGACCTCTGGAGTGAGACAGAAGAGATTGGCTCGTTATGGAGTTTGGGTTTTGTTTTTGTTTTTTTTTTCCTTCTGTTTCACCTCACCTCTTTCCATTCTTTGAAGCAACATATGACAGTGTAAGACAGTGTTGCTTCAAAAACATGGCTGGTAAAATTAGTTTCGACAGATTAAGAGTACCTGATTACTGCACCTACCATTTGTTAAGATTTATCTCAACAGCAATTTAGTAAAATTCATAAAGTGTCAGCTGAATTTAGTTCCAACTGGCATTATATGCTTGGCACTGTAAAGAGGGTCATTTTCTAAGACTGTAAACAGTTAGGAACAATAATGAACAATAATGAGCAAATTAATTTTTATATATACGTGCACACAGTACCGTACTGAAAGTACATCCCCTGAGTGTGCTGTCTCTCTGGACCTTGTAGTCTTCAGTGAGGATCTGATCTTGGCCCCTGATTTTAATTCCAAATGTAGCAAACAACTAAAAAAAGTACAGATGGGCAGATCTTAGAAAGAAAAAGTCTTTTGGGGGGCTCGCTTTACTTAATTCTGCTCAGTTGATGTGTGAGATATTAATGCACTTGATATTAATGGGTTCAGAAATGTTGTTATTAATTACCAAAGCACAAACGTGTTTACTTGCTATTTGAGTAAAATATATAAGGATACTGCACTTAGAATTTCAGACCTGACTAAAAGAATTCTGCCACAAAAAAGCTTATGTTCTACTATGTGAAGGTAAGAGGCTAGTCACCTATGACCACTTACAGAGACACTGTAATTGCAGAAATTTGTATTAACACAATGTTTATCTTCTCTGATTTCATTGTTATTTTTATTTTAATACATTCTGGAGCTCGTTTCTGATACTTTTTTTTACTACAAATTTAAATTTAAATGGCTTGACAATATACTACTTAACCGATCAATGGTTGGCTGTTACTTTGTATCCAGAAAAGACTGAGAAAATGGAAAATAAAAAGATACTGTATTTTGATCTGTGGTTTGTTAATTTGTATTTTTCACTTCTTATTCAATTCAGAGCTACTATTCTTTTTTGTAGGTCTCCAACCATGGCAGGTGGATTGTTTTCTGTGAGCAAGAAGTATTTTGATTATCTTGGTTCATATGACACAGGAATGGAAGTCTGGGGAGGAGAAAACCTTGAATTCTCATTTAGGGTAAGTGGCTCAATTGAAACTTGATGCTTTTATTTCCTGATAACAAAACCAAGTTTCTTATTTCTTTCTTCATGCCCTTTTAGTTAATAAGATACCTGTAAGAGAATATTTTGGGAGATGTTTACATGAATCTCTTTTCCTTGTTCTGATGCTTCAGTATAATTATATTTTCCTTCAGAGTAGCCATTTTGAAATGGTCGGGTTGGATGGGACTTAGAGCAACCTGATCTAGTGAAAGGTGTTCCTGCCCATGGCAGGGGGTGGTGGCCTAGATGATCTTTAAAGGCCACTTCCAATCCAAACCATCCTATGATTCTAAATAGCATTTTAATGGTACAAAACCACTCTCTTGAGAAAGCAAGCATCACCAGGTCTCACGTGAGATGTCTGTCTGTTAACCAGAGAAGCATGGAGTCTTCATGGCTGTGGTTCCTGTCTCCTGCTGCCTGTGGTGCAGAAATTCTAGCAAAGAGGACAGAAAGAGCAAAGAAAATGATAAGGGAGGATAATAAGACCTGCAGTTGACATGGTTTCTGTCTGGCGAGGGATTTCTCAGCAGGGATCACTGTTTGATCTGAATTCATGATCACCTCTTTTCTCACACAGGGAAAAGTTTCTCTGGCATGTAAGTCCAACTACACAGCCTATTTGTCTTGGTCAGTAAATTCAGCAGGTCTCCGCCTGAAGCTCAAAGCATCTTACCCACCTCCATCAGGTCTGTGAGCTTCTGAAGCAGGAGTCCCCAGCTAGCTCCAGTTCTGGGGTAGACCATGTTGATGTATATGTTGCCATGATCCCCTCTTCCCACTGGAAGGGATTTCTTTTCTGTGGGATAATTGCATCATCGTGGGAGCAGAAGCTACGAAATAGCTATTGATGAAATTATTGTTATGCCTTCTTTTGAGAGGCTACTCAGGGAGCCACGAGTAGCAATAGATTGAGTTCATACTTGGGGCCCCCAAAAAATCATCATGCTCATCATCGGTTACAACCCAAGGTAGGTTAAGCTGGAAGGCAGCCTGGTGGTGGATGCCATTCCCAGCTCACTCTGGGAAGGGAAAATGTTTTTTCTTGCTTACTGAGGGGTTAGAAGAGGTGATGAAAATAACGGAGTCGGGCATTTTTGGGTATAGATGCTTGCTGACCTGGGGCTTGCTTTCTCAGCTATGACACTGTTGCAGCAGACAAATAAGCAGAGGCAGAAGACTGTAAGCGTAGTGGCAAGCTACGTCAGAGAGCGTGACACTATCTGCCACAAACGTGTAGCGTAACAGTAGGAAGCATGTTGGATATGTGCATCTCCTGAGCAAGTCTGGCTCTTGCAGGCCCTTGTTTATGTTTGCCAGTGCATGTGCAACCAGACGGAGCACCCGTGAGGCAGAGAGGATGCTGCTTTTGAAAGTAGTACTATATACTCTGCCTCTCAGCAGAAATTTGTACCTCTCCCAAAGCAGTGAGCTTGCAAACAGCCATAGTTGACAGAACTGGACACTACAGGATCTACTTCACGTTGTTTGAAATGTCTGCAGTCTTCTGTGACCCTGGCTGCCACAGATTTGGTGCTTTGGTGATTTTTTTGCACTGTCCCGGGGACTCCGGGTGGTCCTTCAGCAGCCACGCACCGGCCATGCACCGGGCTGAGAGCAGGGACATGGCTGTGGCGGGTGCAAGAGGACCTCAAGCGAGGAGGCAGAGTGAGAGCTGCGGTGTGAGGTGAAGGGCTGTCTTCTGGGGTGCCACCAATGGTTTTGCAGGACAGGCTGTGCAACGGCCAGCGAATGTGCCCAGGCGTGTTAATTTTACTAGTGCCAGCAGGATCTGGGTGTTTGGATCCAAATTGTGCACAACACATTTTCCTGTGTTTGATTTCGAGCCCCTGTACTCTGGTGCCTTCTGCAGTGAGGCTTTTCATGGAAGAGAGCAGAGCTCTCTGATGTTGCTTAACTTTGTTCTTCTGGCTGCCCGTGGTGCTGAAGAAGGTCAGGAGTGATAAATCAGTGTTAATTCTGTTGTCTCTGTGGTTTCTAGACCTGAAAATTAGGAGCAGGGATACTGAAAAATGCTGTAAATTAATTCATTGTTCTTCTCATCTCTGAAAACACCACCCTCTCCTGATGACCTGAAAGGACTTGTCCTCAAGCCTCCTCTTTCTCGTACTTCAGTTATTCTAAACAGAAAAAATCTCTGTGGTTTTGAGAGGTGCAACAAGGACAAAGCTTCGGCTAACAGTGTGATGACTAAGAGAGTTGGAGGCTGTGTGATGAATGCAGGATCGCGTCAATGTGCCTTGATTTCGCATTGCGTAATGCTGTTTGGGTGGATGAAATTTCACTTCGTGGGTGTAATGGGCATTGAAACTCCTCTTTCTGAGGGATGCAGAACATGCCCTTTCATCTTCCCCCTCCTGTACATGGAGCGAAGGGAACCTGGTTGCAGCTTTTTTCCCCTCTCTGCTCTTGGTCCTGCTAGTGGCACTGCAACGTCAGTTTGTTTCTGGGGACTGCCACTTGATACCCCTGCAGTCTGTCCTTCAGCCCACCATCATGGCGTGAGGGAAAACCATGCATGTGCAAAGAGACAAAGTTATTTACTGAAAAGTCCTTTCTTCTGTTGGGAATTTCGTTGCCTGTGAGCCTGGATGATATGTCTCCGATCGATTGGAGTCTTCTCTTTTCTGATCTTTTTGTATTGTTTCTTTCTGTTTGGATCTGGAACTCTGACTTGCGGCAGGAGCAGCTGGGGTGGATGGGCTCTCTCGTGCAGCTGAGGATGCCCCTCTGCCCTCCCGGCTCCCAGCAGGTTGTGCACCAGCACCAGGGGGGCTCAGCCACAAGCCAGCAGGCAAAACTGCAGCAGAGAGAGGGGCAGCAACAGAGTATTTTCCACAGTTTGTCTTTGTTCAGGAGGTAGCGTCCTTTTTTTTTGTTATTTTATTTTTTCCAGAGAGTCCTAAAATGTTAGAATGGAGGTGGTAGAACTTATAGAGCTTTTCTTCTTCAGCGTTCGTTGACCCAGGATTGGGTCAGTTGTCCAGAGACCCTGGTAGCGACGGGGATCCCAAGGCGAGGTCTGAACATTTACTGTGGCTTTTCATAATGCCACCACCTGTCTCTGAAAGGAGAAGAAAAAATATCGATAGTCTATGTGTATCAAGATGAAAGTGAAAGTAAAAAGGAGTGTCACCTTGTTTGCTCTTTGTGCTGAAGGAAAAAAATACACTTTTGTAATGAGAGCTGCAAGGCAGCCAGACCTAGTAAGGAAACACATTTTCATGCACGTGAGCATGCAAAAGATACATGAAATCTGATGTACTCCTCTGTTACAGAAGTTTGAAATAATAGTTTTAGGGGAGAATCTTCTCCAGAGTCACTTATTTAGCATTTAGTAATCAACTTTGGTTTCTCCACTGAAATCATTGCTTTATTCTATGGCTGTTAATGTGTACCTGATTCTATATAGAAGTTGAAATGTTTTTCATTAAAATAAAAATATGTAAACCTTTTGAGGAATTGTTTAGCTGAAATATATTTAATTTTTGTTTGTAATTGGAAGACAAGAGAAGTTTTGAAATGTTTTAATGAAAGAAGCATAGTTTAATGAGCATTGCTTAGCAACCCACAGTTATTTTCATAGTGAAATTCAGAATTTTAGTTATTGAAAAATCAGCTGTGGTGGATTTCTCTTTTTGGCAGCAATTTGACAGAGATATGGCCAGTCTGTTTTACTACATTTAAATCAGACTTTATTATGGAAGAGTAGAAGAATGTGCTTGCTTCTTATCTGTATGTTTTTACTTCAGTAGTCTTTATACCTTGTTTAAAACCAGACTGATCAAAACAGTAATTATCAATTAAAAAATGCTTATATGGAATATAAAAAATGTGGAAATTGTTAAACTTTAATAAATTTAATGGCGCTTAATATTTACTGACAAATCTGGTGTGATAAATTTCAAGTTCAAAAAAATAATCTTGGCTATAGAAATAATAATGTAAGAAAGCTGTTGTTTTGAAACAAATCTCAAAAAGGGAGAGCTTAAAGTGCTTTCACTGGTTTCTTAGCAGCTTTCGAAATGGCTGTAGTGTAACTTACATATGAAAATATGCAAATTCTTTAAAAGATCAGTACAGAATTCTAGATTTCTTGTGTAATTCCTTTAATCATCTTTCTGTGCCCATGACAAATATACTGCTTCCCCAAAAAGCAACAAAAAAAGAAGAAAGAAACCTCTCATGAAAAGCAAGAAATTAAAATTTTAAATCCTGGAAGTAAAGATTATCCAGTGCTCCCTATAGTTGAATTATGAATTACCTATACCTTTAAGGAAACCGTTTGTTTTAAAAGTAAACATGTATTGGAGTACTAAAGATTTTGTTATCAAGCACAGTATTGTGTCACGTCTGAAAGTCTGACGTCATTATCCAAAACCAAATCAAGAGAGACAACGTTCATTGATTTCTAAATTAAGAAATATGGCAGAAATCATAAGTAACAAAAAAAAAAATAGCAATCTGAAGACAACGTCCATTTTGTGTGTGCTGAAAGCCTTCATCTGTAGTGACTTTCTAGATCCCTAAAAGTCCCAGGGAGAGAGATGGGAAAGGTCCCATTGCTGATCTGTTGTCATTGATAGAATCATAGAAAGTTTTGGGTTGGAAGGGACCCCTAGAGGTCATCTAGTCCAACCCCCCTGCAGCGAGCAGGGACACCACTAACTAGATCAGGTTGCTCAGAGCCCTGTCCAACCTGGTCTTGAATGTTTCCAGGGATGGGGCCTCCACTACCTCTCTGGGCAACCCGTTCCAGTGTTTCACCACCCTCATTGTAAAGAATTTCTTCCTTATATCTAGCTTAAACCTACCCTGTTTTAGTTTAAAACCATTACCCCTCGTCCTGTGACTGTTGTCTCTACTAAAAAGATTGTCCCCATCTTTCCTATAGGCTCCCTTTAAGTACTGAAAGGCTGCAATCAGGTCTCCCCGCAGCCTTCTCTTCTCCAGGCTGAACAAGCCCAACTCTCTCAGCCTGTCCTCATAGGAGAGGTGCTCCAGCCCTCAGATCATTTTTGTAGCCCTCCTTTGGACCCACTCCAACAGCTCCATGTCCTTCTTGTGCTGAGAGCTCCAGAGCTGAACGCGGTACTCCAGGTGAGGTCTCACCAGAGCAGAGCAGAGGGGCAGAATCACCTCTCTCAATCTGCTGGCCACGCTTCTCTTGATGCAGCCCAGGACACGGTTGGCCCTGTGGGCTGCCAGCGCACATTGCCAGCTCATGTCCAGCCTTTCGTCTATCAGTACCCCCAAGTCCCTCTCAGCAGAGCTGCTCTCGATCCTTTCATCCCCCAGCCTGTATTGATAGCAGGGATTACCCCGACCCAGGTGTAGGACCTTGCACTTGGCTGTGTTGAACCTCATGAGTTTCACACAGGCCCACCTCTCCAGCTTGTCCAGGTCCCTCTGGATGGCATCCCATCCTTCTGGTGTCTCGACCGTACCACTCAGCTTGGTGTCATCTGCAAACTTGCTGAGGGTACACTCGATGTCGCTGTCCATGTCATTGATGAATATATTGAACAGCACCGGTCCCAGTATGGACCCCTGAGGGACTCCACTCGTCACTGGCCTCCATCTGGACATTGAGCCATTGACCACTACCCTTTGGCTGCGACCATCCAACCAATTCCTTATCCACCAAACGGTCCACCCATCAAATCCATGGCTCTCCAATTTAGAGAGAAGGATGTTGTGGGGGACCGTGTCAAAGGCTTTACAAAAATCCAGACAGATGACATCCATAGGTTTTCCCTTGTCCACCCTTGTTGTTACACCATCATAGAAAGCCACTAGGTTGGTGAGGCAGGACTTGCCCTTGGTGAAGCCATGCTGGCTGTCTCGAATCACCTCCCTGGCCTCCATGTGCCTTAGCATATCTTCTAGGAGGATCTGTTCCATGATCTTCCCAGGCACAGAGGTGTTATTGTTATTAATTATTACCTCATAGCTTTCACTCCTGCTGTGTTTATTTGAATAACATGTAATTAAAATGTATATGCTGTACAAGAAGTTTGTCAGGGAGTAAACCTCTCTACCCCTTAAACATATCTCAGCTTATTTCCCTTGTGCTCCCTTTACAAAGGGAAGAGGAGCTGCCACCTATGCATGGTTGAATACAGGAGGAGAATTAACTCACTGGGGTGCCACTTCTCAAAAAAACTTCTCCAGAAAGCCTGTCAGAGCCATTGGTGGTAGGCTCCAGTTTGTTCAAGTGCAGCAACGTGTCCTACTCCCATCTGACTAAATTTCCGAAACCTTGTTTCAGGCACCCTTCAGAAGCAGGGTGTCTGCCACGCTGTGGTCACGCACAATATTAACGAGGAAGTACTTAACCATGCTTTCCTTTCATTGTGTCAAGCTTGAGGTTGAAACGGACGATGGGGAAGTGGCTGTGTGGATGAACTGCCAAAAGTCTGTGGTTTTCAAAGGGGAAGAGTATATTTAGAAACCTTTGCAGAGTGCTGAGGCTAGGGTATCTGCGTGGTGGTCATTTATGGACTGATCTCCGGGGCCGTACGTTTCCTGACTTGGGGAGCCAGAGGCAGGATGATGAGGACAAGGGTGGAGTGAGTTCTGCCAATTCCACGTTCAGGTTCAAGTACGGCGAGTAAGAATATTTGCTTTAGATAGTGGAACTTACACTAATGTTGGTTGGATCACAAGTTACTTATAGATTTACTTTGCTTTTTCTCTTCATGTGTGGGGTCTGGGGTTCCTTTCTCAGCTTTCCAATGAAAAAGGTTAGTTATGTTTTTGTGACCAGGTACCCATGTCTCTCTTCTGAAATGGTGAATGTAGAAGTGGGAACACGACTTACCATTCTCCAGCGATATGACAAGCTTAACTGTTTTGTCAGGTCAGCTTTCCAGTAGAATATGGGCAAAGATTTCTGGTAAGAGATCAGTTGCTGGTCATCGGTTTCTTTCTGAAATGGCTTTTTGCGTGGTTAATTTGGTCAAGAAACATGCCTCTTTTTTCTTTTCTCCTTTTTTTTTTTTTAAATAATTTTGGTATAACTTGATTTGAATAGACCTGCAGAAATAATGTGGGCCATTTCTTATCATGCCTTCAGAGAAAGTGAAGCTAAGAAAGGTATAACTGCACACCAGATAAAACCAGAGATGGGGTTACCTCCTTGTTACTCCCAATGATTTGCTCTGAGATCATAAGGATGTCATTTTAATCCATCTTATTCATCAAATGAGACACAAAATTATTGTATGTGTTGCTTAGAGTATGCTCTGATACTCTTGAGAAGGTATTATCCTTACAAAGGCTTATTGTTACTGTATCCTTGTGCTTGCAAAGAGTCAAATTAATGATGCACGATGTCAATTCTTTCTTCAGATATGGCAGTGTGGAGGAAGTCTCGAGATCCACCCGTGCTCACATGTAGGTCACGTTTTCCCCAAACAAGCTCCATACTCACGGTCCAAAGCTTTGGCAAACAGTGTGCGTGCAGCTGAAGTGTGGATGGATGAATATAAAGAGCTTTATTACCACCGAAACCCACATGCTCGCCTGGTGAGTTCAAGTCCATTGTTCTTGGAATTTCAATAGAACTTGTTTTCAATAAAATAACTATTGATTTAACTAATATTTAACGTGAAGTGATTTCTGTGTTTATTTCTTTTTCTTCTGAAACTTTTTCCGAAACACAGAATAGGTGTGTATATAGTTAATTTTTAATTCCTTTGTAAATAATTAGAAATTCTTTAAGACTAGAAGGTAGCCACGTTTGTGACAATATTAAATGAACGAATGAATAAATGAAAGAATAAAGTTAAGCCAGCTGACCTGAGTAACGAGGAGCTGTTTAGCCTAAAATGTGCACATCTGTGAAACAGCTGATACAGGATTCTATCAAGAAAAAATTACAGAAGAGACACACAATTAACGAATGCTGGTCAACAAGGTTCAATGGATGGTATATCTTTAAGTGAACAGCTTGGTAATAATCTTTAGCAAAATTACCTGTCTTGTGATAATTGTAAAACTTTGGACTGATGTAAGACAAAATGGATTTTTTCTGTTAGGTTTACTTCTGTCCAATGCTTGATTTAAAAACAAAACAAAACAAAACAAAATCAGTATTGCAAAGATTAATTAAAATCAGTCCTAGGAACTCAGATAAAAATGTTTCTAATAAAATGCTGGAAGTATCAGTTCTGTTTGTTTTTTTTAAAGTTAGTATTTTTATTTTCTGTGAGGAAGAACACACAAGATCATTTGTTTGCAAAAATTTTCAGGAGATAAATACTGTGAAAATTGAGTAGGTTAGAACAGTACAGCGGTGTGCAATTTCGTAGCCTGCATATATTTATCGTGAGGGGCCCGTAGGCTGGAAGACAACACTGAAATTTCCTCACAATGTCTAGAAATGACTTATATAAACCTCTGGCACAAAGTCCAAAGCTCAGGCCTAGAGGAAATCACTCTCTGCGGCTGTGTGTTTCTGGAGGTGCTTGATGTCCGCAGGCACTTACCCTTGCGCGGAAGGTTTTCCAAGTGCCAGCGTTCTGGTTTTGTGCATGGGGAGAGCTGCCCTGTGGTGGGCTGTTGGCTCTGACAACGCCGAACCCAGGCTCAGGGACCAGGCAGGGAGACAGGGAGATCCCCACGCGCTTGAGTGGCCTACCCCAGTAGACATGCCGGAGGAAAAAATGCTCTTGAAACCATTACGCTTTTAAAAGATATGCAGGAGGACACTGGGGAAGCTGAATTTGGTTAGCTTCTATCTTGTGTTCGTTCCTCTGGATTAAACTGGGTAATTAGCTTGTTATAGTCCATGCATTTGTAATAATTGTTTTATCTTAATATCATAAAAGCCATTTAGGTTTTCTTACTAGAGTCTGACTTTGAGAAAAATATGGGTTTTGTGTATCCGAAGACGGGAGCTCATGGGCAGCGCCGGGCTGATTCTGCTTGTCACGGGCAAGGAGAAAACAGCAATCAATGCTGACAGTTTTTCTTGTGAAGTTCTGGGGAGCTGATGTCAGTGATAACAGAACTTTAGCTTTAAGGGCTATTTGTGTGTTAGCATTGGAAGTTTTTGCATATTGGCTTATGGTATCACAGTGGATGTAAACTGAGACTCGAGTGGGTTTTTTGCGTGTAGCAAAGCTGCCGCCAAGGCACTCTGGTTTTCGTAATACTCTGTGCACTGCTTGTTGCAGCGGTTGAGTTCAGTCCCTTCTACTTCATCTAACCCATATATTCAGTTCTGTAGCATAATGGAAAAATGATTGATGTGATGGCTGCAGAATTTGGTTCCATAAAGTTTCCCTTCAAGATTAATGTTCAGACCTCAGAGCTAATATGTCATGCTGTTTGTTTATTCAAGCAGGCATCGCTGCCACTATTTAACATCTGCTTTGTGTTTTCAGTGGTATTTCCACAGCTTTGAGAAATGCAAATATATTTGTGGTTTGATGAATGAGTATGTCAAGTGACCTGTAAAAATCTGGGGGCTGCAAACAGTAGCTCATGCCTGACTGTCTCATGTCCCTAGTCAATATAAAGATATATTTTTTGAAGACAGACCTGAAAAGAGGTGGACTCCACTCCAATCTATAGACAGGGATAAGTCTGCAATGAAAGGTTTTCTGTGGAGGTTTAAGGTTTCATACTGCCCACACCCTGAAACTATGAAGGTCAAAGGAAACATTAGCAGATTTTACAAATTTCATCAGTTAAGTGTAAAACTGTCTGTACAGGTAATTTGGAAATGGATGGTGGAAAGATTTAAAATTCTCAAGATTCATTCACTGCTTTAGAGATTTTCAATTATCCAGCTAAAGGAATTTTTATTTTCCAGTATGCCTTCTCAGTTCCCAGCAATCTGTATGCAAGGACTTCCTTACTTGCAGATTTGGGGAGTTTTCTCAGATGAACTGTCTTCTAGAATATTTTAAAGTTTTACGTACACCATTTCGGTTCTCTCTTGTCAACATTTAATAAATGTAAGGATAATGAAATCACATCCAGCACCCAAACATGGGGATCTTTTCCTGGCTAAAAGTCCTACTCATTGCTTAAGCATACGGTTCCTAATAACATATACAGATAATTTAAAAGAGAGCATCTGTTCTGGTTGGGGTTTTTTTAATCTTTTTTTTTTTCTTTTCTATCTTTTTTTTTTCCTTTCAGGAACCATATGGAGATGTGACAGAAAGGAGACTCCTTCGAGAGAAGCTGAAATGTAAGGACTTCAAATGGTTCTTGGAGAATGTGTACCCAGAGCTTCACGTGCCTGAGGACAGACCGGGCTTCTTTGGAATGGTACGTGGCTGTGCAGAAGGGGCCTCCTCGCGGTTCTCTGATTTCTCTTCTTCTAACTCAGTATGAAGGGATTTTTATGCTGACAACAGTTTAGGATTTTGGTAGAATTCACTTAGAATTGATAGGCTTTAAAAATGTGGTTTCTATCAGAATGTTTATTCTAGAGAATGCTGTTTATAAAGGAGTTCTGTGAAAGGGTAGGAGAACAGGTAATGTTGCCATGAACTACACCTTCCAAGTGACGTCTTGGAAGTGTTAAAGGCAGCAAAGAATGACTTTTTAATTTGTTAAAATGTTGCATAGCAAAAAAAGAGACCACCAAAATGTTCTGGGTTTTAGCTGTCGACTTAAAAATAGAGTGTGCTTTGAAACATGTGTTTGCACACTCTCTGATGAAAACTATGATGCTGTGATGATGGGAAAGGGAGCTGGTGCTATGTGCTCCTGGAACACACAGGTTCTGCATGTCAAAACCAACATTTTAATTTTTAATCTGGAGGTCACTTTAGACCAGCACAGCTTCACAAGAAATTTCCATTGGTTCAATATCAGAATCCTTTTCTCCTTTTTTAAGAGTCGTCAACTTTCTATGCTGTTTGCATCTTACAAATAAATATAAACTATAGCTCCATGTATATCACATTACTGTAATCTCATTTAGAGGGGATTAAGACTGAGATGACGCAGCAAATACCTGCTTCCTCAGAAAAATCAGCACATATCTGCTGTGTGTTGTGTTAGGAAGACAAGACTACACCTTTCTGCCAGGCAAAGATGTATTAAATACCTCCCTGATGGCCAGTGCCACACTGGCTTGGCAGTACTTTTGCTGGTAACTCGATCACTCTGCAGATCTGGCTACGCTGCATTCCCCACGCTGCCGCAGGTTGCATCCAGCCCGCATCACAACAGCCTCATCTCGCCGCCATCTGCGCTTCAGTTACTCCATCTCTGCCGGATCACCTTCGGCGTGGGGAAAAAACTGGTCGTCATGGGCGTGCAAAACGTGCAGGAACCAAGTCTCCTCGCAGTCTCCCCTAGGAGCTTTATTACCAATTGAACAAATAAGATCCTAATGTGGAAACACCTCAACTTCCCACGGGGAGCTGTTTCCCACGGGGAGCTGCCTTTCCCAAAAGGGAGCGTGTCAGTTGGCAGCAAAGCCCTTGGGAGCCCCGGAGAGGGTAGAGGGAGGCCACCCTCCTGCAGTTGTCTGGCATGAAAGGTAATATCCACCATTATCCCACATCTTGAACAGACCGTGGCACGACATCGGTTCATTTTTTGTTGTTTTGTGCTGGATCACCAACTCACAAGGTCAGAGACAGTCGAAGCAATAAGATATTATAAGACTTACCTTCCAGGAGCGTTTCAGTAACATCATCCTCTCCTCCACCTCCATCCTTCACCCTTCAAAAGAAAGCCTAGACTGGTGGCGATGACAGCGCTTCAACCTCCTGGGGAGGGGAAGGGATTTGTGCAGTTTCTTTCATGATTTAACCACACGTGTCATCCTCAAGAAAGGTGTTGACAATATCTAGAAATAATAAGTTCAGAGCTGCTTGAGGTATCTACGGTGTAATTTAGGTGTGCTCTATATATCTCTCTAAAAACAATTCTTAAATGCTGTCGTCTAGTTGTGAGCATAATAAGAATACACCATTTTTTTGGCAGGAAGAATTGGAACTGTGGTTAAAGTACAGTTATACCCTAAGAAAGTGACAGTGCAAAAATGACACCAACTGATTTGTGGATATTGAGTCACATCTGCTAACTTCAATGAATCTTTGATCATGTTTGTTACTCCTGCCTTAGTCGCATAGTGCTTCTCTGGTTCACAAAAATACTGTGTTGAAAAGTGTCGGCTTTGTTAACAGCTCGGCTTAGTGTGAGGTTGTTTAATTGTTCAAAGAGACTGCAAAGGGCTATGGGGATTTGTCCCTCCCTTGAAAATCTTCGCACTGGAAAAGCTTTCTAGGATTACCCGTAGGTCAGCCATATGTTATTGAAATAAATGCAAGAATTACTAAGTAGCACTCAGTGCCATGCACTGACAATTAGACACTTGTGCTAATATTTTTCTCCTGATAAACAGATAAATTTTTACTGTCTGTACTGAGCTTGGTTATCTAAGAGGTTAGCTGCCTAAAACTTTATTTAAATATACAGAATTCTGAATATTTTTGCCTAAGCTATTTTTGCCTTCTTATAAACTGCTTGAGGCCTAGAAATGAGGGAAATATATCTCATTACTAGTAAAATTAGTGCACTTTATACCAAAATCATACAGCATCAATAAATCTGGAATGCCACAATGCTGAATTTCATTCAGTACTCTGAAGAAAATCATACTTTGAGAAAGGTTACTATCAATATTATGAGTGTTCTCATTCATAAAATGTTTTTAACTAAAGTCATATTTTTCCATGGAATTTCCACTAGTGGAACAGTGGAGTAAAGTTCAAAACATAAAATTTCAAACATTAAGGCTACAGAGGCCGTTATGAGATGAAATTTTGGAAAATACTGAATTTGGTGTATGAGAGGGCAGCATTAGATAGAAAGATAATTGCATGGACAGCTTAAAAATTAAATTGCCACAGCTTTAAGGGCGATTCCATTTTTTGTATGGCATCTTTGCAGGAGCACATCGTAAGTCCTTATGCAATATATTAATAAAAGAGCAAAGAAAATTTGGAGAGGTTAATCCAACTTCCCATCTGAGCTCCCAGAATTGTTTTGTGCTGTGGTGTATTTCAAGCAAGATGAACTAGAAGCTCCTAGAGCGCTGAATGAGAGCGCACTAAATTCCTTCTCAGGGCACCTCAGCTGCCAGGACAGGGACATAGGCATGGTCTATATATAGATACAAGGAAGAAATGTTTTTACGAGGAGGATGGTAAGGCACTGAAATAGGTTTGAGGGGGCTTTGAGCAGCCTGATCTAATGGAAGATGTCCCTGCCCATGGCAGGGGGATTGGACTAGATGATCTTTAAAGGTCCCTTCCAGCCCAAACCATTCTGTGATTGTATGATCCTGTCTCTGCTTGGCTCAAGCAGCTGCCATTTTTAAGCCACGCAGCGCCTTGGGCAGCTGTACAAGCAGTGTGTTTCTGGTCCCTGATCTCCATGCAGCTTTGGAACTTTGTGTGGGACATGAACTAAACTTTTTGACTTTGAATTTTTTTTTCTTTCTTTTTATTTTTCTGTTGGGAGTGAAGCTGGTAGGCACTTGGTGGGTTAAAATAATAAGATGTCAGTGTTCCTGGAAAGGCTGATAATCCCTTTTAGGTTCTTGTATAGAGCACTGATGCTGTCTTTTTCTGGCATAGCATCTGTTTTGGCCACCCTTGAATATGCGCCTACCAGCGTGCTGTACTTGTGCTTCAGCAGGTGTGAAATCTTCGAAAGACCTGAACCCCAGGTCTGTGCGCTGCGCAGATTGCCCACCTAGATAGCCCAGACCGGGCCTGCTTACAGGTCTTAGCTGCCCTGGGGAGGGGTGGTGTGGGCACCCCTAGGGACTTTGAGCCATCTTGTGTTTAATATTAGTACTGTGGCATTGTGGCATTGCACAGCTGGGTGAATGCAGGGTAACTGGGCGGTAGTGCTGTGATCTCCTTGTGTTCCTTGTGGCTGCAAAGCGAGAGAATCGTCAGGGTTCCTCTCGCCTCTGAGCTGTGCTGGGTGTAGCTGGTGGTCAGGGTGTGTGTCTCAGGATAAAGGTCACGGTCAGCTGGTGAATTTGGCTTTGAACTTGGCATCCAGATTGCTTTTAAAAGACAGTCTTGACACATAAATCAGGATTTCATCTCTACTTTTCTGTAAGGTTGATCACTTGGCAGTGAGGCCATATTATGTTCTGATACGAGAAGTTTTTCTTTGTTCTTCTCAAACAGTTTCTAGCTGATCTTTCTTCCAGCTGAATGGGAAGCAGCTAAGCTGATAGATGTCTGTTGTGGCTACCTAGCTGATAGTTCTTTTCACCGCCTGTCCTTAAAGGCATCTGCAACTGACTGAATCAGTTGGGAGATCAAAAACTTGATTTTTTCTTTTGATGACTTCCTTCCACATCTTCCCCCAAGACCATCTTGTCTTCAATGAATTTCCAAATGCTTAGTCATAACTTTCTTTTAATTTAGACCAGATACAACCTTTAAAAAACAATCAGGAAAAAATATTTTAAGCCTTTAAAACTATGAAGAATTTTGTTTCGCTGTGACGTGAAAGAGACCATTTTGTAAATTATCTAAATAAGACATGATATATATGGACAGGCTTACAGAAAAAGAGAACTTAGCTATGTGGCTAAAGTTATATCATCAGAAAGGCTATTGCATGTCTGATGTTACAAGTTCTCAGAGGTATCAGGCTCCAGAACAGCCTCCTCAAGGGTATACCTCTAAAACTGCATTATAATATTGTAGAGCTGCCACTTGAGATCAAATTGGTACCCACAGTTATGGCTGACTAGATCTGGAGGTCTGATGCCCATCACAGGAAAATATGGACCACTCCGTTGGCTGTTCAGCCTGTGAAAGCTTGAGATAAGACTGTTTTAAAGAAAGTAAGAGAAATTCAAGTGTTTGCTATTAATCTCAATTGAACACACCATCACTTGAGACATGTGCTTGTATGTTCTTGAGCCTCCCAGAGAGATGAGGACTTGCAGGAGTGAGCAACTGAATTCCCACAGCAGTGATTCCTTCAAAATATCTTAGTCATCAACATTGCATACCCATTTCAGCATTGCATGTAAGAAGTTGACAAAAATCTGAGAATATTCACAATCTTTTTTTCCAAAAAGGGTGATATGAAAATGGCATACACTCAGTAAAATCGTTCCATATGAATCCTCGGATTACTTTTGAAGTAAAAGTTTGCGCCTTGTGTCCCGATCCGATATCGGGGAGGTTTCGATGCGATCCCAGGAGACGAGATTAAGATGCAAACGCAGTCATATGCCGTGCAACCTTGTAAACTTTATTTTCGGTGAACCGGGAATCGGAGGTCTGGCGGGGACGGCAGCTGGGGGGAGGGCGGAGAAGACGAGACAGGAAAAAAAAAAAAAAAAAAAGGGTAAAGTCGGAAAAACCCCTGCGGGCGAGGAAAAGAAGTGCGGGGGGGGGAGAGGATCAGTTACCACCACCACGTATTCGAGATGTCCAGCGATGTCCAGTCGGCTCAGTCTCTGTGCAGGCGTGGAGCCCCGGCGAGAGTACAGCCCAGCAGCCAGGCGGTGAGGAGGAGAGCAAGAGGGCGGCGAGGAGAGCAAGAGGGCAAGAGGGCGGCGAGGAGCATGTGCTGCCCTTTTATAGGGGCATTTGCGCATGTGCAGAGCATGTCCGCATACATGCAGTTCCTGCCATGCGTGCTGTCTGCTTAGACAAGTCCGTTTTTGCCCGTCCACGGGCTACTCTGTGCACAAGCACTTTCCTGCAGGTCGTTGTGGCGGCTTCCTTCCAGAGGCCAGCAAGAGATGGCAATAGCGATGTCGAGACAAAACCAGTTTGTAGCGGTTTTCTACACCTTGTCAGTACCATTAAGCTGTTGGCTTGCTGCAAATTCACATCTTGCTGCGTCCCATAGTGTCATCTGCTCATACCACTAATGCATCAGCACCAATGCCACTGTGGCAGAATGAAGAGGATTCTGATCTATTTTGTGGATGAAGAGAAGGGTTGGCTGTGCTCCACAGGCTGTATTTATCAACTAATGTAATGAAGTTTTAATGTCAAAAATCTGTCACTGAAGCTTTGCTCGCAATTATGTGAAATGGATTTTTATCTTAAAAAAACCCCCAAACTAAGTATTATTTACGGAATGCCATCTGTATTGTGTCATTATATGCAAGTGTCCAGATATTGGGAATTGACAAATTTACGTTTCTCCAAGCAGTTAGGGATAAAGGTCTGAGGTGAATATCTAAGTAGTTGCTGTTTATTACCTGTCCCAGCCTCCAAACAGAGTGATAACTGAATGGTGTTGTAGAGTACACTTGCAACATTTCAGCAGGAGGCAAGCGTTGTAGAAAGACACAGCCAGTAATACTGCATGGGCAGAACTTTTTAGAACTGCACTATGTGTTTTAATGGCAAGGTGATCAACATTTTTTCTTGCTTCTGTTTCTCTAACGCAGCATTCTGCAAAAGAGTTAAGGTAAGTCATGGAGAAAATTTTGTTCTTATTGCATGACTTGTTTATAGTGGATGTGGGAACAAAGATAGTTCCAGAAATGAATGGATGATTACTGTTTTGATAGAGCTGTTGTACATAAAAGGAACTTAAACTGCGTATTCTCATATAACAAGGGAAAAATACTACTTTCACAAATTCGCTCGTACTTTTTTCTGCCTTGGAGCAGAGGGCAGATTTTTTTTTTAATTGCATAAATGGTGCTGTGATCAGATTTTCAAATCTGAGTATTTTCAAATCTTTGTCATTTCAGATCAGGTCATTTAATAGCTTAGTATGTACTGTTCCCACAAATGGGGTCTTGAATATCTGTTAGGCTTCCTAAAGAAGTGTGGGTGTAAAAGAACATCTACTGATGTCTAATAAAACAAACTAAAAGAACCTGGTTGAAATATGGCCTGTGCATGTTTAGGAATATGTCTGCATGTATCACAAGCATTTATGCATGAAAGACAAAAATGAGAGAACGTACGTGGTAGCGTCTTGGGAGTACAGACTCAGTTTTAAACCCTCTGAAATCAAGGTTAAGTTAGTAATCAATTACACAGCTTTGCTTTGTTGCCTGTATTTAGGCATGCATAGGAGAATTACCATAGTTTTGGTGGTGCAGGGCATTTTAAAATAGGTTATTTGAAATTCCAGGCCACAGAAGGGAACACGTGCTCGCGCATGTGCCGGGGGCTGACAGCGAAGAGCACGCGCCCGGGTTGTCTGGAAGGGCACCGCGGATAAGGGCTTCGCTGCCTCTGTCGTCCCTCGGAGTCGCGAGGCAGTCAGGCAAAGTCATGCGTTGTTAAACACACTAATGAGGGACCCTCTGATCCTGAGCACAGCCACTGACAACCACTGAAACCGATTTATGTTTTTAGAGATACAGTTACCATTTTTAACTGGTTATAACTTATATAGTTACATTTCTTGACGTAGAATGTAAAAACTTGGGAAGTGTATTGTTTGGTTTATGTAGTTCCATGGCAGTGTTAAAAATCAACTGTAAAAGACACTTTTCTGTCCTGTTTTTGTAAGTGTAATTCTTGCCTCGTGTTATGATGGTAAACAAAATGTCATCTTCTGACCGCTCGGGGAGGGGTGCAGTGGTGTAGTGTGTTCCCATCAAACCACACAATGCTTTCTGTAGAAAGGGTGCTCAGGGGATTTCTTTTGCTTCTGGTAAACTTGGACACTAAAACTAAGGATGAATTGTATCATGCACCAAATTCAGATGTTAGTTTACTCTGCAGCGAAAAATTATGCCAAATGCGTTGTGGAAGCTACGCAGTGGAAATGTTCAGAGAGGGATTAAGAGGCAAAGCTTGTAAGGGTAGGGCTTCAGTCCTACATCTGGCTCTGACAGGAGAGCCTCACAGCCCCAGCAGCCCTGCGAGGGCCCCCAAGCTGTTGGCAGTTCGGTGGTCCTCCCCAGCCCCCCGAGGTGTTGCTGTTGCCTTGGGCCTGCAGCCCATGCAGAGCGCCGAGAGCTTGGCTGGCTTTCAGAGGCAGTGGGCACAAAGCAGTGGAAAGAAGACATCGGGTAGCAATGGAAGTAGGAGTTGGGAAAGCAAAATAGATGTGTAACACAAGTATTTGATTTTCCAGCTTGTGTGGTTTGCTCTGTGGTGGGTTTGGGTCCTGTGGGTTTTGTCTTGTTTGGTTGGTTTTAACCTTCTGCACTCCTTTTGTGTCTGTTCATTCTGCACATCCTCACAGCTGAGGCTACAATTACCAAGACTAGGGAAGAGCGGTGAAATTACACCTTGCTGAAGTAACTCTTCTGAGATTTACTCTGCTTATTCTTTTTGTCTGTGATATAACTACATTCAGTAATGGAGGCATTCAGCTTGAACCTATGTTTACAAAGCCTGTTTTGCTCTGTGTGATTTTAACATTGGTTAAGTGGCTAATACTAAGAGTCAGTAATTGTTATGGCATTGTTTAACTTATTTTCAGTTACTTTTGCCTCCTGAATTCTTAAGTGCAAATCCTTGTTAATTAGCCTAATGTTTTTAAAATCAGGTAACTTAATATTGTAAAATTGAATCTAAAAGTTATGCCTATAACCTGTACGTCACTCACCTCCCCCCTCTGTGGCATGAGGAGGAGAATGGGAAAAAAAAGTAAAAAAAACTTGTGAGTTGAGATAAAGACAGTTTAATAGGAAAGCAAAGAAGAGATAATAATAATAATAGTAATAATAATATATACAAAACAAGTGATACACCATGCAATTGCTCACCACCCGATTAACAATACTCAGCCCATCCCCGAACAGCGATCTCTGCCCCCAGCCAACTCCCCCAGCTTCTATGCTGAACGTGCCATCATATGGCATGGAATATCCCTTTGGCCAGTTTGAGTCAGCTGCCCTGGCTTTGTCCCCTCCCAGCTTGCCCTGCACCTGGCAGCCCAGGCCAGCCTCAGAAGCTGAAAAGTCCCAGACTGCCTAGCAAAAACTTGAAATATTAGTATGTTATCAACATTATTTTCATCCCAAATCCAAAACACAGCACTACACCAGCCACCAGAAGGAAAATTAACTGTGTCCTAGCCAAAACTAGGACAACCTATTGTGTCAGAGATCAGCAACACTACTAAAGAACATTTAATACCACACCTAGTGTCTCTTTCCAGAGATGTATCTTACACATTTTCGTGATTTCTGGTCTTAAAATCTGTCTGCTTTTTCAAACTCGAGAGGGTACTGGAGTCCTTTCAAGAACAAATTTTTCTAACATCTCCCAGTGACAAGCTAAGAAAAGTAGGTAGTCTTTTCATAAGATAATTGAACAAGTAGATGCTGGGGGATGGAGGGGGAAAGGCATGGCAGACTATTCTGTTCTGCATGAGTTGCTGGCTTGTTGGGTTTCAGCACAACTTTTAATAGTTCCTACCCAGTTCGTTTGCAAATACACTGGAACCACAGGGTCGTTCCTAGTGGAAGCCATTGTGTCTGGCTGCGTCAATGCCTAAAGTCAAGACAATCCCAACAGTTTTATTTCACATTAGTCAGAGAGATGTTGCCATTTGATCCATTGGATCTATTCCAGTTAATTTGCACCAGCTCTAGGAGATAAACCTCACACCCCACCAGGATGGGTGTAAAATGACTACAGCATATCTTCCTTACTTTAGATTAATACTTTAAAATCTTCTTTTGTTTTGATTAGCTGAAGAATAGAGGAATGGCAAACTTCTGTTTTGACTATAACCCTGCAAATGATCATCAAATAACTGGACAAAGGATCATACTGTACCCGTGTCATGGCATGGGACAAAATCAGGTAAGATTCAGGTTTTATTTTCATTTTAACTAACAGTGTGATTGTAATGTAAAAAAGTAGGGTAAAGGCATTTCAGTAGGGCTGAGAGAATATGTTGCAACAGTGAGGTGATTTTAGCTCTAATTTTGATTCTTGCGCTGAATGCTTTTAATTTTGACGTATCTTCAGGTCAGATTTTCTTCATTCTGAATACATGTCTACCCAGACCAGGGAACTCATGCATACCTTAATTATGCCTTTCCACGGAGCTCGTTAGCAGGGGTTAATAGCACAGCAGTGCAGGTGTAGTGCCTATAGGGCAGTGTTCACTCATCTCCAGCCTTGGGCAGTCCAGCACATCTCTGAGCTATTGTCTGTCCATGTCTCTAAAGCCCTTAGTTACATTGGAAACCTCACCAAGTTCTGCCTGTGTCTGTCATCGTGCCTCTTCCTGTTGGTGCTTGTCTAACTGCACAAGAAGTTTCGCGCGGCATCTTCTCCTGTACTCCACTCTACAGAAATGTCCTCCTCGGCTTGGCCTCCAGAGTCCTGGAGAGCAGGGATCCCCTCCAATGCTTTCATTCTTGCTTTCTTGGTTTTAACTTCTGAAGCTGAAAATGCCTGCTGGTGGCATTCTTCATGCTGATTGAAACTGTGTGCAGCAATGGTGAGTTACGATACCCGTCAAGCTCTCTGTGTAATGCCGTGGTAAAAGTGGTGTGGAGCACCATGTGCCGTTCTACACTGGTTGTTTTGCATGGTTTTGAGTGGCTGCGTTCTAGAATTAAGGTTTGGTGTTTGATGTGTGGCACATTAATATGTACTTGCCTATCTAGCTTGAGCTTTTGGCTTCTAACCAATTAAGGAAATTAATCCAAACATTCAGTTAGGAAAGGAAAAGCAAGGTTGGAAAAGAACCAGAGATGTCGCAGATAAGCAGTGCATCCGTTATCTTTCTGAACTGTGCTTTAAAAAAATATTGAAGCTCCAGGAGTGAAAAACAAGTCTGTATTGGGAGGAAGGAAAACAAAAAAGTCTGAGCACTGTGCTTCGGATCTTAAAAGGAAGTAGATTTGTTTCTGATAGCAAGTTTATTGCCTTAAGTATTTGAACTATTATTTAGTATTATTTACTAGTTTATGTCTAGTTTACATCTTAACTTTCCTAATGTTTCTGTCGTGGAGGCCAAGATGCAGGGGAGGGCAGGAGAAGAATGTTGCATTGTAAAAGCCAAAGGATCTTGGTACTGACAGATGTATGTCAAGCATGCTAAGCCATACCACACCAACCCATTTTACTTCCTCAGTTCAGCTCCATGCCCAAGTTAAGCATACCTTATACACGTACACAGAAGATCAGTTAATAATCAGTTAATAGTTAAGCCACTTCCTTATGAGGAAGAGTTGGTTGCTTTTGTAGATCAAGAAGTATTTCACGCATGGGATTACATGCTCACATGCAAAAGGTATTTATAGATTTTTTTTCCTTGTATTACAGATTACAGAGAAGAGAGGGATTGAATCTTTTTGTATTTCTCTAAGCAAAAAAGTTTATTTAAATTTTCTCCCTTCCACCAAGAAAAAAGTAAAGACATAGGATAAAAGGTGGAAGCAAATGAGAAGTACAATTCAGAGATGAATTGTCATGAGGTGACATTTTTACAGTTATCCTTTGTTTCGCTAGCACTAAAAGATTAACTGAATTTACCGCAGAGACACCGCATCACTGGATGTTAATGCTCTTGCGTCTGTGCTGATGGGGCGATGCACCAGCGTAGCTGTCGTAGCGGGCACCGGGCTGGGAGCGGGGATGCTCTGGGAGCTGTGCGGTGAATGCTCCCTCTGCTGGCATCCAGGCCGAAGGAGGACGGAGGAACCGAGGAGATACCCGACTGAGATGTAAACCGATAAAAAGAAAATGGAGATGACACGAGAGAATTGTGGAGCCTGAGGAGGGAAGGCCAGACACAGGAAACGGGTGAAACAATATTCTTGAAATGGGCAAAAGGCATGGGAGGGCTGACAGGGGCCAAGGTGACAGAGGGCAGGAGTTTGGGACAGAGGCAGGGCAACTGGTGAGGAGCAGGGCGTGTGCGGCAGAGGAAGGAGTAGTTAGGAGCTGCAAGGAGGGAGCGGGAAGTGAGCAGAATCACTGGAGACCACTTTAGTGGAAAGGGGCAGGGGGCCTGAACATGGGAGTGGAGATACCAGCTGGCAAATGGGACCAGCTGGCAAATGGGGGCATGAGCGGGGGTGATAGGTGGTAGCTGCAAGTGAAGAAGTGGACAGCAGGAAGAGCTGCAGGTGGGGGAACAGAGGGAGGCTAAAATAAGAGAAAATGTGAAAGCACAAGTGAGATGGGGAGTGGAAGTCAGGACTGCTGAACTTGCACCTCCTTCTTCTGGCTCTCAAATACCGTGAAACCTACCAGCAGGACATTTCTCTCCATTTCTTTCCCGTCCCCCTAGCCTTTTGACAGTCGTTCTTAAAAGCTAACAGGCTGCTCCTGGTGGTGTGAATTCCTTAGCTCAGTTGGCAGCTGACAGTGGCAGGACCAAAACAGTCCAATCTCCCACATGTACATCCACCACTGTCAGCTGGTGGTACTGGTGGTGACAAGGTTGGTCATCCTCTAGTTGTGTCAATGCTAGGGAGAGTAAGGAACTTCACCAGTGTTTCACAGATGTTTGCTGACAACAGGCAGCCCTTAACTTCTGTTTTGTCCTTGGCAATCTGCCATCCTAATCCCAAACTCTTCTGCCTGCTCTGCTCCAGTCTGCTCTCATCACTCCATGCATCACCGATATACAGCTTTAGCAGCAAACCCTCATTACAAAGCTTCGCTGCAGTCCCCTGTCCTGCACCGTGTGTCACAGACAGCCTTAGGTTCTCCACTCACCCTATTTAACACTGTCTTCTCCATGCTGGCTGGCTCCCAGTCTTTAACGCCCTTACTCTGTCTCGCCGCTCACTTATTGCTCCCACTAGTTAACACCCACCCTAGGTCACATTTTGTTACTTTTCACATGCCTTTCTTCTTTCCTGGCTAGTTCCCATTCTTAATCCTCTGATCTCCTCCTTCTCATCCGTTCCTCCAGTTGCAGAGTTTGTTCCACCATTCATCACTTTCTTCCTCAAGTAGTACTCCGTGCTGCACATTCACACTGTCTCACGGTGTAAAGGAATGAAGTTTATTCTCCAGAGTACAGTTCAGTAAAGTTATTCTCTAAAAACATCCTGATAGAATTTAACATTAATGAAGGTTAACTTGGTCAGCCATATGTGTCTTACACTCCAGTACACCCATCCTCTGGCATGATATGCTACTGGCAGGTGGCTGCTTATGTAGGGGACAACTGCAAAAGCTCTTTTCACTGGAAGCAATTCTCCATTTAAAGTGACCTCTGAATATCTGTGTGCACTGTGCCGAGAGGAGAGCACTCTGCACCCTTGATTGTTTATAAAGTCCAGCACCTGCTCTCATTTTATGTCTTAGTAAATAAAACCACTCTCAGAAGACTGAGTTCCCTGGTAATTTATTTCTATTTTTCCTTGAATCCATGGTGTGAGTGAGAGGATTCTCTTTAGGCCTTTTGAATTGCTGTTGTGTAAGCAGTAAGAAAGTTAACTGTGGGTTGTTCAAAATTACCGTGTTCATTACAGCAAAAAGGTGAGGATATGACTGCAGTGGTAGGAGCTGAGTGTATGTGGAAGAGAGGCAGAAAAAATGCAAAACACTGGCTACTTGGTCAGGCTGCGGATGTTCTGTGGAAGTGTCTGCCCTGGTAGACAAGAATGAAAGGCTTTGAAATTCAACACTAGTAAAGCCCATTGCCCTTCTTGGTGTGGCTGGGAAGCAGCACAGAGGGCACCAGCGCGTGATGGCAGGAAGCCGACCTGATGTGATAAGAGGGTGGGAAACCACTGGGCAGCCTGCTTTGTCTGACACTACCTGCCCAGTATTCCCTTTTGCACCTGATAGATTTGAGGCAAATAAGGAGAGGCAAGCAAAGAGCTTAGCAAAGCCCTCAGGTTTTCTGTGAAAGGGGTATCAGACCTGGTAAGTAGTAGGCATGGTGGTGATGGGTTAACGGTTGGGCTTGATGATCTTAGAGGTCTTTTCCAACCTTTATGATTCTACGAACCTCTCTGCTGTTTCTACCCATCAAGTGCAAACTTCTTCCTGTGTGCAGAAGAGCAGTAGCCAGGCACAGAGAGGGGTGAGAGTGTGTTTCAGGGTATGGTGAGGTAGCCAAAATCTGCCTCCATCCCTGGTACCACAGGGCACTGGTGCAGCTGGGGCATACCCTGTGGATCAACGTGCAGTGGACAACATTGGTCTGTGTATGGCTGCGACAGCCACCTTGGCAGAGAAATTCTGGATTGTGATAAAAGGAGCAGCAGAGGAGATTTCATGAAACTGCTGCCATCAGCATAGGCTAGATCAGAGCTCTTACACCTGGAAATGGATGACTGCAGACTTTGTAATCACGCAGCCCTTTTCACATTAAAACTCCATTTCTAGTTTTTCTTTCAAGGTTAATTAGTCTCGGTGGTTGCTAAGGAGTGGTAAGTTCAAGTAATACAACATTTCCGAATTGGTACAGCCCCCTTCACAAAGCCTTACAGTCTTTTTCTCCAGGGGTGAAACAAAATGAAGGAGGATTCCTTCTCTCCCTCAATCCTTTTATTGCTTTCCACTAATGCAGCTATACTATTGGTAGCAAGCAATTTTCTGATGTGTATAAAACTCTCCTCTACCCTACTGAGTATAATCTAAATCAGCTCTAAACACACATCCGTGCACTATAGTCATCTAAATT
Source organism: Opisthocomus hoazin (assembly GCF_030867145.1). Classification (NCBI taxonomy): domain Eukaryota; kingdom Metazoa; phylum Chordata; class Aves; order Opisthocomiformes; family Opisthocomidae; genus Opisthocomus; species Opisthocomus hoazin. Next base: position 72,221,344 of record NC_134416.1, on the reverse strand, counting down.
ATTTACAAGCATGCTAAATACAAACAACTCTCAAACTCTGCCGCTCTTTAATGAAGTCCAAGGTTTGGCAAGTGTCCATGATAAATATAAAAATTTTAAGGAAGTCTTCAGCCATAATTGCTACAAAAGCCAAGATATTTTAGACTATGTTCAGAACGCCTCTGTAGAATATTGTACAACAAGCAAAGCCCGTAGATTGTCTTTAATAAACTTCTGTTCATGTTTAAAAGCAGCTGTAGCTGATCTGCTCTGTATAATATCTTAAAATGTTATATAATAAAATGCTCACCACCATGCATCCTGAGTACTTTGTGACTGGAAATGAACCTTGACCAAACTGCGTTTGAACTATACAGTCAGCAACTCCTTAATGAAAAGTAACGTTGTTTTGTGACAGCTGAATTAGGAAGACATAATATCAGGCTATAAACTAGTTTCCATCCTATTTTTAAGGGTGATCTAGAACGTGAAGTAGAATATTACAGTCAAATTTTGTAAGTTCTGTAATGCTGGAGCATCTGTTTGCCAGGGCATTTATTCAGCATTTCATACATTTTAAGTGCTACCAGGGTCAATGTGTGCTGTAGTGCGATCGATTTTCTGCAAAATAGTGAGCAAACAGGAGCAGTTAAGGCTCCTTGAATATTTTTGGCAGAATTTCTCTGCATAATAGCAACTTTAATATGTGAACTTAATTATACTATCATAGTATATTCCTCTTACAAATACTTCATTGTGTACGTATGGAATGGCCATTGTCCTGTGTTTCTTCTCTTGGATTTATAGTTTTTTGAGTACACATCCCGTAATGAAATACGTTACAACACCCGACAACCAGAAGTCTGCGCAGCAGTTGATTCAGGGACTGACTACTTGACAATGTACTTGTGTCAAGAAAATATCCAAAGTATTCCTGAAAACCAGAAGTTTGTTTTCAGAGAGGTAAGTGTGCCTGCTTGCTTTTGGATTTGTTTTTTTGAGAGGCAGAGGAGAATTGTTGGGGTTTTGGGGGGAGACAGTGGGTGGGAGGAGAATTGTTCGGTTTTTTTCTTTTTATCTTTCTGCCTGCCCATCATGCGGGCCACAACGTCAGCGTAAATCTCTGGGAGAAATAAGCTATCTTGGCTTTTAATATCTGAACGTGGAAGAGGGTAGCAGCAGTAAAGAGTATGCCAGTCATAACGAAAAGGAAGACAAGAAGAAGGAAAGCGGCCGCCTTAACCTCAAAGGAGCTGGGAAGGTTGGCAGAGCTCTCTCTTCGCCCTGTCCACATCTAGAGCTTTCTGTGTGCTGCTCAGTTCTCTCTCACATCCCACTGCTACTGTATTCTCCTGAGAACTGAGGAGCCTCCAAACCCCTTCCCTGGCCAGTCTTGTGGGAGGCCTACTTTTGCTCTACTTTCATTGACTTCTTTTATTTCCTGGTATTTATACCACCATGTATCCCTGATACTCCATGTACCACCATTACTTTACACTCTTCTGTGCTTTTAAGCAGCTGCTGCTGCTTCTCCTCTGCAAACCATCTCTCTTGACCCTTCCCACAAGCACCAGAAGTGCTCCCTGAGCTTTGCTGCAGTGTAATATGCAGTTGTGTAATTTGATGCACCATCATCAGCTGGCTGGCGAAAAGGGCCTGGGGGTGTTGGTCGACAGCCAGCTGAACATGAGCCAGCAGTGTGCCCAGGTGGCCATGAAGGCCAACAGCATCCTGGCTTGTCTCAGGAGTAGTGTGGCCAGCAGGAGTAGGGAGATGATCGTGCCCCTGTACTCGGCACTGGTGAGGCCGCACCTGGAGTACTGTGTTCAGTTTTGGGCCCCTCACTACAAGAAGGACACTGAGGTGCTGGAGCGTGTCCAGACAAGAGCAGTGAAGCTGGTGAAGGGTCTGGAGAACAAATCTTATGAGGAGCGGCTGAGGGAGCTGGGGTTGGTTAGTCTGGAGAAGAGGAGGCTGAGGGGAGACCTTATTGCTCTCTACAGCTACATGAAAGGAGGTTGTAGGGAGGCAGGTGTTGGTCTCTTCTCCCAAGTAACAAGTGACAGGGGGAGAGGAAATGGCCTCCAGTTGCATCAGGGGAGGTTTGGATTGGATATTAGGAAAAATTTCTTTACTGAAAGAGTGGTCAGGCATTGGAACAGGCTGCCCAGGGAAGTGGTAGAGTTACCATCCCTGGAGGTTTTTAAAACACGTGTAGATGTGGTGGTGCTTGGGGACGTGATTTAGTGGCAGACTTGGTAGTGTTAGGTTTGTAGTTGGACTTGATCTTAAGGATGTTTTCCAACCTAAGTGATTCCATGATTCTATAATAAAAAAATACCTTCTGCCATACTCCTACCCCTATGCAGGACACATCTTCCTGTGGGGACTCAGCAAATCTGTACCTCTCTTCTTCAGGTTTAATGCTGCCTCCCAGACAGGAGAAATACTGAGAAGTATGAAGTATGTTTATAAACATAACATGATCTTAGGAAACCTTGTGTTTAGTAGTTTTTAATCTCTGAAGGAGTTCCTGGATGCCTGAGAGACAATAAATTTGATGAAAAATGATGGCTTTGGTTAGGTTCTGGAGTGTTATCATTTGGCTAAGGAAAAAGGTCACATAATATATCAAAATGGTATATTTGCATAATGTGTCTGCATAATGTGTCTAAACTTTACAGGCTCCACGGTTGTTAAATTTCATGCTTAGATACTGCCACCAGTGATAGGTGGCAGAGTAAATTCTAAAGAAAAATATGAAAAATAGTGTCCATTCACTAAATCTAGTCCAGACTGAAGCTTAAAGTGATATTACTGAGTAAAACACAAGATTTAAATGGATGACTTTCTAAATGACGTTTCATTTTTAATGCTGACTTGCAACAAAATTTTTCAAGGTCATATGCATTAATCCCCAAGATGACATATACTGAATGAGCCACAGTCACCTCAGGAAACTGAGAAAACACAGTTTTGGAATACATTTGTTTCCACTGCATTCCTAACCATTAACTTTAAAAATAACTCCTAAAGTTTCAGATCCTAAATCATCTTTCTTCCTCGTGATCAGTTTGTGTCTGTGTGTGATTTGAATGCACTGCTCTGCTCCGGTTCCTCCTCTTCTATCACATTAAGTCAAAGTCACCAGTCCCCGCCTTTCAAGGCAAGTGATGGGTGAGGTGTCAGTATCGCATTTCTCTTGCTTCGTGTGGAGAAGTGTCAGACACTGGAAAAGCTGTCCTTGTGGATGTAGCATAATGAAAGATTTGAACAGCCTTCCCAGCAACCTGGCAAGAATGAAGTTCTTAGAGTCACTGAGTCAAAAGTGAGGCAGATATTGATTAGTCCTCTCAAAAATTTGAATTATTATGACGGAAACAGGAAAGTCATTCAGCAGCTGAGTCTGTTGGCAAGCCCATGAGCAAGCACACACTGCTGGGCATCAGGGGCTGTGGCTCGAGGTGCAATTAGTGTGACGTTCCTGACGACAGAAGAGCAGACTTTCAGAGGAGTCAGGCTTACACGCAGAAACACGGTGTTGGCGTTTTTCTTTTGAGGCCGTCAGATGCTCTAGAGATGGTTATGTGTGGGAATGTCACCTGGGAAGGAAGGGTCTCGGAGCAGAGCACTTCTCCGCAGTTGGACACGCTGCCTGCTTGACAGCACTCCTGGATTGGAGTGAGCGATGTGAACAGGAGATAAAATGTTCCTGGAGACTCCCGCAACAGGAGGGCCTGAGGCCTCAAAAGATGTTCTCTGGGGAATCTGGTTGTGGAGGCCAGTCAGACCTTACACCTCTGAGGCAGCTGCGCTGCCCTCCAGCAAAGCAAGCTAGCTTCACACATGTCTGCGGGCAAGGGGCACGCTTAGGTTATTTTGCCTTTTCCACTGAAATTATACCCTGTGAAGAAAGAGATATATTTTTAGAAAAAAAAAATTCCCAACTTCTACACTTAACTAACAACTTTTGTAACTTGCGAGATGTGCAGTTAAGTTGGTGAATTTGGGTAATGCCTGTACTTGGCTTTGGTTTTCTCTGCCCCTGTTCTGGTGCAGTAACAAAAGGCAATGCAAGTGAATGAAGTTAGCGCATTTTTTACAGGTACGAATCATTCTAAAGCATCTTTAATTTAGGTTTAAAAGCAGGGTCTTTTGATAAAGTTTCAGAGATGCTCAAGTTAGACATTTTGGCTTCACTGCAGGGCCCCATGAGAAGGATATGTGTGATATTTCTTTGTTACAAATGTCTTCCTTTGCTTTTAAAACACGGTGATATGCCTGTAATTCTGACCACCTGAAATGCAAAAATTATTTCTGTCTTTTGTAGGACGGTACTTTGTTTCATCTACAAACCCAGAAGTGTGTACAAGCAGAGTCAAACGCTTACAATGGTAACCCAGCACCGTTATTACGACCATGTACCGACTCGGACTACCAAAAATGGTTCTTCAAAGAAAGAAGTTGATCCAGATGTCATCTAGGATATAGCTGAATATGAAAATGTTCTCTTTCTAGTCAGCAGTTAGTCAGCCTTCTGAAAATCACATAAGTGATATATTTTTGTACAGAAAGAACTGTAATTCGTTTACAAGCCTTGGATTTTTTTTTTCTGGAGCATTAAAAGGCACTAAGCATTGAGAGCTACGCAAAGTGCGTGCAGTGGTTATATCATGCCACAGAATCTGCTCCGGTTTTCTCTTTATTTGGCAGCTACATAACTGCTTCTGAAGTGTCTTAGGCTCTTTCCACAAGGGACAATTTTTTTTTAATCTACTGTGTGAAAGTAAGGCAGTCAAAATAATTGCACTAATGTTATCTGCCAATAACTTAAAATGTTTATTTTTCTACTAAAACATTCTGCAGTTGGACCTTTTAACAGATAGTTAATAATTCTTCTAGTCTTTTAAATACCAAGAAGGTGAATGTAGGCCAGGCTCTGCCTGAAATGACTGCCACAAAACCCTCACTGAAGACAGTGTGGATTTACACATGAAGGCAGAGTAGGTCTGCATGTTTTTGCACAAATAACAATCTAGATGTATACAGATTGCACATGCTTGACAATACTATACATTAAATGTTGCGACAATTTTAGATGCTCATGGCACTTGATGCGTTGCTAATCATGCTTAAGTCTGATTTGAGGAGTAAAACGGGGTTTTTCTCATCTTTCTTAAAGAAATAAGGCAACAACATTTAAAGGTGATGATCTGGGAAAAGCTATTTAGATTCACATGGATCAAGCTATACAGCTGTGTCTGAGGCTGCACAACTTACTTCAACGTCATGTGGATTTTCAACATGCATAGAACTTGCGAGATCAAACCTAGCAATAATTCTTTTAACAAGTTTAAAAATTGCAGTTAGAGAAAACGAATCTAAGAAATTGTATCTTTCATTAAATTGTAAATGTTTAAATGGTTCATATAAAAATCATCGTATGAACAAAAATTGTTTCGCAGATAGCTGATGTGATATGCAGCTGATGTTAATACAAAAAGAATTGTCTTTCAGATATAACTTGCATTTTGTCTGGGATCTCCTCTTCTGATAAGCTGACCATGTCAACGCATACAGTCCTATCAAAACATGGGGTTTAATCTGCAGCGGTACAAGATGTTTTCTGCCCTGGTGTGTGGGATCTGCCTTACCCAATCAGACCAGTAGTATGTATAGCAATGTATTCGGTCATTGACCATCATCATTATGGTGTTGATTAAAAGAGCTCCAGCTCACAGGGAAAGTTTCTGTCTGTAGCAGCTGGAGGTATGCTTTTGTGTAGAAGCATGAAAATGTCCACCTTTTTCTCCTCAGAAGTCTTGGCATCTGTGTCAATTAGTTTTGGATGTATTTTGTTATTTGCCTTCGTTCATGTTTTCTATAAAAAAATGTACAGCTTTTACTTTGAATCCTCATAAGCTCATGCCATTTTTGGCATACCTATTTATGTGATTGGGGGTGGGGGGAGGGTTTCTGCCTGTAAGAGATGCATGTGTAGGTTCTTCCACAGTCTTTCTAAACCCATGTAGATGGAACGTTTTTGTGAGCACCTTTAAAGTTTTGTCTCTGTGGGCTGGACTGATGAAATTAATGTTAGAATTAATAAAATATTTTGTGATTCAGTAGAGTGGGAACTGTCTTTACAACTTGTGGTGTGTTGTTTTTTTTTTTTATGGACACTGGTTGTCTTTTAATCATTTCTCTAATCTCTTAGGCTCTGATCCACGCGGCACTTGGCAGAAGAGAGCTTTATTTTACAGTCTTTCAAGTTCCCTTTCCTGAACTCCGTAATGCTTCCGTTTACCTGCTAGCAGCAGTGGTGTGCACTTTGTGGAGCCACAGATCAAGGCTGGGTAGCTGCATAAGAGAACAGAGAGCTCCAGCAGCACAGCAGGGATTCTCTATTTGTTTCTGTTTTGCCTTCTTTACTGTTGATTGAGTTACATTAGTAAATTAATGAGATGCAAGCTATTACAATCGTAGACAAAACTCTTATGGACCTCCATGGTCAGTGAGATTTTTCTTAGCTTTGGGACTTCAAGATTTCATCATCAAGTGGTGGTATCCAAGTGAAACTTAATAAATGGAAATTATTTTCCATACATCTTCCCACTCTGCACTTGTTTAGAGGGAAGTTATTGATGTTTTAGGCTTCTAGTTGCATGCAGCTGAGCTATTTTCTCATATACCAACAAATCTGCTAGCCTGGATTGAATATTTGCTAGGCAAACACTCTTAATGTCGAGTTCAAAAGCAGACACTAAACGTAACAACGTCACCAGCTCGCTCCCCCTGTGTTGGCCTTTTAGTCCATCTACTTACCATTTTTTCTCCTTGATACTCTTTTCTTCTTAACTCACTGGAACTGTATTAAAGTCTGGCTTCAGGTTTGGAGGGTGAAGGACTCCATCAAGCATCTGAGTCACAATGCACATCTTCAAACTTCATTTTGTGGAAGGTCAGAGCTACCTGCTGAGAAATGGGCTGTGGACTTTGGGCTTCTCCTCAGCAGAGCAGGGGCTGGATGCCTCACAGAAATGGAAAGATTGGAGGACTTCAGGTGCATATCGATACTTCATCTGCTTCTGGCCTCTTAGGGCTGTCCCAAAGAGAGAGAGGGGGGAACACTTTCCACATGGTCCAAATCAAGAACCAGTAGGTCCCCACTTTCTTGGTATTCATCTTCCATTTACACTTAGAGTTGCGTATTTCTTTTCCCCTTTGCCAATAACCGTGTGAAGCACCCATAAACCCAAAACTTATTGATAAGGTTAGATTAAAATAATACTGGCAGCGCAAACTGGGAAATCTCAAGGGTCCTTCTTCCATTTTGTACCATTACTGCTTAAAACAAGAAAGGACATTTTTTACATATAGAGAGACTGACTGAACGTATTGTCCTAAGAAGGTATCGTCCCGGCGCACAGTGCGCTGTATAAAATTCTGGGATAGAGATGAAGAAATTTGTCTTCCAAATGCATTTTATCCCTTCCTCATTGCCTAGCTGCGAATACAACCTCTCCCATGTTTACTGACCTTTTTTAGGCATTATGCTGGATTACAGGGTCCTTCCCTTCCACTTGTCTGATGCTCCTTGGATATGTCCCTAGGTATGGGGCATATTTGGCCCGGTTGAGGCCCAAACGATTAAGCCAGGAGAAGCATTTCACATAACTAAACCGTGCAAAATATTTTCCCAAATTTTTCCCAGTTTTCCGTATCCTGGGCTGAATAAAACTCATGAGGGAAATAGTGATGCGCAAGGAGTCTTTAACCTTTAATAAATTACCTGATGGCATTATCCCCCAAATGAGAATTCGTGGTTGTAAGTACTGATTGAACTTGCTGATTTGCTTGAATAAAAAAAACAATTGTCAGTAAAAAAACCTGTGATTTTAAAAAATGTTGTTTTCTTTGTATTCCTTTATTTAAAATAATAAAAAAAAGACATCCAGATTGCAGTCCAGTGCTTAATTCTTTATCATATTTCTTTGAACTTTCAGGTACCTCTTTTGTCATTTTTTTTTCTTTTATTCTTCCACCATTCTCCTTTCATTTAAACCTTGTGTGTCTTTGATATGGGCTAGAACTTACTGGATTTTCACTTCAACAAGAGACAATACATGAACCTTTCTCCTAAGAAATAAACCACTAAAAGCTCTGTGTGTGCAGTCTTGACTGAACCTTTACGATGGAGGGCTGTGAGAACTTACTCAAACACCCTGGAATAATAATCATCATTGTATATGCATTGGCCAGCAGTATTTCTTGCTAGCTCTGCTGAGACAAAGACTCAAAACTGTGTTCAGTTGTAGTTATATTTACAGGAAGTGATAAGATTTACTGGAGGGGTAAATTCATGTTGGTTAGTAGCACTGGGACTGGTGGGATTGTGCTCCTATTCTCTATGTATGAAAACATGGGCAGTTACACAGTGATACTGCTGGGTTGGTAATGCAAAATCTGATCTTCCTTTAATTTCATTTGGTGCTCTTAAAGCCTTTAGGTTGGGAGATTAATTTGAAGTTGAGCTTTGTTCTGATACCCTGGTGCAAAGACATAGCAATCCAGATGTCTAGGGAGACTAGAGGGTTAGCATCATGCAGTTGTGTGTACGTATGCTTGCAACTGTGGGTTTTTTTGGCAGTGTTTGAGAATGCTGTGTAGGCTCTTAACAAACACGAAATTTTGACTGTGCTAGCAAGTTGGCAGAGGTAGGTGGGAAAGTCCTTGGGAGAGAGGGAAGAGAGGGCTAGCGGAGCTCCCGCCGCTCTGTCGGGGTGCTAGCAGTTGACTGCAACAGCAATAGCTGGCCTTGAATTAGAGCGTTGCAGTATTCTTCCACTTCCATTCACAGAGGAAAACAAGTATGTATGTATGTGCAGTACTAAAATTACTATGCCTAGATCAACAGTTTTCAATCTTTTTTTCAATCCATTACTCACTGGCATTTATATGAATAGACAAAGCCTGTTTAGACCAGTCTTAGTCAGTACCAACAGGAATGACATGGCTGTAGGTGACATATTTTTAGAGGCTTGCAGGATTTCCAAAGAGGGTTGGAGTGAAAAACAGGACAGGACGTTCTCAGTGAATTCTCCTGACTCCGAAAGCAAGAAGAAAGAAGATGGAAGGTGCAGGAAGTGAGTCACTGGCCTGACGGGTAGGGTGGCGTGTTTCATGCAGCATCAGACCGTCTCCCAGAGTGGGAGAAGACTTGGCAGCAGATGCAAGTTCTTTCTTGGTGGTAAGGGAAAAACCAGTTTTCTGGATTTCTTGAACTTATCCATGTTTTGAAGGTGTTTAACTTGTAGCTGAAGAAAAAGTGGTCAACGGAGTCATACCGGTACAGATACTCAGACCTGACATTCATGACTTGGGTACTCTGTGATGAGCAAATATAAAAAATATATAAAGCACAAAAATGTTAACTGTGCCTACACTGTGCAAAGACTTAGTAATAATTGAGAGAAACTGGAAATGTTCATTAGCAGGAAGATATCTGACATAACTTTTTACTGAAATATAGTTGAGGGATACACATGATTGAAATGCTGAGGTGACTGGGTAACATTCAGGGAAGAAAGTGACATTTGATTTTTGAGCAAAGAGAACAGGATTTACAATTCCTGTGAACTGATATTTTAGCCAACAAGGAACAAAGAGATACAGAGGGTGTCTGGTGCAGACCACCAAATAAGAATATAAAGCCTTTTTGCATAACATATGAAGGATGTGTGCTACTTTCGAGGATTTCATCCTGGGGGATGCACTTTGCTGATTTCATGGTAGCAAAACATTCTGGGGATTTCTAAGAAAAAAAAAAAAAGGCAGCTGGGCAGGCGGCTGTGTCTGACACAATCTTGAATAAGCAGTTTGGTGCAATTCTCCCTTAGGCCTCCTTTTATTTAAAATGAGCTGTTACCTGGGCACCTGCTATGCATAAACAAAGGATAGTACCCGTGGAAGAATACATTTCTTGGTGCTGACAACTGGGAAGAAGTAGGATTTACAAAGCAAAACTATATCTATACATCATGTGGAAAACTTGCATGCGTACAGCATGAAAGTTTTTGCTAGGATTGCAAATGAAGTATTTAAAAGTGTCAGAAATAAAGTCCTTTGTTAAGTCTAAATTTAGCCCCACTGCATCTATTACACTATTGTCTTTAATTACATGATTTTCTTGCAATATGTTCCCTGGGTTTTTTTTACAAAAGATGTGGAAACTGTCATTTTTATGCCTCACTGAGTACATGAGAAGGATTTTGAGAGTCTTATTTTGCCTCATCCTCATTGTTCAATATACGGCCTTTTTTACTTCCCTGTAGTATATCCCTAGCCTGGAAAATAGAAGTTATTTTCTTAGCTTTTTTTCACGGAACTTGAATGTTACAGTGTCTTAGTGCTTCACAGATTTTTATTACTCTATGCTCATGGTATGACCATGAAGGAAGAGCACTCCGGTTTTACTGACAGGGAACGCAGTGACAAAAAGATGAAGGTCGGAAGTGCCACGTTATGAAATACTCTGATTTCAAGTGTGGCTTTGCTTGGTTTGAATTGTGTCCAGCAATGCTCCGGACTTCCGCAGCTCAGACGCGGGAGCTGGGATTCATTTGACCAAAGGTGGTCACCTTCCAGCCAGAAGAGCGATGCACAGAAGGATGCACAGAAAGGGTCAGTGACAAAGGAGGATGTCAACCAGTTGCCGACGATGTTCAAGGTATTAATTCCACCGTACCAAATAACCTGGACTCAAGCTTTCTTTCGGAAAGACTTGAGTTCTTGAAAACTGGGAAGTTGCTCTAAAAAAAGAAAAAAAAAGGCTTAGAAAGATGACGACATTCCAGGGACAGTGTGAGTGCATGCGTTAATACAGTGCCAATATTGTAAAATAACCAGGGCGATCCAAGTAGTCCTGGTGGCCAAGTGCTGGAGAAGATCGCAGACTGATACGGGACGCAAGCAGAGAAGAGTGATTTTGTGTGAAAGAGATTTTGATAAACTCGGTATCTGTTGCAGATCAGGTTGAGAATGGTGAGACGTCATGTAGCTTATGAAATTCTGACTAAAAATAACATTGTACGAAATCAATATGGCACCTATCCCTGTTGGCGTCCTAGGATGGTCTGGGTTTGGTCTCATGAATACCGATTTTCTGGAGGAAAATGTGACCGACAAGTTTGCAAGGAACTGCCGGGCAGGTCACTTGTCCAAATAAAGAACAGAGTTTGATGTATCCCGGTGCCAGATCGGGTGCACAGGTGCAAAGAACTGGGTGATGCTTTGGGGCGGAACGGACCCAAAACGTGGCGCAGAATGTCCCCTGGAGAGGAAGCCGTGCCAGGGCAGCGAACCAGGCAGTTTGGCTGCGGGGCTGCGCCCTCCCGGCCTGCCCGGCCCCTGGGGGCAGCCGGTGCCGAGGGGGCTTCTGCGGCTGCTGCTGGTGGCCCGGTGCCCACTGGTGGCGGGGTCAGAAGGGCCGGTGGGAAAAGGAGAGCCACCTTGGGAACGCCTCCAGAAAATGGTTCCCAACGGTCTAATTATCTCACAGAAGCAAAGTTTGGTGATTCCTCCTGGCCCACGTGCACGGGAGGGGATCCCAGCGTGCACCTTTCAGCCGACCGAGGAGGGGTAAGGAAGGCGGAGGAAGGCAAATCGTTGCTGGGTGTGAGATGCACCCCTTCGCGCACTAATCAATGGCTGGAGTGACTTCTCGAGCGGTGCGGTGGGCTCTTCGCCACCGACACCTTGAAGCCAGCGCTGCGGGCGAGGCCGTAAAGCAGCGAGCGTCGCGAGATCGCCGGTCGAGGCCTTTCGGCCCAAGGTCACACTGCAACGACCTTGGAATTTATCAGTCCACGAAGATTTCTTCCCGATTTGTGGCACAGACGCCGCCGCGCGTGTGACGCAGATCGGATGTATCGGGTTGGCCTTCGGAGGTTTGCCGCGGGTGACCTCGGGGACACGGCGGGTGGGCAGGAAAGGCGCGGTGCTGAGGCGGGGTCAGAGCGGGGCTCCCCGGGGCGGGGGCGCAGGGCAGGGCCCGGGGGAGAGAGGCGGCCGCCGGCCGGAGACCCGCGCGTGGGAAGTGCTCGCCTGCCGCCAGGGGGGTGGGGCTCGGGGTCCCGCCGCAGGCTGCCGGAGCCCGGGCTGCGCGGCGCAGCCGGCCCCGCGGGGCGAGGGCGACCGTTTCACGGGGAAAAAAACAAAACAAAACAAAAAACCCACCCGGGTGCGGGTTCGGCTTCCGCAACGCGCCCGGCGCCCGCGCGCCGACGCCCGGGCTGCGCGTGTGCGCGCGCGCGCGCGGGGCTGGCGGAGGTGCCGGGCCGGCGTGGGAGCGCGTGTGCGTGCGCGCGTGTGCGCGGGGGAGGGGAGGGAGAGCTGTGACGGGGGGGGCGCACGCGGGTCCCTGTGAGGGCTGTGCGCGTGTGTGAGGCGGGGGTGCGCGCGCGCGCGCGCCGGGTCGCGCGTGGGGCGGCCGCGGGGAGAGCGCGGGCCGGGGCGCGCGGCACCCGCCGGCCTCCCCGCGCCGGCCCGAACACTGCCCCGCGCCCGCGCGGCCACCGGCGCCGGCCTCGAGACCGCCACCTGGAGCAGGCGCCCGGCCCCTGAGGGGAGCGCGGCCCGCCCCGGCCCGGCCCCCTGCACGCTCCGCGCTGCCCCGGCCCCCGGGCTGCGCATCCCGCCCGGCGGCTCTGCGCCCCTGCCCCCCCCGAAGGACGGGCGCAGGCGGCACCTCCCGCCCGCGGCGGGGGCTGGCCGGCCCGCGGGGCGCCCGCCGCGCTGCCCCCCCCCCCCCCCCGCTCCCCGGGAATGCGGCACTAGCACCCCCGCCCCGGCTGGGCAGCGCTCCCTTCCTCCCCGGCTCCAGGGGGGGCTTTTTCCTCTCCGGCGTGTTCTGCCGGAGCATCCTCTTTATTTATTTTTTTTTCCTTTTGGAGAAGGAGGGGGGGGGGAGGAGGGAGGTGTTCGATGAGGGCTGCTCGGGCCCCCCCTCCGCTCCCGAGAGGTGCTGTCGCTCCCTGAGCGGCCGGGGAGGCGGCGGCGGGTCCCGCTCCCGTGCTCTCTGCCGCCGGGCAGCGCGGGGGAGGGCGGCGGGGAGCGGGGCCGTGCGTGCCTGGTGCCGGGGGGTTATTTATTTATTTATTGCTCCTGGTGGTTGCAGCTGGCAGACCTGGGAAGGAGTAGGCGCCATTGCCAGAAGGATTATTGCCAGGGGAGGGGAGGGGGAGAAGAGAGAGGAGACCCCGAGGCTCCCGGGGAAGCGGGGAGAGGCGGCTCTTCTCCTCCCGCCTCGGCTTCTGCCGCCGGGGGATGCGCCCGGACTGAGAGGGGCTCGGCTCCCTCCCGCCGCTCTGCCCGTCCCCCCCACCCTCAGTCCTCCTCCTCCTCCTCCTCCTCCTCCTCCCCCCCACCCGGCAGCATGCATCCCTCTCCGCGGAGACCGGCCGCTGCCACCTCCAACCCTGCCATGCTGCTGCTGCTCCTGTGCCTGGGCTGGGCGCCGCCAGGCTGGGGCTGGCCGCGGGGCAGCTCCCGGGGGGCGGCCGGGCTGCCCCCCAACGCCACCACGCCGATCTCCATCATGGGCTTGATGCCGCTCAGCCCGTCCGAGGAGGACCAGAAGAGCAAGATCGGCCGGGGGGTGCTGCCCGCCGTGCAGCTGGCCATGGATCAGATCCGCAACGAGTCCCTGCTCAACCCCTATTTCCTGGACCTGCGGCTCTACGACACGGAGGTAGGGGCCGCCGCCGGGCGCGGGGGGAGGCGCCGCCGCCCAGTCCCGGGGCGCTGCGGGAGCCGGGGCGCAAGGGCGGCGCGGACGCCCGGGCTGGGTGGGCTCGGGGCACCCGGCCCGGCCCGGCCCGGCCCGCCGCCGGCCGCTGTGCAGGGAGAGGCAGCACAGCCGGCGGGCCGTAGCCTGCGCTCGCCCCGCACACCCGCAGCGGCTTCCCCGGCAGCCGGGGCTCGCCCCGCCGCTCGCCCCTGCCCGCAGCGCGGCGGTGGGCCCGGGCGGGGGCCCGGGCGGCGGGGGTGCCTGGCGGCGGCCGGGAGCCGCTGCCCTTGGCGCGCACGTACGCGGGCGGGAGGAAGGCTGCCTCTCGCCGGCCCGCCCGCGCCCAGCTGAGCCGCGGCCGCATCCCGCTCCCAGCCGCTGCCCGCTCAGCAACAGATGCCTGGCGGCCGCTTCGCTCCCCGTCCCCGCCGCCGGGCACGCGCTGCCGCCCCGCTTTATCCTGGGCAGCGCCGGGACGCGGGGGGCAGCGGCCGCAGCTTGAGGGGGAGGCGGGGAGGCTCTCGCAGGCTTTCGCCGGGTCTGTCTCCCTCGCCGCCGGCTGGGGCTCGTCGGAAAGAGTTAAATTTGCGGTGCGTCTCGCCGCGGAGCGGGATGGCTGCGCGGTGCCCGGGGCCGACGGGCGGGCCGGGCGGGGAGAGGGTCCCCCCCTGAGCGGTGCTGCGCTGGGAAAGGCCCTTCCTTGAGAGAGGGGCAGCGACAGCGGCAAGGGCCGCGCTAGGTCGGTTCCCACCGCCAGCCGCCCCCGACTGCCTTCGGTTTCGGTCACAACTTCAGTAACGGAGTGCCGGCGGAGGGCTTGCGCTGCGCCCGCGTCGGGGCTTTCCTGAAGATGGCACTCGTTTCTCGCGTAACGCCGGCGTCGGGCGCGCGTTTCCAACACAACCCCCGGTAAAGCGAGCGGCTACTGAAAATCTTCGCGTCTGTAATTTAAGGAAGCCCCTGTCTTCCCTTCGGTTCTCAGGATCCGGGGGGAGCGAGCTGAGAGCAGCAATGACAGGCTGTACTGCTTCCTGACGCTGTCTCCGTCCCCAGGATTGCTACAAAAGCCTCTCCTTGTAGGCTAGCTGCTTTTTATTGACATGCATTTGTCACAGGATTTTTTCAGACGTCTCTGAGCAGAAATGTGTGGAGGGAGATATTGCTGAAGGTGTAACTTGTGAGAAAGCGTGCTGCCATCATCTCGTGTTGTGCGAATGAGACTGCAATACTGAAAGGGAATACAGGCACGATCAGCCTAGGGTAACTGTTTCCTTAAAAAAATGTATCTCGGGGAACTCTGCAATCATAATGAAAAGAATTATGGGGGATTTTCTGAATGGCATTACCCATTTCATAAAGTGAGGTACTTGTTAGAAAAAATCACAGTTCTCCTAATCCTGTTTTCATTACATTATTCTATTTAAATCCTTCCCTTGGATGGAATTGTTACAAAAATAACACATGCATAGGAACTAGAGAAGACTAGGCAAGTTCTTCCTTCTTCATACAGTAACATCATAATCAATAAGGTGCTGCACTTCATTGGAGTGAAAATATTTTGAAGTTCTTAACACAGATTTTGGGTTCTGACCTAGGCAGTTAGCATTAAAATATTCAGGGAAAAAAATGCCGTATTTGTTCTGGAATGAGTATCAGTTTCTTAAAAATTGCAGTTTTACGGTTTTGCACTCTAGGGACATAAAGGATCAGGGTCATGTTGCCAGCTTGCTGTGTAGCTTTGAATGCTTTTAAGCAATTAATAAACGGATGGTTATGGAATGCTAAGTCAGGCGAACATATGTATTTGGAGTACGGTTGGATCATTATTGCACGCTTAATAGTGACAAGTAAATAACTTAGTGTTCATGAAGAACGCTTGATTGACTGCACCAAAACATAATAGACTAATGGCTGGAATAGCCATTAAATACATAATGGCAGTGCAAACTTTTTCCCTTGGTTCAGACATTACCTTATTCCTTCAGTGCACTTACGGTAAGCAGAAGGGTAGATGGCTCATCATGCCCGCTTGGTCCTCAGCTTGTTTTCTGAAGTCGTCAATAAACAGAGATGCCTGAAGGGCCTGGATCCTTATCGTTGCATAATCACAGACCAGGCAGTAGTTCTCCCTCTCAGGGCTTTGCAGGTGCTGCCTGTGACATTGCTGGCTCTTGAAAATCCTTGAACGCATCGGATTTTTTAATAGCTTGAGAAATAACTGTAGTACAGTTATAATGCTTAGGAAAAGTATGGCAGTGATTCAGTAACTCAAATATTCTTCCTCATGACTTTCCAGAATCTCCCTTTGTTGCAATCTGATGTTTATGTTGCAATTTTGCATAATATTTTAACAAAAAGCTCATGGAAAAAAAATAATGAGAAGAATCAAATTGGATTTTTTTTTGATTATGCATTCAGGTAGTTTTCTGTCAGAATTGAACTGACAGTTTTAGTTTGCTTGATGTTTCTGATTTGTATAATGGAGCACTATAATGCCTTTACTTTCTGATCAACCTCCCGAAGAATTGCAGTGTGCCCTGTGAGTTAGACTGTTGTTTGCCAGCACTTGAACCCGCTAGCCTTTGAGCACACCAGCAGCAGCCCTAGTGTTTTTCAAAGCATTTAAACTGAATTAAGCACTTAAGTACAATCCTTGGTCTATGTCTCAACCAGTTGTGATTGTGCGAATTACATCTTTGTTACAAAATGTGACCGCAGGTTACAGCAAGAACATAGAAATGCAGAGGCTTCTGTCTTGAGTATTCTTGGTGGTTGCATGTGTTTGGAGTGCGATTCTGATCCAGTTGGGTGAACTCTGTTTTGCTACCATGTGGGCATGTCTTTATTTGGACATTCCTATGTAGGCTTGGTCAATAAAACAAAGCTCAGGTGTAGGCATCTACAGAACTCTGGTCTAAGTTAGTGATTTTAATTCAGCTGTTCATTTCGATGAGAGTGGGAGCAAACTGTAGATGAGACTCTTAGGCAAAATTTCTTCATTACGTTATTTTAGAAGCTAGAGAATTTATAAAGTGATCATCTGTAAAGAGTCTCATCCAAAACCCATTGAAATTAATGGCAGTAATTCACTGATTCCAATGGCCCTTGGACCAGGTCCTGGAGGTTAAGGGTGCTTGATAGTTTATGGCTTTGGATCAATAACCGTGATATAATATTTCTTGTTTTTCCCGTCCCTGTGATTGTAACTTTAGTTGGTCGAAAACGCAAAGAAACGTTTTGCAAATCAATGAACTAAAAAGCCCTGCATACACTAGATGTAGTTCACAACTTCATGTAAATCAGGAAAGAGGATTTCTGTTTAAGCACCCTGACACACATCTGTTACAGGAAAAAACAGCAGAATAACCCTAAAATGAAGGAATTAAACACACTAGTAGACAATATTATCAATTTCAACAGTATTTAGTTTGCATCAGGCAAAAACTAACCGTGCAGCAACTAGAGGAAGAGGCATAGCGGAAGAAGACAAAGGCTTTAATGGAAGTTGGATATCTGCCCTTCTGCATCTGGATATCTTCCTTTGAATGTCACATGTATTTTCTCATTTCTTGTAGAAGCAGTGCTGCAAGTGGTGCACAAACAGTCTGAATTTGTTTTGAGTCTAAACATGTATAGTCAAGAAAGCCGTGTATGCAAGTTAGAATTCTGTTGCTTGTTTCTGAAGATCAAAGGGAGTCTTGACAAGCTGAAAAAAGTAACTTCCAGAAGTAAGTGGAGTATATTATCACAAAGAGGGACGAATCTTCATGCTATAGGGATGAGATTTTAACTACTACAAATAATTTGTGGTAATCCTGATATAATCTCATCTTTGCCTAATGATACACTCTAATACCTTTAAAGAGCAGGTTGGCATAGAAGGGTGAGCTCTGGAAAATGCACAGGACTCTACAAAATCTGAAGGAAAATGTGAACTTATTGACATTTAATACATATTTGCCTAATCCTATTCTGTAACTAAGTAGAAAGTGCCATGACTAATTTATCTGACAGGAAGTTACAGTCTAGTAATATTATAAATAGACTTTTTCTTTATTTTCTTCTTTTACTAAAAAATTATCTGTGTTTTCAATAAAACCCTCCTCCCTCAAAATTTAAGAAAGTTGTACAGGCCGTGGACCAGTCTGGGTCATTTCTACCAGCTATTCTAAGTTAAAAAAGACCCTCACCCTCCAAATAAAGACGCTTTTTCCAGAAAGTGAATGATTATGAATGAGGCTGACAAATTTGACTCGTATCTTGTTCCTGCAAGCTGAAGTAAGAGTCATATTTACTCTTAGTAAGGGCGAGGAATATATTCTATAAACAGGAGAGCAGGTTTGTGTCAGTGGTGCAAAATAAGGTGCCTGTCCAGCAGCGTGGATCTCAGTGTTCAACAGCACCTGACGGTCCTTAGAGAGGGACGAAGAACTACCGGTTGCCATCCAACAAACTCTGCCCTAGCAGAATTGAGCAAAGGCACCCCACCAGAAAGAAATCACGTGATGTGTAGGTTAGGCCCTTTGTTTTAGGAGGCATAGATTCAAGTCACTCCAACAGCAGCTGGATTTGCGCAGGGAAATATGGTGTCCCAAAGCCAGGTTGGGCCTCTGGGGGTGAGCTCTGACATGCTTGTGAGTGCTCTGATTGCTGAATTTTCTGGAACCTTCATTTTTAAAGTAGCACTCAAAATGGAACGGATAGATATTGTCGTGGTCATCTAAGAACAGCAGTTAGCTGAATACATGGGAGATGTCAGGGTCTAAAAGAGGGTCCAGTTTTCACCAGACTGAACTGGCAGACATTTGTTCTTGTATTTGTCAGATGAGGTTGTGTCTGGCATGTGTTGAAGTAGTTGGGTAGTTTCTTACCTTCAAATATTACCAAGCACTTATGCTGTCTGATATATGCAAAGAGTGTAGCATTAAAATGCAATACAGTACGTGTGTGGATGACGATCACTGTCTACCCTGCTGGCGGCGTTCTGCTTGGAAGGGACATATTTCTGTAAATAGCCAGTGTCTCGTTTGACTTTTGCGTAATATGGCTCCATTTGCAACATAACCTCCTTTTGCTCTAGAGTTTTGCGAACTTGGAGGGAATAATCTAAAAGTTAAGTGTTTATGTTAATTCTATGCTGGCTTCTCCACTGATGCTAAGGTGTGGGTGGGGAGAAGAGAGAAATCATGTATTCACTGCACCCACTCCTCTGGGTGCGGATCCCAGACCTGCAGAATGTATATCCTCTAAATATCTCTGCAGAGAGATTCAAGCCAATGTATCTTTTTCTGGCATATGTCTTGCAATTTTGTATATAACTTATCCTATGCATACTACAAAACACACTGTAATGGAATCTTTTGATTCAGATGCCAAACACGCTCCGTTAGCAGGGAAAAGTTATTTTTTTGAATAAATCCAGGAAGGAGTTTCCATTTACATTTGAAGAAAGAGGGGGAAGGCCCTATCCTCTGATATGGTTATCAACCAGAGTGAATTACTCAAGTTTGTGGAAAAGATGGGTTGTAATATCCTGGTGATAACTGTGAAGAAAATATTTGCAATAGGAAAAGGGAGAGGAAGGAGTTAGAAGAGAGAGATTTAATGACAGCATTCACACAAAAAATTGTCAATGTAATATTTACATTGTTATAATTAAACACACGTAACTATCTGCAATAACAAGATACCTGGCACATCAGGGCTACAAAATGTCATCTCACATTAATGATCTGAGCATGGTGATGCATGTGTGTCTCAAGCTTTGTTCTCTGCTTTCAATTTCATTGCTTTATGGACGTTTTCATGGCATGTGGTGGAAGAACAATGCATTCGAGCAAACTGCAGAAGCTGGGAGCCGAATGACTTTTTCGTGAAACTCAAGTGGAGACCATTGCTATCACTGCAAAGCAGATATTTTTTCTTAGGAAGGGTTGAACCGTTGCATACGGAGGTCTGGTTCAGGGAGTCGAGTGGTGGAAGTTAACAGAGGAAAACCCTCCGTGATCCATTTTGGCTGAAATGATTTTTGGAGTAACTGGGGCTAGCAGAGAGGTACATTGAGGCCAGTCAGCACTTGTGTGACTCAGTCCTATGGAGATGTGTGTTGATACTTAGCAGCGCCATATAGTGCAGGAGCTCTATTTCAGGCTGTGGGATTTGAAACTGAGAGGGTACAGTGCACATACATCACATTTTTTTGAGTTTATTTTGTTCTAGGAATGCAGGAACTAAATCAGTGACAGAGCCTGAAGATTTTCAGGAGCCGTGTGTACTGTTCCCTGATTTGTAGGTTTAGCTGAGCTAGAAATGAGATTTGCAGTACTTTAGTGGTCCCCTGGTTCCAGCATTAATGGACCAGTAGTAGTCTGACTTCTGAAGCAAACTGGTTCAGCCACAGCATTGCTCTGAGTTAAAGAAGGTAGTGCCCCTAAGAATAGCTGGAACATATTTTCAGTCATGCCATGTCTCCCCTTGCCATGCCACTTAGAGTTGTGGGATGACAAAGTCTTCTTTCCTAGGCCAGGATTCCTCTATTTGCAGAGGATTTTGCTGTAAGTAAGGTCTGCTAAATTTGAGGGCTGCGACTACCTGTTAATTGGAAACAGGACGTAATGGCTGACAAAAACTTTTTTTTTTCTTTTTTTTTTCCCTTGTGTTGGAATAACCGTGCAACCTCATTGCCAAGTCGGTGATTGATATCCAATTTCTTTTGCCGTTAATTTTTCATTATCATTGGCCTTTAATTCTGGCAGTTTTACCTGTAGTATTTTCCAAATAAGCATTCTCAACTGTGAAAAAGAAATCTGACAAATTAAAGGCAAATATCCACCTTGTCTCTGAAAATAATAGTCACAAAGAGCGTAGAATATAAGGGCTAATTCAGCAGGGCTGTCCAAATTGTTGTTACTGAGGCTCCTGAGAGATGAAGGCCCAGGTAATGGACTAATTGATTTAAAACGAACATCATGAGTTTGACGGATAGGATTAGAAAACTTAGGTTTCCTAGTATGGCCATGGTACTTCTCTTAAATAATTAACAAGTTCTAACATCAGAGGACCATTAGGATTATCCAGCTCTTACAATATAGGCCATATATTTCACTTGGGAATTTCTGCCTGCTCCACTATGAACTTGAATATGTACATTAGAAAGCCCTACGATCTTGTCTTCAGGATTTCCCAAAATCCTCCTCCCTGGAAAACTTTTCACTGTGATTTGCTTGAAATCCCTTTAAAAGTCCGTTGCTATTTCCATCTTAAACTCTGCTGACCCTGTAACCGCTGATGCTGTGAGAGTAGCAGCTCTCAGCTTTTGCATACACCGCTCTCCCTGCAATGCCTTTCCAGCTACAGAGCTGGGAAATCACTGGCAAAGCGGGCTGTGCAGGGTAACCAAGCCTTTCTGACTTTTTGCCTGGCTATCCAGGGAATCCAGTCTTGTATGAAGGGCTCTGATGGACTAGATCCTGCTGGAATCGTAAGTCTTGCTCTCTTCTAAAGATTGTCCCAGACCATACATGAAAACCTTGTTAGCCTGCTTCTTGGCAAGATGGGTCTTCCAGATGCATGTGCTCCTTCACTGAGTAGCTGGTTCTGCAGAGTACTTTTTGAGTTCTTGGGTATACCCCATTTTCTTCTCTACATCCGCCTTTATTGTAAGACTATTTTGCCACAATCCCTGTTAGAGGAACTCATCCTGTCTCCCTGATTAAGTTATTTCCAGAATCTTTCAGATTTTCTGATTAAAGAATCACTACCACGTATCTTTAAAGTTAGATACTTGTTTACTTTTTTGTTTCTTTAGAGTAGTTATGTATTTTAATTTACCATTTACCTATAGTAAGCCTGAGCTTCTGCTGCAGCTTCAATGAACTACAGAATTGTGTGAAAATTCATACACACAATAGGTGTCTAAGTAACCATTTTACATCCAAAACCTCCAGGGAGAAGTAGTAAGAGGCCCCTTTTGGGATGTTAATTAACTTCCTTTCCACTGTTTACTGCTTCTGCTTTCACAGGGAATTTAATGTTTTTCTAGCAAAGCGCACGTATCTTTCTTCACAAATGTTACTCTATACAAAGTGACAGTTTTTGACAGATTAACACTTAGTGTGGTACAAAATATAATGTATAGTATTTTTCAAGCATTGTGATTATCAGACATTCGCTGCTGTTTATTTTAATAGCACCATATAAAAATATTTTAGTATACACATAGGGTATAAAAATATTAACCTCTGCATTTCTGTGGAGTCTCTCATATGATATTAAAGTTCTGTAAAAACACCTTAGATGTTACTTTCCACTCTTTCCTGTGAATTCAAAGAGCCTTAAGTATCAATAATTTACAGGAGCTTGGCCGAGACAGAGAGCCAACTTTCTCTTTTTTCCCTTCCACTTTCTCCCTCTCTAAAAGTTATAAGCCAGACCGAATTCCATGTTGTTGGTGAGAACCTAATCTGGAGGGGTGGGCTAGTGGCAGTAAGACTTTATGCAATGTAGTAAAACAAATTAAGCAGCAGTAGCTACGACTATGTAGAGAAAGTGATACAAGAAGTTTTGCATTCCAGATCTTTAAACTTAGCCAAGCTTCTCCCCACTCCTCATTTCTTGCTGTGAAGAATACTAATGGTATCAGCTCCAGTTTGCTTCTTTTTTTTTTTTTTTTTTTTTAGAGTTGCAAGTTAGGTCCCTGAACTGAAGATTTGCTTTCCAAAAGCACCAAGTGATTTGCATTTTCTGTCAACACCAGTGGGAACTGCTGGATGCTCAGCACTTTAGAAAGCCAGCCCACCTATGAAAATGCAACGTGCTTCTAAGAGGAGGAGACCTAGAATTGCCACTTTCAATTAACAACAAAGGCATTCATAGTTACTTGCTTTAAAGTTTCAAATTGCCTGGTGGGATAAAATGCTGATTTTGTTCAGCCTTTGGGATACAGATCCTTTCAGGATCGGTGTGAGTATTATCAGAAGTAAATATCCTTCAGAATTAGATTATTGTGTCTCAAAGACCTGACATAGTTGAGAAATATGCAAGGTACAGGTATTTTTAAAACCGAGTCAGTTAAAAATCATTATTTTCGTGATTAACACATATCTCAAAATAGTGTGTTTGACCTTGGCAAAAATAAAGTCTTATATGATGCAAACAAAAGGCGTGACATGGTGGGAGTACTATGTCCCTAGGGCCTTGTTACTCAAGGCAGATCTATACAGCTGGCACAATTATGTCACTGGTGGGTATCAAGAGGTGTTATCTCAATGTCAGCAGAGGCCCTTAGTGCAGTTACAGCATCAAATCGCTCTTTTTAACTGATCTAATACAGGTAATTTTATTTAAAGGGAATAGTTTATGGAAGGGTAGAAAGTGTGTTTTCCTTGACCAATGAGTTCAAAAGTTTGGTATTATTAGAAATAATTTTTTCATCCATTGTGGAGCAAGTTACAGATTAAGCTGCCTCTGAACATTAAACTAGATAGAGTGAGCTGCTGCTTTTCCCCCCCCCCCCCAGCTTTTTATGCATTCCTGTGGCTTTCTTCTGAATCTTTTACGGTTTGTCATCTTCATTCTCAAAGTGCTGCCACTAGAATTTGATCTATTACTTCAGGAATAATCTCACTGATGCTGTATATACTAGTAATTTTATCTCTTTTCTTCAAGCCTTCTGTTCAGAATGGAGGAAATGAATTTGATCTCTGTGCTGCAATGCTGGAGAAGAGGGAAAGGAAGCAGAGATGAGATTTTCAGGCTACATATAAGGAGTGAGAAACTAGGATTTGCAGCAAAAATGAATTTTCGTTTGCCTTCTGCAGACAAATATCGCTAGCTACAAGCATATCTGCTCAGTCTTGGTAGGGCAGTTGGAAGTAGATAGCCTGGTCGTTTGGGTGATGCTGTGGGAGGTAAACAATTTTAGCTGAACAGCTGACTACTGAAAAAGCTGGGACATGTTAGAGCAGATAATAGTGTCTCAATATTGAAGCTGCTTTTGGCATAGGTAGAGGCTTGGTCTTGATGTAAGAACAGAAGCTGCCATTCAAAATAATTCATAATGGTTTCCAATACATTACCAAGGTTTCTTAGAATGTGTGAGTGCTCTGTACTCTAATTACACCGAGCGATTAAGCAGGAAGAGCAGAGACACATGGGACAAGAAGAGTGAATGATAACCTACATTGAAAAAACTAGTATTTGAGGCTGGTATTAGAGCATTCTATAAACGGAGGACGTTTTGTGTGGGAGGCATGAGGTGACATATAGCTTGAATATATAGCCATCCTTTAACACAGTTAATACAGTCTGTAGTGAACCTTTTACATGAAATAATAACTCTTTAAGTGACTTATGGTTCAGAAATACTGATCAGGGGATTGAGAACTAAATTAAAATGCTATAAAGGCGGAGGATAATGTGGTAAGGAGGACAACACAGAAACGATTTCTCCTTTTGCTTTTGGAAAGTATTTGCTATAGGCAATACATTTGTGCCAGGTGTTTGGGTTTTGTTCTTTTTTAAGTTCTGAGGGACTGTGCTCCTACGAGGGAGCGCAATTTCGTCCTACAGTTTCCCTCTCTGAAAATTACTTACTTTGTGCTGATCTCACACAGGAGATGCCAACAAAGAGTCATCTGGTCACCAGCTCTGTCCTAAGGCTTTCAGCTAGCTCTTGCAAAAGCTATAGTGATCCTCACTGTGCTGAAGAACAATTATTTATCTTTGGTAAAGCCTCCCAAAATAGTGGGAAAGGCAGGGTTTAAAATGAAATAGCCTTCATTTTCTGACACTGAAATCAAGTTTCAAAATTAGCATTATTTCAAATGATTGGAAATTCAGCTTCGTGTTTGAGAAACACGTGTAAGATGCAGTGAGCTGATTTATCAGATTAAGATTTCACAATTGTTATGTTTTGGTAGTAAATTCTGAGGGTGCTGAGTAAACTCATCAGAAAGACTGTATCTTCAAATGTGTGACAGGGGCATAACAATGTGCTT
This sequence comes from Opisthocomus hoazin, assembly GCF_030867145.1. Classification (NCBI taxonomy): domain Eukaryota; kingdom Metazoa; phylum Chordata; class Aves; order Opisthocomiformes; family Opisthocomidae; genus Opisthocomus; species Opisthocomus hoazin. The sequence goes on along the minus strand of NC_134416.1, from coordinate 72,196,579 downwards.
TTGTAAGTATTAAGCCTTAGGAGATGTTGTTCTAAACCTGAAAATTGTACCTGTATGATCAATCAAGTACATGGCAAACATGGCTAGTTTTGTCATCAAAATGAAAACATGTGGGCATGGTTTGACACAAGTATTACAGGATCAATTAGCAATAAAAATATTATATAAGAAGCAATCATCTGGTTAGATGGTGAAATGTTTCTGTCAGGAAGCAGATTTTAAGGAAGCATGTAACATGAGGCTGCACTAGTACATGGTCTTGTTTGTACTTTTGCCACAAATGGGTTAAACCCAGAAGTAGCAGATGGAGAAAAAAAGACTGGTCTAGGTTGAAGCCAGTCATGTATCTATAGAATGAGGTGATACTCCCTAAAATGTACATCCTTAAACTGTACGTCCATCCGTATGGTGCTGAAAATTATTTCATAGCCTCTGATACACTGTTGCTCTCTCATGAGTTTTAAGCCATTGGTTGGGCAACAGGGGTTGAATAAGGTGTGCAGATTTGTTTTTGAACACAGAAGAGGATACTGGATATTCAAACAGCATCTGTTTGTTACCTAAATATGAGCCAAAGCCATGACTCATGGAGCCCCATGTTCCCGCTTAACGGTGAAAAGATTTAGGCAGAGGAAGAAGAGCGGTTCAGAGCACCATAGCTGCTGAGATTTGGCAGCACGAATGCCTCCCGCTTTCCTCCCCTCCTCTCCCTCAGTATAGTCAATGATGAAATAATGCTGGGAAAGAAGGCTGGTCCAAGCACTGTTCATCAACAAAATCCTGTGTAAGCCTTTAAGAAAGGTATTAAATGGGATTTAAGCAGCATCTTGGCCTACACCGGCCCTTTGCTCAGGGAAGAATTTCATCCTGACTTTAAAAAATGTTTAAAAAATATTTTTTCAATAATCACGTTATAGAATCTTAAGACTAAGAAACAGAAAATACCTATTAAGTCATTGCGTTAAATTGTTGCTATGCTGGACTGTGCTAACAGCATGTGCTTCCTACTTAGTGTTGTGCCCAGCTAATGTAAGAAATTTCTCAGTCCAGGGAATTCCCACAATAAATTTTGACCCTGCTGCGTTTGATTTGGGCATAGCGTTGCACGGGAAGAAAAACAGTATCTCCTTCCCCACACAACGGGCTCCATACTGCCTTGCTACTTTCTGACTATAGGCAATGGTGACGAAGAAAAGCAAGGGCTGTGCATCAGGTATTTCTATTTCACCTCATGTTTGTGCCTACGAATGCATGGAGAGGAATAAGAGTTGATTGGGCTCTTTTCTTGCCCATCTAGTTGCACAAGTGAGTTGGCAGAAGAGTCACTGTGGACAGCTGGTAATAAATTGAGCATATCTCCTGCTGGGGGCTATTCCCTGAGCCCAAGGCAGATGTTTATTGCTTCTTTATTCGACATTATTTTGATCTTTTTACTTTTACTTATCTATTTACTTCCATACCCTCATGTCATGCAATATATAGATTATAATTATAAATTAGAATGTTTATAATTAGACTTTCTTTGGAGATTTTATGTAGAAGCTTTTTAGTTGCATGTCGGTTTCCGAGTAATTTATTGACCTGGAACACTACGTTTTGAAAATTAAGATTAAAAAAACACCCTTACTTTCTGTGGCAAACTAATACTTTGTTATGAAATGTCAACTATTCAGAAAATAAATTGCCAAGCTCTGAACACATAATTTCAAATTTGATTTATATCAAATTAAACTTCTGCCTATGAGCCCTTCCATTTGTTTTCCTTTCAGATTACTGAGTCATGAAAACCTCTGAGGTTTCGGGTTTCCATCCCAGCTTGGCACAGGGCATTTCTTTTGAAATCTTGAATTTCCACAAGATGGCAAAACGATTTGCTATTCAGCTGCATGTATAATGACACTGCACTGAAAATTGGAGCTTTTTTCTTGAACAAACAAGCATCTCTCAGGCCAGATGTTCTTCCACTCCCTGTCCCTGGGCTTGGCTCTTGGCTCTTCCCTCCCTTGCCTATGGCAGCATCCCAGTAGGTGTGTGGGGGTCTTTCTGTGTGTGGGGAAAGCTGGCAACTTGAATGGAGAGAAGGAATCACACAGGTGGCTGCTTACACGAGACTGGTGTGGTATCACTGCTGTGATGGAGTCGGGGAGGATGGTGTTTGCCTGAGTGGTGAGGTAGGCGGTGAGTGCTGGGGAACAGAGGTACAGGTGCTTCTCTAGTGTGGTGGTCCCGTATATATTCCCTTCTCACCATGGCGAGTTTTGATTATCGTGCAGCAAAGAAGATTTTCTCCAGCTTTACTATTTTCTCTGCATTTCTGCATGCACAGCATCCGTTCCATTCCATAGCCTGGTATATACTTGGAAAACTGCAAATAGTGTGATGAAATTACTTAGCTAGCTATGACAATATGTGAAATGCCTGTCAAAAGCTATATACATGAGAAGAACAGACCTGAATTCTGTATATGCTCACCATTAGCATTGATTTTAAGGGAAGCATGGGATTTCTGAGAAAAGCAGAATCAGGCAGAGGATATACAGCTTTAAACAGTTGCAGGTTTTGCACTAGAAATATATAAAATATTATCAATACACAAGACTGCATATTCTCTGGTCTGTATGAAGTCAATTGAAAATGTGATCTGTGTAAGATAAAACAAACTGAAACAATCCTCTGACCCAACAGTGTACAGGTTTCTGCAAATACAAGTTCAGTATTCAACCACTTCGATCAATCCCTAGAATATCTATTTTCAAAGGAATTGTACTAGTTTGTTTATTGATTTGTCACTTATGGATGAGTATTTCTGCTACAGAAATGTTTAAAATGACACATGTTTAAAATTAGACTTGTCAGAGTGATTTGCCTAGAGATTATTCTTGTGAAGTATTGATTCACAGCACTGCTGTGAGCTGGATTACTGTCCAAATTGGAAAAGCCAGCCGTAGAGAGGTCTTTATCCTTTAATAACAATTAGCTCCTTTCTTAGAGCGACATAGCAGACTGAAGCAAAGGAAAGCTGCAAAATATCGGGCAACAAGGGAATCTAAGGCCTGCTTTTCAGGGATGTGGGCTGCAGGGGAAGGGAAAAAGAGAAAAGCACCAAGAAAGATGATTTTCTGGAACTGGAAACTACACACGCTGGTGCTGTTTGTATTACTAATAATCAGGTGCTCTGAGGAACTGAATCGCACTCGCCTCTCTCTGCTTGGGCTTTCACCTGCCAGCTGCCTGACTGATTGGAGAAACCTAACGGCAGGCGTGTTGCCTGCTGTCCATTTAGCCTTGAAACATTTATACAAGCATTCGTGGATGTTGAAGAACTATGAACTCCAGGTTTCATTCCACGACACACAGGTAAATGGACGTAGGTGTAGACTTGTGTAACGTTTGAGCCTCCTCAAGGAGCACGCTTTTGAAAGCTTGTGACTGAATCCCTTCCCGGTGACTCCCGTTCTGCTGAAATACAGCAAATGTGGTTGTCTGGAAAAGTTTGGGCTGTTAGGTGAGTGCCTGACAGTGATGGGGATCTTGCGGTCCAGTCGTGCCCTACTGGTGCTAGCAGCAGGAGTAAAGAGTGTGTGAATTAGGAGGGATGGCAAACATCTATGGCTCTCCAGGTGTTTCTGAGGTACCCAGAAAGTGTTCCCCAAATCTATGACTTGCTGAGTTGCTCTGTTCTTCTGCACCGTCTTCTGTGTCTTGCTCTTCCTGCTTTCTGCGGTGACAGCTCTATAGACCGCCACCTTCTGTTTCTGTTTCTGTGTGAGCAGGAGAGAGGTCTTTGCTGTGCCATTGGAGCAGGGTGTTTGCCTGTGTAAAGCCTTGCTTGCTGGTTTGGGGAAAAATTAAGGGCTAATACGAGAGGTGAGGGTTCTGAGGAATAGATATAAAGAGTATTGAAGTGATACCTGTCATTGTAATACTTTCAAATCTGAGAAAAGTTGAGCTTTTCACCTTTTCTTCTAGGACTGACCTGTGTCCGTGTCTTCTGCACAGAAATTAAATCAAGACAATTAATTTCTAAGGCCTGTCTTTTAGGCTGGCCAAGACAACTGTGACAAAATTAAGAGGAGTGACTCACATGTCAGGGTGATCTGGGACTGTAAACATGTTCTTAAGGAGGTGTTCGCTGATTTGAACTTCTTTCTCCTGCATCAGAGGCATGTTGTGGAGCAGGTGCCCTCAGCCACATACACACTCTGTGCATACATGCTCTGTACACGGTAGTAAACTGCTGAATATTTTGAAGTTGCCAAGTAGTGCATTTGAACATATTTGCTTCTCTATGAACTTTTAAACTGGACTATACTCTTATGATTAAGTTATTAAAATTTGACATTATTTCACCAATAACAGTTGCACTGCAGTATATAGTGGGAAGAAGGTATTATATGTCTTCTTTTGAAGCTCTAGAAAACTATCCAAGGGAGAAACTCTAATGTAGTTTTAATTGTGCATTTGGTTCATAAGGACTTGCGTGTAATTTTTGAAGTGCTTAACATATAACCAACGTGATCCCATATGCTATAAAGTTACTTGAGGATAGCCAGCATGTGTAACAATGTAAAACAAATGTATCAACCTCGCATGCTCATTAAGAAAATGTCTGTCTTGTAAATTACTTTTAATACAATTCACTGTTATTTATTTGTTTATAAGTTCCTACCGGAAATGTAATTATAGTCCCGAAAAATAGGTATGTCTTAGTTTCTCGTGTAAAAAGATGGACATGTGCAGTCACATTTCAACTTGAATAACTGGAAAGTGTGGATGTGAGTTTAAGTGGGCAGCAATTAAAACCTACTGGTATTTCCTCAGATTCAGTGCTTTTAATCCTGTTTCATTGGGGCTGGGAGGGGGGGATGTAGGTGGATGTTTATTTTTTAATTGTGTTTGCATGGTTTCCAATTCTAGAAGCAACTCCAAAATATTTTTCCCCACATAAAGGTTCAAGAGATTTGAACTGCAGAACTTCAGCTCTGTTGCACTGACCTCTACAATTTGAATTTTAATATCAAAGTAATCTGTGATTATCATTTTGTATCAATCCCTGGAAAAAGACATGTCATGATGACTTGTAAAAGATTAACAAAATGTGGGGCTTTAAGATTTCCGATTTTAGTTTCTGGTTCTGAGAGTAGAGAGCACAGTCTCGAGTTTTAAGGACTGATTACAGACCAGCTACAGAGGTCATTGGATGTAATAATTTCTCAGGGGTAGTATGGATGTGAGACAGCTGACTCTTTGTGATCCCAGATCTGCCATACAGGACCTTATACAACCTTTCAATTAACTTTCTTTTAAGTAGAAAATACGGATGCTTGGCTCTTCGGATGTGAGCTCTTTCAGGAATGGGACAGAAAATTGACTTTTTGGCATAGTTAACTAGGAAGAGAGAAAAGTTACATCGAAAAATATTTGTGTTGCTTTTGCTGAAATAAGAAATGGAAAGAAATCATGTCAGCCAACATACGATGTTGTGCAGGGCTTGAACAGCATTGTAGCTTCATTCACGAGCACAGGGGAGCAGGGTTGCACTCTGTCCCATGCCTCAGATGCATTGAATCCATGTCCTCTGCCTCCCATGAGAGGGCACTGGTAGAGTGTTTTGGGGAGGGTTCTCAGTCTTTTGCTTTGCTACTATTTTATGTCAACTAATTAAGCTGTCACTACTCCAGAATGTGAATGGTAACTATGAGGCAGAGAGAGCACTCTTGCAAGAACTATCTGAATTCTTTGTATTAAATGAAGCTGTTTCAGCAGAAGCCTTTGAGGAAACCTTCTTCAGCAGACTACTGTGTAACCTGATGACTTTGGCACTGAGCTGGGAACTGAATGCATTCTTTGACTGGTTTCTTTCAGGTCTCCTATAATTTAATGTGCATTTCCTAATTATCATGTTGTCAGTTCCTTGGAACTGGGAATCCCTTGAACACTCATGATGTAGCAGTTCCACATAAAAAAATGCTTAAATATTCACTGAGAATGAAAAGCAAGCGAGTGAAAATGATCTTCTAGTTTGGTAGATGACTGCTTATCATTCAAATGGTACACCTATGTCTGCAATGTTTATTTATTTACACCAGAAGGTCAGTGTTACCAGGACTGGTATATCCCTCTTTTCCAGCCACCCCAAGCAGGGGCATCTTGGAGAGGGATGTGATGTGTTTCCCTCCTCTAACTGAAGCAGGGCTGAACTTGGGTTGTGTGGAGAGCCCTAATCCTTGAACTTTGGGATAAAGGGTGTGGGAGGGTAGAAAAACTGCTTCTGCAGATTTGTGAATCCAACAATGGAGCAGCTTTTTAGCGTAGTAGGGAAAATTTTGCCCTTGAGATTTTTTACCCGTGGGGATGGGCAGCCAGGTATAATTGAGCTGTCTGCAAATCACTTTATTTCTGTCTTTCACCGTATGGCTGACATCTGGAGGATCTCCTTCTACGCCACCCTCAGGGTGACCAGGCTGGTGGATTCTTACAGGCTTAGGCAAATCTAAAAATAGTTTTGCTGGTGGATAAAGAACAGTATTTTGGTCCTTCAGAGCTATTTTTCTGTTCTTACCTAGTTTTCTGTGACTTAGTAGCCAATACAAGGACTGTGAAGCCAGTGCTTTGATTAGCAATGGAAATATTCACGTGCTGTAAGCGGGACATGGCTTGAGCGTATAAATAGACTTAACTCTACCACTGGGATTTTCTGAGGAGTGCTGATTTGCACTCAGAGTGCTTGTTGACACTTGGCTGAGTCTATCCTAATGTGTATCATCTCTGACAGGGATGATACAACGTGTCCCAGTCTGATTTAAAGGCTGGTTGTCTTTTCTTTGGTAATAAACTGGTTCCTTTGTAATGGAATGACACATTAACATAATAGCTGTGTGTCAGCTTATTTAAGGCATACCTTTATGTGCTTATTAAAAAAACCCCACCCAAACAGCAGTGGAACAGTCACTGAAAGTGACATTGATAAGCAAATCATTTCTACACTGAAAATTTCAAGTCATGCGTGTTTTCTTACCCTATGTAAGTAAAAAAAAATTTCTGCTTCAGGCTCAAGATGCAGTAAACTGAAGCATTGCACTAAGTTTTTTGGATTGTGTGTATACAGGATTTTCTACTTAAAAGCAAGTAAAAAAGTAGACATTTTGGAATGGCATTAGCATACAACATCACTTATTAGAGTATCGTTTAATAAATAAGAAAAAATAGCTGTTAGATTTCACATGTGAAACTCATTGCGTATGATCTGTAGCTCCATCTTGTACATTCATGTCTTCTGAGATGGTCTGTGAAACCATCTGCCAGGACAGGCATAGGAAATAAAAACATCTTGTAATTCAAAAAGTCCATGTTTGGTAAAGACTTGACAATACATTTTGGTAAACTTCTTTAAATTGGTGTCCTGTGAAGTTATTAGATGACCATGTGTTCAGTAAATCAGTTCTTGACATCTAACGTTCACATGAGTAAGGTGTTGTATTTTGCCTCTTAGCGAATACAGTTTCTCAATACATTATCATAGCTATGAAAATTGTGAACCATAAAATACTTGACAAATGCTAATTTTAGCTTTCCTAAACTGCCATATCACTATCCCTATTATTAGAACTGTCTAAGTGGAAACAAGAAGAAAAGGTGTTCTGTTATCTCTATTTTTTTTCCCCAAAGAAGTCTTTATTATGATTCCTGGCAATAGCTCTTTCTTTTCTAAATCATATGTTTAAGAAAAAGAATGAGTAGACGAGCCTGGCTAAATTCCTTATAAACTACTCTTGTGAACTGCCACAAAAAGTATCCAGTTTCAGTTTTATTCTAATGTTTCACTTTTCAGTGCAGCAGAGGTTTGGAGATGTACAAAGGGTACTCAACAACAGCCTTAACTGTTTGTAAATGTTATTTGAATGACTTCTCCTACAGCAAAAAGAAATGTAGCCTTTCATACCTTTTAACTCCAAATGACAGTCTTGATTCACTGACGTAATTCTGTTTTCTTCCTCTATAACTTCTTAGTGTCACCGTTCATTTATTTCAGGCCTTTGAAGTTGCTCATTATAATGCATCTTATATATATATTAGTGGTATATGTGCAGGCATCTGATGTGAGAAAAATGATTAAATGATTTGGACTTGGCTTGTTTTGTTTTCCTGTTTCGGCTTCCGAGCCATAAGAAGTTTGAGCAGAGGAGTTGGTTGGTGGATCCATTGAGGGTTGACAGCCCTGGAGAGGAGTTTGGTGCTGAGAAGCCAGGGTGGTTTTCCAGGCATGTCCTGGGCAGAAGGGCTCTGCTAGGACTAGGCTTCATCTGACCTGGCTTTGGAGGTTTGAACTAGAGACATCTCCCTTCAGCTAGTGTGGCAGGGTTTCCTGTACCATCAAGGAGTAAGCACTTCTACGTGGCAAAATTAATCATCCGACCTATTTTAGGTGACTATTTTAAGATAAAAAGAATTGTATCCTAGAGAAAGCTTATTTCTCTCTGTGAAGTATAAAGGGAGCCTCAGCTGGCTAGTACAGATGTAGATGTCTCCTATGTGGAGATCTGTATTGCGTCAGCTAGAGCCTACCCTAGATGTCTGTGAGAATTTTAATGTAAAAAGCTGTAGTAACAATGCGGTTCCATCACCTCTGGCTTTCAGTGGGATTTCAGCAGACGGTGCAGAGAACTCATTTCTAACCACCCCCACTTCATCTTTGTCTGTTGCAAAAAATCCTTTGGTCACTCATGTCTAGCCAGAAAACCTGAAAACCAAGCCAGCAAATCCATATTGTGTGTGGGGAACTGGGGTGGTGGCAGCACTGCGGCCGGGAGTGAAGACTGAGGAGCTCCTCCATGCCAGCCCTCTGGGCACTCAGGCCACGCCTCACCTGAGCTGGTGAAGGGCTTGCTGCTGCCATGTGGTGCATGGCTGTGGTGTGGGTATGCCTCCCCATTTATAGCTTTTTCATAGATGAAATTTTATGACGCTGGGGAAACATATCCTGCTCTCTGGTCTTGCTTGCAACTCTTGTATAAGGAGAAAATTGTGAGAACTATTCGTGCAGACCACAATTTCTTTCAAAATCACAGGGACTGTGAAATCATGTTACTATCACCAAGCCTTAATTTCAAAAGCCGAAGGAAGGATAGTTTAGATAGTCTTGACATAATTTTTGGAATTACAAGCGCTTATATTTTCCTTTCAAAATTAATTTCAATTGCCGTGGTAGAGAGTTTTGAACTATATTGCACATTAAAATTCACAATTGGAAAAAAGTCAAAAATAAAATTACTGGATTCTATGAAGATTACACATTTCAGTCAACACAAAATAGATTATTTCCAGAATTCTCTTTCATGGAGAAATTCAGTATTTGGGATTTTCTGTTCTTAATGAGGTGAAAATCCCCTGCAAAATCCTTCGCAAAATCACTTGCTCCTGTTCTGCACCTGCTCATGTCTCCTCATAGACGTTTTGCATGTGTGAAATTCTACACATATATATTTTATAATGTATTGCAAAAATTTTGTAAAATGGAGATCTGTCAGAATAATCAGATTCTGGAAAAATTAGTGCACTTAAGTACACTTTGTTTAGGGCAATATCAGATCAAGTTTTTATGCTGATATGTTGTGTTTGAATGAATCCAAGTCTCTGGTGAATACTATTGCTCTTGGAAAAATTTACATGATTTTGATTTGTGACTTGTGCAGTCAGCTTCTACAGAAATACCAACAATGAAGTCTTCATTCTGCTGCCATTCTCAGAAACATCATGCAATTTTCTTAGCTTTCCCTGTAAAGCAGTGATAAAGCAATGCAGGGGGACCTGTTTTGCTTTTGCAGCCAAGGAATTTAAAAAGAATAATTATGAAGTTCTGGGTCGTTTGCAGCTAGGCTAAAGCGTCTCAGCCTCACAAACTGCTCTGAGAATGGTGAACTGCTGTACAACTAGTACAGTGTCAGGAGAAGTAAGCCAGGGTTTCTTTCCAAGTAAGAGGTGGTCAGACCACTTGATTGATTCGAGTAGTTTCAGTGGAAGATTAAACACTTTGGTTTTGCATAGCAATTAAAGTTTGTTGGTTTTTTTTTTTTTACATACACGATCTTTTAGAACAAAAATGCCTCCCTTTCAGGCACCATCAGATACCAAATAATACCATTCCATTAGAAGAATTTTCTTGTTTGACACAGAGGCACAGTAAATATTTTACACATACAGAAGGAATCTGGCATAGATAGGAATGAAGGAGAAAAATGAAGGAGCTAAAAAAGGAATGAAGCACTGTTCTCTGAGGCTGGTCATACTCAGTTCTTCTGGTTATTCTCCAAATCTTCTGTGTCCACCACGGTCAAAGTACTCAGTCCTGCTGTCCCTTTCCTCTGCCTGTGGCTCTGAGTTTGTTTCCCACTGCAGAGGTATTCTTGCTCGCAGTTAGCGTATGCATTATCTGGTCTCACACCATTACTGCTCCAGAGCTGTCTTCTCCTGCCCATAACTGCTGACTCTGAGGGCCCTGTGATTTCTCATCTGCCCACGGTCAGCGGGAGAGGCAGGGATCCAAGAGAGAGGAGTCATCAACAGGAGGCTGATGAAATGTTGTGAAGAGGAAGCAGGCGTTTCACAGGGTTTTGAAAAGAGAAGGAACAGTAAAAAGTGTCACCCCAATATCTTATCAGTACTTTCCAAGCACAGGAATCCTTTGGGAGTTCATGGCTTGGTACCACCTAAACCACAAGAAATTCAAAGACACAAATGTTGTGAACAGAGTGCTGTATTTGAAGGTGTTTGAAGCTGTAACGGGGGATGTTAGCTCCAGAGATATTTAGCAACTGGAAGTAGTGAGAAATGCATTTTTAGTTACATTTTTGTTTGGAATTGTCTTCTTGTTGCTGAGTGGATCCACTATTGCAGCAGTACTTTACCAAGTGTATTTCATAGATTGCAGGCTGAAATTGAAAATTATCTGAAAATGATGTTAAAGGCATCATCTAAGGAGAATCATGAGGTTTTTGTGATTTTTCTCACTTTTGTGATTAAATGGTGTCCAATTAAATACTTGTTCATTTTTACTATGAAGGTAGGGATGTTGAATTGCATTCACCGTTTTGTTCCAATGATGTTCTGATTCTGAACCAACACTAATAGAAATAAGAATTCCTGAATACATGAGAAAACTCACTTGAAGATCTGACAGGTAGCTGGAATTGGTTTATAATATTTATGTGATATCTATTAAATTATTGAAACCTTACTGATACAAGCAATCATGTAGGTACTTGTTTTAAATTGGGAGAAACACTCTTGATCTGATTCTCATTTACACAAAGGACTGTTTTAGTGAATCCTGACAATGTAAATATGCCTTAAAAAGGTCTGATACTGAAGTTTACATAGACAAAAACCACAGCCACAGTCAGAAGAATGAACTTCAGTGTAAACTTCTTTCCACAAATCTTGAAAAACAGTACAGATAAAGTAAGACATTCAACCTGTGGGATGGGTAGAAATGCAATAAGATATAAAGGTCAGACGGTCATTTGTCTTAAGTTTGGTGTCCTGGTAGCTGCGATTGAAGTGTTGTTATAATGCAGGCATACTTTTAAGCCAAGTGAAGTGCCAAGATTTCATTCTTGGGACTAAGATCTATTTATCAAGAGGTCATATGGAGAACTTTTTATATGGGAAAACACAGAAGGATCTGGCAGGAATATCAGAAAGCTTGTCCTGTGTAGCACAACCTACATACCAAACAGCAGAGAAAACCACATGAGTGAAAAGCAAAACAAAACATGTAGGCCTTGCAAGGGACACTTGCGTGTAGATATTGTTATATCAATAATAGTTTTAATACAGTAATCTTGGCAATGATGGTTATGGTGGTAGAAGCATTAGTAGGCTGAGTGTGGTGTGCTTATAAATAAGAGCTGCTAGTTCTTCGTTTCCAATTTTTGTTGCTGCTGCTGCTATGTGTCCTAACTTGGTCAAAACCTTCTGTTAGATTAATTTGCGAAATACAGTGATCTTGACTTCATTAGCCCGAACTTCCATGGAACACTTACTCTATCCATCAAGTCATTCCTACTTCAGGTTCACCAGTCTCCCTCAGAACTTTAATTTATCTTTTTGAAAGATACGCAATTTTTATTCTGAGTCGTCCAAGGGTGAAGAATTTACTGCATCTTTTGCTACATTGTACCAATAAGCAATTTCACGTGTTATTTCTGGTTAAACTTTGCTGATTTCATATTTCAGTTGTAATATATAATGCCGTCTGTGTTAGATTTAAGATCATACTGTCATCTCCATATACCGATTGAGGATCATGTTCATTTCACCAGTTTCTATTGCCCGTGATAAACAGCCAAAGTGCTTTTATTTTCTTGCTGCAAGGCAGAATTTCCAGGAGTTACATTATTCATTGAAATAGTTTTTTGGAGAGAGAACAGAAGAGTATTACCATCCTCTGTTCCCCTACTTGACTCCCACTTCACCCTCACCCTGTAGAAGCGTGGTTCCCATAGCAATTGGCTCTGCTGTTCCTACTGACGTGCTGAGGTCCAGAGAACAAGAAGGTTAGAGATCTGATATAAGAAAAGAACCCTATTTATTTTTAAACTGTATATGAAGGTAAAAGTATCTCTAGAAACTTTGGCACGTCCTTGAGCTGTCAGCCCACAGAGAGCACTTACTCTCCCTTCTTGGAATGATGCTGAGGTACAGGCTGACTTCATAAACTGTAAGTTTAAACTATAATTGTTTCAGTCTGAATTTTATTCATAGACAGAACCACAGTATGACCTTTTCTGCTTGAGAAAAATTTGAAACCTATTTGCCTGATGACAAAAACTCATTAGCATGAGAAACTGAGGGTATTTCAAGATTTTAGTGTTTCATGTATCAGTGAAAGATTGCTAATCTTTATTTACAGAACACTGCATACATAAATATGCCGTTCTCTCCATAGAAATGCTATGGCAGACATGTTGCATACTTTGTCTTTAAGCTCACCTAAAAAGCCTGTATGTGTAAATATGCGTACCTATGTAGTACTATAGGAAAAGGTGTGGGATTGTGACTAGTTCTGAATACAGAATCCAAATGACTGATTTCTTGCTGTGCATTTCATCTCTCCTGTATGAGAGCTCTTCTGCTTTATAGACGTTTCTTTAAATTGCTGGAAGGGAAGTGCTAATAAAATTATCTGATTTGAAATGATGGTATTTCTAAATCTCCCATTAATTTTTATTTAACAACTACTTTCTAATACGTTGAACTTGTAGGGCTTTCTGCCTTGATAATTATCAAGAATACTTTCACTCTTATTTTTATCTAAGCACTGCTAGTTTAGCCTTATAAAGTTCCTAAATACTTCTTCTTCCTTCCTGACCCATAACCAGGATCCATCTGTATGGACAGGACCCATCAGCGCTGAAGTGAACTAAGATGAGTGATGATGGATACAAAGATGGTGTCTGATTCATCACACCTATTTTTAGATATGTGTCTCTGAGCTGGTCAGCCTTTATAGTCAAGACATTTAGATGTTTCACAGAATCACAGAATAGTAGGGGTTGGAAGGGACCTCTGTGGTCATCTAGTCCAACCCTCCTGCCGAAGCAGGGTCACCTACAGCAGGCTGCACAGGATCTTGTCCAGGCGGGTCTTGAATATCTCCAGAGAAGGAGACTCCACAACCTCTCTGGGCAGCCTGTTCCAGTGCTCCGTCACCCTCAGAGGGAAGAAGTTCTTCCTCATGTTCAGACGGAACTTCCTGTGCCTCAGTTTGTGCCCATTGCCCCTTGTCCTGTCACTGGGCACCACTGAAAAGAGCTTGGCCCCATCCTCCTGACACCCACCCTTCAGATATTTATAAGCATTTATTAGGTCCCCTCGCAGCCTTCTCTTCTTCAGGCTGAACAAGCCCAGCTCCCTCAGCCTCTCCTCGTAGGGGAGATATTCCAGTCCCCTCATCATGCTTGTAGCCCTCCGCTGGACTCTCTCCAGTAGCTCTTCATCTTTCTTGAACTGGGGAGCCCAGAACTGGACACAGTACTCCAGATGAGGCCTCACCAGGGCAGTGTAGAGGGGAAGGAGAACCTCCCTCATCCTGCTGGCCACACTCTTCTTGATGCACCCCAGGATGCCATTGGCCTTCTTGGCAGCCAGGGCACACTGCTGGCTCATGGTTAACCTGTCGTCCACCAGGACACCCAGGTCCCTCTCCACAGAGCTGCTCTCCAGCAGGTCCACCCCAGGCCTGTACTGATGCATGGGGTTGTTCCTCCCCAGGTGCTTTAGGATGAGATGAATCTTGTGCTAGAAAAGTCTGTTTCTTTCCACTGTCTCTAAAACTAACCTAGAATATTTAGCCTTACTCTCTAAGTTTGGTCAAATGAATCATGCTATGTATCTGGGCATATAGATAGGGATTTGTCATTTGTACTGTTCGGACACATGAAGATGATTAGTTTGTTGACCTTACTGCTTTGTAAAGTTGTGCATTTATCGTTTTCTTACTCTTTCCTATTCATGAACTGATCTTCTCTTAATCCAGGAAATACCTTAAGTCTGTGTGTGTGGTAATGGAGTGCCTGGATACTACCTAGGTTTTTACATGAGACGCCATCCATTTAGTGTCTGAGAATTAAAGCCACTGATGGAAATACAGCTTTGCAATTGAGTGATTGCTACCTCCCAGCATCTGCCAATGTTACCTAATACGTGTTCTCTTTACCTCCACCGTAGATTTCATGTTTGTCTAATATTCTGCTTCCAGTGCTTCTTCTAGCACCGTCTTCAGATTTGGTTTTGTTATTGAATATCTTCATTTTGCAGGATGCTTTTGCTACTTAATGATTTTACGGCTTCAAAATATTAATCTCTTTTGTTATTTTTTAAACATATTTCTAAACTAAGTTCCTTGCTCTTATTTCCTTGTCTTTGTTAGTATTCTCGGTAGCACCCGGTTTAATAGCATCAGCAAATTCCAGCAAATTCACCAGTTGTTTATTCCTTCCATATAAAAATTAAAATGTTAAACAGGACTGTTCTGACACTGATGCTTTGGCAGTCTAATCATAATCACCTTTCCCAAATAGCAACTTGTTATTTATCATCCCTGTGGTACTTTCGCTACAATTCAGACTATCCTGTCACACATATGTAATCATGTGTAATTAATTTGGTGAGATAATATAAAATGATATGCTAAATTTCAGATATTCTAAGTGAGTTCAAATTTAATTTTCAATTAAAATTCCCACTCAGTGGGCAGATGCATCAGGAAAGCAAATACATTAAAATCAAAGTGCAATGCGTAACAACTGAAATGGAAAATGTGTTGTGGATGCAATATAATAAACATATATTAGGTAAATCAGTGATACATTTATAGATGAGCCGTACTGTAGTCCATCATAAATATGAATACTGGAGTAATAGAAGGGGTTCAGAGATGGGTGATGAGGCTGGTCAGAGGCCTGCAGATTGTTCAGTCAGAGAAGACACTTGCACAGCTGGGATCTGATTGAATCTCCATGCTGCCTGATTTGAAAGAGGAGGTCAATCCCAAGTATTACATTCCGGGAGACTTACTCAACTGTTTTCCCCTAAAAAAAACACCACCAAATTTCTTTTATTCACTGTTGCATTATACTTGGGTTAATTAAACATGCATTGACCCAGACATCACAAGTAGAACCCCGTGACTGTGGTTTGTGGCTTCGCTGGAGAATCCACCTACATTTTTGATATTGCCTGTCTTCTTTGAGTGTTAGTCAGTCCACTTTTTATATTGCCCAATGCAGGATGCACAGGTGAGTCACACTCAGACAGTTCTGTCATGTATCAGTTCCTCTAGTTTGTTTGAACCGATATATAAAATTGCTGCTTCCATTATTATTTCATGTAAAGGTTGCCCCAGATCATCCTTTCCTTCTTTTGACTCAGAGTTGCCCAGACATGGCTTTTTTAGAGCATAAGGAAATGTGGGAAAACTCTGGGTCCTTGAAATGAAACTACTGTCTTGGAGAATTTCCATAGTACGCAAGAAAAAAACAAGTAGGAGAGAGCTCTGAAGTGAGGGCTGGAAGTGATGAGAAAGGTGATGTGATGAATGGTCAGGAAGCCACTCTAATGCTTTAGTTTAAAAATAGACTTACAGTCTCTTGTGTGGTTGCAGAGTAAAACTTGAAAAGGTAATAGGAATGCATTCAGAAGTCTAAAGGCAAATAAGCAAAAAGAGTTTATTATGATTAGGTTCAGTTTCATGATATATTGGAGCCTGACTCATGACTTTTGAATATCTGTAATAGATGATACTAGAAAAATATGTAAGGAATTTGTACTGTATAGCAGTCAAGTAAGGAGCATAGTACCTGTCAGTCCTTTTGCAGTGAAACTTAAATTCCTGCCTTTTTTCCTGTGCAGAGTAGACCTTTTCTGTATATTGTTCCATTTGACTTTGAAGAAACATACTGTGTTAACAACTTCAGACTTATCTTAACAAATGTAGTTTATCCATCTGAAACTTTATTTTGGGTTTCTTCTTTATTGAAGAAATTGAACATATATTTCTCAGAGGCTTTTAAATTTACCTCTGATAACAATGTGCAGTTAATGTAGGTCTGGCTGTGCTAAAGCAGAAATATGAGTTGAAATTGTGTGTTTAACAGAGCGAGTAATTCATAAACAAAGAATGAAGTTGGTCACATAAGAGTCCTCAACATTTCTGAAAACAGAAATATAGTATAATCATATTTTATACTTAAACTTTGCTATAGTGACTGGATTTTATGGGTCAGTAAAAATACAGAGAGAGATCCTTAAATAGAAAAACAAATTATAAATACTTTTTTTCAGTTCTAAAGCATGTCACTTAGAACTTATACCTCTAACTAAATATATTCCTCCTAAAGACCCAGAAGACTGGGCAGTTAGCAGTGGTGTCCTCCAGAGGTTGACCAACACGGAGCTGATTTTGTGTAGTGCCTATATTACCGACATGGAGGATGGGATGGAGTGCACCCTTAGCGAGTTTGTCAATAACACCAGACTGGAGGAGTGACTGGCTGATGACTGGAAACAGGGTTGAGAAAACTCAACAAGATCGGGTTGAAAGGAACCGATCTGGGGCTCTTGCGTATAAAACATTAACATAATGACATAAATCCAGCAGAGGGTTACCAAGACAGTTAAGTGCTTTAGAGTATGACGTACAAAATTTAGTTAAAAATTTAGTTTTGAAATTCTGTATATAAGGGAAGGCAAAACAGGTGATTTTTGGTGGATCACTAGTATGAAGGTAAAGTGCAGCTACCATACTGAGCTACCTTCTCTTCATCTCATGGGTGACTTGTGCCACTCATGTCTGGTGGAGGGACAACACAGAAGGGCACAAGCAGCTCAGGATGTTTCTGGAGGGAATTGGTGATGATTTCCTAACAACACAAGCAATCAAGAAGCTCACAAGCTGATGAAGTATGGGCTAGTGAAGTGGATGGTGAGGTGGACTGAAAGCTGTCTGAACTGGCAGGCTCGAAGTGTGGTGATCAGCAGCACAAAATCTAGCTGGAGATCAGTCACTATTGGTGTACCCCAGGCATCAATACTGGGGCCAGTATTGCTTAACCTCTTAATTAATGATCAGAGGATGGGGCAGGCTGTACGCTCAGCAAGTTTGCAGATGATATAAAACTGGAAGAAATAGCTGACATACCAGGTGGGTGTGCTAGAGGGATCTTGACAGGCTGGAGAAATGGGCAGACAGGAACCTTGTGAAGTTCAGCACAGGGAAGTGTAAAGTCCTGTTCCCAGGGAGCAATAACACCAGGCACCAGTATACATTAGCTTTAACCAGCTGTAAAGCATCTTTCCAGATGCTTTCTGGACCACCTTAGCGGTCCTGGTGGACAACAAGCTGACCATGAGGCAGCAGTGTGCCTTTGTGGCAAAGAAGTCCAACACCCTCCTGGGCTGGCTGCATCAGGAAGAGCGTTGCCAACAGGTCGAGGGAGGTGATCCTTCTCATCTACTCAGCACTGGTGAGGTCATGTCTGGAGTGACAGTTATGGGCCCCTGGTACAACAGAAATATGGACTTAGTGGAGCAAGTTCAGCCAAGGGCTACAAGAATGATAAGCATCTCTCATATGTGGAGAGGTTGAGGGAGCTGGGATTATTTAGCCTGAAGAAGAGAAGGGTCAAGGGAAAACCTATTGGTGTTTATAAATGTCTGATGGGAGGGTATAAAGAAGAAACAGCTAGACTCTTCTCATTCATGCCCATTGAGAAGAGGCAATGGGCATAAACTGAAACACAGAAAATTCTATCTAAATATAAGAATTATGTTTTTTTTTTTTTGCTTTGACAGTGGTTGAACACTGTAACAGGCCACTCAGAGATGTTGTATAGTCTCCATCCTTAGACATATTCAAAACACAGCTGGACACAGTCCTGGACAACTTGGTTTTTCTGACCCTGCTTTGCGTGGGGCGCTTGGACTGGATGATCGCCATAGGTGCCTTTTAATCTCATCCATTCTGGGGTTTTGTGACCTTGTTTTCTAGCAAGATGAGCTAAGCTGAGCCTGAGTGGGAAGCACTGAACGAATTTCAGGAATATCTGGGTATGTGAAGGATTGGCAGACTGATGATTTCGTACTTTTTCCATGGTGAAAACCACGATATAAGAACTAAGTATGAGGTTACTTAGATTTACTATTCAATAGGAGACCCAAAAAGTAATTGGAATTGCTAAGGATTGAATGTTTCACTTAACCATGTTAAAGAGTCAGTTATGCATGTTACCCCGCTCCCTTTCCAGATTAAAATTTGCTAAAGTCTTGGTAACGTGAAAGAGTAGACCTTAAAAAAACCCAAGACCCAAACAAATGGCAAGGCAAGCAAGAAAAGTGCATAGTGAAATGAATACAAGGTGGGACATTACATTCTTATAATCCATCTATAACTTGAATTCTGCAAGAACAGTAGAAATGAAAATGGATTGATGTTAATCACTTATGAGCAAACATGCATTTTACCAATATATATCAAATCTGCATTTTACCATAAATATTTTGCAAAAGCACAGTGAAGTAAATGCGTTAATTGTTCACTACTCCTGCATGCTGCAACAGTTTATCTGGCAGATAAACAAGTTGTCTTAATAACAGGCGGGTGAAAACATCTCACCAGCAAAACAAATAACCTGAGAAGAGTTCTGTGTTTCAGTATGCTGTTAATTCCACAGCCTGCCAGAGAAGTAACATTTTTGCAACTTTTAAAGTCACTGAACATCTTAACATAACTGGAACTAGCTAGCAGTTGGGTTCATCTATTACATTAAACCTGATTCAGATGTCAATATGTATATAAGATTTACAGTGGTAGAATTATAGTTACTCTTCATGAGGCTCCAAATGTTTTTAGGGTGGAATTTTTAAGATACCTCAGGGAAAAAAAACTGTGGAAAAAAAATTTATTATTTGAAAACAAGGTTTTTTACAGGAAAAAAAATGAAAAGAGCTTTCCTGGTTATTGTGAAAGAGTCTCCAGTCTGGAAGTCAAGGTTGTTTTAAATCTGAAAGAATGGCATTTCAATATAAAGGGCATTCTAAAGGCATTTCAATATTCATTATTACATATTTATTGTTTCTGGCAGTAACAGCAGCGGTAGGAGGAGGAGTAGTAGTTGCAGTAGTAGCAGCAGTATTATAGTCTCACACAACATTTAGTCCTGGGGACAAGCAGTTGTCAAATTCCCCATCATCCTGAATCATCAGATAAGTACTGTTCCATTCGTCTGCACAGGGGAGCCCACAATACCGGCACGTGTTGGTTTGCAAGCGGTGCCTTGGGTGAATACTCTCATGGGCTTGCTCACAGGCCACAGAAGCCTACAGAGTTATAGAGTGCTTCGCATGTGGCACTGGTGGTGCGTTCATCTGGTATAATCCGAGGTGGGACCTGACACTCTGCTTATGTGAGGCACTGCAGGATGAGAACTTAATAATGGGTTTACAGAAGTCTGGTAGGAGCCTGCATGGGCAGAGTTTGGAGAGTGAAACAGGGGTGTATCAACAAGACACAAAGCAAACACAGAATTGTGTGAAGGAAATTCTGCCAGTGTGACCAGAGCCTGAAAAACCTATAGATGTATCCTGTCCAGTGAATGCCCAGTCCAAAAGGAAGAGTCTGTGGGAAGAGTGGCTGCTTTGTTTGTTTATTAGAGACTCCACACCTAACAGGTCTTGTAACTGACTTTTGGTGCTTTTGCGGTAGGTCTTCCATAGCCATAGGTCTTTCATTCATTGAAATGAATTGAGTAGTTTAGAGCAATATATTTTAAATCCTTCTGAAAGTCAGAAGCAGACAAACTTGGGGCCATAAACTGTGAACATTTCTACTGGAATCTAAAAATAAAAATGCAACATGTTCTTCTTATCTGACATATGCACAGAAGTTCAGGACATGATCTGTAGATTTGTGTTGATGTTTTTTTCTTTGCTCTCTTTGGAGGATGGAATTAAAATTTAATGTGATCTTGATGAACTGGAGAAACAGTCTGGAAAAAAATAGGTACAATTCAAAACACACAAGTCCGGAGTTCCAGCTTTAGCAACAGACAAAGTTCATAAAAACTTTCTTTACTTGTCTGTAGAGCTTTGATGCATGTGTCTTGTTTTGGCAGTTTTCCTCAGTTTTAGATATAGGGTTAAATATTTCTTTGTTCATTATTGACAAGAGGACATATATTTTAACAAGCTAATTGGAGAGGCTTTGGGACCATCAATTCTTTCTACACCAATTGTCACATATTTACATTCGCTGTAACACATCAGCTACCCAGAGAATCCCCAAATCTTAATTTTTATTTATTTTATATATGTAGTCAAGATCTCTTACCTTAAATGGATCAAAATTTTATAAGAGGTTGTCATCTGATAAGAACAAAGAACTATTACAACATTCACTTAAATCTAAGGTATGCTTGAGAAATTGTCATATGAAGGGTCTACTATTTTTTTCTTTGCTTATCTCTTACAACTCATGCTGCTTTTTCTCAGTTCTTCAATGTTGTACAGCTCATTCGCTGAAGATCTGCATTTCTTCCTGTCTTACCATGCATGAATTCACATATTAACATCTGGCAAATTCTGCCAGATGTCACTGAAATAGTTTCGTAGCTTCAGTGCTGGAGATGTTATTCCAGCTTAAGATACACAGGAGGTTTGTGATTGCTGTGATGTTCTGTCCTGCTGCTTCTATATTCTCCACACGCAGGGCGTTCTGTGGGGGAGCTGCCAAAGAAGGGAAATGCCAGGGGTATAAATGTACTTGCTGCATCACACAGAACAAACAGCCCCACGTTCCTTCTCCTTTTTTGTTGTGAAACAGCTAGGAAGAAGATTAAAAACTATGGAACAGACCTTTCAACCTGTGGAACGGAAAGTATTAAATATAGGGGATTTTTATTGTGCCAGGAGGAGTGAAATGTGGAAACCTCTCAAATCAGTTCATTTCTAGATCAGTAAAAAAAAAAAAAAAAAAATCCACAGTAGGGGACTATGCTTTTGCCCATTTAGAAGGTGATATTCTTTTCTGCACCTCCTCTTGTTTCTTTCGCCTCTGACAGCAATCCTTTGCATTCTTACCCTGCTCATGACTTGACATCTTACTTTTCACTGCATCTGCTTAATTGTTCTGTCTAGTTCTTGATTTCCTTCTGTAAATCTTTTCTTTCATACACAGTGCCATTTCACCTTGCCCTTTTAATTAGTGAAATGATTATCTATAAAGTTTTATATTCTGTGCATAAAAATGATACCAGGAAATTAGCTTGCTACTTGAACAGCCCCACTGCTCTGTGACAGCCTGCTAAATCAGTCTCTTGAAAAACGGTTGGAAACATTGATTGCCGCAGTATTCCTAAATGAAATACAAATTTTCGTACTTTATCTTCTTAGGACAATGGTAGTCTTAAATTATACTTTTAAGCTTACTTTATTTTACTGTAGTATGTTTTGGGTAAATGGCTTTCACACATAAATCACATCATTGTTCCTCCAGCCAGCCTCACTGGGAGGCATAAACTGGATATTGTAAGGTAGAGTTGTAAATATTAGCAGATAAGACATCACTGAAACTAGAGGTGGAAGAAAACTGTTTTGCTGCAGTAAAGATTGGGTAGTGATCTCCTGGTTGAGGATATTCTGACAGTACATTTTCATGCTTACTACTCAGGAATATGGTTATTCAGATCCTTACACTTAATGATCTGATAGAATTTACACTCAGAGGTAGCCTATTCCACGTGTAACAGACTGCAAAATGTTACCTCTTTGCTGCTGACAGAGGATCCAGAGTTAACATTTGGCATAAAAATGCCAAAGGAAGTGGCTGATCTTTCAATCAAAGGACACGGATAATTTTTGGCAGCAGGAGGCTGATTCTGGATGATCATGTGTTAGAGTTATATCAGGGACTTAAAAATCACCAGTCAGCCAAATAAGCAAATAAATAAAACAGTTGTCGTTATGAAATCATCTTCAGACACTTGACTTAGATTTTATAAAATACGAGGTGGAGCAAAAAAAGCAAAGTCATTGTGAAAGGCTTACATGTGCCTTGGTGAAGAGAAGAAAATTGGGAAGGAGCGTTTATGTGTAATACAAACAGAAAGAGTTAACATGCAGAGTTAACCTAGGAGCTACCACACACATTTTACACAGCAGTGGTTCTGCATGGATTCAAGCAAACAAAAGTGGCATCACTGCTTTTGTGGTAAGTTTTCATGTCTCTCAGATTTTTCTCAAGTAATTCAAGTAGCATCGATGTTGTTTAGAAAGCTGTGTGGTCTTTGACTGTTTAGTAGTAAAACATGTAGTCTAGCCTCTCTGCAGATCTGAAAAGAAAAAGAGAATGTATAGTTTGTATGCAGCATGGTGTCAGAAAAGACATAAAATATATACAACCTGAGACTTTGCAACCTCCATTTGAGTCTTCTTGGCAGATTTGGAAGGTAGACAATATGCTCCCTGTTTATATTTTTTCAGGCTCCCTGATTTGTGTATATTTAATAGCACACTACTATCAGAAGGTTATCAAACCTAATGTTGTACTTATTTTTTACTTGCCTTTGGAGTGATAAATTGGGGATGGAGGAATGGGAAAGCAAATGAATTGTTCTTTCTCCAATCTGAAAAACTGTTGCCTACTATCCGTTTGTACCCTGCGAGGCGAAAATGTTCCCTCACCGGACAGAATCTGATCTCTGTGATCTATTGACCAGATAGATCCATCAAACAGTTTTTCTTCATTTATTGGGAAAGATGCTAAATATTTCTGATTAAAATCTGTACACTAAATCTATATGCTGATTCTGATATGCCTCAAATAGGTATTGTCCATGCAATACATTAGCACAAAGCAGACAACATAGCTTGTCAATCACACTGATATGCATGTTAATCACTACTTTCCTAGATTCCTTGTCATCCACAAGAAATGCCTTGATGGCATTGGGACCAGCGGCATCAACACCAGTACAACATCCAACTCAACATGCTGTCAAAAACCCTTCTCATCTTCCTGCAGCTCTTGCTCCAAACACTCCTTCCCCTTCCCCCCACACAACAAGATCCTGATGTGAGATCACAGGACAAGACCAGGCATCTGCGCATCAGGTCAAGAGGAGATGTAGGAGAGGCATCAGGTATGAACAACCCTCCTGCGATAAATCCCCCCTTTTATAACTGACATTTTTATATGCCACATTCATCATAGATGGATTAGCTGCCATGACTGAACAGACTCAAAGCATATCTGAACTGTGCCTGAGAGCTGGTTGGCTCCACCAGGAAAGCGACTCCAGGCTACAGATCTTGCACTTCATTACTCCAAGCAGAGGCCAAATGCAGCCGTTAATGTGATGGTATGGAGGGGATGTTCCTGTCCCACTGGCATGGAGATGAACGGCGACTGTATTGCTACCAGAGACTGATGAGTCACAGTGGGGCACAAGGCACAGTTGCCTGCTGCTCTACCTCACAATTGCTTTAAATGCCCTCATAATCATCTGCCCTGCAGGACTCTTTCACTTCTGTTGACTACTACATTTCCTCACTTCCTTTCTTTCTCCAAAATAAGCCTTCAAGTCCATCTGTAGGCTAGTGAAAGAACATCAGTTTCATCCTCTGGGAAAAAAAAAAAATCTAGGAAGTGTCACTTGAATATTTTTCCTTATTTGATCAGATTAAGCAATGCAACAACATTAACTCAGTGAAGCATAATTTAATAATAACTTATGTTCTGTAGTGGTTTTGATCCAGCTGTCTGAAAACACTTTAAAACATTAATACATTAAATTTAACACTGTCCCTCTTGTGAAGTAGGTAGGCATTATAGTCTTAATTTTACAGATGAGAAAACACAGGCACAGAGAATTTAAATGCCTTGCCCAAGGTCAAATGAGAGATTCCTGCTAGAACTAAGAAACCGGGAAGAGGAAGGAACAGTGTGCTTCCATTCGCGCTGTGCAGCAATCTATCTGGCTGTTAGCTTTTTATAGAACAAAATGTGTGCATCAGTAAAATCTACATTCATTAGCAAATATATTTGTTTATCTTCATAGATGTAGGAAGACACAAGTATAAATGACTTCTTAATGAACAACATGCTTTTAAATAGAGAGAATGCATCAGAGTGAGAAGTAGACTAAAGATGATATTTTGACCAGCAAGTGTATTCTTTTTTTTCAGTGTTACACCCTAATAATCTATAGCTTTACTGTTTTTTCTTGTTACTTTCATATAGTTGCTGTTTTTGAGAAATAAGTCTCTAAATAAATAAGTGTGTAATCCTTGCAGTGGCTGACACAGGTTAATACGAGTCTGGACAGTTGCCTCTGAAGATGAACACAAAACCAGTTCTTGGGCATTCCTGCAGTGGTGTTAGAAGTAAAACAAACCATAGGGAGATACCAAGTTGAGACAAAAGCTGGATTGCAGAAGGCTGTCATGACCTTAGGGGTTTGCCCTAAAGAAGGAGAAGGTTTGGAGTGTTTTTACATGCTGCTTTGCAAGAATGGGGACCACTGAGACATGCCTGGGTAGGTCTGGAAATGTTAGACAGAACTAAGGATGAGTAAATCAATTTTTTTCTTCAGAACTTTCCAGGCTAAGTTTCTGATTAAGCACACCAGTTAAGGAAGAGCCATATCGTGTGTCTTATGATTTGAAAGAGCCTAAAAAAAGGTTTCACCACGGTATTTGGAAGTAGTGCTGATGAGTCTATGTAGAGATGTATTCCTAGGTTTCTGCAGGAGGCTGGTAACAAAAACATCAGAGTGTGTGGTCTGAGAAGTGACCTGCACAAACAGTGAAGTCCAGCAGAGGCAGATTGTCACACAGCAAGAAGGCAGGACATGGAGAAAAAAATGATGATGCCAATCTCAGGATAGTAGGTAATAAGTGATCCTTGTCTCTATGTTGATTATTTCTAATCTTACAGTCTCCCTTAGCTCTCCCTCTTGCAGTGTGTTGGGATGGTACCTTTCTGACTGCGGCTGCTTGGGCAGATATAAGAATGGGTTTCAAACCACTTTAGTCTGTAAGGCTAAGTGCTTTTCTTCAGAAGAGTAGGTCGAGTCTCCATGCAAAGCAGGTCTTAAGTAGAGTTTATTTAACAGTAATGAGGACAGAAAACAAAAATTTTGATTTTAGTGTATTTAGGTTTATGTGTGAGGAAGTTATGGTAAAAAAATGGCTTATATGATCCACAGAGCTGAAGTCAGTTTTCCATTTCTTTAGTGCCGTATTCTCCCCATTGCATAGGATAGAATGTGTATGTGTAATCTAACTTCTGTTCTCCCTGGGGCCAAACAAGTGATGTTCTCCTAAAGAGATTTTCTTCATGGCTCTGGAAAATCACTTTCTTCTCTTCAGCTATTCCATCTAGTTACATGGCCACATATATCCTAGAAGCACTTGCAAATTTCTGATTTCCCTCCCCTCCTTCTCCTGTAATCAGTTGCTACCAGCCACTTTCATAAGTGTGTATTGACTTGTTGCCATTTTGCCCAGCTTCATCTATGTAAATACATATAAATGCTTTTATCTCTACTCTCTTCCCTTTCCCACTTAATTTTTTCTGAGATTCTCTGCATCTGTTCTGATTTGTGTTGCATGCAGCTCTGTTCTCAAGTTTTGAATAGATACATGCACTTGTCCTGTACATCTTTGCTCCTACCTGATACCTGCAAGTTCCATATGTCTTTCAAGCAGTGCCTGTTGCATTCATTTGCCACTGTAGATCTTTTTAGGAATCATGAGCAAAACCCGTTGTCAAGCAGAAAAGTCCTGCTAGATTGATTTTTGCCTTGTTCTCTGTGGAGAAGAGGACCAGAACAACAGAATACTCAAATAGAAAATACAGTCTGATTGCATACACAGCAGTCACAGTTCTTGCTTCCCAGCTGCAAGTAGCGAATTCCCAGCTACTGGAGCCAAAAGACACAGGCTCTGTTTCTGTCCAGAAAAGTCTAAGCTGTGGGCTAGCAGAGGTGGGGGAGCTGGAGATGACTATGATCCCAAGTTAGGCCTAGGGTAAGTTTCTAGTTATCATTTACTCTTCTTTTGCATATTTTTTCATACTTGTTCCCATTTGTTAGTCTATGATATGATGCTCCACAAATAAATGTCATCTGTCCACAGTCCATCTCACTGTTCTTAGCCGTGTGAAAACACCTCAGGCTACGTCCTCTTTCCCTGAACCTTTCCTTCTTCTCAGCCTCAAATCCCTGGCAGAGCAGGATAAATGGGACACCTTCCTTCTCTGTCTATGTAGTTAATGAGTGCTCTGTCCCAAACACACCTTCAAGGGGTCACCTTGCGTTGCTGCTCCTGAAAAGTACTTCTTAGTGTCTTGGACTTGGGGTAGCATGTGTCCCCGTGGTGTTATTGAGGAATGGACAGTGGGAAACACTAGTTTCAACAAAGCAAAATGAAAACATCCTGAAACCAGCAAGAAAGAAAAAAGAAGTAATCTGTGCCTTGCCTCTTGCCTCATTGGAAGTGGCAACTGTTTGCTTCCTGCTGAAGGTTTATGTTTTATGTAGGCTGATGCATAACAGGAGTGTGATTCGTATGCTATGCTAGTTGATGATGGAGGAACTGAAGCCCCAAGCCCAATGTGGGTTTTTTTTGTGTGTGAAATAGCAAATTATTTTTTATAATCTGATTGGCATAGATTGGCTTAATCTGTATCAATTTGTATATAAAGATCTATACAATAAAGGACACTTTCTCAGGGACTAACTTTATGTCACCTTTTAGAGTCTTACACCTCCATAGAAATGGCTTTTGTCGTGGAAAGTCATGGGAAATGTTATCCAAATGAAAAATACAGAGGGCTGTCAGATAGGTGCTTTGAACATCCAAGTGTTTCTTTACCCATGAAACTAAAGTAATGGGCAGAGACTAGATGTAGCAGACAGAGGTTTATGCAGAGGCATTTACTACATTTCTCTCATGAACTTTTTTTGTCATTTGCAATGCACTTAATGGTGTATTGCCTTCTCACTACTATATGGATACGTCAGAAGATATAATACTACCATGGTATATGCACCATATATAGTGTACTATATTGTAGTGTTTCTTATAAAATAAAATAATAGTAACGTAAAATGATAGTGTCAGAGATGACTTCAGACCTTCAAGCACCTTCAAGGAACTTGTTTAATATTTTTTCTTTCTGGATGTATATGTAAGCTAATACAGAAAGATGGCTCAAAGGTGGTTACGATTCTATTTTTGACCAGAACTAGATTTCCTTTTGTATGCAGTTAGAATGCTGTATTTTGAAGCAGGTATGGTCTCTAAAATGTTGTAATTTTAAATACAGGTATTAGAGAGTTAAAATAGAAGTTTATTTACCACTAAGGTGAAACTCCTAATTTCTCAGTCGCTCAGAGGTGAGCTGATGGTGGAAGGAAAATGGGAAGGACATGGATAATCCACTGGTTATCAGAAAGGGTGTATTGTCTAGACCAAAAACTCAGGCAAACAGAAGGCAAGTCTGACAGTACCAGTAGCATCAAAAAGTGTCTGCATTGTTGTGCTCTCTTGCAAGTTAAAATCTTTCCAGGAACACTTTATGTCTACTCCTGCCCTTGAGGTCGGTAGGGTTCTCCTTTGCAGTTTTCCTGCTCGGCTTCCTTCAGGTCTGTTTTGGAGGCTGAACCTGGATCTTTTGACATCAGAAGTATAAGTTCACTAGTTGATAGAAGAGCAATTACATCAGCAGGTCACAGTGCTAGGCCCTTGCACCAATTCATCTGCCAGCAGTAGAAAACTTCTCCATTATCTTTCTATTTTAGGAATGCCTGGGATGTCTTTTTTGAGAATGTAGGTTTTGATTTTGATCTGAAAATATTTTCTGAGCGATTTGATGTGGTTTTAAAATTGAAGTGTTTTCAGTCAAGCTCTTTCCCAAAGGGGAGTCTTTTCCCTAGTTGCTCTCTGCTGCTTTGGGAGCAATTTCAGTGCAAGTGAGGTGTACCATGGGCAGAAGCTGTCCTTCCCACAAGCTGCTGTTCAGTTGTTGTTCACTGGCTGCTGGCTGGATCGCAGAGATCTAAGTCCAGACATACTGATGATGTGGAACTAAAGCTGATTTTCAAGATTTTTCTCATCCTGCTATTTTGCTGTAATGTAACCTTAATTTTAGTAAATGTATAAGAAAGACAAATTCTTTTGTAAAGTGGAAATTATACTAAAACTTAGATCATAGGTTTTGGTAGAAGATAGAAGAGTGGTTTTGGCAGACATTGTAGCATAATAGGACCTCACAGATTCATCATGTCTATGCTCTGTTCTCAAGGCATAAGTTATTTATCAACCACAACAATCTTTGTGCTGATTTTTTTTAAGCTGGCCCATTAATAATAATTTCATTACATGTTATGGGATTCTGGCATAATTTTGTATTTGCACAGTCTGTTAAAGTCCATGTACGCATTTGCTTTCAAGATGGATGATTTAAAATACAAAGTTTAGTGTGTTTGCTCAGGCATTAAGAAATGCAAAATGACGTATAATGTTTGACAACTAAGAGAACACTGTCACAAAATTAAACAATAATAACTTAAAATGCAATAGGAAATATGATCCAAAACATTCTCCTCTTCTTGCAGAAAGACGGATGATCCTGTCTAGGAAACCATGTAAAAATAATCTTTGTATGAAGGAATTTGTTCCACATAACCATAATTTACTTTTACCCTGACAAGTTCTTTGAAGAAGCCTATTTTAATGGCTGTTGAAAATCTATTGAAGATATGGAAGATAATCAGCATTAACAAACTTGCCTCCTCTGTACTTTTGTAGGAATGTCAAATACAATCTTAATTTGCCACAGGCATTGTATGTTTATTAAAAGTGACATTTTCCCATTTTCCTCCAAGCAGATGGTTCACATGTGCAAAGAAAACTAAGAGAACAAAGACTGTATGTAATGCCTTAATGCTCCTCAACTGCAATATTTCTGAATTTTCTTAAAGTGAAGACCTGAAACAGACTCTTCCAATTGCTACCTTTGTGGCAAAAGTTTTTAATTAACGCAACATGAACTGCCTGCATAATTCTTGGGTATCTAATTTTCAGACCAAGCACTTCATCTGTTTGTTTATGTGTAGGCATATACATATGTGTAGAAATATACGTTTACAAACTTCGCACATGCTTTACAGTATTTTTTTCCACAAAAGGCACATTTGCTTACCCCAGAATGGGTTAAATTTATATTACAGCCTATTTCCGTCTTTTGTCATTAAGACCAGATGTAATGTATATTAAGCTTGATCATTTTATCCTGGACATTTGCTTTACAAATTTAATTTAATACAGACAGGTTTTTTTGAGCTACACTACGTAAAGTCTTATGCACATGCAAGAGGAATTAGTGAGATTAGTGTCTGTGAGCACTTTGCAGGGGATTCAACATACAGCAATAATTCGGGTGACAATGCCTTATGAAGTCAATGGTAGTAAGAATTTTTAACATAAATTTAAGCTGATGCATCATTCCAAGAAGAAAAACTTTTTGGACTTTTGACCCAGTAAGTATTGCTGGCAGATCATAAATGTTTGGTTAACACCTCCTTCTAGAAAATCCATTCATCTATCTGGGAAGAGTTTGCCAAAAGTGCATATAGCCAGATTAGCCTCTCACATGGCTGGCTAAGTGTAAACAAAGGACTTAATTCTAGCCTGTAGGTTATGCATCAGAGCTAAAATGTTCAAATACAAGACCTTAATTTCTTTATCTCTTTCCTAACTAATCTCATGTTGTGTCCACATCAAGTGCATGTGTCTAAGGAATATCAGGAGTATTGATAATTAGTTTTTTCCTTGGATATCTTCAAGTGAGTATCAGCAAAATCAATCAGAAACTTTAATTTCTTGGTAAAACTGTGAGTAGTGCATAAGCTCTTCGCAGAATCAAGAACTTGCTCTTTTGATTTTCATACATTCATTTGAAATGCTTTATTTGCTTCAAAAGGATTAATCTTAATAGCTTTAAAAATGAAAGCCTAAAACTAGCAGGAATTGTTGGCTTAGGATCTACAACAGGGAATTAGTGGCTTCCCACTCACCACTAATGAGTGGATTTTTTTTAAGCTCTGTTTATTTATGAGCACTGTTGAATACAAATTCTTTTTAAATAAGTTATTTTAGGGAACCTGCTCTACTAGACTTATAAAAATATTCAACAACCATATTAACAAAATGCCATTTGCCCAAATGGCAGCATAACCTCATCTCCCATTAAAAACAATGCAGCATGCTTAAAGAAGAAAATATCCAGATTATTAGTAATTATAGAGGTCTGAAAAGTTACCTCCAAAAATGAATCTTTTCTTAGCATCAGGTACTTTTGGGGCAACCTAAGATACAAGTACATACTGTCACGCACTGTCATTCTGTAGTCAGTATACTACATAAACATTCCAGAGAATTCATATTTAAGTTGGTCAGTAAAGCGACTTGCTGATATTGAAGACTGCATGCCTTTACAATATTAGGAGATAAAAAATATTCAGTTATCTGGGATAGCATAAGTGTTCTGTAAAAGCTTCCCCTGTTACATCAGTGTTACCGCTTTTCCATGCTGGCAAAAAGAAAAGAAATTTGAACAGAATAAAAGCAGACTAATAGTGGGGTGAATCACATCCTGTATTTTAATATGAGGACAGAAGTAAAAAAAATTTTGTTTCTTGGGTTTTGGAAATTGACCAGTAACACTCTTAGTAGGGTTTTCTTCCGGATTTCCTATTTAGTATCCACAATGAGTAAGAGAAAACTATTTAGCCAAGCTTAAGGGGTTTTTTTGGTTCTTCCACAACCTCGCTTATTGTTTTAAAATTTTATTTTTTGTCACTGTTATGAAACGAAATTTTCTTTTTCCTGTAATGTTCTCATCTTCTGGACTTCATGCTTTTTCCCTCTTCATGTTCTTCTGCTTTTATGTTTTTGATCATGATGTTCTTTTCCACTGCTTGCTTTCTTGTGCTGCAACACTGGTGTGTGCTGTTTCTGGCGTGCAGCGCGCTATAATGAGCGTTTCTGGGTAGTGCTGGTCAACGGGGACACTCTCAGCTAACGCAGGAGGCCAAACAGCTGTGTGAGTAGCAGGTCAACTCGGTTAAGCCGATCCCCAAGCAGTCAGCCACTTCACTTGCCCCTTTAGTGGACGTGTTTTAGAGTTAGGCTGGGATCCTTAAATAAGGGCTTGCCTGCATCTTCTTTACATACCTAACAATCTCCTGAAAAACAAATTTCTTTTCACTGGGAAGCAGAACTGCACAGCTCTGGCCATCTGCTGCTGCTTAGCAGGGGAGCGATTCTGGTCCTGGAACAGCGTACCAGAAAGGTCAACTAATTTTAGTTGCTTAAATTGCGCCGTTGACAGGTTGACCTGTAATTGTCGTCTTCTGCTGTAACAAATTAAAACTCAGTTACAGGGGGTAATGATTTGCTCCATTATCTGTAAGATGGAGGTGGGAGAATTTACTGCGTTCCCGTTCTGTACTAGAATTGCCCATCAGATTAATTTGGGGGAAAAAAATTACACTGTGATAAAATGTAGCATTAAGTGATTTGTACTCCAGCTCCTGCATCATCCAAGTGGAGATCTTATTTTGCATTTCTGAAGTGATATATACAATAAAAAATTGTTCCTATTGGTGTTTTATGCCAAAATATGTATACATATGCACAAACAGAGGAGCTGATATTTGTTTCGCAATGGCCATGGTGTATCTTGTGGAGATAAGGGCCCAAATCATTACAGAAGATATATAGAGTAATTATGTATATAACATACTAGTTTTGTATTATGTATTTACTATATAAACATTTTTTTAGAGTTTTAATTAGTGCACGTTACCAAAAAGCATTGGAATGCATTGCTGTCTGACAAGGAAGAGAATGTCAAGTTTGTTACTGAAATAATTTAGGTTAAAAATGCAATATTTGGAAAATAAATATATAAAAATGTATGGAAAAGAAACCATTTCATGCAACACGCAACTGCGTGAATATCTGCAAATGTAGCACTGATTCTTTTCCTTGTTTGTCCCTTGGTAGTTTCCAGCTGAACTGCTATGCATCAGACTCCATCATTATGTCTGACAGCTGCAGTGCAACATGGTTTTAGAACTTTTTGTGATTTTAGCAGTGAAGCACAGCAAGCACTTTACTGGCCAAATAATAATAAAAAAACCCCAAAACTTTGAATTGAGATATTTTTTTTAGCCATGGCAATGATGCTCTGTAATGCAGGAAACCTCCATTACATTGTCATTACTGACAGCTCGCAACAACTTACCCGGTTCTGACTCACCTGATATACACAGGTCCAGCTCCCTCTCCTAGCACCACTTTCTGCCCAGTTTTACCGATGCTTCTCATAGAATAGTCACCTCCCTCATGATTTCTTTTCTGAGTCTCAAATGCCATGGTGCTGGAAAGAGAAAAAAAAAAAAGTACAGAAGTTAGTTACAAAAAAGTGTCCATCAGGTATCGATATGGTTTCCTTCCGATCCCTTGAAATGGTGACCTTGCTGGATCTCCCAAGATGAGCAGATTCTTCCCTCCTCGCCCTCAAAAGAGTATTTTCATGTGTATTATCAACATCCCTTTAGATGTACTGTGACATGAGAACCCCTGCATAGCCTGGACCCTCAAGTAATTCATAGGCTAACGGATCTGCAAAAGAAGAAGCACTTCATGAGAAATGAGGGAGATGACAGATATTAGCTAGAGTGGGTTCTGAAATATACTTTCTTCAACTTTTAGTACTCCTGGCATGAAGGTTTTTATTGCGTACTTATGCTTTATTTTGTTTCAGGAGGTGGCATGCGGGTAATATATGTGAAAGTGGTGGACCTTGCTACTTCAGGGACAGTGCACATGTTTTTTTTTTTACCCTTTTTTATCAATAGCAAATGTACACTGTTCGGATTTACACTAGTGGGTTGTTCTGTTTTTTTTTTGGTTTTTTTTTTTTTTTTATTTTAGAATCTGAATAGCGTATAGACGGCAAAGCCATGATGTGACTGGAATGAAATATAATTTGTTTCTTCCCCCCCCCAGCCCTTTAAAAAGAAGAATGCAAATCAAAGCAGCTGAAGGTAGAAAACACAAATGAGAGCTGACTTTAAGTGTGTGAGTAGACCTGCTTATGTAAATCTCTGAATCAGTCTTCAGAGAAAGTACTACCATTGAAAGCTATAAATATGTTTTAATTCTTTCTGAATGAGGATCAATGTGAGAAGGTGTATAACTCCAGTTTCAGTTCAGAACAATTTTAGTCCATTTTAATTTTAAACAGGGTTGTTAAAGTTAGATAGTGCTCACATTTCAAAGTAATCTTTAGGGTTGGTCAAAGGTAAGGTAAATTTATCTTTCAGATGTAACTACTAGTCAAGCTCTATAGTACGTTTTATGGGTTTAAATATTCGCTTGGGTCCCTTCTTACCTTGTGCCATTAGATGAAAAATTGAAACAAAATCTGAACTGAATATAGCAAAATGGTTAAACTGGCAGGTATGTACAGAAAATATTGAAAAATCTTTAAACCAAAAATATTTCAGGAGACATTTTCACCAGCTTTCTTAACATATCTGCAAATAGGTATTTGTTGCATACTTAACTTCTAGGTAGGAGTCTGTTTTAAAATATGATAGTATGGACCCTGTCCAGGTAGGCAGATACTTCAGCAGAATCACAGACGTGTTGGTTTGAAGGCACCTCTGGAGGCCATCTAGTCTAACTTCCCTCTCCAAGCAGTGCTCTTGCCCAAACTCCGGTGGGCCAGCCATGGCTCCATGAGTCAAACCTCAAAAGCTTCCAGGGTGGAGGCTCCGCAGCCTCGCCAGGCTACCTGCCCCGGTGCTGCTGTGGTAAAAATGATGCTCCTGATGTCCAGCTGAACCTCCCCAGCTGCAGTTTGTAGCCATTGCCCGCTGTTAGATCATCTGCCAGCACTGTCAGCTTTGTAGGTCCTTTTCAAGCACTGTTATGTTGCCACTCAGCCTGCTCTCCTGCGAACTAAACAAGCCCAGCTCCCTCAACCTCTTCCAGCTCCCTCAACTTCTCCATGCTGGGCTGTGTGCTCCAGGCCGCTGACCAGCCTGGTAGCTGGACTTTTGCTGGAGACGCAAAGCTAGATAGAGCATTCTAGATACAGTGCTAAATGAAAGAGAATAATATCTTCCCTCTTATAGTCTAATTACATCTCATTACATTACAGGCTAATTGCATCATGTCATTGTGTTAGAGAAATACGGTAAGATATTTTCTAAAATAATGCTGTTCTTATAAGTTACACAAGAAATGGAGTATGCTTTCAAGAAGTCTTGCCAGCATAAGCAGTACTATGTAGATCTGAGAAATCATGAGTCTTCTTTACAGTAATCATGCAAAATGGCTTTAAGGTGGAAGGGCTATTTTCCTCAAACTTAAGCTGAAGTTCACACTTGGGTAAGTAGCAGAAGGAAGGCAACATGGAAGGCGATTGCTGGCTAGTTTCATGTCTTGGTTTCGGCTGCCGCCGGCAACAAAAGCGCCACGCGGCCGCCCCTCCCCCCGCCGGCGTGCAGAGGAGAATGAAAAGAAAGAGGCAGAAACCGGTGGGTCGGAATAAGGGCAGTTTAACAGAACAGCAAACAGAGGGAAAACAGGAACAACAACGATACAAATAAGGAGAAAACACAACAACGAACTGTACAACCCAGACAGCCGCTCTCCCGAAACAGGACCGGCGCTGCCCCCCCCAAGCCGCGAGTGCCTTCCCGCCGCGCCGCCCCCCCCCCCCCACCGGAACCTAGCGTGACGGCACATGGTATGGAATACCGGGCTCTGTTTGGCCAGGTGGGGTCAGCCCCCACCCCCCGGCTGTGCCCCTTCCTGGATTCCGGTGAAAATTAACCCTGTTCTGGCCAAACCCAGGACATTTCATCTTTGCTTGCTGGCTGTGGACACACAAGACAAGTATCTGCAGCATATGCATCTTGCATTGCTGTT
This sequence comes from Opisthocomus hoazin, assembly GCF_030867145.1. Classification (NCBI taxonomy): domain Eukaryota; kingdom Metazoa; phylum Chordata; class Aves; order Opisthocomiformes; family Opisthocomidae; genus Opisthocomus; species Opisthocomus hoazin. The sequence continues at coordinate 72,161,011 of NC_134416.1, read as the reverse complement.
TGCAGGGAGGACAGCACGGGGGCAATCTGTGATATCTCTGTGGGTGGAGAATGCCTTCCTTCTCTTCTCAAATAGATGTTGCTAGTCTCCACAGATTTGTTGAAGATGATAAGAGGGATTTGCTTCACTACTACTTTTGACATCCATTTTCAGTTGTCTACCTAAATGGTAGCATTATTAAAAAATTGTATTTTTAAAGCAGAGATGATCAATTACTCAAAAAACGGTAACCGTGGAACCCATCTTAATTCCATAACGTATTTTTAAGTATATTAAGAAAAGAGTAGATGCATCCTATCACAAACTTTCCCTGTACATCATGTGCAAGCTTCTATGTATAAATTGTATTTAAGCAGAATCTCTTCTGTAACTGTTTCTAACCTCTGGACTTTCATTCTACTCCTTTGTCCAGTTTGACATTTACAACAGCTGTCATTGTAATAAAAAGGTGGAAACATATTTCGTGTCTTGCTTTTTCTTTCAATTTGACTTTGAAAGATATTGGTTTCCTTTAGAAATGTGTCTGTTGTAAGCAGCCAGATTAGAACTGGGGTTTAGGTGAAATATAACTTGGCATAAAGAGGCAGGGTTAAATCTGCTTGTAATTACAAAACAGTTTAGGACTCGGTGTCCAAAATGTTTGATTTTTTTAAAGTGATGATACCAAGAAGAGTCCTGAAAAGAGTACTTTTTCATGTGATGTAACTTTAACAACCAAAAAGGTGTTCCTATCCCAGAAATCTTATTCTCTTGGTACAAGATGTATGATAACAGTGGCATGCAGCCAATGTGGTGGAAAAGCACAAGGAATTAATGTAAAAAAAAATAGTTAAGCAGATTGACAGGTGTGTAAGGATTTTTAAGTGTCCTGTTGGGACAGATTTAAAGGAAGTATCTGAAAGAGTGTATTTTTGTATATGGAAATTTTTCTGTAACATAACGTGTGGCAGTATGAAGGTTTTTGTAGGGAAGATGGCAATTGGGCATAAAAAGCTGCTGTTGTTGACAGAGAGGAGACAAGACTTGATGCGTTAACTGTATATTGAATTATTCAATAATTATTGAATTATTTATTATAAACTGTAACAGTGCTAAAGCTGGAAACCCTCAGCCCCTCATTTTATACAGTGAATAAGGTAACATGAGTAACAGTGAGAACAGGACCTAGCCGTAATAATAAAAAAACAACTAAACAAAAATCTTCTTGATGAGAGGAGGGTCGAAGGAAAAATTGTACTTTAGACTTCCCCCCCCCCCGCTAGATTCAGAGAAAAAAGTAAAAAATCCCATTTTTACATGGGAAGATCTCCCCTCTATACAAATAGAAAACATAATTTTCTAGAAGACAAAAAATGGATTTTTTTACGTTACTGAAATTTTATTTACCAACTCTGTGACAGAATACTCCAGTCAGTCTCACATCCTACAAAATTCAATGTGACTTAAAATCTTACATATGGAAAGAAGTAACTGAATGTCCAAGCAGAATCAAGAGTCTGTTTAAGGAGGGAAGACCGAGTTTAGAGTCCTATTGAGTACAACAAGCTGTAGGCTAAGGAAGGACTAGAAAGATGAAGAGGTAAGAGTCGGAGAAGGAGAGAGGAAGGGATGAGTTAAGGCTGAATTTCTGGATCGGGTGGATGAGGTGCAGGGGTCGATAAAAACAGCAATTTCAGTTGCACTGACAGACTGAAAACGTAGTAAGCGAGAAGGGGAAGGAGTAAAACCGGACTGGGAGGCGTGACTGATGGCATATTTCATTTAGAGTGCTGGGTTGTTATTTTCTTTTTTTTTTTTGGTTTTTTTTTGTTTGTTTCTTTTTTTATCTCCTTCCTTTAATTGGAAGGACTTATTGGGCAGGACCTCGGTGGAGATGGGAGGCCGCTCCTGTTGGGGTAGGTGAACAGAGGTCTGCCCAGAGGAAGGGTGCCAGCGAGAGGCTGGGAGCCGCCGGAGCAGCACAAGCATCCAGGAGGCTGTGGGGAGGAGCAGGGACAAGAGCACCAGCGACAGAAATGACAGAAGAAATTTCCTGCAGACGGAAGAGGTTGGGCACACTTTGTTGCAACTCAAAGTCACTGAGTTGGCCGGACTGTGAAGCAAGGACCTGCCCACATTTGCTGTTTGGGAGAACAATAAAATTGAAGCAGACCCAGAAGTGGTCTCTCTCAACTATCTTGATTATTTCCAGTCATTGAGGGCATCTGTGTCAGGCTATTATTTCTTTCCAGAACAACTTCTACAATCAATATGTTGCATTAACACTTCCAGTGCTAGTTATGAAAATGAAATCACTTAAATATGCCATCAGAAAATTGTGTCTATCATCCCTTTCTCTGTCGTATAAAATAACCGATTTTTTGAATGCTTGTTATAGATTCCACCCAAGATGTAGCAGTCCCTGTAGCTTTCAGGCTAATCTTCCCCTGCTCCAAAAGACAGACAATGCAGCCCAGTTAGATGAATTTGAATACACCAACCAAACAATTAATGTAGAAAAAACATCTTCAGATTCAAAGAATTGGTGCTTCCAATGCAATAGCAGCTACTGCTATTTAAAAATGTTTACTTTCTGTGCTTTGGTTTTGTGGGGTTTTTTTTAGTATTGCTTTCTCCATTTATTCTTCGCAATCTCCATTCGACAAAAAGCCCTCGGTTTTTTGATTATTTTCAGTGGCCACTAAAAGTGCCAGTTTCTAACTCAGTTGCTGGTGAAAACAAGTGAGTGAAAAAAGGATGACTGGAACCAGTCTTCAGATAATTTTTCCAAGCTACATTTTTTTGGAAGGAACAGAATCTTCATAGGAAGCCCAAGATGGGAAGTTCTTTTGAAATAATGGTCACAGTACTGTTTTCACGGCTCATTTTGAGATAAGGCACGATACCAACGCTTTCTCCACCTCCTCAAACATCCCTGTAGAGTTTGTAATGCTGTAAGCAAGGGTAACACAGCTTTTTTTATTTAAGAGGCTACTCCAGTCTTTTAGCAAACACTCTTATTAATGCACTCACAGGCTGTATGTTAGATAACAAGTGTGTTTGCTTCATGCTCTGAAGCACTGTCACTGCAATTGTGCAGATGGGGTAGACTGGTAAAGCACATGGAGCCCCTTGTACAGTCCTCCTTCTATCAGAAACCAGAGCAAAAGAGGAACAGAGTGCACCCTGGGCCCCATCCCACCTTAAAATGGTAGGAGTTGAATGGTGATGGATGCATCTTACAAAATCATTTACTGTTGTTTCAATGCTTCTTCACAGAAAAATGTTTTAATACACATACTAAATCAACCCAACTTTATCCATCTTAAATTTTTCTATTAACGAGATTGAAGGGGAAGTGAGGAAAGATTATGCCTAAAAAGTTTCAACTAAAGTCTAGAAAGATTTTACTGTTGTTTTGGAACTCCTAGTATATGGTCACTTTCCAGTTGGAAACGTACTGAAGCCAATTTCCAGCTACATTTGCCTTGTGAAGTATCCTGGCCACTACCTACTAAAAGTTATTGGCCTGAGCAGATCTTCAGGCTGACCCAAAGGCTCAGTTCTTACCAAGCTGCTGGTGGGAGGAACAGGTGAACCTAATTTACTGAGGCAGACCTGGTTTTGTTTTTGTTGTTGTTGTTTTGGTTTGGGTTTTTGGTGTTGTGTGTTTTCCCCTCCACCCCCAAATCAAAGCAAGTGTTCATCTGTAAATGTTTATCTTCTAGGATGATGTGATGTTTATCTTCTAGGAGTGCAAAATACTACTACACTGCCTGTTGTTTTCCTCCTTATCATTTCAGCATGTTTTAAAAAGTATATGAATATACATATCATGCAAATTAGGGTTTATAAATCAATAAATAATAGTGTTTGCATTACTGCAGATGCAAATTTTGAGGTCAAGTTACAACCCTTTAAAAGAGTTTTATAAATATCTCTCGCTAACTTGACAAAAAGAACTCATTTCTGGAAGCAATGGCTGTCATGCATGCCACAACTATTTTAGATAGCTTGGTTTTGCTTTGTGATGCTGTTTGCTATATCCAATGTGGCCAATCTGTACAAAGGCAACAGGAAAACAATTTGTTTGTTGGTAATCCTGTTGTTCAGAAGGCCAGCCCTTGTATGATATCTTTGTAATTCTGCTTGTACAGTGTCTGGATTAAACAGCGATTCCCTTACTAGCAGAAGCAAGCCTGAAGTGTATGTTACATGGGGAATGAATTCAACTCACATGAGCTTCTTACTCCTTGGAGTGGAGCTGTGAAACAAAGAAGAAAAAGTAATTGTACAAATAAACATCTGGACATCAGAGTTAAGAAATTAAAATCTACCAGAATGCATGGAGGGAGAAGAATGAGTGGGGTAATAGTCTGATATTAGTACTAGAGGCATATCCAGGCTTATGACTTTAATAATGACGAATGTCTGCTGTATATAGAAACATTTATGACCTCATGCTGTAATGCAGGTTGTCCTTTGTGAAAAACTTGGATATATTAGGCAAAGGCTTGAAGTGATTTGCTTGAAAATGTCATTTGGAGATCACCCCTGCAGAAATATTACAACAGCAGTGTCTTTGGAAGAATAAATCAAACCAAACTGATAGCCTGGGGGAAGCAGAAGCTTTAAAATAAGATCATACAATCTTCAGATGGAATCAACAGTGTAATAACTTTTACAGAAATACAGGCAAGTTCATAGCTACTGACTCACTGATTTTTCACTTCATATTAAATTATTCCTAACTGAAAATTGTTAAAAAGGTAGCAGTCACACAGACAAGAGACTTGGTGTTAGCTGCTTCCGTTTAGAATGCTTTCAAGCAACAGTTTACAAAGAAAACAATTATTTTTTGACCTTCTGGATGCCTTTAGGCTGATACACCTAGCTTTGCAGGACATTTTGGTTTTTTTCCTAGTGCCATAGTGGTGCCAATGACATTAGTGTAGTTGTAGGAGGCCTCAGGAGGATTAGATACAAACACAGATGACACTGTAACATTTGGCTGAGGAAATTCTTGATTGTAACCTGATAGCATAATGAACAACAGAAGGTGTCAAGTGTTATTACAGTTAATGGGGTTCAGTTTTCTTGTCACGAGCTTGAACATATCTAATCCTCTCTGCAGCACAGCTTCCACCATGACAATGCAGAAAAAATTGTCAGAACTGCCAAAAATCTGGGCTTTGGTTTGTCTGTTTTTTTGTTGTTGGAATTTTTTTTTTCCCCTCCTCCAGATGGAGAGGGATAGGTAAGTGGGAGCATATCAGAATAACAAAGCCTGTAGAAAGAATTAGTAGAGAAAATCACCAGCAGAACGCGAAGGCAGTCTTCCAGTACAGCTCGTGTCACACTGTATATGGACTATCTTGTTCATAGCAAAGCAAGCTTTGAAGCCATCTGCAGCTGAAAATGTGATTGCAAGCATAAAGCCAGTGGTAGCAAATCAAATATTACTGTGCGGAGATAGCCTTGTTTTTGGGACTTCCAGTATCCTTGCTAACCAAGAACACAACTAGCATCTGAAAACAAATGTAAGGTGTGAAGGGCACAAGACAGCACACGTGCAAGACTGGTTTCTAGCAACAAAGATCAAGTGACAGATTCAAATATGCAGGTGACTGGTTCAGCAGCTACCTAGCAGTATAGGTTGAGACAAGCTGACCAACATAAGGCAATAAAATAAATCCAGACAATTTACTAAGAGAGATGCAGCCTGACAACTATTAAAAAAGTCACAAAATAAAATCCTGTAAAGAACCGAATAAAACAAACTGCAAACCTTTTATTTATAACTTAAAAAATTTCATTGTATTCCAGTAAAAGCAATGTCAGAAATAATAAATATGTGCTTTATGAAAGTAATTAATGTAGAGGACAGAAGCCCACTAGCATGAAATAATGCTTTGCTGTTCATTAGTCTGAGTGTTTTAGGCAACTGATATTTACAAAATTTTGTAATATCTACCTATAAATAAAAGGGGAATTAATAAAGAGATTGGAAATAGAAGGGGCAAATATAAATCAGCAAAACGTAGTTTTATAAGCTTCAAATAGTTACTTGAACCAAAAAGAATTCCTCTGAAAATTTCAGCATGTTGCCAAAAGTAAGCCCAGTTTTACTACTGCAATTCCTTACTGCGTGTGGCCAGAGGCACTGGCCAACACTTAATGACAGAGACAAGATTTACAGGGGGATATAAATACAGTGAGTAGCAGCAAGGTTATACATAATGGAAGTGCAAGTCACGTACCTCTACAACCATAATTCTGAAAGAATAAACACTAAACTGTTTCCTCAGGGAGCAATTTGAATTATTCCTACGGCCTGGTTATGAGGATAGTTTACTTAAAAGTCTTCAGCCTTGGTAAAAATGATGCAAAAAAATGATTAAAGCAAGGAAGTATCTTGAAGGTAGTCACAAAATGCAGAACATCACCTGGAATAAAATCATCGGTGAATTATAAAGTGGCCTTCAAACCTCTACACACTTTACGTCCAATTAATATAACTTTTTTTTGCTCCTTGTAAGCAGAGAATCAGCAAAGTAGCTCCTCCTGTGAGCAGCTAAGTGGGAAAGTCTAGCTTGTCACTGCTGTATCTTGAACGTGAGCTTTGGTAGCTCTTGAATTCTTGAGGGTCACAACTTTCAGGTGGCCTGAGTGCAGTTTTTGTGTTGAAGCAAAGCCACATACCTGCAAGCCGGCACAGATCCTGCTGGGTATGCCAGATCCTAGATGCTGCAGGCAAGTGGCCAACAGGGCTATCCAAGTTCTTGCTCCATGGTTCACCCCAGTTCAGACCACTGCTACTTTGCAGTGAAATGGGAAGTTGTTCACACGCAGACAATATGAATCACTTCCAAGAGCTTGAATTAACTCTTTGCATCCTCCTTCCTCATGGAAAGGAGGAGTCAGATGGCAGGTCATGGCTCCTCACAGACAGAGAGCCAGCCAAAGCCTCCTGATGCTGATGCCCATGCAGCAGCAGGGCTGGCTGCTCCAGGTACTTCTCCGCCCCTAAGCCAGGCTGCTGTAGAGGGAAGACTTCCGTAGAGCTTTCCCACTTGTCAAGTTCTATATTAGCTGAATTCAACCTGAGTTTGTAAATAGTTTACTATTTTCTTTAAAAAGAAATAAATAAAAAAGAACCTCTACACAACAAACAGCTATCTTGCCTAGCCTTAGTCACAGCTGAACAGCTGTGAAGAAGCATTTCTGCTAATGCAGTGCCAGTCACTGCAGAGAAACACAGCTTTTCACAGGTGGCTCTCATTTTCTGGGTTGCTGACTTGAGACCTCAGTGTTTGATTTGCAGAAGTACTGAGTACTTGCAGCTGCAGCTGAAGTTAATAGTAGCTGGGCTTTGAACATGGAAGAGCACCATGAAATGAGTCTTCTGAAAAAGCAGTTTTCAGCACTTTCAGACTGAGCACTCAAAATTAGTAGTAAGTGTGTGGTGGGGTTTTTTTCATTTGTAACCTTTCTCTCTGAGCCTTGTTTTAATGTTAAAGATGATATAATTTGTTCTTGCTGTGGGTGTGTTGTGAAAACAAATTTATTAAAGCATGTAGATGTTGTAATAGTGAACTTACAGAAGAATCACAGAAGAAATTAATTGCTTTCTCCATAAACTAATGTTGAGGTCCAGGAAAGAGAATTCATGGAAGTAGAATACAGTAGAGCTGTGTGCTGAATCAAGTAGGATAGGAGAAAGAGCAGCTTTCATTTTCTCTTCCCTCTGACTTGTTCTCATAATCACATGAAATGATTTAAATCTATAGTGGAAACTGTAAGGTCAGGTGCAGTCTCTCCATATTGTGTAACTCGCTTCGCTTGAATTACTACTGCCTTATTGTGATATAAAATGGAAGGAAAACATCTTGAAGGAATGAAGTCCTTCACCCCAATGCAAAGAGAGGTCCTATACTGCCATGGGCTATAATGTGGTCTGTAAGTGCACACAGAATATTATAAGCATTTAGTTCTCTTATGAGGGGCCTGCAGTAGTGCCAGGTGAGCATCACAGCCAAAGCCTTAGCTTCAGAAATTGGTGGTAGCTTATAAATAGCAGTACTGTAAGTATATAAAAAGTGGCATAGTGGTTATCCCTAGCTTCTGTGGTTACTGATGTTTTTGTTTTATTATCTGGACAGTGTAGGGACAGAGATACATCAATGATTTTTTGATGTGCCAATCTAATAAGGTCACCTCCTGTGACAGGAGGAGAAACCAGCTGTGTGCCTGAACTGTTGGGTTTCTTTTATTTGTTAAAATGTTAGAGGAGAAAGAGTGACCTGGCAAATGATAAGGAATCCTTAAATTTTTGCACTTTCTTTCTTCTGTGTAGCTGTGGCTGATATAAGAAATGCTGTAGCTGATTCTGATTATTATCAGAGTATCTAATTGCAGTCAGCCTGTTTATGATTGTTTGTGCTTAGGATGTTATGGCAGTTTTGCATTGCAATTAGTTTAGAAGTTGGAAGGTGAGTTTTGATGAATCTGCTCATACTGATTTAAGATTTCTCCTGGCTGTTGAAAATTACAGTCTTCATTATAGTCAGAAGGATGAGGCGAGTGTGGTTCAGCCTCTCCATTTCTTAACCCTATGTTAGACTGAAGTGCTGATGAGAGTGGTTTTCTGGTATGAAGCCAGACTCTCAACAGGAAGGGCTGAAGTGCAAGCTCACATCTTGCTCTCAGCTCTTTGCTAAGGGCCAGCTAGGGGCAGAGCAACCATGTTTGGTGCTCATACTAGTACCTAAGCGTCAGACTCCAACACTAGCTTTTAAAGCTCTTGCCTACTCTCGCTTCCCTGCTTCTAAAGTTTTATTACTGCTGTAATACCAGCCTGCAGACTGATGCAGTGATTTTTTTTTCTTTTTTTATCTCCATACATTATCAATACAAAAGTCATTGTGGGTTTAGTGCTCCTACTGAACCTGCTGATGAAATATACCTAGAGAATGCTTTCTAAAGCTGAACAATTTTTTATGCTACTGACTAAACGATTCAAATGATGAATATCAGCGGTATTTTGCAATCTAAGAAGTCAAACTTAATGTTATCTAGTACATATCAGATAAAAAAGTATGAAAGTACACAAAGATACCTTTAAACCAGTGAAGAAAACTATTTCTGACATTATCTTTCCAGTCAGCTTTTTTAATTAGCAGCAAGCTAAGTATACTTTAGCAGTTTTCTGCAGAGGCCCCTGTAAACCCTAGATAACCATTCTGAGTCCTCCTACTGCTGTGTGTTTCAAAAACAGGATTTTGTTTCCCTGGATTTCAGCTTTGACATGATTCCAAGTGTCACCCCGTGCAGCACGATGACAATACCTGAAAACTGGGACAGCATAGTCACAAGAAAGATTGTATGCTTTCAGTAAAGTGCAAGTGAAGGAGACTTTGTAACTCCTAGTAATAATACTACCTCAGATGGGAGAATAAATTCTGCCAGCTTTTCTTGTTGCTTTGCTAAGCTATATTCTCTGAAATGAGTCACCATCAATTCATCTGCTTTGACCCAATTCAAATTAAAGTAGAGGTTCATCTGCCGTGATCTGATTAGAAGCTACACAGCTCTCTGATAGCTACAGTGGTTGTGGAAAGGAAACTACATACAGTGGTTAACAAAAATAGTATATTACACTTACTGTCTTGCTCAGAAATGTGTATAATGTTATGTCAGCATATGGCTTTTTCACATGCTGGCTTTTTCGATGTGAAGAATCTTTGTTGCACCTCTTCTGTAAAACTTCTTCAAATTCTGGCTGCTCTCATTCATGTTGTTTCTGCTTTTTGTTGGTGTTTGTCCGTGAAAGACTTTCATCCTGGCCAAATCTGTCAAGGTTTGAAGGTCAGTCGTGGGTAAACAGCCTCACGGTTCTCACTGGTTTCCAGTCCTAGCCTGTGCTCAGAGCACTTACTGGGGTCCTGCAGCATTACATCATTGTTTCACTACATCTGCCTGTAGTGCTGTTGGTAGGCAGCTGGGATTCAGTGAAGAAGGGAGCTTTTTAATACCCTGTCACATCTTTGCAGCTCTTAAATGTTTTCCTTCACCTTTTTGTTACTGGTGGGTTCATAACCTAATTTGCTGTGGGCTATAAACTGTGGATGGTGAAACAAGTGTGGTACAGTACTTCTGCCTGTTCGTTTGGTTGCTGAATCTTAGTTCTGCTATTCATTGTCTCTTATCCCAGTTTGCCTGGGTAATAATGTCTTGAAAGCTGCGTATGCTTTCCCATCAAACTGCCTGTGGTGTGGGAAAAATGTGAGATGTTCAGGTTGTGCTGGTGATGTAAACTCTGCAAATCCTTGACAGGCAAATTGGAGAGAAGATTGCTGGAAGGGACTTTGAGAGGCTGTGTTTTCCATATACCTGTCCAAATATAAATGGATCGATTGTAGCTGTCACTTCTTGTGTTTGTCTAACCTATTCTTAAAATCCTTCTATGATGGAGATTCAAATCCTCCTCTAGTCATACATTCTAGCTTTCAGTGTTGGGCACAGGAAACTTTTTTTGCCTTAAATCTGTGATGCAAGCCCATATTTTACTGCTAGTAGACATGGAGGAGAAAATGATACCCAAGCTCCTTTAATTTACCACTTACATACCTGAAGACTCTGATGAATGATTACCAGTTTTCACTTTCCAGGGCAAACTGTCACAACTCCTTTAACCTTTCCTTACAAGCTATACTTTTTAGTCTTCTGCTTGGTCCCATTACTCATCCAACAGCCAGCTGTGGAGGGTCTGGGTATTTCTTTAGTTTTAGCAGCCACAACTGGACATACTGGTAAAGATCTTGCTAGTACCACACAGAGCAAGAGGACTGCTCCAGTTGTCTTATGGACAATACTCTTCCTCATATATTATGGTATGGCGCTTGCTTTTTTTATTAAGTATATGACACATCATCAACTGAGAAGAGATCACCTGCCTCCTTTTTTTTTTCCTGGCATAGTAATTTATCCTATATCTATAGATCTGAAAATGTACAATTTACATTTGTTGTTACTGAAATAAAATAAAGGCCTGTGATTTTAATGGGAGATCCCAGAAGGTTAGCCAAAAAAAGCTATTCAGTAAGGACTACTTTTTTTTCATTTTCTTCTTCTTTTTTTCCTGTGTAAAACAAAGAAAAAAGGTGCTGTTTTTCAATCAGATGGATGTTGTATGTGTTAGGCTTATATATTATTTCTAACCTGTTAAAGATGATGTGTCAGAAGATCAACTCAAAATATATTTGACTGGAGTCTATAATTCAGGTGAGGACTTAGGAAGGCTCTGCTGTCAGAGGGTTTCACAGTGAAACAAATGGCATTCTTAGACCCATATCTGTACAACTGCCCGTGGATTTTTGATGTATTTATGGTAATAAGGCTGGAAATGGACTACTCATTTTTTCCTGGCTCTTCCTGAAACCCGGTCATGTCCTTCATAGTGAGAAGACACATCTGTTCATCTGCTATTTAAAACAGTGCATGTATGTTGGCTATATTACTTCAGACCAGAAATTATCTCTGTTATACACTTACAGACTATATCTTCCATGGCTTTATTTAATTTTGAAACTTGCTAACAAAGCCCTGCCTCTGAGTCCATGCGTACAGTCAGTTTCCCAGCTGAGTGACATATGGGATATGGTACTCAAGAAATTGTCTGCAAATTCTGGTTTTAGGATCATTTTTTAATAGATCTTTTTCTTTTATAAAAATGCGTCTCCATATGTGTGGGGTGGCATTCTCAAAAATAACATTACAAATTTTTTGCCATTTTGTATTGTTTCTAAAAGATGTACAGAGGTCAGCTATTTGCTGCCATTCACTGAATAACATCTTTAATCCCATTGAGCCACTACATAAGCAAAGAAAGACAGAAAACGACAAAGACCTTAAAGTTTTTTTGTGTCTATGACTTTCTTTAGTGATTTTACTGGTGATGATTTTGATGTGCTACATGAGGTTCTTAGATCGCTCATAGGGAATGTGCAAAACCCCTTAGTATTTCCAGTAAACTCATTGCTTCTCATGCAGACAAACAATTATTCTCTACAATTGTGTTTCTTTGCTGCATTAACAATTTTTGTTAGCATCTTGGCATTGATAAAGCAATTTATTAGCTACTTCCGTGAGGAAGATCTCTGTGCAATATCTCCTTCCTTCCAGATTTCCCCACCTTCTAGAAAATAATTCCTGCGTTTAACTGATCATGCTGAAATAATGGAACAGACTTTTCCTTATCACGTGTGTCCTTGATATAGCTAGCTCAGAAGAGGTTATCTGAACCCCTAAGCCAGGGCAGAGGAGGCTAAAACAAGATATACGAAGCATTTAACTGGGAATGGGAGGAGCCTGGCAATGGCTTGGAGTTCTTCTTGCCTAATCTGCTTACGAAACTCTACATTCAGATTTGAAATAGAAAAATACATATGAATCTGCAAAGGTTTTAGAATGGCTCATAGTTATCGGCTATGGATCTCATAGCCTTAAGGAGAGAGTCCAACCTTGCTGATAACAGGATTTAAGATGGGGAAGTAAAAGCGCTGGCAATTGAGCGCCTTGTGTAAAATAATCCAGTAGCTCAGGGGTAGAGCTAAGATTTAAAATCTTGGTCTCGAGTATGACAATTTAGCTCTTGAATTATGCAGTGGTGCAATGATGTACTTGGAAAACAAACTAGAACTGATTCTGAAACAATACAGGCTAATAAACATGATGGAAAAATGTTTGCATAGCTAGTCAGTGTAGTGCCCAGAAAGAGCTATGTGTGGAAATCAGCAAGACAAAAGAAAAACAAAACGTTTAGGGACATCTTGCAGATGGTAGTTTGTGTAATGCTAAATTAAGCCTATGCAGTAAACTATGGGTAGAATGGAACTGTATACGTCTCCAAAATATCCATAAGAATACCCAGTTTGCTCTCATTTCCAGTTTCTAATGTCCCTGTTTCAGAGACAAGTTACTGCCCCTCCAGTCCCCTAGTCCTGGCATGACTCGCTGCCTGATGTGTTACCAAGCAGAAGCTGTGCTCTCTCCTGGCCGTGGCGGCGTGCTGGGCACACCGGTCTCTTGCTCTATGCCTTTGTACAAGCTGAGCTCGAGGCTGTGGGTGAAACCTTGCTCCTTGGTCGCATGTGTTCAGGACAGGGGTGATCCCACCTCTGCTGCCCAGGTAACGGAGCTCGGTGGCACTGTGCGAAGTCTAGCAGCTGCCTTGGTACCCTGCGGTCATAGGAGATGCGTCTTTCTCCTGAAGAAGTGGAGTAGCTTTTGGAATGAAATATGATGAAAATCGGGAATAATGCATACCTGTTTGTTCTAAAGAGCAGAAATCTTACCTTGGTAAGACCTAACATGACATGTGCAATTGGTGATATTTATAGATAGAAATGTGATATAAATGGAAATTTAGATAGGAAACATGAAGTGCTGAACAGTCTTTTTTCCTGCCATCCAAATCCCCTGACTAACCTTTTAATTTAACATTTGCTTAATAATTGGATTAAACAGAGTAAAGAAAATTTTTGCTTAATGGAAGTAAGTGGGAGCAATGAAGTGAAACATTTAAAAATAGCTCAGACAAAAAGCTTCAAATTGCATTGTGGAGACTGGTGATAAAAAGACAAAACAAACTGACATAGACTTTTCTCATGCTTGTTCATGTATATATCAAATAGAGCTCACTTTTTTTTCCTCTGTAAGATCTCTGTATTTATGCAAGAATATGTATCAAGCTGAGAATATACACTAACTGGAGATTAAGTAGATAATCTCGTGAGGTCCTTTAGTCCTGTAATTCTAAACTAGGTTAGGTATGTTCTAGAGTATTCTTTTTCTGTGTTAAAGTTTTAAATTTATCTATTTAAATATTTCTGTTGATAATAAAATCAACTGAATATAAAATTTATGAACACTTATTATTCTGTCATAAACTAGAATTGAAGAATTGTGGGGACTGGGTGAGATTGGTGGGGTTTATTTTGTTTTCAGTTTGTTCTAATAGCAATGGTGATTACCTAATTATCTTTGATTTCCTGTGAGACATAAAAAGCAAATGTCTTTTTAGCACATGTGGCTTTCACACAGCATGAAGATGTGATTTCCTTCTAGTAGCTGGCCTGTAGACCTAGTAAATTTTTGTTTGATCCAATGAAGCTAAGTTGCAAAAGCGAATAGACATAAGCTTTCTGGTCTGTAGAGATGTAGCCTGGATGCCAACCTGATGAGATCTAACTAGATTCTATAATGGAAATGTGTGGGAGAGAAGACCTGTATATGTACTTTTTACTTTTGTATATCAAAGAACAGCTTTCCATTGAGATGCAAAAGGAAGAATGCAATATGTAGGGCAACTGATAAATAACTGCTGTCTTCTCAGCCTTGTTTTCATGTGGACTGTAGTCAAGTAGTAAGATTTAGGTAGTTCCTGTCCTTTGTAAAAGGTCTACAATTGCTGCAATGCTGCTGGCACCCCAAAGTTGCTGATTATCATCACGTGTGGTCTCAGTCAAGAGGCAGTGATAAACTTCATACAATTAGTCTGCTAAAATATTTATATTGCATGTTGTTTTCTTTATGGTGATATAAACCGTAAGGTTCAGTGAAAGAATCATTTCTTGCTGTGGTATAAAGCCAAATAGCCACCAAGAGGGAAGGCAAGAATTTAGACTTTCGTTGCAGCAGAGTTGCTTAGTAACTGGTCCAGCGCAAGGGATAACATTTAGTGTAGTAAAGAAATACTTGCATGTCTAATGGAAGGGAAAAATCTCCAAGAGTGCAGCCAGGCTGTCTCCTGCATCAGTCAAGTTGAGATGGAGGATGGAACACCTATATAATGGTTCAAAGGAGAGCTAGGCCATAGGGGCTTGCAGGTGACACGAGGGAAGGCTACATCCCCTGTGATCTGAAATTCTGATTACTGCTCTTTTGGGAGGGACAAGTAAATGAATAAATCAACAGAAAGAAGTTTTACAAAAGAATATGAAGCCCCCCCTCTTTTTTTTTGGGGGGGTGTGGGGTGGATGCGAGTGGTGGTGGGGTGTTTTTTTTGTTTCTCCAGACATCTCTGTCTCCCTTGTTATTTGGTATTCAGCAATGGGCTGACTTGGTTCTAACTGTAGCTTTATAATTTTTCCAAATTTATATATAAAAAAATATTCCAAATATAAAAATCAAGCCCTTTTGCTTCTAAACAATTTACATTTCTTTCACATATATGGGATCCAGTTATAGAAACGTATACATGCTGTTCTGTACTGAGATTTTGGAAAAATCTGACCACTTCTGTTCCTCTGATCTTCTGATTTCTTTAATCTGAATATTTTTAAAAATCAGTTCTGAGCATGCTCTCTTACTTCATTTTTAGATAATTGGAGCATAGTTATAGTTATTTAGAGATATGGGTCCCTTAAAATAAGTTGTTGAGCAACTTTCAAGACTCCATTCTCAAAATTTTAGGAAAGAACTAGACGTGAATTATTTTGACACTTTTGAAAATACTGCTTCAATTCTCTGTTTCATCTTGTAATTTTAAAGGATTAAAGGCTTGACTGTTCTTTTAAGTCACAAGCTTGCATTAGCACTGAAAGTAATGGCACTGTATTTCAAGACACATTGAGCTATCTGTCCTTCGAAGACTTCTGAAAGCATGCTTGTAAACTAGATAGATGTAAAGATCATCCTGAGAATCGGGATGTCTGTGGAGACATGGGCAGCTCCAGGAGTGCTGGGTTGGGAGCTATGCTGTAATTAAAAAGCCATTTTTATTATTTTGTTTTCAACCAGCTGTTGCAACTGTTTCAACAGATCCTGCTCTTGGGCATAGTAGCAGTTAAACAGAGAAACTCCAACTCTTTGGGAAGAATGGAGGGGAGGAGATAGGGTTGGGGCTTGCTTGGTCTGAGGTACCACAATAAATATATTTTGATAAAAGATAACAGAAAAAAATGTTGGTTGGCTAAAAGCACTCAATTTTGCTATCAGAAGAAGGTGACAACAAATATATGTATATCTCGAGTTGAAAACAACACTCAAATATAACTTGATACCCTCCCCCCTGCCCTGAGCTGCGTGGCATATATACTTAAGTGCCAAAGTAGTATTAATGTTGATGTATCTCTCGCTAGTTCCTAATGTTGTATATATTACTGAAACATTCTTTTTCATGCTTGCCCTTTGCTTTCCTGAAATCAGTTGTGGTGTTGATGGATGTCTTTTGCATCCAAAAGCATCTTTAGTTACAAAATGAGGCAGAGGTCTGCTAAGGAAGAATATTCATCCATCCATTTCATTGGCAACAGCTCTTCTTGAGCACCCTGCTGCAAGGCCCTCCAGTGCAGTGTATCTCACTTGCCATAAACATTGTCTTAGAATCATAGAATGGTAAGGGCTGGAAGGGACCTTGAAGATCATCTGGTTCCAACCCCCCTGCCATGAGCAGGGACATCTTCCGCTACACCAGGTTGCTCAGAGCTCCATCCAACCTGGCCTTGAACACTTCCAGGGAGGGGGCAGCCACAGCTTCTCTGGGCAACCTGTTCCAGTGCCTCACCACCCTCATGGTGAAGAATTTCTTCCTAATGTCTAATCTTAATCTGCCGTCTTTTAGTTTACACCAATTCCCCCTTGTCCTATCACTGCACACCCTTGTGAAAAGTCCCTCTCCATCCTTCCTGGATCCTTCCCCCTTCAGGTACTGGAAGGCTGCTATAAGGTCACCCCGGAGCCTTCTCTTCTCCAGGCTGAACAGCCCCAACTCTCTTAGCCTGTCCTCATAGGAGAGATACTCCAGCCCTCTGATCATCTTCGTGGGCCTCCTCTGGACTGGCTCCAACACATCCATGAATGTCACATGTCTTACCTGGACTCGCTTGCTTACAGCGTCCTTGACTTCTACAGTTGCCTGGTTTTACCTCCTTTCTTAAAGATAGTTCCTCAGATATTCCTTCTTCCTGCTAGTCTGTTGTCATCTCCTTTCCCTGACCTCTGTGCTTGTCCAATCCCGCTTTGCCCACTGGTGCCCTGCACCTCACCAAACTTCCAAAATATATCATCAATCCTCCCATACACTGCTTCTCCACAGCCGGCCTTCCAGATATAGCTTTGACGTACAGTAAAACAAATTTGGAGAGAAAGCATTTGGCTGCCTTGATTTAGTCTATACTCCAAAGAATATTTGTAAAATAAATCGTTCCTCTTTTCTACAGTGGTAGAGAAGTTTTACTGAAGAGTGAGAAATTATTATACATCAAGTGACAGGTAGAATTTCAAATTGCAAACTAAATCTCATCATAAATGCTTTAATTTCAAATTTTCATATCACTTCTGCTGCACTGAGAGCGTTGTAAGCTTGTGTGTTGTCTGCTACAGCTCCATGCAGTACATAAGGGAGCCCAGAAAAGCTCCGTATTATATTATTATACAACATACAACCATTAGGTTTCATTAAACTCTGGCTGGTAGATCAGTCTCTGAAAAATAAATCCTTTCTTCCTTATGGACATTTACAAGTTGTGACAAAATGCCTCTTGATTTCACCCTTGATAAGATAAATGGAAGGAGATCTTTAAACTTATTAGGCATGACCACCTACTGTGACCTGTGAAGGCTACATTGACTCAGTAAGTTTATAGGTTGTATTCATGAGGATGGTCATAATTATGCTATCCTGTCCACCAAAAGGCTGATAAATGTCCCTGCTTCCAGCTACTACGCTGGAGAAAGAAAAAGCAATCAAAAATGTTGGATAGCTAACATTGCAGGAGGGCTGATCTTAAAGACAGCTTTTGGTTTAGAAGTCTTTCTGGAGGAAAGACTGTAACATAGTATGGAGACTCTCATTTTCTTTTCTCTGATCTCTGCCTGCTTAAGAAAGACTCATTCTTTCAGGAGCCTACAGAGACTAAAGTCTCACACTGACCAAAACCTGCTAATGTCTTGCAGCTATTTTGCTATTACTGTCTTTTTTTGAATGCTACAATCTTATGAGGCTGGTAAGGAAATACAGAACATCCAGTGTCCTGTGTCTGCCACTGATGGATTCTTTATCTGAATGAAAACGCCAGTCCATTGTACTAGAGCTATAATGTTTCCTTTGTGTGCCTCCATTTATTTAAACAAAAGGATGTAGATGTAGAAAATCTTGGCAGAAAGGCTGCAAACCATATATTTTATTATTATTATTATTTTCAATCTCATTTATCTTTTCTCTATAGCTTATATTGACTTTTCTTGAAGCTAGATAGTCTGGCTGTTAACTGATTTCAGGCTGTCTCACTGATGTGAAAGTCTAGTAACTGGATTTTTTTTTTTTAAGTTTAAAATTTATGTTTTGGAGTTGGGATCTAAAAGCAACTAACAGCAATTTACTTATGCTCTTAATTCAGAGCGTTGAGCTACCACAGCTAATTGTATTCATGCTTAATGTACAATATCAGGGGGATATTGCATATAAAAACTGGGTATAATGATGTAGCAGCTTGAAGAAGGATTTGGGGATCACTTCATGACTGATCATATATCTGTGATTCTTGAGTGTATGAGAATATCAGGTGATAATAGGAACATTTTATAGATATTCTTAATTGAATGTTGAGACCTTTAGTCCAAGAATATACTCAGTTCTGGTTTATCCATTCAGCAAAGAAGCTGGAAAGGATTCGGAGTAAAAAAAAAAAAAAAACAAACCCCAAAACCCAAACCGATAAGAATGATGTGACATTTGAAAAAACAACTTTAAGATCAGAGAAGAAGAAAGTCTATTTATTTTATTGAAGAGTTTCTTAAGAAAGTGACCTGATCACAGCCTGGGGCAGGATTGTGTTGGAGACTGTTGTGCAGGGTAGACTTGGCTGTAAATAATCAGGGAAGAAACTTCTGCTGTCAAAACACCAGCTGCCCCTTCGGTGGCTGTTTTTAACTTACAGACAGGTCTTAACTCAGTAGGAAACTCCCAACTTTAACAAAATCCTGTAAGAAAATGATTTCATACTGTTGTTTTGATAGGAGTGAGAGGATTTATAGGCTACAGACAGTATAAGCAGGTAACAGGCATATAATGTTAAACAGTACATTTCTACCCACTGTAATATAAAAACAGAATTACAAGTGATTACTGAAATTATGAAGCATCCTCTGAGATGTCTGTCATCTTAATTGAAGTGCCATTGTGAAGAAATCGGCTTTTTACAATAATGTAATTTTTTAATACACGGAAAGGATATGTTCATGTAACAATGTCACAAATTCAGCTTCCTGAATAAGGAAGACAAACTTCCTAAATTTCTGGTTTGGATAAGGAACAAAAAACCAAAAACCTGCAAGAATAGCAACCCAAAACTCAACTTCCAGCAAATAAGTTATGCGTAATGGAACATCCAGTTGTCATCTGAAAAACACTGCAGAAACTTAATTTGATGTTGTATTCAAACTTCTGAACCTACTGCAGAGAGAAAAAAAAAAAAAAAGATTATTTGTTAGCCACAGAGAAACAGCACAGCTTCAAGAGTGCTTGCTGAATTTCTGCCTAATGTATCGTGAAAAGAATTTATAAATTTCTAGTTGGCTATACCTGAATAAACACAGAGGTGGCATCAATAATGCCAAATACCCATGGAAAAGACCTTTCATGGTGATTGCTGATTCCTAATTGGAAAAAAATGGAACTGGATTTATTATTCCACTCTGAATTTTCCAGGTTGGGTCCCAACCTTGAAATGCTGTATTAGTAAAAACTGAACAGATATGTTGTAGCCCAAATTATATCAGGGTAGAGGTCTAGAGTTCCCTGTTCATGTGGGCAAATTTTTAATTTGTGATATCTATTATTAAAAGTATTTTGATTGAAGATAGGGTGTGTTTGAGTAAGATCTGTCCCCTGCTGTGTAGAAGATGGTATATTTTGGACAGTAAAGCACACTTGTGACAGAAGATCTCAGAAGTTTGTGGAGCCAGTAAGGGGCTACATTTTGAATGAATGTGTGGGAATGAAAATGAATCAATTTGGGAGAAAAAAGTTATTTTTAGATAACCCAGAACTATAGTTAAAGAATCAAAATCGGAGTTGGAATATATTCTGTATAAACCTAGACGAACACTCTCCAACCATTTTTTTTTGTGTGTGTGTTTAGGCAAACTATGTACTTTTTCCTCCTATTGGAATGATGTCAGAAAATTTTCAGACAAATGTCTTCTGAGGAAACCTCCACGAGTTGGGGGAGGAAGCAGGGCAGGTGGCGGCTGCTGCGGTCTCATTCTGTCCATGCGTGCAGGCGGTTTGCCCCACTGCCTGCCGGGGGCCATGAGTTTGGAGGGGCACCCGAATCCTGGATGTTGCGCGGCACCGTGGCTGCGATGGTTTGGCCTGGGAGTCTGCACCGGCAGTGAGAGGAACAGAACTGAGAAAATAACACAGATGGCTTTTATCTACAACAGTGAAAACATCTTAAGTTTGTCCACTGTTTCCATGGTGACCATGCCATCATATAGTCTCCCTGGGTAACAGGCAGGAGGAGGAGAATGCTCAGCATCTTGAAATACATAAAGCAGCATATTCTTATGAGAAATTGTTTTGCTCAGAAAACAAATAGAGAAGGGTGTTTTGGAGAACTTCATCTGTACTTGCACTTGTGCAATCTCACAATGACAGTGGCTCTATTGATGGGACTGTCAGCTATGCGGAAAGCCGTGTGTGAGAAACAAGCCCCTATTGCATCATGCGGAATTATTCAGAGGCTTGTGACACCTGGATAAAAGGCTGATCTGCACATTACGTCCTTTCTGGGTTTGGGAGTAGTCCATGCATATTCTGAAACTGGGTGACTGCGAAGCACCTGCACTGGAGGCTTTTCAGCATTTTTCGTCAATGTAAACTCAAAAGATACCTGTAATTATACTGTAATAATGTTTGGATTCGTTTTTGTGTTTTAAGCAACAAAACCAAATGAATAGTGTATCTTCTGCTGGCAGGACTGGACCTGGGTGGCAGGGGACAGCTGCCTGTGGGCTGGGTGCCAGCAGCTGCACCCTGAGCCGAGGAGAAGATGGAAGGGCAGGCTGCACCCCGTGCTGCTCTCGGAAAAGGGTGAAGCTGGGGATGCTCCGGTGGTGCCCGAGAGGGGGCTGTGGAGGAGCAGACATACATGGCAAGTGAGTAGCTTTGCCCACAGGGGAGAACAGCACAGGCTGGACTCAGAAGTTTCCACCTTGGTACCCTAAATTGGCTTCAGTCATATTGCTGTGCGCCTCTGTTGCCTCAGTTCCTCGTCAGTTGTGTCTCTGTCCCTTTCTTCTTGCAGCTAGATGTGGGAGGGGTGGGGGGTATGACCAAACCTTATTCCATCGGATTTTCAATTTGTTCTTTTTCTTTCTGACTTTGGTTACCCTCTGCGCTGGCTTGCTCTTGCAGGCAGCAGCTCAGGTGGCCCAGTTCCTGGGCACAAGGCATTCCTATTCAGCTGGGAGCCCAGAAGGACATTCTGTGAATATGTAAAGAGCTGGTTTTCATTTACATGAAATTATATTATACACACATAAATATGCAGTGCATATTTATCATCTGCATCTGCAAGACACATGTACTGTATCTAATACATCCTGTACAGAAATACTAAATTTTTGCCTTTAAAAGACAAACTCCCATAAAACACTTCACTTGTGCTTCTTGCAAAGCTAAGGTACACAGAAGTGGGCATGGAAATCCTCAACTCGGGCAACTCAGACAAGAGTACTATGGACCCAGTGGCCATTGTTGACTGGAGATGAAACAGTTTGACCTTCTGTTATCCTGGAAATCTTGTTTATGGTCAAAGAGGAAGCATATAAGTATGCAAATAAGCATATACTTAAAGACAAGCATCTATTCTTAATGTAACTGAAATATTAAGAGTCCAATTATTATTAGTTATAGAAAAAACCAAGACTAATATAACGCCATTAAAAATTTTACACAGAAACCTCTTAGTTTCTGCCCTATTCCTGGTGTTATGCTCACCCATCCACTGCTCCTCTGGGTCCTGAGGCTAGACAATCAGACTGGTCCAGCAGGAGCTACTCTTAGTAAACCGATGCTGACTCTTCCCAAACACCTGCGTCTTTGCATGCCCAGAAATGTGTTCTAAGAGGACTCACTCTGCTGTTTTCCCAGGTCTAGGGTCTGTATTTTGCTTTTTCACTCCCTTCAGGATCTTGAACCCTGTTTCAGGGTCATGACAGTCACTGCTACCACTGAATATCACATGCCTACCCACCTCTTCCCTTGTTAGTGAACAGCAGATCCAGCTGTGCATCATGTCTGGTTAGCCCATCCTGTACCTATATCAACAAGTTATCTCTGACACCCTCAAAAATCTTCTCAGCTGCTTGTGTCCTGCCATATTACCCTTCCAGCAGATGTCAGGGAAGTTATAGTCCCCTATGAGAATGAGGGTCAGATCCGGAGGCTTCCTCAAGTTATTTAAAGATGGCTTCATCAATTTGCTTGCTTTGTGTGATGTCGTACATACAGCCTGTAAACTGCAAACACCCAGCTTGAGTGGGATCCCAGGGCCTTTCTCTGTCAGCAGGTTTTGGGATGGGGCTTCCTCCTCTGCACTCCAGGGCAAGTTTCTTCTCGTGAGACCCAGTGCTCCTGCCTGCTGCTCATTTTGCTTGTGAGGAACTCCTGTGCTGCCCTCATGGGGAGTGGCTGTAAGGTGTTGACTGCTGTGTGGTGAAGCTTCCCCCAGCAGGTCCTGTCTTCTGCAGCAATTGTTCCCGCTCATCTGGATGCTCCTTGCCGTCCCAAAGTTTGATCCTGAGTTAGCACCTCTCAAGTGCAGTTCTTCCCCTTGAGCATGTTCCTGTTTGTGTGACAAGTAAGCTGGTCTGGCAGTACTGAAACTCTAGCCCAACCAACACAAAATCTGAACATGTGGGATTAAGGTACCATTTAATATCAAGGCATCAATGCAGAAAGCAACATAGACTGTGACATACCTAAGGACTTGGGGCAAAAGTGGGGATAGTAGAAGAGGTGTGAATAATATTCGTAGGTGAAAGGAAGACAGACTGTTGGTTGGTCCCCAGGTATTCTTCTGTGGTGTTTAAATTACTGCCTATCCTGTGGTAGAGAATTATGGAAAGGAGAAAAGCTCCTTGCTTTAAGTCCACAGCAGGTGAGCATCTTAGTGCTGAAGGCCTTGCAGTTATGGTTATTGTTTCTAGCTTGGTTTTGATCTCTCTTGGTGAAGGTCCTGTTACTATCACTCAGTTTTGTTTTCTCTTCCTTACTTTAAGTCATCAAACACTCCACAAGATTTAAGTCTGCATGAAAAACACTAATTTGAACATATGAAGGGTGCCACTTCCAGCCTTCATATGGTCAACACTACAGAGTTTATGAGAAAAGAACACAGATGTTATGCTGTGGACTAAATATACTGCCTGGTATCTGCAGTAAGTAAATCTGAGGCAGAGCTCAGTCTGTGTTTTAGCTTGCATATTTTTGTTGTGATGTTCAGCGATTTCGTGATCTGTCACTGAATGGTCCCTATTGCTTGTTTCTCAGTCTCAGTTGATATGCATGTTTTCAAGGAGATCAGGATTTTGGAGGACTTTGGAGCATTTTGGGAATTAAAACTGTAAGTGTAGGAGGAAGAAGAGGAGGAAACACTTTGTGACCTCCTGTCCAACAGTCTTTACAAATGCATTCAATTGGCATGCCACTTCTAAGTAATGATTACTCTCTCAGGGTATGATAGTAGTTAAAGTGAAGTTTTAATCATCTTTAAACTTTGCTTGCTTGAAGTAGGCTTCGACAACAGAACTAAGCTAAGGAGCTGCTGCCTTTCAGTTTTATTTTCTAGAAAATTACAAATTAAGTGTTAAGATGTGAGCTTACTCAGTGTGTGGTTTAACTGGCGCAGAATGGACAGGCTACTTTGGGGATGGTGTAAAAGGTTATTTGTTTACTATCTGTAGAGTTACAAGAGGAAGGACTAGTAATGCAGCTGGGAGGAATTTCACACTGGATCACAATATTCACCATTTTTTTTAGGTGGGACATTGGCTTTGTCAATTCTTATCTCATGCTGATTCACAGCAAGGAAACTTCTCAGCCTCCCACCATGATTATTTTCCTCTCTGTATTTCTGTTTTAAGAGATTCCACAGAATCAATGAAGAGAGAAGTTGATTTCACCTTCCGCACTGGCAGATGTGTCTGCTTGGAAGTGCAAAGCTGTGATTTTGCTATTTTATCCTTTCATAAAGCCAGATGGTACAGTCCAGGATTTTGCTGCTAGTAAGCTAGTCATAGTGCAAAAAATGGGAAAAATTCAACAAAATTCAACACCACCACCCCCCACCCCCCCCCCCCCCCAAGAAAAAGATCCTGGTATGTAGTAAATAATATCATTGTGGAGAAAAGGAGTAGCCACAGTGTACTTTTCATTAAATGTGTAGAATCCAATTAGAGACAAGTTGTTCTGTGTAAAACAAATAAACAAACAGAAAACCCCAAAGTAAAACCTGGTGTCCTGGAGATTTGGGTCCTCTGTTCATCTGCCTGATCTCTGCATGCCCTGTGGTGAATATAATTTCAAGCTTTCTTTGTGTCCTCTGTGGTTTTGTCCCTGTTCAGCCTTCACAGAGCTGCCAGCTACCTCATGTGCCCTAACACCTTGGGAAGAGGCAGCTGTGGCTCATCTGGAGTTTGTGTGTGACCAGGCAGTGCCCACGTGCCGACTGCTTGGCAGAAGACTGAGCTCGTGGTGCTGTCTCACCTTACAAGTTAGAGCACTCCAGTTTGTGCCTTCATGTTAACTTGGTCATTAATTTTCATTCAATTTACAAATTATCCTTTGGGACTTCAGAAACATGGAGGGTTTTGAAGGGAGAATGGTGGACAGGAGAGGAGGATGAATTCCTGGAGGTGCGTGCTAAAACCAGTCTAAAAACAACTGGTACGTTTAGGAAGTCACTCAAGAAATGAAAAAGCAGAGAGTAAGACATGATGTTTCTTGCAGCTTTAGAATTCAGTGCTTGGGGCTTAAAAAGAAGCTTTTCCTCATCATGCTCATTTGCTATAGGTAAGAAAAACCCTCCCTACATGTAATTCATTCAGACTAGGGGAGAATCTGTGCTGATGCCTCTGTTAGGGATTGATGGATCGATCCTCAGGGCAGGATTCAGACCTTGCTGGTTTTGGGAACAGGATGATCCTTTCTGGATTTCAGTTGCAGTCAGCACATAACCAGAATTTGTAAACAGTAACAGAAGCGATGAACAGTGTGGAGGAGGCAGAAATACTAAAAGGAAAATCCATCACGTTGAAATAGTGGTAAATTTTCAGTTCATCTTAAAGTGAAAGGAAGAATCACAACAAAAAGCTCAGGGTAATTCTTGAATAGAAAGAATCTGCTGAAAACTGTCGATAGGGCAGAATTTAGGAAAAAATGAATACAGAAACAGGTGTATTTGTACTGTACGGGTCCCAAAGTGTTAACAGAAGTGGTATAAATGCGTTTCTAAAAATACACATTTATTAAGAATGTCAGTGGAGCTGCACGAGTTTTCGCCAAGGCTGACTTCCTTTCATATTTATAAATCTCTGCATGCTTGTGTGGTCTCCAAAGTAATTTGAAATTCCTTATTTGAATATTTATTTTTTAACCTTAACATAGAAATAAAATGTATAACCATCTCCATTTTATTATGTATCTCATACTTGATTTTAAATTAAAGGAGAAGAACCAATTCATTAAACTGTAAGCTGTGACAACTGCAGGGATTTTTTTAAATGACTTTTCCAGTGACTGAAATTGTTTCTGCAATATTAATCTGCAGCTATATTTTGATATGATCATGAAACATTGTAAGGTTTTTTTGCTGTATTTGTAAAGAGACAATATCAGATGCATATCTGGTAATTCTGCGTTTAAAACAGAACGTGAGTTTGCTTCTGCAAGAATTGCCGTATGAATACTTCACTAATAAATACTTTTGTGAAGCTGCTTTGTGATAGACAACTCGCATATTTCATTCCCCGGGATGAAGGGTTAGAGAAAGACCCCCTCCACCTACAAATCCTTCTGAAAGTGTTCATAAACATTAGCTCACTTTGCAGGAGGAATGTGTGCTATGTAACAATCGCACGTCTATTCAACCAACCAGTCCTGTGATTATAACTGGTATTATAAATGAGATTTTTCTAGAAGTAGATTATGACCAGAAGTCAAGATAAGACAAATATTTCCTCCCTCAATGACATTTCAGTGTCCATAAGAACACATCTCATGGAAACATTTATATGACAACTATAGTAAGTGTAAAATGAAATAAATGTTAATATTGTACATATGTAATTCACCTTTATGGTCTCCATATGGAAAATATCCACTAAAAATTCTTAATTAGTAGTGCTGACATTTTGTATAGAAGGGAAGGCTGAGCGATTTGGGTGGTTTTCTTGTTTGCAGTAAATTGTGCATATTCTCTTTAGGAAGAGAATTGCGCTTAAATCTTCATGTATTTGAGTCAAGTATACAGATTGCTTTTCCAGAAAATGGACAAAGTGTTCCAATAAGTGATGCTTTAAAATTAAATTAATCAGTTTAAACTTTAACATTTATGTAGTATTTTAGTGCTGTAAATATAAAAATATTACATTTCTATGTTGCCTTCTCAGTTTCCACTTCTTCCACTTCATGTCCTCTTCTTGTCAGGCATATTAGTCTCCCTACAGATTTCAGCTTGACGTGATTCAGAATTATTATTGTTACCGTTTGTGAAAGTGTGATGCTTTTCACATACTGGGCAGTATCTGCTTTATGTATCTATATACTCTGAAAGACATTACAGAATCACTGTTTAAAAAGGAAAGTAATTTCCCATCTTAAGGTTTGTAATGAAAATCATTAACTGCGCTCTAAACATGTTCTGTTCAAAGGTAGAGTATTCAAAATATTCAAGATGCCTAGGATGGAATGTGGAAATAAAAATTATCAGGAGTTTAAGTTCCTAATCTTATTTAATTCCATCTTGATGTAGTTGGCAAAGAAACAAGACTGCTTTCTGCACCTTTTATTTTGTGGGATAAATCAGTCAAGCTCATTTCGCCTTCGCCAAAGATAGCCTTTCTCTTCCCATTATTATTTTAGAAGCCTTTCTCTTCATCTGGTGCACTATAAATTAATCGTTCTCGAATGTTATGATTTGAGATGCGTATGGTAGTCCTTCTTGGATTACCATTTATGTCTGGAAACATTTTGGTAGATAATTTTTAAAATTACTTTCGATGTCCAAGTTCTGCAAAATTTTAGTATTTAATTATGTTTTTCCTTAAAGTCATAATATGTTAGCAAATATCTAGATACTGAAACAGCTAAAATAAGCAGTTCAATTTGTTGAGAAAACTTAGATGTACTTTATATTACGTGGTGTGGTAGAAAATCAGTAAGAGCTGCTGCCCCAGTGTTTTGCCCAGCGCAGGGCTGGTGCTGGTCTGTGTGGTGGAGTCCAGGCAGGAACCTCACTGGTGTCAGCTGGAAGATTAAGAGGTAAAATTCAAAAGTGAGAGAACAAAACCCCAACGCACCTTCACCCTCTCTCATAGTGCTCCTTCATGCTCAGAGAAACCCTAAACTGAAGGAATGCGGCTGAATGCGTGCTGATGAAGGCAAAAAATTATTGTGATTATTGAAAGAACCTCGTATTTCTTTCTGCAATGTAGACCTGCTAATGATATTGTAACTCAAGGAAGAAAATATTACTGATACGTAAAACTGCTATCCTACCTTTATAAACCACTTTTAAAATAAAAAAGTTATGTCCACCTGACTGTGTGTGAGACAGAGCTCCCTGGGTAGTGAGTCTCAAGGCACAAGGGGAAACCTTTAAGTTGTCCTGAAAGAAAAGCTTTTTTGGTGTGCCTAAATACAGAGAGTATCCCTTGTCTGCACTATTGGGTTTCTCTGTAGATTCTGCAGACTAAGTAAATTACTGTTCACCTACATATGCAACATGTACAGGTATGTTATATAGTCCAGTTGTTAGCTCTGGGCTAGAACAATGTAGTTATGGTGCCTGCTGTAGTCAGAAGTGTGTTTGCACCTCACTAAGCTGTCTGAGCAGATTTATAGAGTTAGACTGGGTGCAAGCCAGTGATGCTCTGTGGCAAAAATCATGAGCTACCAAGCCTGTGTGCGCAGTCTCAGCACAAAGGCAAGGCAGCCCGAGATGGACTGTTACTGTGCAAGCTAAACTGATAAAAGCTTAGTTTGCCGCTATACAGTGCAGCCCTTTGCTGCAGGGCATGTGCTTGCTTTCAAAGTAAGGGAATCCTGACCCTGAATGCTCAAAGGAGTTAGTTGCCTGGATGATCTGCCTCCCATGGTCCATTTCCTCCCCCACAGCAATGGAAGAATCAAATTGCTGTCTTACGATCTTTCTTGTGCAATGTTCCCTGTCTTGCGTTCCCTGTCTTGCGTTCCTTTTCGAGGAGAAGGAAATATCTGATTTCTTATAGTTGTACAAGAAGCAAAGTTGAGTCCTCTGCTTAATTTTGCTTTGCCGATAGGAAGAATTAGTTGCAAGAGTCAAAATCCTAAGGTCAGGTTTAAACTCTGCAGCATAACTTAATGTACTAACAGGGACAAATTTGCAACTGTCAGTGCAGCTGTAACCAGGAGACTGTCTAGTCCTAAATCATAATATTTGTATGTATCTAGTATCTGATATCTAATATTTTTGATGCTTTCCGTGTCTGCCTCCAACAATACCTCTGCTTTAAGGATACTTATTCATGCTCGCATTGTCTTCAAGAAAGTAGAGTTCCCATTATTTGGAACACAAGCTTGACAGAGGAACAAGAAAACTAGAACAAGAGGCAGATGGAGACAGAAAGAAAGGGTGATATTGAAAGTGTGATTTGTGGAACCAGAGACTTGCTGATTTCAAATTCTGAGTGTAGGAACTGGGAAAGGAGTGTGACTTAGAAATGCAAACCTTACATTTCTGGAAATTATTATTTGTTTTGGTTTCTGATGTTTTGGAAGTTTTTGGGGT